>NC_084802.1:174114843-174807343 GCF_963169125.1 Humulus lupulus | reverse complement strand
TCTCAGGATCAGCTAAGGGTTCTTGAGATTCCTCTCCACCACCTTGGATGGCCATTGCTAGCTGCCCGGGTTTCGATTTTCCCTTCATGGAAATGCTGTAGCATTCTCTGGCAGTGAGCAGATTACCATGGATAGTGCATATTCCCGTGGAAATAGGGAATTTCATCGCGAGGTGGCGAATGGAGGTGACGGCCTCAAAGGCTATGAGCGTGGATCGTCCCAAAATTGCGTTGTACGCAGCGGAGCAGTCGATGACCACGAACTCAAGGAGTTTGGAGACTGTCCGAGGTCCTTCTCCTAGGGTGATCACCTGCTCGATAGTCCCTATGGTCGCGGATCCTTCTCCCGAAAAACCATATAGCATCATGGAGGTCGCCTTCAGCTCGACGATAGTCAGACCCATCTTCTCCAGTGTGGACCGGAATAGAAGGTTTACCGATATCCCATTATCGATCAGCACCCTCCTAACCTTCCAATTAGTGAGCTGAACTGCTACGACCAGAGGGTCGTTATGAGGGAACTGGACATGGCCCGCATCTTCTCCAGTAAAAATAATCGGTTGCCTCTCCAATCGCTGCTGCTTTGGCAGACGCTGTTCCGGGACGAACTCTTCTCCATTATGCGCCTTGAGTTCGTTTACGTACCTCTTCTGGGCACCCCTGCTCGTGCCAGCCATATGCGGACCTCCAGATATTGTGGATATCTCTCCTCCTATCACGGGAGGAGGGACGTCCTGATCTACCCGAGACCCGGGCTGACTGGCCGGGACTTCCGGAGCAGGTCGACTTGCTGGAACCCTGTTCCGCGCGTACTGGGCCAAGGGGCCGGCTCGGATGAGAGTCTCGATCTCATCTTTCAAATGCCTACAATCATCGGTATTGTGGCCAACATCGTTGTGAAAACGGCAAAACTCGGAGGTGTCTCTCTTCCCCTTCTGGTGCTTCAACGGCTCCAGCCTCTTCCAGGGTAGGCGAGTAGAGTTACCTAGGAAGATGTTCTCCCTAGAGTGGGTGAGCTCTGTATAAGTCACGTAGACGGGCTTAAACTTGTCTACGGACTTATTCTTCTTTGGGCCGTGCTGGTTGCCCTCGCCGTTCCCCTATCTTTTGCCTCCACCGAGCTGGTTATTCTATGTGACGTTTTGGGTCACTGTCACGACCTCCGTCCCTACTCTAGCGGCCTGCTCAAGGACCTGGCTGGTCCCTGTAGCTGAGGCTTCGGCCTCCTCCAAGTTGATCCATTCCTGGGCCCTATTTAGGAACTCGTTCACCGAGCTAACTCCCTTCATTTGTATGTCTTTCCAGAGTCCCCCTCCGACGAGGATCCCAATCCTCAAGGCCATGAGCTTGGAGCTATCATTCGCGTCTCTGGCCTGAACAACGACGCTCGCGAACCTGCCCAGGTAAGTCTTCAGGGGTTCGTCGGGCTGCTGCCTCATGTTAGCCAGAGAATCGGCCTTGATGCGGGCAACCTGGGAGGCTCGGAATGCCCTTTTGAAGTCAGCAGAGAAAGTCTTCCAGGAGCTGATTGATTGTCTTTTGCTTTGCTTGAACCACTGCCTGGCTGGTCCAGTCAGTGTGGAGGGAAATATCAGACACCTCAGCTCCGGGCCAATGTTGTGGGCCATCATCAGGGTGTTGAACATCCCCAGATGATCTGACGGATCTCCGTCTCCATTGAATTTGGACAGGTGCGGCATACGAAAACTGGGTGGGTAAGCCGTTGCTGCTATGCTGGGGGCGAAGAGCTCCATTTCGTCCCCCGAATCATATTCATCTTTCTCTTTCTCCGACAAGAGCTTCCTCATTAGCTCCTCCATCTGAGCCAGGCGCTCGAGGGTTTTGTCCTGATTTCCTTGGTTATTCTGGGGCTGCTCAATAGCTCTGGATCCATTGTACATATTTGGTGGGTTATTGCCCCTCCTATCTTGAGATAGGTTATTTGGGGCATTCCCGCCGTTACGTACTTCGGACAGGTCTCCCCCTGAGCGAGCATGGCTGCCGCCTCCTACTGGTTCTCCTCTATGAGAGTTAAGGCGATCTCGCAGGTCACCCCCCTGGGTGGTTTGAGGAATTTGTGCCGAGCTTAAACGCTGATGCAGGTCTCCGCCAGAAAGGTCACTCCGGCGACTGCCGATCCAGTAGCTCCCGTTAGAAAAGCTCGTAGTCCGCCTTTGGGGGTGAGGATCCGGGCTCCCTCTCGGCATCCCGCTACGTCGGGAAGGTCCCACAGACGGCGGGTTTCTCCTACTGCTTCCATAGGCTGGGATATCTCGGATGGGCCGAGGTGGAGACAGATATCTTATTGGTGAGGGAGGATGCCTGACCGGAGAATCGATCCTGGTTCCATCAGGGCGGATCAAGTTAGGTGGGGGCCTCGCGGCCCTGCCAACCTGCGGGTCCCGCGCTTGGCGATCTGGACGAGGCGCAGGACGGCTGGTGGGGACGGGCTGATGTTGTGAACCCTTCCCGGATCTCCTTCTGGAACTTCCTCGAGCTCTCCTGGGCGCGCTCGAGGCTGGTTGGGAGCTGGGAGTTGAAGTTCGGACCGAACGGCTGTACTGGTTTTCGGCTCTAGGCATTTCTTCGAAGTTTTCCTCTCGACGATGCGATGAGGGAATAGAGTTGGTTGTCGGAGGTCTGTCCGAGCGGCTAGGCCTAGATCGATTCCCCCGGTGAGACTTATGAGTCTCGCCTTGCCTCTTTCCGACGTTAGCGTCGGTTGTAAGAGGGGGTAGTCGAGCCAACACCTCCTTTATCTGCTAATTAGCTGTTGCTAGCTGGCTCCTCAGCTGAGCATTCTCCATCTCCACCGCAGTGTAATAACCTGGGTTTGGATTAGGTGGCCGGGGCACCAAAATTCCAGTGTCATCTTGGCCCACCGGCTGCTTGCCCGGCCGCTGCTGGACCTCAGGAATTTGTTCACCGGGGATGGCGATATGATGAGCCTCCTGCCCATCATGCTGTTCCGTCTCGTTACCGTGTCTGGATCGAGTGGTCACCATAGTGGATGTTTACGACAGCACCAATCTAACTTGCTCTCAATGAAAGCACCAAACTGTTGACGCGGTTCTTCGCCAACAGGTAATTAAGAAAATAAGAGGAAGGGATTAGTGCTTATGTTGAACCAAAATAGATGAATGATCTTTTTAGAAATGGGCTAGTGACACAATCACATTTTTAGGTGGTTCAAAGGTTAAAATCCTTCTACTTCACCAGTCAATATTATTGCTATATGCTTGGTATTCTTTTACAGGGTATTTCTTACACAATAGAATCCAACCCTTTGCAACTCCCAGGGTCTCCATATTTATAGGAGAGGGCACCTGGGAGTTGGTAAGAAGGTCATCCCGTGACCTTCTTACCTATCATGTCACCTCTATGACATTCATGATTAATTCCTAAAACCTGACACATGAAGTGTGGTCTAATCAATAAGTGAGGGGGATAATGGGCTGCACGGCCCAACCCAGTCGTGGGTGTCTGAATGCGCACGTTCATGCTGCGTGTCCGAGAAGTCAGGGATATATCAAACATGTGATGTCTGATATATGCACGTTTACCTTGCGTGGTTGACTTTATAAAAGGTCACAGCCTCCAACTCTAGCTCGTTCCACGAGCTGGATGCTTCCCTCGACCTGTGGCCTTCAGAGTCCAAACTCAATCTAACCTTGGCAAACCCTTAGGTTACCTCGAGCTGAGGAGATAGGATCTTTTGATGGTAGCTCCGGTCTTGGGGATGTCCACGTGGTAGACATGATTAGGCCGTATCTCACGATCAGGCCGTATCTCAGCTTGCTAATAGCCCGTGGGAAAACCAGGGCGTACAGAGAGGTATCCTACAGATTGGCAATGCCTCTAGCTCTATCAGGGGTTCACAATGTGTTTCATGTATCCATGCTCCAAAAAGTATGTATCAGATTCTGCACACGTGCTGAGTTATGAGAACTTGGAACTGGATCAAGGTTTATCGTATGAAGAGAAGCCGGTTCAAATTCTAGACTGAAAAGATAAAGTCTTGCAGAGCAAGACCATCGCCTTAGTGAAAGTGTTGTGGAGGAACAACAGAGTGGAAGAGGTGACTTGGGAGCTTGAGACTGATATGCGGGATCGGTATCCTGAGTTATTCAAGTAAATTTCGAGGACGAAATTTCTGTAAGGACGAGATAGCTATAGCGTCCCAAATTTGCTAATAGGGTTTAGGGCCTTGATTAGCGTGTCGGGAGGGCAATAATTGATTTAATTATGTTAATATGTGAATTAAATGATTATGTGATTAGAAATGCATGTTTAGGTGAATTAAATATACATGTGGGCCCCATTTGGCTATTAGGGTCATATTTGTAATTTCAGCCTGTTGAGAGCATAATTGTGATCTATTTGTTCATTGTGATTAGTACCACGAGGGTGTGGTAATATGTTTGTAATGTGCGATTGGAGACGGTCCTAGGGAGCGGATAGCTAAATAGTCACAACGAGGTCGAATTCTCGGCTCGGGAGGAGCCTAGGGGTATTTTGGGAATATAGTATGTGTTTGGATATTACCGGGTAACATGTAGTAATTTAGCATTTATTCAGGCATGTAGGGATTAAATGGGGATTTATAGGAACACTCGAGGACTTAGCGGGATGTGGCAAATGACGGGATTTCCCTTGGTGGCATTAAAGGATTGAGGATACGCTTTAGGGCATTTTAGGCATTTTGGGACTTAGGCAACTGGGGTTAGACTTAGCCACTACACCATTCTGGAAACCAAAAGAAAACAAAAACATTCGATCCTTCTTGCTCTCTCTCTGGGTTCTCTTGCTCCTTCTCTTTAAGACTTAATCAATTTTTGGGAATTCTAGTGATTGAGGCTTTGAATTTGAGGTTGAAGCTTGGGGAAATTTAAAGCTTGTGACAACTAGAGTTAGCTCAGGGCGAGATCATTACAAAGGTAAGGATTAGAGCAAGTCTTTTTATAAATTTCTCTGTTTTTGTTAGAGTTTTGGGGGTTGGAAACCTTGGTGATTGAATTTGGGTTGTGATGGGGTTTTGTTCAATTTTTTCGAGATTATGTGTTGCCCTGAGCATAATATAAGCGATTTGGGGCTTAATTCTAGCATTAGCATAGGTTTGGATTGATTTTCAGGAGATTTAGAAGTCTAAAAATGGTGGCATTTATGGGTTTTGAGACTCGAGTCACGGTCTTGTTCACCAGGCATCGCGACCCACTTGAACGTAGAGGTCTGGGGGCCTCAGAAATCTGCCCAGGTGCCGCGACGTATCGTTTAGAGCACTGTGGCTCGTGTCCTTCAGCAGAGAGAGCTCTTCTCTCTGACCTATGGGTGCAACATGACCCTAAGTGGGCAGGTCGCGACTCAAAATAGAGAAAAATGGAAATTGAAGGTTTTTAGCCCGAGAACCCAAATGTTAAGGCTCGGGAAGGATCCTACTACCTGGTTTAGTAGAATTCAAGGTCCCGGAGGCTAGAATAGTATTTCAAAGTCATTATTTGGTTTAAGGCTTGATGGATTGTTATTATTGGATGTGTTTGACTAGGCTTACGTCAAAGCTCGGATTAGGGGACTGTGCTCGGTATCGCATTGACTTATCAGCTCGAGACACATGTAAGAAAATTGTTGTACCCGTAGAGCAGGGCATGGCCCTATTGTTTGTGTTTCAGGGCGTGGCCCTAGTATTTATGCTTAATCTATGTGTGAATATCTGTGAATGTTATGTATGTTTATGAATGAACGGCGAGGGTCGGGAACAGCGAGGGCCATGAACGGCAAGAAGCCGGGTACGGCAAGGGGTTGGGATTGGCGTTGAGCACGCTGAGTGCAGGCCGCTAGGGTAAGACCTTCTAAGTGTGTTGTATCCACCCGTTTGGTGAAGACTGCGAACCCAGAGCTTGGTGAAGCACCTGGGTTGGTGTAGGTTGTTATGTGTTTAGTTTGTTGACTGTTTGTGTTATTATTATTGGGTTGGATTATGCTTTGTATGCTTTGAGTTTTCTTGTTGGTCTTTGGCTCACGGGTGCTCTATGGTGTAGGTAAGGGCAAAGGAAAGGTTGACCACCCAAGAGTACAGAGAGCATGGAGTGACGGGTTCATGTTCGACCTACCTGGCTACCACGGTCAGGATTATTTTGGGAAATGTATAGTAATGGTTTGTTTTGTCACTTAGGTCGACCGTATGTATATTTTGAGTTGTAATACATTTTCTAAACAATGTTTTGGGATCCCAACTGTATAACTTTTTATGATTTCTATAAATGTCCAAATCTTTATAATTAATCTCATTAAATGAGTTTTATTTTAATTTAGTCACACTTTCAACCTAAAACATCGATTAGCGAGCTAATGACATATTTTTTTAACTCACATAGTAACAACTCTAAGGAAGTAGGGCGTTACATTTCACCAGATCTAGGTTGAAGGGAACAACTTGCAGAGAAGAAGAAGAAGAAGAAGAAGAAGAAGAAGAAGAAGAAGAAGAAGAAGAAAAAGGTTAAGAAGAAGAGACTATTTGATTTGTTTGTTTTTAATTAAATCTGATTTGATTTTTTGTTTTTAATAAAATCTGATTATGTTAGATTAGTTTTAAATTTAAATATGTTTTTGATTATTTGATTTACATTTAAGTGTTTAAGTTCAGAATATGTTTAATTTTGATTTTAATTCATTAAAATTATATTTATATTTTAATTCATTTAAATGTATTTAATAATTGAAATATTGTTTTTAAATTTTATTTTATTTGTTTTTTTATATTATTAAATCAACTAATTAATAAAATATGATGACATTTTAATCATATTAAAAAAAATCTTCACCAAAATCAAGTTCATAGTACTCTTTTATTTAATTTTGTAAAACACAGGGTCCAAATTATCATTAAACAAAACACATAATTCGATCAATAACTTTTGCAAAACAAAGTACACCTCCCTGATCCCCCAAGTAACCAACTCAATTATATTTATTTCTAAAATTACGTAGGAAAAATATATTTGGGGCAATTACATTTGGTTTCTCCCAAAGACAACATGATCAACCCCCTCTATTTGCAAGTTCACCTAAAACACGTGAAACAAGGGTCGTTGACTAGAGATTCTTTCATTTTAGTTGGAGATTCTTTCACTAGAGATTGAACCCATGATAGTTCAGGTTCTTCTCCATTATTCCCAAGCTAAAATGAGGACTTGTGATGGTTCATCAATGCTAACTACACTGTCGTTCTCGCCCAAAGCTTTCGTCGACAACAACCTCCATTCATAAAGCTTCATTTGTCGTCCCAAGCTCCATTCCCCAAGTATTCATGGCGTCAACTTCGTGGCTAGATCGACATCCACAATCTTCCTTGTTGCCCACACCGGCCTCCAGCCCCTGCCTTAAAGAAACCCAAATCGATTTGTTTTTCTTTTTGAAATGAACCCAGATGCGGCTTACACGAATGATGACGAAGCTCATGGCTTGGAGTGGCGACAACCATGGCCTCTGGTGGTGGTGAAGACAAAAGACCTGCCACTGAAGCCAAAATGGAGTGATTGAAGAAATAAAAAAGAAAGAGACGAATGGGGGTATTGGGGTAGGGAGGAGAGAGAAAGAATGAAAGGAAAAAAATTAGTAAATCAGTTTTTAATTTTTTATTTGAATTTCAACAATTTTTTAATATTTAATTTAATTTTATAAATAAAAAATAAGAATAATTAATTTGGATCAATGAGAAGTTGACATGTAGACATTGATTTGAGAGTTAACGATGAGGTTTCTACAGCTATCAAGGAATTGTAACGGAAGATAATTATGTTGTAAAAAAAACTTGGGTATTTAAATGATATTTTCTGAAAACTTAAGTATTTTGATTGCCAATTATTTTTTAAAATAATAGTAAAATAATTATTATAAGAGTAATGATATAATCAATTTTTTTTGTAATGTTTTGATGCATAATTAGCTAGCAAATATTTTAATCTTACTATTATTAGGACAAAATGCTCCCCCATGCGAACTATAACACTCATATATTTTTCTCTCCCAATTTATTTTTTATTATCAAAACTACATCTGAACTTTAATATTTGTAGACTTTTGCTTCTTCTCTCCAAAATAGTAATGGTTTTGTTACGTTCTAGTTAAAATAATATTTTATTAATTAATTAATTTTAAATTAAAAAATCAATAAAAATAATTTTAAAAATAAAAATTAATAAAAACTCAATTTAAATTTATTAAATTATATAAAATCCAATAAATAAAAAATCAAGAAACATAAATAATTTTTAATACAAATATAATTTAAAAAAATCTAAAATCAATATTTTGTTTGAAATATAGATTTGGTTAAAATTTTAATTTAATTTAGTTTGAACATTTTAATTTAGTTTAAAAATATTGATTTTAATTTTTTTTACAATTATATTTAGATTAAACAAAATTATGTTTATTAATTTTTTATTTTATAAGATTTTATATAATTTCATAAATTTAAAAATGAGTTTTTATTAATTTTTATTATTTTTCTAATTTAAAATTAATTAATTGATAAAAATATTTATTTTTAAATATTTTTTAATTATCACGTCAACAAATTATTCATTGAAGTCTACAAATCTTATAGTCGGTGGATTTTTGCCTAACAAAAAAATTCTGTGTGCAAAAGTCCACAAGGTTGTAGTTACACGGAAAATAAATTTTCGTCCATATTATTATTATTATTATTTTGATAAATTATTTATATATTTATTTTGTAAAAGAAAAATGGGAGTAAACAATGCCCCAAAGACTAGACGGTAACGAAACGAACACTTGAGTCTTACCACTCAGACAGCAAGAGAAGCAAAAATTTACTAGCAAAGCGAGACTACTATCTTCTATCTAATCACCGGTGACAATTACGGTGCCTCCCGTTTCCGTTGCCGAAATCCCAGAAATCTTTCAGCTCTTCATCCCGAAACGTATCGGTAAAAGAGATCAGAAGGAGAGAAAAATGGCGTTTAGAGGAAGAGAAATGATTAAAAACATTATGAAAAAGGTGGGAGAGAAGAACTTGGCTCCGGGAGTGAAGGACTCTCTGAAAAGATGTGTGCCCGACTCTAAAATCGTAATGGGTCGGGCCAAACGAGGCATCTTCGCCGGTCGCCACATTCGCTTCGGCAATAGCGTCAGTGAAGACGGAGGAAACAAGTTTGTTCTCTTGATCTCATTTCTATTTCTGGGGTTTTCTCCAATTGTTAATGTTTTTTTTTCTTTTACTTTTGAGTGAGTGCATAGTTAATAGTGTTAGCTGTTCTTTTATGAAAGGTTTTGATTTCGAATTAGGAGGGTTTATGTTTGAGCTTTGATTTTACTTTTACTTTGTTGAGTGATTCGTTGTGTTTTGTTAATAGTAATTTGATGGTGCAGTTCAAGAACCATGTTGTGAATTGGATTTTCTCATTTTAATTTTCATTGGCTTTGAATTTGTAACTGCTGATTGAAGTTTGTGTTGGAGCAAACTAAAGGAATGTGTTTTAGAATTTTAAAGTTTTTGGAATGATTTTGTGTACATAGTTTTCAGTGTTGTTGACTAGGGATATTAAAGATTAGAGAAAAGTAATGAAACACCAATGTATTTAGCAACTTGCTGTCATTTAAGCCTCCATTGTCGAATGATCATGTTTGGTTTACTCAATGATAGACCGAGATCTGTGAACTAGTTACATTTTCTGGTACAGGATTGTGAGAATGATTTTCAACTCAAGACAGAAAAGCAAGTTGTAGCATCAACTTACCTTGCAGTCTGGCTTCTATAATCTGGGGGAGTTGAATAGTGATTGTTTTATCTTGAGTATCTGAGATATGAAGAAGTAGTCACATTCTAAGTTATGTGAGTGGCACCGTGTGACAGTGTCCACTGAACATCCAATTTTGCCTCACCAAAGTGTGTTATGAATTTCTTTAAGTTCTTTACATGGTTTTTTTTTTCTAGTAAATATTGTGAAACATGGAACCCTGAATCACATTAAACTCAATTATAGATCCGTGGATGAGTTTTGAAAGTGTTCTATGAGTCTCCATCGAATGTCTTGGAATTTACTTTGTATATTTGATTTTGAATGTTTGTATGTGCTAATGTTTTTGTCTTGCAAAGCCAAGTGGTACTTGGCAAACCTTTTCATATAAATTGTCTGCAGTCCAACTGAAATTTGCTCTTGATATCAGAATGTTTAACTAGTCTTAACTAGCGTTGCTACAAAACAGCAAAAATAGTCTTCTGAAGTCTCGAGTTCATTGAAAACAAAACTTGCTTTACTTTATTTCTTCTTATCAAGTTACTTCTGATGTGAATCATTTGTTACATGAACACAGGTAGTCTTCTTTGTAAATTTTATCCCACCACTTGCTGTCAGTTTTCTTGTATATATCTCTATGCTTATGTTTTGCTCAATGTTCCAAGGATTTCTTTAATCAATTTACATAACATAGATGACTGTTAGATCCAAAACAGGATAATTTGCTTGATTCAGCTTAGCGCACTATCAAGTTCTGTTTTGCCTAAATATTGAATAGATGTATACTGACTTGCCTTCTTTTTTGTGACTACAGGACAAGGAGGACATGGAAGCCAAATATCCAGGATAAGAGACTTTTTAGTTACATCCTAGACCGTCATATTCGAGTCAAAGTGACAACCCACGCCCTTCGTTGCATAGACAAGGCTGGTGGGATCGATGAGTACCTGCTGAAAACACCTTACCGCAAGATGGACACAGAAACAGGTCTCTTCTGGAAAACCAAAATTGAGAAGCTCTATGGAGAACTTGGGAACACTGAGGTTCTCTTCTTTTCACCCGAGGATGAAGCCAAGTTCGAACAGCAATTCAATGAAATGAAGATAGCTGAGAGGGCAGCTCGTAGTGAAGCTAGGAGAAGGGCGTCTGGCTGGCCAGATAAACTGAAGCTGATTGAAGGAAGAGCAGAAGGGGGCTCACATGATGTTGGAGATCATGCAGAACATGAGAATGAAAAAGTTGCTAATTTCTAAGTCTTGATGTTGCTTAGAATTCATATCAGGTGATATTTGTTTTTGTTTTCTCTAAAATTTAATCATAATTTTGTTGTGCAGTTGAGATAAGAAGTCAATATATTTAGAAATAACAAGGATATTGACGAACTATTTTTGTTATCAATAGAATGTATTGAAAATGTCTACAATTTTGTTCAAGAAAGCTGAAACAAGTTGGGTGTAGCACAATATATAACTTTTTTTGTTTATGATTGAAGTTCTTAATTAATAGTACATTATACAATATTGATTGTGCGGCAAAATGTAATACAATGGGATTAGCTTTTTTGTTTGTCTTTCTTTTTAGACAAAAAGTAGCTTTATTTGGACGCCAAGCTTGTGATGCTCTCCTATCTTCTGTGTCTGCTTCATGTAGTTACGTACAGGAAAAGAAACTGGTTTAGTAAGTCTAAACTCTACTTTATATATTAGTCACTCAAAAGCAAAACAAAACAAGGTTCTATGGAGTATTGTTAAGGGCATCGGTGGTGCCCAATACTATCTGACATGACATAAATTTATTGGTGCTGTACAAAATGGTGAATGAATTGTGTATTTTATTCATGTAAATAACATGTATTTATACAACATTAAAGAAACTAAACGAGGAACGTTGGAGAGAAATTGGGAAACTAAAATAATTACAATTGACTCAATTTTCTAGCTAATTTACAGCTAATGTATTCTAACACTCCCCCTCAAGCTGGAGCATAAATATTAATCATGCCCGATTTATTACAAAGATAATCAACCCGCACCCCATTCAAAGCTTTTGTGAAAATGTCCCTTAATTGTTCTCCAATCTTCACATATCCTGTGGAGATCACACCTTGTTGAATTTTCTCACGAACAAAATGACAATCATTCTCAATAAGCTTAGTTCGCTCATGAAACACGGGATTTGAGGCAATATGAAAAGCAACTTGATTATATCACCACAATTTTGCTGGTACCAAAGTCTTAAATCCTACTTTAGTCAAAAGCTGATATATCCACATTATCTCACACACAGATTGTGCCATAACCCTATATTTTGATTCTGCACTAGATCTAGACACAACATTTTGCTTCTTACTCTTCCAAGAGACCAAATTGCCCCCAACAAAGACACAATAACTCGAAGTGGATCTTCTATCTACCTTGGAACCTGCCCAATCTGCATCTGAGAAACACTTATTCTAAGTGTGCCCATAATCCGTGTAAACAATACCTCGTCCTGGTGCTCATTTCAAGTAACACAAAATTTTCTCTAACGCTACGTAATGATGAATTGTTGGAGATGACATAAACTGACTAACAACACTAACAGATAATGTAATGTCTAGACGAGTCATAGTAAGAAAATTCAACTTTCCAACCAACCTGCGATATTTCTCAGGGTCTTCAAATTGTTCCCCATCACTCGTAAGGTGCACAACATGATTCATTGGAGTACTACAAAGGTTTTGCTACCAATTTTTCCGTCTCAGTTAACAAATCAAGTATATACTTCCTTTGATATAGAAAAATACATTGTTTACTCCAAGTGACTTCAACTCCCAAGAAATACTTGAGCACCCCCAAATCCTTCATGTGAAACTAGGTATGAATGAAAGATTTAAGGGATGAGATTCCTTTTGTATCATTTCCAGTAATAACAATGTCATCCACATACACAACTAACAAAATGATATCGACAGTTGATCTTTTATAGAACAGAGAATGGTCTGACTTACTTTTCAACATATCGAATTCCTCAACAGCCTGACTAAATTTACCAAACCAAGCACGATGACTTTGTTTCAAACCATATAAAGATTTTCGAAGACGACAAACTCGCCCTGACTCCCCCTGAGCAACAAACCCAGGAGGTTGCTCCATATAAACCTCTTCCTGAAGATCTCCATGAAGAAAAGCATTTTTGATATCGAGCTGATGCAAAGGCCAATGATGTGTAGCGGCCGTGTAAATAAACAGCCCAACAGTTGTAAGTTTAGCAACAGGAGAAAAAGTATCGCAATAGTCCACTCCATAGGTTTGAGCATAACCCTTAGCAACAAGACGAGCCTTTAATCGAGCAATTGTTCCATCTGGATTGACTTTCACTGTGAATACCCATTTACACCCTTTGGCCCGTTTTCCTAAAGGTAAATCAACCAAGTCCCAAGTACCATTCGCATCAAAGGCATTCATCTCTTCTATCATTGCATCATGCCAACCAAGATGAGATATGGCTTCACGAACAGTTTTAGGATCAAGATAGAATCAAGAGAAGCAATAAAGGAGCAAGAAGAAGAGGACAAATGAGTATAAGAAACAAAAGAAGAAATAGGATAAGTGCATTGGCGTTTACCTTTACATAGTGCAATGGGAAGATCATCGCTTGGGTCCGGATCTGAGGACGAAGAAGAAGGTGCAGGACATGAAATGGGAGGTGGACGCCTGGAGTAGACTTTAATAGGCGGCGGAGGCATGTTAGGAGCTGTGACCGAGGCAGGTAGAGGAACATGAGACTCTTTAGAACATGTGTCAGGCGCAAAAGATGTGATAGAATATACCAACAAATCATCATCCTCCCCTTGACGGGTAGGAGTAGATGAGGACGAAAAATAGGGTGTGTTTTCCACGAAAGTAACATCAATAGAAACAAGATATTTGTTAATATCAGGGCAATAACACCTATACCCTTTCTAAAGACGAGAATAACCAAGAAAGACACACTTTAATGACTTAGGATCTAATTTGGTGACATGTGGACACACATCTCGAGCAAAGCAAACACTGCCAAATATCTGAGGAGCAACTGGAAACAATGACTTGTCAGGAAAAATAATTTTATATGGGATCTCGCCATTAAGAACAAAGGATGGCATGCGATTGATAAGAAAACATGCTGTGGAAACGACATCGGCCCAAAAATGTTTAGGAACATGCATTTGGAACAAGAGAGCCCGTGTAGTTTCAAGGTGTCTGTTTTTACGTTCGGCTACACTATGAATCAACAATCGCAGTGACAGAATGAGATGATGACTTAAGTGATTCCTGGTACCTTGAGAACTTGGCAAATTCATCAGTAGAAATAAGGACCGATTTGTCAGATGCATCACTAGTGCTTACAATATTAGCAGAGTATTTTTGTTGATTGATGAACTATAACTTCCTACACTCAAACTTGGTTTGGCCTGGTTTCTTACAATAGTTGCACATGATGCTTTCAGAATCCGATGTTTGATTGTCAGGTCCTTGTAAATTGCCTCCTCTGTATCCACTTGGAGTAGAGGTTTTCCACAGTGCATAATTATTACAACTCACTAAAGCACTATTAAGAGGAACAAAAGAAGTAGTTTCTGTGCGAAGAACATGGGTAAAGACATTTTGTAAAGAGGACATCAGAACCAGAAAGAACCTGTGACTTTGCATAATTAAATTCAGATGAGAGTCCTGCTAGAAAGCTTATGATAGCCATCTGCTCTCGTTGGCACTATTGAACTTTCACATTAGGAATAAATGGTAGAAACACATTAAGCTCTTCGTACGTTTTCTTAAATGCCATAAAATAATTTATAAGAGACTGATCTTGTTTCTCCTTACGGTAAAAGGCTTTGCAAACATCATACATACGAGATAGATTGTCTTTTCCAGAATACAAAATCTCCAAGTAATCAATTAGTTCTTTAATCTATTCATAGTGATTAATCAAGCTAATTACCTCATTGTCAATAGAATTCTGAATTTGGAGAAACAAGCGAGCATCCTCCCGTAGCCACATCTTTCTCGAATCATCTTCTTCTTTTGGAGGATCATCACTCAAATGATCATCTTTGTCAATACTTCTTACATAAAGCCGAACCGTCTTACTCCATTCCAAATAATTTGAACCAGTCAATTTATGGTCCGTGATTTTAGACATCACGAGAACCACATCAGACACAACTGTTGATTTTGAGTCTGATTTTGTCTCTGCCATAATCTTGAAAGAAAAAATTGAAAAGGAAAAGGTAGAAAGTGAACATCAAAGAAAGAACACCCAAACACGAAGAAGTCAAAAGTATCAAACCACAAACTGAGAAGAACCACCAGAGACAGTAGGGCCGAAAAAGGAGCGAAAGCTGACCGTTGCTGGAAACACGGTCAGACTCCGGGGTTTTGATGATCGGCGGTTGGGCAATCCGTCTATGTGGGCGGTGAGAACTAAGACGCACTCCAAATAGGGTTTCTGAAAAAGGAACCCTAAAACAAAGAAGAACCAAACCCAAAAACACAAACCCTAATTTATAATCTCAATATTCGAACCCTAATCAAATTTGCTCTGATACCATGTACAAAATGGTGAATGAATTGTGTATTTTACCCATGTAAATAACATGTATTTATACAACATTAGAGAAACTAAACTAGGAAAGTAGGAGAGACATTAGGAAACTAAAATAATTACATTTGACCATAATTTCTAGCTAATTTACAGCTAATGTATTCTAACAGGTGGAATTTAGTATCCGACTCTACATATTTTAATTTAAAATAGAAGGGAAAATACCATTTTGGTCCCTATGTTTTACCCGAGTACTCTATTGGCCCATATGTTTTGTTAAATGACAAAACATACCCTTTGTTTTGTAAAATGGAACAATATGATACCCTGAGCCCGATTTTGGTCAACTTTTTTTTTTCAATATAATTAAAATGCCCTCGTTTTTTTATTTATCTATTTTTTTTTAAATTCCTTTAATTATTTTCTTTTCTAATGTACAAAAAAAATTTATAAAACATTATAAAAATGAATTTTCTTTTATAATCAGATTTTAAATAAATAAAAAAACCTGAAACCCCTTTCTCTTTCCCTACCTGACTCTGTGTGTGTGTGTGTGTGTCTCTCTCTCTCTTCTCGCATGCCTCTGCCCAGCCCTAATCGAGGCACCTTCGGCAACCGTCTGATCACACGCGTGCCAACATGAGAAGCCCCGACCCTTGAAACCCATACCCTCGTGATTTAGCCTCATGACGCGTCGCCCTCCGCCTCAACGGGCTTGCTGACGCTGTGTGGTGCCATGGCTTCTATGCCACTTTCCAATGATCTTTGGTAGCATCTCGCCCAGGGGTGGTACAGGTGAACTCATAATGTTGAGATGAAGAAAACCCAGCCATGAATTGGTTCCAATCATTGCTGGAATAGAGGGATGGGTCTCGTTGTAATCTCAAATTTGTTGAGATTTCTAGGCCTCAATCAGCACTCCACGGGGTGAGCCACACCACCACCATAAATGATTCCAACGAGTTCTGATCTACGTTTACCAAAGGTTTTTCGAGCCCTCAACCGTGTGTAGGTGGGGATGTCGCTGCAGCCTCCAGGTTTCGAGTGGGGAGAGCGTGGACTTTGAATTGACACGAGGACAGCGGTTGGGTCTCCTCGGGGATTGGAGGGTTGCTGTTCTGGCAGTCTTCGCCATGGATTTAGGGATAGATCAACAAAGAAGTTGTTTAGGGTAAGAGCAGACATGGCAATTGACTTTTTACTTTTCAATTATATATTTCCTTTTTATTTAAAATGTTTTATAAATTTTTTTTATATTAGAAAAAAGAAAATTCATTAAAGGAATTAAAAAAAACAGAAAAATAAAAAAACGAGGGCATTTTAGTCATATTGAAAAATTGTTTGATGAAAATTAGGCTTAGGGTATCATATTGTTCCATTTTACAAAACAGAGAGTCTGCTTTGTTATTTAACAAAACATAGAGGCCAATCGAGTATTCGGGCAAAACACAGGGGCCAAAATGATATTTCGTACTCGATACTTAATTGTACCAGCCAATATAAGGTGGTGTTGGACATTATAGGTCCCATGTTTGTAACAACTATTTTTTGTAATGGTTTTATCCTAAAATTTCCAACGAGATTATAATGAAGCGATTTCGAATTATCAAAACTCTTCATGATAAGGGTAGGTAACAATTTGTTACCCTGTATTTTTGTAAAGTATCATTTTGGTACTCTGTGTTTACAATAATGTTAATTTGGCATCCTGTATTTTGAAATCGTACATACCCTGTATTTTGAAATCGTACATATTTGATATCCTAAACTCAAATTTAATTGATAAATTTTTTCTAATTTAATCAAACTGCTCTCAATTATATGAGTTCGAAATTCAAATTGAATAATTTAATTACATATAACTGATGGCAATTTTGTCATAAGTATGAAATTTTATTTATCAAATCTGAGTCTAGGGTACCAAATGTGAATAATTTTAAATACAAGGTACCATATGAGCATTATTGAAAAAAGAGGGTATCAAAATGATACTTTACAAAAATACACCATACTAAATGAGTAAATTTCATATTTTATAATAGAATGAGAATTTAATAAAAATATTATTAAAATATAATGTTAGTTTTATTGATTTATTTTTTTCATGCCTCCTCAAAGATAAACCCTGTTTACAACTCTGCTCTCTCTTTTTTTTTTTTCTTTCTCTAGAGGAATTTGGTTTATTTATTCAATAATCATTCATTGTTAATTTTAGGAAAAATACCAATTTCGCCCCTGTGTTTTGTTCGAATACTCGATCGATCCCTATGTTTTGGTAATGTACAATTCAGACCATGTGTTTTGCAAAATAGATCAAATTGATACCCTCATCCCAATTTTGGTCGAACTATTTTCAAATATGACCAAAATGCCCTCAAGTTAAAATAATTAATAATTAATAATTAAAAATATATATTGATAGACTTTAAAAAATAAAATTTAATTAATTTTGAATTAATCAAAGTCTCGTTCTCTTCATCATCCTTGCCCGTTCTCTTCATCTTCTTCATCGTCCTTTCCCATTCTCTTCATCTTCTTCTTCTTGGCAGAGGTTCATCTGGAGAATGAGCTGGCGAAGGGGTCTACTCCTGGGCTGACATGGATTCAGATCTAATGTGGGGCAATGGGAGATGGTGGCATCTGATATCTCATAGGGATTAAGCAAGCAGATCTGGGCGTAAGGGTTGTTACTTGGTTGACGTTGGGTGACAGAGGTCAGATCTGATATGGGGCGACAGAGTGGCGAGGCACGATGTGGGTCACAAGGGTTGATGGAGTTTAGGTTTCCGGCAAGACAACAACCAGTCTAGTTTCTGACGAGATGGCAAGATAGGGCTTTGATCTGGGTCACCATGAAGGGGCTTGGGGGCTCGGATTTGGGTGAGACGGGGGTTAGGAGACTGGGTTTCTTATTTGAATGTTGGTTCGTGTCTTCAAGAACAGTGGGTTTGGGCTTCGGCAACGACAATGGGGAGATGCTAGATCTAGTGCGCTGCTGCCATGAAAGATTGGGGATGGAGACTAAATTTGCAAGGTGAAATATGAAGTGTGTGACGAAGTTCAATCGATTCGGTCTTAAGCTTTTCAGGTGGATCTGCATCAAGTTCAAGGAAGAAAGATTGGGGAAGAAATTTGCAGAGCTAGCATCTAGGTTATGTTCTTAAATTTGGGTTTGTGTTCTTAATTTTTGTTTAATGAATTTGTGTTCTTAAATTTGGGGTTGTGTCCTTAAAACATTTTTTTTTTTTATGAATTTGTGTTTATAAACTGAGATTCTGATTTTGATATGTGAGAAAATTCAGGTGGCATGATTTTTTTTTGAATAATTTTGGATTTTGATTTTTTTGTTGAATCATTTTGAACATCTATCAAATTGTGAAGAAAATGATTCAAGAACACCACTGTTTTTTTTAATCTAATTATTAAATTGAAACTTTTTAGAACTTTTACTATATTAGAGTATATTTTACTCTTTTTGGATTAAAATTAATAAGATTTAATATTTTTTTGGTTGAATTAATTAGGTTTAGGATAACAATTAAATTTTTTATTTTTTATTTCTGAATATTTTTTTAAATAAATTTAATTTTTAAATGCTTAAAATTAATTTAATATATTTAAAAAAAAATTTGACAAAACTAAAGGGCATTTTGGTCATATTGAAAAATTGTTTGACCAAAATCTAGCTCAAAGTACTATTTTGATCCATTTTGCAAAACACAAGGTCATTTAACAAAACACAAGGACCAATCAAGTATTCGGTCAAAACATAGGGGCCAAACTAGTATTTTCCCATAATTTAATTGTACCCTAGATTATAACTATGGGAATTCTTTTTATTACATAACTAGTAGGTTTTGTTAATTTTTTGTATTGTGCAATTTTTTATGATTCTTTTCTATCTTTCGATCTCGATTGAAAAATTATATTTACTTTAGTTTTCAAATTATAATGTGAATTTACTCATTTGATATTCTGTATTTTACTGAAGTATAGATTTAGTATCCTCTATTACGAATAATAATAATACGATACCCTGAATTTGCAAGATCGAAATAAAATGATACACTGAGCTCAAATTTAGTCACAAATGACAATGTACTAAATGGGTATTGTTGACGCGGTTCTTCGCCGACAGATAATTATACGAATAAATAGGATGGATTAGTGCTGATTAGTGAACCGTAATATGAAAATAGCTTAATTCTAGACTTGAGTAATTAATAACATGGGAAGGTGATCACTCCTTTCTTTTAGGTGGTTCGAAGGTTAAAATTCCCTCTAGTCCACCAGTCGATATTATTGATATCTCTTGGTTAATCCTTACAGAGTACTTCTTTACAAAAGATATGCCAACCCCTTGCAATGCCCAGGGCCTTGGTATTTATAGGAAGAGGATACCTGGGTTGGAAATGGGGTCATCCCGTGACCTCTTTACCCTTCACGTCATCTCTGTGACACTGATGATTAATTCCTAAGACCTGACAGTGAAGTGTGGTCTAATCTATAGGTAAGGAGGGATAATGAGCCCATGGCCCAAACCAAGCGTGGGATGTCTGAATACGCACATTTATACCGCGTGTCCGAGAATTCAGGAATGGAATAGACACGTGATGTCTAATATATGCACGTTTATATTGCGTGGTTTTCTTTACAAGGATTCGGGTGTCAGATCTCTGCCGCATCACGAGCTTGATGTAGCGCCAACTCGTGATATCTATACCGCTGACCCGTTGCCTTCGAGTAAACTGCTAACTCTCTAATCAGCTCGGGCTGGACAGACGGAAGCCCGTAACAATAGCTCCGGGTGGACGATTTACACGTGGCGGATCGAATTAGGCCCTTTTCCTGATCACCAATAGTACGCGGATATTTAGGGCATACATTTTCCCCCCAAGCCCCTGCTCGTGACCCATGACGTCATCTGTGACCTTCACAGTGGGGGCTTTTAAGTTTCCCTTTTGGCTATTCATGTCCCGTCCACTGCGCAGGTATCGGACATGTGGAGCGCCATGGTTGGCGACTGTCCGGCTTCCAAGAATTGCATTAAATGACCTAGCCTTTCTTTGGCCATCGTTTCACCTCTCGATTTATGACCCTCATATCTTGCATTAATTTGATCGAACAGTCCTCGTTCCTTTGTCCCTTACGTATATATAAGGTTGGCCATCTTCCACATTAACCACCCTTTATTTAATTTTTTTTTTTTGATCTTCTTTCCTTTTTAGCCTTAGAAGTCTTTCTTCTTCTGGTTATCATCCCAAAGATCCCTACGCTCTTGCCACAAGAGTTTCTTCGTGAATCCAGTTCTAAAGGATCCACCAAAACTCTGATTCCTACGCTTTTTGTGACTTTCACGCAGCAAAAACACTGTAAGTCCTCTGCCTGTTGCACGTTTTGATATTTCCGTTTCTCCGTTAGGTAAACTTCTTTCTTAGTCGCACACTGTAGGTTGCTTTTGGTTGGTTCTTGGTGCATAGGTTTTTATCCTAGGAATATCGACCATATGAGAACATGTCTAGGAATGTGATGTATAGGACAAGATAATTTCTGGGTAATTATTCTGGGTAGCTTTAGGGAATGCCTGTTTGGAGAGGGGAAGGTGAGAGGTTTCTAGGGTGCAAAACCGGGTAGCTTAGGGGTCACTCTTTCTAGGCGGTTTTGCTTTTTAAAACTTTCCCTCCAAGGCAAACCTTATCCTGACCCTCCTGACACACAGATCCCGAGCAATCGGGGATCCGTTGGAAACGTGGGCACGTGACTGTGGCAACGCGTGGCTTCACACACCGCGGGTTAAGATTACCTCAGCCCGTGTACGAAAATCACTTCTCGCGCTATATTCCCTTTTCTATTTTTAGGTCGCCTATTTAAACTTTTCTTCATCTTTATTCGTTAGGCGACCAGATGGGGCCCAGGAAGAACATACCCAAGAAGGGCACTGCCGGCTTGTCATCTCAACAGGCCAGCAAGGGGATAGAGATAGTTGCGGAATCTGCCATCCCCCACTTCGGTCCCACAGTGTGAAAGAGGTCGAGGTGGGACCTGACGCCTTCTTCGAGGCAGAGAGGATAGTCTTGAAGATTACGACCCAAAGGAGGGTCAACAAGATCCTGCTGTCCCATAACATCGAAATTGGGATAGGCCCTCTTGTTGCCCGACCTCCCCTCGAGGGCGAGAGGAGCTGCACGCCCCTCGACGAGGAGTTCGCGACCTGGAGCGACGAACACCTCAAGGTCGGGGCCTTTCTACCTTTGGACCAGTACTTCGCGGATTTTCTGAATTACGTGAAGTTGGCTCCCTTCCAACTGCCCCTAACTCCTACCGTCTGTTAGCGGGGCTGAGGTACCTCTTCTTGAAGCATGAGCGGGAGGTCCCTACACTAGCGGACATCCCTTTCTTCTTCTGCCTCAAAGCCAGCCCGGATCAACGGGGGCGAGGCAAAGGGTTCTACTACTTGACCCATTTTTTCAACTCTCCTGCAGTCATCGAGCTGCCCAGCCACCCCAACGACTTCAAGGACCAATTCTTCATGTCGACGGGGTTTCGCAACTGCGAATACCACTACTTCAACCATCCTCGTAAGTTCTCTCTATTCTCAGCTCACAAAATCAGCACACTGCTTTATTTCTTTTCACACGTGCTGACTTGAACATCATCGTACAGCCATCTTTGCGAGGACGGCCAAATCGGTGACCCTTGGGGGTCAATACGAAACCTTGGCGGGGCGACCATCAAGTGAAAAAGACTACTGCCAGCTTGTATCAGATGAGATGATGCTGGCGTGTAAGTTAATTACTCCGGGCTAAACTCTGGCCTTGAGGAGGTCGCAGGCTATCCCAGTAGCTCGCAAGCTGGTGCCCATCCCCGAGAAGGATGCAGCAGACAATGACGAGTAGGAAAAGGAAGATGAGGTGCCGCTCGTGTGATGGAAGCGGGCTCTCAAGGTTGCCCAGGGCCTCGACGCGGATCGGATCCAGTCCGGGGCAGCAGATGGCCCCTCCGGCCAAGGTAACCCATACCTGTTTAGGGACTTAGACAGGGCTGCCGCAGACCTAAGACTTGCTAGGTTTAACCCAAGCTAGCTCGTACATTGTCATCAAGATGACCCAGACCTTAACATAACTCTACTCCAGTGTGTAGATCAACTAGTGTTGCGCCATGACATGGGCCTCCCTAGGGGCACTGTAGTAGTAGACAACACCCTGGCTTTTAGGTCGGCCTTTTTTGAGGAGTACAGACCAACCTTAGGTCGTGACCCTCCCTTCTGTAGGGTGTAGTCGCTCCAGGGCTTAGGAAGTATGTAGAGGAGTCTAGTCCTGAGGCGAATCCGGACCCAGAGCCCCCTCTCATTCGCGAAGTTATAAACTTAGACTCCCCCATAGAAGCTCCGAGGCCGGAGGTCGTGGCAATAGATTCCTCCTCTAACTCGGAGGGTAGGACCTTTTCAATACACCTTTAGATTTTTCTTGTAATCAAGTAACCTTACATGCATACTAACGCTCCCTTCTTTTTGTTTTAGGCGAAGAGATGGCACAGCCCGGAGACAACGTCCTGGGGTCCATCTTCCAGGGGGGAATCCCCCTCCGGATCGTCCGGGCCACTGGTCAAGAAACCCCGGCTGACCAAGAAGACTCCTCCCAGGACCACCTCCAAGTCTCCCGCTAAGGGGAGGGGCCAGGTCCCTGCAGCCGCAGAGAACATGCCTCCACCTCCTCTGCGACCTCTGGTCCCTACACAGGAACAGGAGGCACCAGCTGGAACCCCTCCAACTCCCACTCCCACTGTGCGCATACCGGTTAACACTCAGGCTCTAGAGAAACTCCCCGAGGCCTTCCGAGGGATGGTCTATGAGACCGTGAGCTATACGGTGGAGCATTATTACAACGCCACCCCGAGGGACTTGCGGGAGATCGAGACGAGGAGCCCCGAGAATGTCATGGAGTCTTCGCTGGGGATGACCCTCACGGTAAGTTTACTTAGTTAACTTAGTTAGCTCTCTTTGCTTTCTCTCTAGCACATGCCTTATTATCTATGCCTTTGTAGGCGGCTTTGGCTTTACACCTCAGCATAGCTCGGTCCAGGGCCAGGTTTGAAGAGATCAGAGGCGAGTTCCAGACTGCTCAGGCTGCTCTCGTGTCTGCACAACAGCAAGAGCGAAATGCCAAGACTTCCCTGATGGCTGTCAAAGAAAGTGAAAAGGCCACGCAGGTCGCCTTGGCCACTGCGAGGCCGAACTGGAGGCGGTCAGGGCTAAGAAATTGGAGGCCGAGGCTGCACAGTTCACCTTGGCTGCTGCGAAGGCCGAGCTCGAGGAGGCCAAGGCTAAGCAGTTGGAGGCCGAGGCCGCCACCGTGGCAAAGAGGGCGTCTTCCAGCTCCTCCATGGAGGCCATGCTCTATCACTACTGGGCCCTCAACCAGGATGGCGACTTCTCCTTCCTGGTGCCTGAGGTGTGGGAGCCATTTCTCGAGAAGTTCAAGGCTCGCCTTCAACAGGAGCTATCTTCCGAGACTGGGGAGACTTCCGCTGCTGGCCAGCAGGAGACCGAAGAGGTGACTTCATCGGAGCGGCCTGAGGGGGCCTAGGACTTTTGTTCTTTTTATTTACTTGTAATCTTTTATCACGAGGTTTTTCCTCCTCGAGACAATTGGTTTCTATGAATTTCATTTTAATCTATTTTTATTATTATTGTTGTTATATATTTTCAGCGTGTTTGGTAAAAACTTAGTTTGCGTTAGTTTATTGACTTTTTCTTCGAAACCACAAAGCACTGCCAGTCAATTTTAACTAACTTCTAAGTTTCGGGACCTGGTTGTATCCAGGACATTGATTTTAAAAACTTAGTTCGCGTTAATTTTTTATTGATATCTCGTGCTTTTTAAGAAAAACATCGATTAACCAATTTAAATCAACTTCTAATTTTTAGGACCTGGTTGTATCCAAGACATTGATTTTAAAAACTTAGTTCGCGTTAATTTTTTATTGACACCTCGTGCTCTTTAGGAAAAACACTGGTTAGGCAATTTAACTCACTTCTAAGTTTTTAGGACCTGGTTGTATCTAGGACATTGATTTTAAAAACTTAGTTCGTGTTGGTTTTATTGACACCTCGTGCTTTTTAAGAAAAACACCAGTTAGTCAATTTAAACCAACTTCTAAGTTTTTAGGACCTGGTTGGTGTCCAGGACGTCCTGGTTGGTATCCAGGACATATGCTCCCCAAGTAAACAGAGAGAGATCTTTCTTGGTTACTTGGAAAACGCTCTTCTAACACTATCCGCACACAGAAACATACAACGATATACAAAAGTACTTCTCATTTTTTAATAAAACAAGGCGGCTTTCATAACTAAGCCTTACAAAATTATTACTGATAATATTTCTTTTGGTGTACCGCGTTCCAAGTCTGTGGGACTGCTTCTCCATTAGGCCGAGCTAGTTTAAAGGTCCCTTCCTTCACAACCTCTATTATTTGATAGGGTCCTTCCCAGTTTGGTCCCAACACTTCGTCCTTGGGATCCTTACCGGCTAAGAAGACTCTTTGGAGCACCAGGTCGCCTAAGTTAAAGATGCGTCTCTTGACCTTTGAGTTGAAATAACGAGTGATCTTTTGTTGATAATGCGCGAGCTGCAGCTGCGAAGCTTCTCATTTTTCGTCAATTAGGTCGAGGGCGCACAGAGCAATTTGTCCTTCTGGTCTTTGTCAAATGCCCGGACTCTATGTGAGGCTATCTTTGTTTCGACAGGAAGGATGACCTCGCTCCCGAAAGCCAGGGAGAAAGGAGTATGACTCGTCGAAGTTCGGTGTGAGGTCCGGTATGCCCACAACACCTGGGGGAGCTGTTCAGGCCAAACTCCCTTCGATTCATCCAACCTCTTATTAAGGCTCGCTTTTAGTGTCTTGTTCACAGCCTCGACCTGTCCATTAGCCTGGGGGTAGGCCACGGAGGAAAAGCTTTTAACATTGTCGTGCCTCTTGCAAAATTCAGTGAAGAGATTGCTATTGAACTGGGTTCCGTTATCCGACACGATCTTCTTTGGTAGCCCGAATTGGCAGACAATATTCTTGATCACAAAGTCGAGGACCCTCTTTGATGTAATCGTCGCCAAGGGCTCTGCTTCTGCCCATTTTGTGAAGTAGTCAATAGCCACCACCGCATAGCGAACTCCTCCTTTTCCCGTGGGAAGGGAACCAACTAAATCAATCCCCCAGACCGTGAATGGCCACGGGGATGAGATCATCTTTAGCTCGACTGGAGGGGCTCGGGCGACTGTGGCGAACCGTTGGCACCTGTCGCACTTTTTGACATAAGAGATCGAGTCCTTCGATAGAGTGGGCCAATAATATCCTTGCCTCAATACATTCAAGGCCAGGTTTTTCCCCCTAGCGTGATCTCCAAAAAATCCCTCATGCACCTCCTGTAGAATGGTTTGTGCTTCGCCTGGCAGAACACACCGCAGAAGAGGTAAAGAGAGACCACGCCGGTACAATGTCCCGTTTATCATTGTGTACCTCGGAGCTTGGTAAAGTACCCTCCTTGCATCGTTTCGCTCTCCAGGTAACTTTCCTATTGTGAGGTACCCGATTATGGGAGTCATCCAGGTCGGCCTGGTGTCGATCATTTCGACCTCCTTCCCGGCTTCCTCTATGCTTGGCCTTTCCAAGAATTCTACCGGTGCCAGGCCCAAAGTTTTGGCCTCCCCGGAGGTGGCGAGCTTTGCTAGGGTGTCAGCATTGGCATTCTACTCCCGAGGTATCTGTTCAACTAGGCTGTGCTCAAATGCGGACAACTCCTTTATCTTGGCTAGGTACGCAGCCATCTTGGCTCCCCGCGCTTGGTATTCTCCTGATACCTGGTTTACCACAAGTTGGGAATCGCTGTAGCACTGGATGGAGCTGGCCTTCAACTCCTGGGCCACCCTTAGCCCAGCCAATAAAGCTTCGTATTCGACTTCATTGTTGGATGCTTCGAATCCGAATCGCAACGCGGAGTGGAAACGATGTCCCTCTGGAGATATCAAGACGATTCCAGCTCCGGATCCATTCTCGTTAGACTAGCCGTCTACAAAGACTTTCCACGAGGCTCGCACCGGTTCTTCCACTGGTTCTTCTCAGAATCCCGTGCACTCTGCCACAAAATCAGCCAGAGCTTGGCTTTTGATTGAAGTTCGTGGCATGTACAGTTTCTCAAACTGGCTGAGCTCGATAGCCCATTTCAAAAGACGCCCCGATGCCTCAAGTTTCTGCAAAACCTGTCTTAAAGGTTGATCGGTTATGACGTGGATTGAATGGGATTGGAAATACGGCCTGAGCTTTCTGGAGGCTGTAATAAGGCAGAAAGCCATTTTTTCCATCAACGGGTATCGAGATTTAGCTCTGAGAAGCCTCTTGCTAATGTAATAGACTGGCTTCTGAGACCGGTCTTCTTCCTGGACCAGTACAGCACTAGCTACATCTTCCGTGACAGCCAGGTAAAGAAAAAGAGGCCCTCCCGCTGTTGGCTTAGACAACACGGGTGGCTCGGCTAAATGTGCTTTCAGGTCGAGGAAGGCACGCTCGCATTCTTCGGTCCACTCAAATTCTTTATTTCCCCAGAGCAGGTTATAGAATGGCAAACACTTATCGGTTGATTTGGAAATGAACCGATTAAGGGCCGCCACCCTTCCTATTACACTTTGGATGTCTTTTCGCGACCGGGATGATGGCATCCCGAGTAGAGACCTGATTGTATCAGGGTTCGCCTCTATTCCTCTGGTGTTGACTATGAAACCCAGGAATTTTCCTGACGCAACCCCGAAGGTACACTTTTGAGGATTCAGCCTCATGCCGTACTGCCTTAAAATCTTAAAACATTCCTTCAGATCGGGAACATGGTTATCGGCAGTTTTCGACTTGACCAACATGTCGTCAACATACACTTCCATGTTTTTCCCGATCTGATTAGCAAACATCCTGTTGACCAACCTCTGGTATGTAGCTCCTGCATTTTTTAGCCCGAAGGGCATGACCTTGTAGCAATAAATGTTAGTTGGGGTCATGAAGCTAGTGTGTTCCTGGTCCGCCGGGTTCATGGAGAACTGGTTATAGCCCGAGTATGCCTCCATAAAGGACATGAGCTCGTGCCACATCGTGGCGTCTACCAATTGATCCATCCTTGGCAAGGGGAAGCAGTCTTTAGGGCAGGCTTTATTCAGATCAGAAAAGTCAATGCAGGTCCGTCACTTCCCGTTGGGCTTCGGGACCAAAACAGAATTGGCGACCCAGATCGGGTACTTTGCCTCGCGAATAAAGCCGCACTTTAAGAACCGAGCCACTTCATGCTCTAGGGCCTTAGCTCGGGTCGTGCCCAGGCGCCTTTGTTTCTGGGACTTCGCAGGCACGTTCTTGTCCAAGTTGAGGGTGTGCATGATGATGCTTGGGCTGATTCCTATCATGTCTTCATGAGACCAGGCGAACACATCTAGATTCTCCTGTAGAAATTTCAGCAGCTCCGCCTTCGTCTTATTACACAGGTTTTTCCTGAGCTTCACCACTTTATTGGGGTCTCTCGGGTCGATGTTCACCTCCTCGAGCTCTTCGATGGCCTGGAGCTTGGATCTATCTTCGCCTCCTGGGGTCAATATCATCATTCAAGGTGATACCCTCCCCATTGGCGTCCTGAGTTTTTTCTATCTTAGGAATAGGTCCTACATCCTGAGATTCCTCATTCTCGCCCTGAATGGTCATCGTCTGCTGCCCAGGTCGTGACTTTCCCTTCATGGAAATCCTATAGCATTCTCTGGCAGCGAGTTGATCACCTCGGACCGTGCATATCCCCGTGGAGGAGAGGAATTTGACTGCGAGATGGCGGATGGAGGTTATGGCCTCAAATGCTATCAACGTAGGTCGGCCCAGAATAGCATTGTAGGCGGCGGGACAATCGATGACCACGAATTCGAGGAGTTTAGAGACAGTCCAGGGCCCCTCTCCCAAGGTAATTACTAGCTCAATTGTTCCTATCGCTGCCGACCCTTCTCCGGAAAAATCCATACAGCATCATGGAGGTGGCCTTCAACTCGGTGACAGATAACCCTATCTTCTCCAGCGTAGACCGGAGCAGCAGGTTCACTGAACTCCCATTACCGATTAGTATCCTCCTAACTCTCCGGTTAGCGAGTTGGGCAGTTATGACCAGAGGATCGTTATGGGGGAACTGGATGTGACTAGCATCCTCCTCGGTAAAAATGATTGGTTGCCTCTCCAGTCGTTGCTGTTTGGGTAGATGCTGCTTTGGGATGAATTCCACTCCATTATGAGCCTTCAACTCATTGACATATCTCTTATGGGCACCTCTGCTCGTGCCGGCCAAATGGGGGCCTCCGAAGATTGTGGATATCTCTCCCCCTATCACAGGAGGAGGGGTATCCTGATTTATCCGAGGCCTGGGCTGATTTACCCGAGCTTCTGGGGCTGGCTGACTAGCAGGAACTCTGTTCCGCGCATATTGAGCCAAAGGTTCGGCTTTGATGAGTGTCTCGATCTCATCCTTCAAATGCCTACAATCGTCAGTGTTGTGGCCAATGTCGTTGTGGAATTGACAGAACTTGGAAGGGTTCCTCTTGGCCTTCTGGTGCTTCAAAGGCTCCGGCTTTTTCCAGGGGAGGTGGGAAGAGTTTGCTAGGAAAATGTGTTCCCTAGTGTTTGTGAGCTTGGTATAAGCTGCATAGACTGGCTTAAATTTTTCCACGGGCTTGTTCTTCTTCGGACCGTGCTGGCCGACTTCGCTGCTCCCCTTTCTCTTGCCTCTGCCCCCGGTTCCAGTGACCGACGCTCGCGCCTCTTCCAGGTTTATCCATTCCTGGGCCTTGTTCAGGAATTCATCCACGGTGCCGACACCTTTTCTCTGTGTCTCTTTCCATAGCCCGCCTCCAATGAGGATTCCAGTCCTCAAGGCCATAAGCTTGGAACTATCGTCTGCATCCCTGGCTCGAGCTGCGATGTTTGGGAACCTGCTCAGGTAAGCTTTCAAAGGTTCCCCGAGCTATTGCTTCACATTCGCCAGTGTGTCAGCTTTGACGCGGGCAGCCTGAGAAGCTCGGAACGCCCTCTTGAAGTCAGCAGGAAAATTCTTCCACAAGCTGATGGACTGCTTGTTACACTACTTGAACCATTTCCTAGCTGGCCCAGTCAAGGTGGAAGGGAATATCAAACACCTTAGCTCGGTGCCGATGTTATGGGCCATCATCAGGGTGTTGAACATACCCAAATGATCTGACGGGTCCCCGTCTCCATCGAACTTAGACAGGTGGTGCATCCAGAAACCCGACTGGTATGTTGTGGCTGCTATGCTAGGGTGAAAAGCTCGAGTTCGTCCCCCGAGTCATACTCGTCTTTCTCCTTTTCTGATAAGAGCTTCTTCATCAACTCCTCCATCTGAGCTAAACGCTCTAGGGTTTGGTCCTTAATCCCTTGGTTGTTCTGGGGCTGTTCAATAGCTCCAGTTCCATTGTACGCGTTCGGCGGGTTATTGTCCCACCAAGCTCGAGCTTGGTTAGGTGGGACATTCCCACTGTCACGTACTTCGAAAAGACCATCCCCTTGGTGAGCATGACTTCCATTTCTAGCCGGATCCCCCCTCTGCGAGTTGAGGTGATCTCGAAGGTCGGCCCTCGAGGTGGTTCGAGGGCTTTGCGCTGAACTCAAGTGATTACGCAGGTCTCCACCAGATCTGCCACTTCGGTGGCTCCTGGTCCAGTAACTCCCGTTGGAAAAGCTTGGAGCCTGCTGCTGGGGGTGAGGATCCGGGACCTCCCCGCGCGCTCGGTTGCGATGGGAAGGACCAGCGGGAGGAAGATTTCTTCTATTGCTTCCGTGTGTCGGAATGTCTCAAACTGGACGGGGAGGAGATGGGTATCTTATCGGCGACGGGGGATGCCTAACTGGTGATGCGATCTTAGTCCCGTCCGGGCAGATCAAGCTAGCTCGCGACCGTTCTACCCTGCCATCTCCGGCATCCTGTGCTCAGCGGTCTGACCGTGGCACGAGAGGGCTGGTTGGAGCAGGCTGTCTTCACAAGCCTTCCCCGGATCTCCTCCGCGAGCTGCCACGAGCCTTTCTGGGCGCGTTCGATGGTGGAATCAAGCTAGGAGTCGAGGTTCGAACTGATCGGTTGAATTGCTAATTGGCCCTAGGAAACTCCTCAAACACAGTTTCCTGGTGATGTGACGTGGGTGTAGAACTCGAAGTTGAGGTTCTGACTGATCGGCTGGGCCTGGACCGGTTATCCCGGCGGGACTTGTGAGTCCCACTTCGCCTTTTTCCGACGTTAGCGTCGGTTGTAAGAGGGGGTAGTCGGGCAAAGACTTCTTCGATTTGCTTGCTCGCTCTGGATAGTTGACTCCTCAACTGTATGTTTTCCATCTCTACCGCCGTCAGGAAATCTGGGATTGGATTTGGCGGTCGGGGCGCCGAACTCCTGATGTCGTCCTGGCCCATCGGCTGCTTTCCCAGTCGCTGCTGGACCTCAGGGTTTTGTTCATTGGATATGGCGGCATGGTGGGCCTCCTGCCCATCATGTTGACCCGCCTCGTTACCATGTCTCAAACGGGTAACCACCATGATCAGGTTTTTCCGATAGCACCAATCTAAATCCTCTCAACGAAAGCACCAAACTGTTGACGTGGTTCTTCGCCGACAGATAATTATATGAATAAATAGGATGGACTAGTGCTGATTAGTGAACCGTAATATGAAAATAGCTTAATTCTAGACTTGAGAAATTAATAACATGGGAAGGTGATCACTCCTTTCTTTTTAGGTGGTTCGAAGGTTAAAAATCCCTCTAGTCCACCAGTCGATATTATCGATATCTCTTGGTTAATCCTTACAGAGTACTTCTTTACAAAAGATATGCCAACCCCTTGCAATGCCCAGGGCCTTGGTATTTATAGGAAGAGGATACCTGGGTTGGAAATGGGGTCATCCCGTGACCTCTTTACCCTTCACATCATCTCTGTGACACTGATGATTAATTCCTAAAACCTGACAGTGAAGTGTAATCTAATCAATAGGTAAGGAGGGATAATGGGCCGCATGGTCCAAGCCAGGCGTGGGATATCTGAATACGCATGTTTATACTGCGTGTCTGAGAATTCAGGAATGGAATAGACACGTGATGTCTGATATATGCACGTTTATATTGCGTTGTTGTCTTTACAAGGATTCGGGTGTCAGACCTCTGCCGCATCACGAGCTTGATGTAGCGCCAACTCGTGATATCTATACCGCTGACCCATTGCCTTCGAGTAAACTGCTAACTCTCTAATCAGCTCGGGCTGGACAGACGGAAGCCCGTAACAACAGCTCCAGGTGAACGATTTACACGTGGAGGATCGAATTAGGCCATTTTCCAGCTCGCCAACAGTGCGCGGATATTTAGGGCATACAGGTATATTTCCATGAATAACAGGGTACCATTTTTATACCAATTTTTAAATTACAAGATATCTAATGACTATTATTGAGAATACATGTACTATTTTATACTGATTTTTAAATTACAGGATACTTGATAATCATTATCAAGAACATAGAGTACCAAAACTATACTTTGTTAAAACATAGCGTACCTACCCAATAATTAAAGCTAATTTTATCGTTGTCGTACTTGTTTATTACAATTGAAGACACATTTACAATTACATAATTTTTATATTAAAAAATTAAAAAATATGTGGGATAAAATATTTTAGAGTAGATAATAGTATTTTTCTTAGTTTGAAATTAAATACTTGATTGGAATTTGATTTAATTAGTCACATGTTTGTTTAACAAAATAATAATATTATAACTATATAAATATTTGAATGAAGAATTTCAATTATATTCTCTAATTCTTTCTTAAGGAAGGACTTATTAAGAATTGATGTAATTACTAGATTTATTGCCACACATCACAATGAGAATTTAAGATGTGTATTTATATGTCAAATGGTTATTTTATATGACTTCTTATAGTTAGTAATTATATATATAATAATTAATATTTAGTAATTACACAATATAATTGGACACCATTCTCATTGGGTATGAGAATTAGAAAATATAATTGTGACACTTTAATTATCTCCAATTACATAATTATTGTATAATTACCTGGTTAAACAATTGTGTCAACTTCCAAAAATTCACTTTTTATTTTACATACTAACTTCTAAAATATACTATTTTTTTTTTCATATCATTTAAATATAATATTTCTTAATGAATGAAAAAGGAAAATTGTAGATAAAAAAATTATTATTATATCTGATAGAGTCTTATTTTAATACCATTTCTTTATATTGTGAAGAAAAGTTTATTTTACAATACACAATGGGAGTGTAGAACGCAATTTTTTAATTTTTTTTAGGGATAATTGCGGCATAAGTACCCAATGTTTGAGTTTTGTACGCGACATAGACCCAATGTTTATTTTTAGTGGCAATAGTACCCAAAGTCAGTAAAAGTGTAATTCCGTCAGTCTCCTCCATTAGGTCTGTTAATGAGCTGATTTGGCAGACACGTGTCACGTTTTTATTGGTCCAAATCATAATTATTTTTAAAATATTATTGAGCCGGACCAATCACGGAGTGACACGTGTTGGTCTAGTCATCACGAAACGGAGACCTAACGGAGGAGGCTGACGAAATTACACTTTTACTGACTTTGGGTACTATTGCCACTAAAAATAAACATTGGGTCTATGCCGCGTACAAAACCCAAAATTGGGTACTTATGCCTCAAATATCCCTTTTTTTTTAATAATAAACTCCATTAAGATGAAAGGTCAAGTAAAATGAAAAAAAGAAATAACAAAGGATGGAACTGTATCATTCCATAACAATTCATCATCTAGCCCTAATGGAAATTTAGCTATAGAGTGAGTTGAACCATTAGCTTCTCTATAAACATGGGACAATTTAATTAACACTACAGAATAAAAACAATAAATTTTTTATATCTTGAACTAGATTAGATAACAAAGATAAATCATGAACATCATTAATTAACCACTCTATCAACCAGCATCTCAAAATCTTATTCCACAAAAGCAATTGGTAAATGAATAGCAGCACGCCAATGTAAAGCTGATAGAAGACACTGAGCTTCCAAAACTGAAGTCAAGAAGGAGTCTCTCATACGAAATACAGTACCAAAGTGATCACGTACTACCGCCCCTAAACCCATCTTCTTGGAAGCATGCAAATAGCTGCATCCACATTAAGCTTGAAAGTATCAAGAGGAGGAGTCATCCATTGAATACTTGTTGAATTGGTTGTTGATGCCAATCTGTACTCCTACAAATATGAAAATTTCCAAGAACACAACTTCACAAGGAATGGAAGGCTTCTTGAACAGAGAATTGTTTCTTTTAGTCCAAATATGTCGGATCTCATTTATACAAGTCTATATGCATGCTCCCTAGAGTACTTACGAGATGCGTAGCGAAACAATAACTACCCCCTTTGGATTCCCTAACATTTTGTCATTGTTGAATGCTAGGTATGGCAAGGAATCCAACCCGCTTTGAAACAAGACTACGGTCTTCCAAGTCTTTCTCTAAAACAACCTAGTGTTTGTGTGTGCAAGTCTCAACACATGAGAAGAGATTTCCAAGAGAGAAAACTAATAAGAGAGACCGGGCGACTAAGTATAGAATATTTGTAGTGAATTTTTACCTTGTCAAATTCAGTTTTTTTTAATGCATTCTATAACACTAGTATATACATGCAATTAGCTAGGACATAAAATAGGTTTTAGTTACCCATTTTATTTTAATTATTTAATAGTTATAATTAATTAAATACTTGTCAAAATTAACCAATTATAATTTTGACCTTTATTTAATTCATTTTATTAATATTAATACCAATTTATCAATATTAACAAAATTATCCCAATTGGCTATAATACTCTCCTTTTGAGACTTTGCAATAAAACCTCAAAGTTTCTTCTATTTCTTTTCTCACAAAATATCAATAAATAATTTAACATTATTTATTTTCATTGATCTAGTCAATATGATATTTTTATAATTAATAATTAAATTAATTATTCAAGACTACTATGTTCATTTTGATAAGAGATGACATAGGGACCATTGATCCATGAACTCAAGCTCCAATAACTTACAGTGTGTTTATTTATAACAAATAATCTCACTACCTATTAATTCCTCGTGACTCCACTATAGACTCAGAATTGCACTCTTGAATTCATAGAATATTTTACACCAAATGTAAATACGTTATCCGTTGTTATAACCAAAATCGTCATTCAATCCTCTATAGATGATCTACTAATGATGCAGGTGCAAATTAACGTTTTACCCCTCATTGGTATTTTATCCTTAACTCTCACTAAGTTCCTTATAAATGATATTTCCATAAAAAAGAAATGAGTACTCTATCATTTAACACTTGAACCAAGCTATAAGGAAATCATCGTTTCACTTCTTAAACAGAAGCTATAGATTTCATATCTATGATAAATATTGCCACTCAATTATACTACCAAATCTCCAATATGTAAGTATGAGCTAGTCTATAGGGTAAGCTGGTAACGAACAAATCGAAAGACTTGAATAATACAATTAACAGAATATTAATCACTCAGAATTAAGATTGAATTGACCTATGGTCAACGTTGTGATATGATTAGATTAGATGATAACTATACTTACTTATCTTGTCGACAATCAATATCGGTCCAGTCCAATGTAACAAAATACATCCGATCTTATCTACTTGGTCAATGTCCTAGATATGACATCACACTAGATGTGTAAGTAGATGTTATCGTAGATTACACAATCAGTAAAAATCTAGTGTACTTATTTAATCTTAGGACAAAATGCTTTTGAACATACAATTACAATTATAATCCACTGTGACTGAGTCACTATAATTGTAACTGTACATATGTTCTGGATTTTATGAACGTTTGTATTAATAATAATTAATCATGTAATAAAACATGTAAACAACACAATTTGATTGAACAAAATGATTTCTACTACTTTATTAATAATGAATGAATTACATAAGAAATGTGGTTTTATAAGGGCATAAAACTCAACAAACTCCCACTTACACTTTTAAAACAAATGCGACATTTCTCTCAAACCCATTCCCTCTATATGCTTTAGAAAAGTTGTCTCTCCCAGTGTCTTTGTGAAGGGATCCACAAGATTGTCCTCAGATGCAATCTTCATGACCTTCACTTTTCCCCTTGCCACATATTCTCTGATGATGTGATACTTCCTCTCTTTATGCTTTGCTCTTTTGTGGCTTCGAGGTTCTCTAGAATTGGATATCGCCCCATTGTTGTCACAATACAAAATGAGGGGTTTATCAATTGCTGGAATAACACCAAGATCTGTATAGAACTTCCTCAGCCAAACTATTTCCTTAGCTGCCTCAGAAACAACTATGTACTCAGCCTCCATGGTAGAATATGAGATAGCGGATTGCTTAACAATTTTCCATATCACAGCTCCACCCCCAAGAGTAAAAACCATTTCAGAAGTTAACTTCCTGTCATTGACATCAGTCTGAAAATCAGAATCAGTGTAGCCTAACGGGTTTAGAACTCCACCCAAGTAGACTAGCATATAAATCGAAGATATTTCAGTATGTGCTTGACCGCTATCCAATGTTCCCTTCCCGGGTTTAACTGGTATCTGCTCATAACTCCCACTGCATGAAAAATGTCTGGTCTAGTGCACAACATAGCTTACATTAGACTTCCAACTGTAGATGCATAAGGAATCCTTCTCATATCATCTTCCTCTTCAAGAGCTGTGGAGACTGCTTTTTAGAAAGATGGATTCCATGTCGGGACAGTAAACCTCCTTTCTTTGAATCTTTCATAGAGAAATGCTCAAGCACCTTATCTATGTAAGTTTCTTGAGATAGAGCCAAAGTTTTGTTCTTTTCATCCCTCAAAATCTTGATACCAAGAACATAACTAGCTTCACCCAAGTCCTTCATTTGGAATTGAGTTCCCAGCCAGTTCTTTATGTTTGATAATTTCTTGACATTGTTTCCAATGAGCAAGATATCATCCACATAGAGAATCAAGAATACCGCAATGTTGTTTTCCTTAAGTTGGTAAACACAGGGCTCGTCAACATTCCGCTCAAAGCCATAGGTTTTAATGATTTTATTAAACCTTAGATTCTAGGAACACGAAGCTTGCTTAAGTCCATAAATAGACCTATTCAACTTGCACACTTTCTTTTCTTGTCTAGTTACTTTAAACCCTTCTGGTTGATCTATATAAATGGTTTCGTCTAGATTCCCTTTAAGGAACGATGTCTTGATGTCCATTTGCCAAATCTCATAATCAAGAGCTACGACTATGGATAAGAGTATTTGAATAGATTTTAACATGGCAACTGGAGAAAAAGTTTCCTCACAGTCAACTCCTTTTCTCTCTAGGTATAACACTTTGCCACGAGTCGAGCCTTGTAAGTCTTGACCTTTCCATCAACTCCTCTCTTCTTCTTGTAGATCCACTTGCACCCAGTGGCCCTAAAGTCACTAGGTGCTTCTACAAGATCCCAGATGGAGTTAGAGTATATGTATTCCATTTCCTGTTTCATGGCTTCAAGCCAAAGATCCTTATCAACACTACCCATTACCTGTTTGAAAGACAACAGATCATCGTCATGTGTGTCCCCAACGAACATGTTGGTTTCACCATCAATACGATAGCGAATCGGGGTATGAGAAACCCTCCCACCAAGACCATGCATCGTAACTGTCTGAACCAAAATCGTGGTTTCTTGTTCTTCCTCGTTAATCTCGACTTGCGTCACTTGAGGAAGATTAGTAAGAATATTTTCATTTTCATCAACTTGCGTTGATGGAATCAGAATAGTAGGAATAGCTAAGTCAAATTTCAATTATGCCAAGACTACTTTGCTACGAGGATTGAAATTAGACATGTAGTCCTCTTCAAGAAAAGTAGCGTTTGTAGAAACAAACACTTTCTTGTCTTGTGGACTATAGAACAGACTACCCCGAGTAACTTTAGGATAGCCAACAAACAAGCAAACTTCAGTTCGTGGTTCTAGTTTCCTTCGTTTTTCCTCAGGACGTGAGCGGGACACCCCCAGATTCTATAAAGATGCAAACTAAGTTCACGACCATTCCATAGTTCTAAAGGTGTTTTGGAGATAGATTTAGACAGCACAACATTTAAAATGTCACATGCAGTCTGTATGGAATGTCCCCCAAAAGAGATTGGAAGAGTTGAATAACTAATCATGGACTGAAACATTTCCATTAACGTGCGATTCCAACGCTCCGCAACACCATTTTGTTGTGGAGTACCTGGGGCAGTACGTTGATATAATATCCCAAGTTTAACTAAATGATCTTGTAACTACATATCCATGTATTGTCCACCCCTATCAGATTGCAAGATCTTTAACGTTTTACCTAATTGGTTTTGAGCCATTGTAAGGAATTCTTTAAACTTCTCAAATGTTTTAGATTTCCTATGCATTAGGTACACACACGAGTGTCTCAAGTAGTCGTCAATGAAAGTGACGAAATACTCATAACTACCCCTCGCTTGAACATTCAGCGGTCCACAGACATCTGAATGAACCAGCCCTAGTGGTTCAATGTCCCTTTATCCTTTTGCAGAGAATGGACGCTTGATCATTTTACCCTCGAGATAAGATTTGCAGGAAGGTAGGTCACCCATCGTGAGTTCCCTCAAAGGCCCAGCCTTTGTTATCCTATCATAGTTAATATGACCAAGTCAGAGATGCCAAAGATACATCATGTTATCGTTATCGATCTTTTGTCGTTTGGCGGCCCTAGATCTAGCTATCTTAAATAACTCGCTATTAAAAGTGGAGGGCTTAATAGGTCGTAAAAGGAATATCCCATTTTCCATACATCCAACACACAATTCACATCCATTCAATGGAATTGATATAAAACTTGTAAAAGTTACAACATAATGTTGTTGATGTAATAAAGAAATTGAAATTAAATTTCGACTAAAGTTTGGAATAAAATAAAAATATTTAAAACTAAATATTTATTTCCAAAATTTAGACGAGCTTGTCCTCTTGCTTCAACGTTCACGAAAGCTCCATTTCCGACTCTAAGCTTCAGCTCGCCTTCCTTTACTGGTGTCCAATTGCTAAAGTGCATACATGGTTAGTGGATCTAGAATCTATAATCCATACATCTTCCAAAACACATGCATCCAAGACAAAGATTGACAATTACCTTGGGTTCCTCTAGCCTTGAGAGTTGGGCAATCCCTTTTCCAATGCCCAGTCTCCTTGCAGTGGAAACATGCTCCTTTTGCTTTCTTACCAGCGGGTTTTTCCCCAGCAGGTTTTGCAGCACCTCCAGCTGGTTTTGCAGTAGCTGTGGCCTTGCCCTTCTTGTTCGTTCTCTTATTCCTGTTGTTGCTCTTCGAGGATGAAGCTAAGTTGGCTTCTCCAGGAGTGACCTCAGTAGCAGCAGCAGGCTTCTTGTCATGTCCCTTACTTGGTCCACCATTAATACCTTGAAGCTCATTCATGAGTTGAGTCATTACGTACGTCAGTTTGTTTAGTAAGTAGTTTGTGGTGAATGGAAGAAAACTGGAAGCAAGACTATTCAGAATAAGCCCCGCTTGAGTTTCCCCGTCTATGGTGGCTCCATGCAATTCTGCCTCTTGAAAGTAGTTCATCATCTTGATGAAGTGATCACGAACATGCATCCCAGACGCCATCTTGGCATTAACATACTTCTTCGTTGCCTTGAAACGAGCTTGTCCAGATTTGTGTCCGAACATTTCCTGAAGCTGCTCCATGATTTCATAGGCAGTTTTGACATCCTCTAGCTTCGTCCTTAGCATGCCTAACATGCTAGCTAGCATGTACGCATTGCTTTATTGTTGGCAGGGAGCCAACACTCGTACCTCTCCCTTGGTTCTTTTGAAGATAAATCACCAGGGATGTCAGGGAAAACTTCAGTCATAACAAACTTGGAGTTGTCATTGATCAACATAATGTTGATGTTTGACTTCCATTTGAGAAAATTCTCTCCAGTGAGAAGTTCCTTGGAGAGAAGGGAGATAATGGGATTTGACATAGAGCTACAATTATCAGTAAGTAAAAATCAATGCGTTGTTTAACAAACATTTAATCACATAAACATTATGAAATAGCTCAAACATATAAAATATGCATAGATATGTAAAATACTAAAAGACACATATCTACTATTTCTAAGGTATTTTAACTAGCCATGAATACATGTGTCCTAGTAGGCGAGAATCACAAATTCATTTAGTTAAATAGAGAAAACATCTCAATTAATAATAGTCTAGAACTATTATTAATAACCTTCTTATTCGATCAAAGTCACAAAATTCAATTATTTCTAACTTTATGAGCTAGACCCACAATTTCGATTATTATAGGCTTAGTTCTCATAATCACCGTAGGGATGAGTCAATAAGGGTTTGATCTATAGCTATCTATTCTAAGAAATTTAACCTTGTTAAAAGTCCAGTGAACACCATCCATAGGGAGACGTAATCAAAGCGCCGTAAGGCCCCACTAAATAATAACCTTGTTAAAATAGCGGTAGAGATCGAATTTAAAAAATTAAAGCTCATTATTTGAATTTAGTATTTTTCTTGTGAAATTTATAAAACTAGATTTTTATTTATATTATTTAAAATAATTAATAAACCTTATTATGAATTTCTTTTAATTCTAAAATACCCATTTAAATCCACTTTAAATATTTAGAATTACTGTGTTATTAATCAATTAATTTATGTTCAATTAAAATTAACTTAATACAATCAAGTTCAACTTAGGTAAATGAGCCTTAACAATTTGGGCTTGCATGGAGGAGGGCTGGGTCCATTATGTTGTTCCCACTACAAGGCCCCCTAACTTCCATACATAATGCAAAAGACATGAATTTAAACTTTCATTTTATTGATCGTTATTCAATTGATTATGTCCAATCTAGTAATGCAAAGTAAATGAGTCTTCATAAGTGGAATCACTCACAAGAGAAGAATTTAAACTTTATATGTTCAATTGGGCCCAAATAAAACCTATAAAGATTATGACCCATTTTATTTGTCTTTTTCCCATCATCTAAAATAATGGGCCATCACTGTAAGCCCATCATCCAAGCACAGATTGCCAAAAATGACAATTATAATGAGGCATGACATATTAATTAATTAGATGAGTCTAGCATATCTATATGATATGTTACTAATTTATGCATGTACACATTTATTACCAAAACAAATGAATAGCTAAAAAAAATAATTAATCAATCAATTTCATGAAATCAATCAATTAGTTAATCAGAATAAATTTTAATTCAATCAATTTTCAAAATATTAATCAAATTAAAATTAATTCAATTGTTCCCATTTGAATAAATATATTTTTTTATTCTTTTTTTTTTTTTTAAAAATAACCAAAAAGATATTTACTTGCACAAAATTATACAATTTATTAGGAATTAAAAATACAAATCCAAAATAAATTATTTTTTTATTTAATGCCTTCCATATATAAAAGTATATTACCAAATATATTAATTAACCTCCATATATAAAAAATATATATATTTATATAATATTTTCCAAATCAAAATTCACAAAGGTGCGCAACCACCTTTACTTACCACTTTTTTTATTTATTTATTTTTTTTACGTTAAAAAAATGTATACATTTTATATATATAACTTAAAATATAAATACATATATATTCATAGGTTGAATAAAAATACCCAAAAAAAAAAAATTGTGCAATTTTCAAACTTTAATTTCATGTACATAGTTTATGAGTTTTATACAACAAAATAAACACACATAACCAATCATAAGCATACAAAAGTCATGAACAATATTCTTTTGGCATCACACATACATAAAACTTAAACATGCAAATAATTATACTACCATCCAATTAACCTATCTAACATGTCAAAAAACCACATACATGTATATAAACATATAAATTAGCAACCTGGCTTTGAAGCTAGTTGTAGGAACTCATTTATATAAGTCTATATACATACTCCCTATTGCACAAAATAACATAAAATAGAAAAACATAAATACATGCATAGAAGTGATTTTCACACAGAGATTCGTAAATACAACAATAAAATCATTAGAGTACTTACGAGATGCGTAGCGGAACAATGACTACACCCTTTGGATTCCCTAACCTTTTGTCCTTGTTGAATGCTATGTATTGCAAGGAATCTAAACTGCTTTGAAACAAGACCAGGTCTTCCAAGTCTTTCACTAAAACAACCTAGTTTTTGTGTGGGCAAGTCTCAACACATGAGTAGAGATTTCCTAGAGAGAAAACTAAGAGAGAGTGAGCGGCTAGGTATAGAATATTAGTAGTGAATTTTGACTTTGTCAAATTCAGCTTTTTTTAATGCATTCTATAACAATAGTATATATAAGCAATTAGTTTGGACATAAAATAAGTTTTAGTTACCCATTTTATTTTAATTATTTAATAATTATAATTAATTTAATAGTTGTCAAAATTAACCAATTATAATTTTGTCCTTTATTTAATTCATTTTATTAATATGAATACCAATTTATCAATATTAACAAAATTGTCCCAATTGGCTATAATACTCTCTTTTTGAGACTTTGCAATAAAAACCTCAAAGTTTCTTCTATTTATTTTCTCACAAAATATCAATAAATAATTTAATATTATTTATTTTCATTGACCTAGTCAATATGATAATTTTATAATTAATAATTAAATTAATTATTCAAGACTACTAGGTTCATTTTGATAAGAGATGACATGTGGACCATGGATCCATGAACTCAAGCTCCAATAACTTACCGTGAGTTTATTTATAACAAATAATCTCACTACCTTATTAATTCCTCGTGACTCCACTATAGACTCAGAATTGCACTCTTGAATTCATAGAATGTTTTACACCAAATGTAAATATGTTTTCCATTGTTATAACCATAGCCGTCTCTCAATCCTCTATAGATGATCTACTAATGAGACAGGTGAAAATTACTGTCTTACCCCTTTGTGGTATTTTATCCTTAAGTCCCACTAAGTTCCTTGTAAATGATATTTCCGTAAAACAGAAAGGAGTACTCTATCATTTAACGCTTGAACCAAGCTATAAGGAAATCATCGTTTCACTTCTTAAATAGAAGTTAAAGATTTCATATCTATGATAAATACTCCGACTCAATTATACTATCAAATATCCAATATGAAAGTATGACCTAGTCCATAGGGTAAGCTGGTAACGAATAAATCAAAAGACTTGAATAATACAATTAGCAAAATATTAATCACTCAGAATTAAGATTGAATTGGCCTATGGTCAACGTTGTGATATGATTAGATTAGATAATAACGATACTTACTTATATTGTCAATAATCAATATCGGTCCAGTCCAATGTAATAAAATACATCCGATCTTATCTACTTGGTCAATGTCCTGGATATGACATCACACCAGATGTGTAAGTAGATCTTATTGTATATTACCCAATCAGTAAAAATCCAATGTACTAATTTAATCTTAGGACAAAATACTTTTGAACATATAATTACAATTATAATCCACTGTGACTGAGTCACTATAATTGTAACTATACATATGTTCAGGATTTTATAAATGTTTGTATTTGTTGACCCTCGATTTCGCCAATGACACGGAGTCAGATAGAACGACAATAATAAGATGAATTCTAGCCAAAAAGATTTAGAGTGGTTCAGCCCCAAATAATGGTAATGACCTACGTCCACTTAGTGTTCTTATTGATGTAGAACTCCAAAAACCTGTGATCAATGAACTCAGGTTCATGAGTTACACAAGCTTGGAGATGAATACAAGTTTAGTGGATAAAAACACTATAATTCTCCCTCGGTCTCTCAAGATCAAGAGTCTCCAAGTCCCCAAATGTCCCTCTCTTGAGCCCTTTGAATCTTATTTATGGGCTCAAGGAGTTCTTTATGGGCCGATGGACCTTAATTATACTTAATACAAGCGTATCTAAATAATAATAGAAATCACAATTATTACATAAATGAAAGATTATATATCTATAGAAGATATCTGAAATACTGCGACCAGACTGGTCGCCCATAAAATATGTCTTTTGCCAAGTGAATTCTCCTTTGGTCGATGGTCGAATAGAACGTACTCACTTAAACAGTCACGCGTATCCCACGTGCATCTTAATTTTTCCACGTCATTATGTAAATAATTTTTGGGTAAACATTTGCCCCCCCAAGTTTATTTTACTGTGATCAACATATAATAAGCTTAGTCGACCAACTTTCCATCTGACCTGTCACGTCTATAAAAAGTAAGCAATCATGACCGTTATAGTTTCCCAAAAATATTTCGACGGCTAACACGATTTCCCGTGCATCAAAAACTTTCCCCTATCATTACCTCTTTAACTGCACCACGATCAGTATAAATAAATCAATTTTCCTACTTTTTATCTTTTACCAAATCCTTCTCTCTCAAGAACTCAGAACAACTCTCAAGGGAAACCCAGGAATTTTCGGTGATCCGAGACGTGTTCGATCGACCCTGAGCAATGTCACCCGCGACTCCTTTGCAATATGCAACCCCAGTAAGTTCTTGAATCCTTTGTCTCTATTATACAATCTGAAATGAATTTCACGAGTTTTCTGGTGTGAGTTTTGAATGTTCTTGAGAAATTTTTTAGGGTAATCGTGTTCGTATGCAGAAACATGATAGGAGAGGAGTTTTAAGTAGTAAAAAATACTTGGTGAGGCTTAGAAATTAATGTGGGAAATAGGAGTATTGTGTTTGGGCCTGAAATCAAAGTGAAAATTCGATTTTTATGCTTTCGGAAAATACTGGGTTTTTCCCACCTTTCTTCGGAGTTGAAAAGTTTTTCTGAAAAAACTTTTCATTTCCACTTTTTAATCTGTTTTTCCGAACTGCTCGCATGTTTGGAGTGTTTATATTAGGATGTTGCTGGTCCTATAAAAGCTTAACTTTTATACACAAGCAACGTTATCCTTATACTTCTTCTTCTATCTATTGGTCATAGATTCTCACTTCCCCCTTACTCTTCTCAGATATTCATGCACGATCCTTGGGGAGGTGAGAGGCCATTAGATGACGACCTTCTTGCATTACTGTTTGAGGACCAAGAACAGCCGTTACTTTTGTTCTTTGAATTCCCATCTTCACAGAAAAACCCTCTGACCAGCCCTCTGACCAGTCAACCTAACATGGGTCGCGTGAAATACACTGCTCATAGAAAGAAGAAAACAACCAACTCGCGCCTTCTAACCAACCTGCCACTCACACCGAGGACCCTTCAACTAATCCTCAGCCTGTAAACTTTGCACTGCCTGAAATTCAACCCAAAGCCAGGCCTCGCGACGGTCCCCGAGCCGAAGACAAAGTCGAATGGTATCTTGCGCCTCCTAGTGTCATATTAGCTAGGACAGTGACGAAATATCTCAAGAAGTACAACCTTACTGGGATTACATTAGTTCATCCTACACTCGACCAGAGGGAAAAATTACACCTAACGGATATAGAGTGCTATCAACACTTTATATCCTCTACAACCACAAAAAATGGTCTGTGCCAACACCCCACGAGATCAACTACCTTTTTTTATCTCAAATCTAACCCAAACCAGAATAATATGGGGTTCTTCCACTTCTACCACCAGGAAACTGTTCGTGTATTCCTGAGTGACGTCACCCATAAATCCAATGTGGGAAAATACTTCCAGGAGTACTTTCTCACGACGGACCTAGTCGCTGACAATTTGGCCTTCATGCGAAGAGGTAAATTTCTCAATCTCTGGTCGTGTATTTTTTTATCGGTTTTTCCTTCACTGTCCTTAGAACATTGGTGTTGTATCTAGGCCCATGTTACCGACCAGACCCTACTCCAGAGATGGAGATCAGGGCTGCAGCACTTGCCAGCATGACGAACATCCAAAAGAGCGTCAAGGAGCTGGTTATTGAAAGCAACCTTAGGCTGGTAGGCCTTTTGGCACCTCACTAGGAAGTGAGGGAGTCCACCACGGGGAGTGCCACCGGAGATGGTACCAGAACAGAAATCCCTGAGCAGCAGCAAGATGTGTTACAATCTCAAAGGCGACGACCAACGGGAGTGACCATCCGAGAGTCATCCAGCAACACTCGAGCTGCTGTTTCCCCTGCCCAACATGGGAGGGGGAAACAAAAATTGCCGGAACACATCGGTACTATATCCAAATCCTCTGACTAGAACGATATAGATCTCTCGCTTTTAGATAACTTGCCCACCCCTTATCATCTATTCGATAGGGATGACAATTTTAATTTTACAACCAGAAATTTTAATTCGGACTTCTTTGAGGAAAATTGTGAGTGTAGCTGTAGTTCTATAGATAATATAGTGACCAGTAATAATAGCTCGGGTATACTACTTAGAATTTCCCTTTCTATTATATTATTTCTTCTTTAACTTCCTTATATGATCGTTTGTTTTTGTTTTGTAGTCATGCCTTCCAAAGAAGCCGTCGACATCTACACTAACATCGATGTCAAAGCTCCTGCGAGCAAGAAGAGAGGAAGCAGATGACACCCTGGGGAGAGAAGTAGCGACCCCTACAAGAAAAGGGCTCGAACAGAGGACCCTCCAGCACCAACACCTTCCAAGGACATGACCCCTCCTCTAGCTCCTCGCAACACAACTCCTCCTGAGAAAATAAGAAAAACTCAGGTCGAGGCTCTCTTGAATACCGCATATAGCTCGGCTAACGACAAGCTGGAGAAACTGTCAAAACACTGTCGTAGCCAAGAAGCTTTTAGCAGCATCCCCACTATGAAGAACAACCAGATTCTCAGCCGTGCACTGAACGAGATACTCAGTGTAAGTTACAACCTTTGCTGTGTTTTAGCTGACTAACTCGCCATTTCATTGATACTAACAATGTTACTTTCTCTCTGATTGTAGGGTATTCTGACCATGAGTACTAGTTGGTGTCGCTCTGAGGAGACTGATGCCAAGCATGCTGAGGAGATCAAAACATGCGAGGAGAGGGCTAAAGCATGCGAGGAGAAGGCCAAAGCATGCAAAGATAAGTTTGCCTGTCTGAGTGAAGAGCTAAAGAAAAGCCAAGAAGCGGTGGCCAAAATTATTGCTAGCAAAAACCAGTTCAAGGAAGCTTCAGAGATTAACTTCAAAGAAGCTTCCAAACTTTAGGATGAGCAGGTGGCCAGTCGGCAGGAAGTTACCGAGTTGGAGGGGCGAGTAAAGCTGCTCGAGGAAACAAATTCTCAGAATCTGAAGAAGTTTAAAGGAGCAACCTTCAACTGCTTCTACTTTTTTTGGAAGAACAATCCATAGGCAAACTTCAACTACCTTCCTGAGCATGCAAGGCAACTCGAACTGGCGAGATGTGCTGCTCGCCTAGAAGAGGAGAAAGCCCAGGAATCTTCTGAAATCTCCTTGGCAACAGACATCGAGGGTGTTGAAGAGGAGGCAGGGACTACAGTCGACCACCAATCCCAGCCAAACCCTCCTCCAGCTGCTTAACAATTTAACATATATATTTTTTCTTTTGTAACCAGAACATACGAACAACAGTTCGTAATGTTGAGACAATTTTGCTGCCTAAGGCAGCTTTTCTTTTTAATTTTTAATTACATTTGAGCAGCAATTGCTCGCGGTGTAAACCATTTCATTATGATATTATAATATTTTCTATTATTATAACATCTTCTCGTATGACCAAACTTAGCATAGCACTTTGTTTTCATCTTACAAAATCCAAATTTTTTGAAAAATACTCTAAGTGCTGTAGTATGTTTTCCCTTATTTTGCTCGTGTGTTTACATATACCTGTTGATATGCTTTGCTTACCTGGTATCTTATATGCCTCCCAAGTGATTGAGGAGCTCAAGGTGCTCGGTCACTTACCATGACAAAGCCCTGTTCGAACATTATTGCTCGCGTAATAAAAATGATAATGTAGCAAAACAACACACGTAATGAGCAAATACTTGTAATAAATACAATAATTGGCTACACACAATTCCTTTTATTTTTTGTAATAAATGGACAAAATTGTGTATGTATGAGTGATCAAAAATTGATCTTACACTTGTAAGCGACCAGTCATATAATTGACCAGCCCTTATTCATAAACTTGTAAAAAGTGAAATTAATACAAGCCAGTTCTTTAAAATGAATTATTTATTGATAATACTTGCGCAGATGTTCTCCATTCCAATAGCAAGGAATGAGATCTCCATTTAAGCGAGCAAGTTTATATGTGCCCGGTTGAAGAACTTCTTCAATCTGATATGGACCCTCCTAGTTTGGTCCGAGCACTCCGGCAACTTGATTGCGAGTGTTGAGAAAAACTCTTCTAAGTGTCAAATCTCCCACATTAAACTTTCTTTCACGTACTTTAGAGTTAAAATATCGAGTGACCTTTTTCTGGTAAGCTGCTACTTGAAGTTGAGCTTGCTCGCACCTTTCATCGACCAAGTCCATAGACTCCATCAATAACTGATCGTTAGTACTTTTATCGTATGTCACCCTTCTATGTGATGGTGGGTCTAGCTCAACAGGAAACATGGCCTCATACCCATAGGCCAAGGAAAATGGAGTATGGCTTGTTGCTGTCCAATGGGATGTTCTATACGACCAAAGGACTTTGGATAGTTGTTCTAGCCATGCCCCATTTGCTTCTTCGAGCCTTTTCTTCAGGGTGTCCTTTAGGGTCTTGTTGACAACTTCAACCTGTCCATTCGCTTCCGGATGAGCTACCGATGAAAAACTCTTTATAATCTCGTGCCTCTCACAAAAATCAGTGAAAAGATCACTATCAAATTGTGTGCCACTATCCGAGAAAATTTTCCTTAGTAACCCATATCGACACATGATATTATTGACCACGAAATCCAAAGCTTTCTTGGTCATTATGGTTTCCAGTGGCTCAACCTAGGCCCACTTTGTAAAGTAGTCAACAACAACAACTGTATATCTGACATTCCCTTTTCCTGCGGGTAAAGACCCGATCAAATCAATCCCCCATAATGAAAATGGCCACGAGCTCTACATCTGTTTGAGCTCGTTTGGGGCTGCTCGAGGTATCTTGGAGAATCTTTGACACTTGTCACATTTCCGAACGAAATCCATAGAGTCGTCATTCATGGTAGGCTAGAAATACCCTTGCCTTAAGATTTTCTTCGACAAACTTTGCCCCCCAGCGTGATCTCCACAAAAACCTTCATTGATTTCTTGCATCAGTTCCTTGGCCTTTTCCTTAGAAACACATCTTAACAAAGGAATCGAGTACCCTCTTCTATGTAAAATTCCATCGACCAGAATGAATCGAGTTGACTGCCTCTGGAGAGTCCTTGCTTTGTTTCTTTCTGATGGCAGCAATCCTTGCTCAAGGTATTTAATGATGGGCGCCATCCATTTGTCTGTCGCTTGAATCACCAGTGAAGACTCTTCTGCTAGAATCCTCAGTGCTGACAAATGGTCAAGTGGTACTATGTTCAAGGTACCGGCATCCTTCGCGCTTGCTAACTTGGCCAAGGCATCAGCATTCGAGTTCTGATTGCGAGGTATTTGCTAGAGGGTATACTTTTCGAACTGTGCCAATAAGTCATTTTCTTTGTTTAAATAAGCAACCATATTGAGACCCCAAGCCTGATATTCTCCTATAATTTGATTAACCACTAGCTGGGAATCATTGTAAATCTCAAGTGACTTTATATCCATGTCCTTAGCTAGTCTTAATCCTGCAAGCAGAGCTTCGTATTCGGCTTCGTTATTGGACGCTATAAAGTCGAATCTAATTGCACAATTGAATCAATGTCCTTCGGGTGTGACTAAGATCAAACCTGCTCTCGTGTTGTGCTTGTTGGAAGAGCAGTCTACGTACAACTTCCAAGAAGGAGTTTGACTTTGGAGGTTAGTTTCTTCCATCGGTTCGATAGTTGGGATTCCAGTAAATTCTGTGACAAAGTCTACTAGAGCCTGACTTTTAACAGCTGCTCGCGGAGAATAAGAAATATCGAACTGCCTAAGTTCGACTGCCCAGTTTAATAATCGACCAGCGACTTCTGGTTTCTGGAAGACTTGCCGTAATGGCTGGTCGGTGAGTACCACAATGGGGTAAGCTTGAAAGTATGATCGCAGCTTTCTGGAGGCTAGAATCAAGCAATAACCTAACTTCTCAATGGGTGGATACCACAATTCTGCTCCCACTAACCTCTTGCTTACATAATACACTGCTCTTTGTGCGTGGTCTTCTTCTCTGACTAGAACAACACTAGCAGCATATTCTGTGACTGAAAAATAGATGAACAAAGTTTCTTTCTTAACTGGTTTCGACAAGACTGGTGGTTGTGACATGTGAGACGTTAGCGCCTGAAAAGCCTACTCGCATTCTTCTGTCCACTCGAACTTCTTGTTGCCCCTGAGCAGATTAAAAAATGGAACACACTTGTACGTTGATTTGGATATGAATCTACTCAAGGCGGCGATCCTCCCAATTAGGCTTTGAACATCATTAATTTTGGCAAGAGATTTCATATAGATCAATGCCTGATTTTTTTCGGGATTAGCTTCAATTCCATGTGAGTCTACTATGAATCCCAAAAATTTTCCTAATCCAAAACCAAAGGAACACTTGAGGGGATTCAACTTCATCTGATATTTGTTCAAGATGTTGAAGCATTCTTGCAGGTCCTTGATGTGTTCTTCAGCCTTCTTCGATTTAACCAGCATGTCATCGAGATATACTTCCATGTTAACGCCGATCAACTCTTTGAACTTATGGTTGACTAGTCATTGGTAAGTTGCACCAGCATTTTTCAAACCGAAATACATTACTTTGTAACAGTAAAGCCCTGTATCTATTCGAAAGCTAGTGTAATCCTCATCAGGTGGATGCATAATGATTTGATTGTACCCAGAGTATGCGACCATGAATGATAAATTCTCGTGCCCTGATGTAGCATCGACCAGCTGGTCGATCCTCGGGAGTGGGAAACAATCCTTCGGGCAGGATTTATTAAGGTCTGTGAAATCCACGCACGTCCTCCACTTGTCATTAGGCTTGGGAACTAGTACAGGATTAGAGATCCAAGATGGATAAAACGCTACTGTAACGGCCGACATCACTATGGCTGCTTCCTGGAATGACGGCTGGCCCTACAAACCAACACGAGTCTTTCCAGTGTGCTTTGTCCTCACTCGCACGCTTCCTGGGAAATCTTCCCAAGAGGTCACCCATCTTGAGATTACTACAGGTCAAGCACGCTTAACTTTGGAGTTCTCAAGTGATGGTGTAATGCCCCGAAATCCCTAATGCGGTTTAATAGTTGGATTAGTAGGCCAGGAGGGCCATAATTGATTTATTATGCCATTAAACGGTTATATGCATGTTTGTGTGAATTATACTATAATATGATGTTAAATGCATGCATGTGGGTCCACATTTCATGACAAGGGTATTTTGGTAATTTGGCCCGTTGAGGGCATAATTGTATATTTGTATGCATGTCGGTGATATATTGTTGAGGCCACATTATAATATGGATTTGTTCGAGCTATTCAGCATGAGACGATCTTTGAATATCAAGTAGCGATTTAGTCATAACGGGATTAAGTTCGAGGGTCGGGATGAGTCTCGGGATGATTTAATGATTAGAGCATTGCCGGGAATAAAAGGGTAACCGGATATGATTTATTGGTATTTGAGAATATCGAGAATAACGGGAATTGGAGGGTGTTAATTATGATTAATGAAATAGGTTGGAAAGGATGATTTTACCCTTGGGAGTTTTTAGAAACTTTTAAATGACCTAGGGGCAAAATAGTCATTTCACCCCTAAGATTTATATCAGCATTTGGGCTGTAGAAGCTTACCCGAATCAGAGCACTCTTCTCCTTCAACCGATCATCATTCCTCCTCCTTCCTCCTTTGAAGTTTTGAAACCCAATTTGAAGATACAAGCTAAGAAATCAAAGCTTGGAGGTTATAGACTTAGTTCATCCATTGGAAAGGACTCAAATCCAACTTGAGGTAGGATTTCATCCAAGAATTTTAAGCTATACTCTGTTTTTCTTTATAGTTTTGATGTGCATAGTTGGGAATTAAGGGATGTTTTTGTGTAAAGTTGATTGGGTTTTGATGAGGGTGTGATGTAGATGAAGTTTAGGGGTTGAATTGGATGTTTGGGGTGATGTTTGGGATTGGTTTCAGGGGAAATCGCAAGGAGGGAAAACCAGAAAGATTCTGGTCTGTAATTGGCGCAGCAGTGCCATTCAAGGCGCAGAAGCGCTAGGCAGGGCAGAGAGTTGGGCCTCTCTGACTTGGAAATAGTGCCTCAGCGCCATTAAATAGGGCTGTAGTGCTGGTCCATTTTCCAGCAAGCCTATTTTAGGGCTCAGAATGACCTTTAAGGCTTGGGGTTTGGTTCCTTTGCCCCGTTTGAGTATATTAAGATTCCTGAGAGTGCGGGATTGATCTCAAAAGAGTGGTTTTAGATTGTGAACCATTTATTGATTTACTTTATTAATGGATTCCAATTGGTTATGACTAGGTGACTGCTAAGGAACTAAAGGGCAGATCATTCTCAAGGGTCGTTCTTTTATTATTTCTCGCTCGAACTCGAGGTAAGAAAACTGTACCCTGTGTATATGACATGCATGATTGTTGATGAGGCATGTTGGTTGATAAATGTGGACATTGATTGCATATTAAATGCTAGCGTTGTTTACTTGTGTATGGCACTAATTAGTCAGGGATGGCACTGGTCGCATATCATTGACCTAAGAGTAAAAAACGGCATAAGCATCCTGAACGCAAGGCCGAATGAAGATTAGATCTAATCGATATCAGCGTTGAATGAATCTAAAGCATGAACGCTGGACCGACCCTAAGGTCGATGAAACTTATAAGCGCTTGGATAGTCTAGGACTAGTCACTCAGAGCTAGGGCCAAATGCCTAGGTGACTACTTGTCACATGGCAAGGGAACAGTGTTCCATAGTTATGACTCTAGAGTCATGAGGAAGATTATATTGGTGACCAGTCATCATGCACCTATCCTGTTTAAGCTAGTGAAAGGTTCACTTATCTGTTAATCCCCATTGACCCTATCATCACATGGCTAAAGGGAGCTGTACCCACCTTAGTGACTTTTACAACTGTCACCTACCTGTTTTGGACTGAAAGTCCTGAATGATTATTATGATCATTGTTGATATTGTGTCATGCTATATTGTGTTTTCTTGCTGGGCCTTGGCTCATGGGTGCTATGTGGTGTAGGTAAAGGGAAAGAAAAGCTCACCCAACCTTGAGTGGAGAGCTTAGGTGGTGATGTGTACATATGCGGCCGCTTGACCACCATGGCCAAGGAGTTCTCAGAGGAACTAGGGGGTTTACCCTATTTTTGCTGCTTAGGTCTGCAGTTTTGTAAATTTGAACAAGTAATGACCATTTTGAGTTATAAATAACTTGTAAACGTTGTGATGGGCCCATGAATAGTTTTATGCTTTAACTAAAATATATCCTTTCCTTTTGATTGATTTTTCACCTTAGCCTGTTAATAACACTTAGAAGCACGTTTTTTAACCAAAGGACTCGGGTAGCGAGTCAAATTTCTGGTTCACCATTCACCATAATTGTTCTGGGGTAACTAGAGCGTTACAAATGGGCTACTGAAAAGAAGGTGCATCTTGTTGATATAGGTAGTACCCATGAATCCATTTAAGCCTTCTTCAACTGTGTAGTCCCATACCTACACAGTCTTAGAATCATCACATTTGACCTTCCCTAGGCGGTGTGGGGTTGCACAGCTTACCCGGTCTTTCCCCTTACGGATCACGAGATTCTGACTGTCACAGTTACCCTGATGAATCTGTTCTCCTTCAGCCTCTCGAATTCATCTTTTAACGCCTTCGATCTGTCTTTGTCGAGCAACCTTCTTTTTTGTTGCACTGGTGGAAATTTTTTGTGTATATTTAAGACATGGCTGATCACCGACGAGTCTATCCCAACCATATATTTATGCGACCAAGCAAAGACCTCCTGGTTCTCTTTCAAAAATTCCCCTAGTTTATTTCTTGATGTTGTCTCTAAGTTTTTACCGACTTTCACAACCATGGTCGAATCTGCCTCTTCTAGTTGGACCTCCTTGAGGTCCTCCACGGGTCCCACATTTTCTTCAAAATCCCCAAAGGAAGGATCTAGGTCTCTATCCTAACTTTGGGCAACACCCTATTTGGTGACCTGTTCACCTGATTGGGCTGGTACTTCATTTGCCAACAGCAACCTTTTCTTGATTTTTTCCCCCGATCCGCCTCGTTTTGCCTTAGTAATCGAGGAATTATAACATTCCTGCGCTTCTCAATGCTTTCCCAACACGCATCCCACTCCCGTATCGGTTGGAAATTTCATGGCCAAGTGCCAGACTGAGGTCACGGCTCGCAGGTCGATGAGAATAGGCCTTCCAATCACAACATTATACGTAGAAGGACAATCGACTACTATAAAAGTAATGAGTAATGTCCTGTTCGTAGGTGCCACTCTACCGTGACTGGAAGTCTAATCAACCCGTTGGTGCTCGTCGTCGTCGAAAAAACCATAAATTGTTTGGCTGCATGGTTCCAAATCTTGCACTGAGAATTTCATCCTTTCCAGTGAATATTTATACAGAATGTTGACTGAGCTTCCTGTATCCACCAACACTCACTTGACCATCATATTGGCGATTTGGACATCCATGACTAGTGGATCTGAATGGGGGAATCGAACATGCTGAGCGTCAAGCTAAGAAAAAGTTATTGATTCTTCCTCTGTTTGAGTTTTTTTGGGATTTTTCTCCTCTACGTTTAGCATTTCAATATCTTGGTCATGGCGTAAGGTTCGAGCATTTATTTCTCTCGCCTTTCCACTGTCAACTGGAGCTGGCTGTAAAGGGGGTAAGTGTTGGCGTACAGGTGCCTACTCGTTACCTCCTTGAGCCTCTCGCTGAGAACCTCTAGAGGCTCGCACATATCTTCTCAGGTGTCCTTGTCTAATAAGGAAGTCAATCTCATCTTTAAGCTGGTTGCACTCATTGGTATCATGGCCATAGTCGTTATGAACACGAAAAAACTTTGTAATATCCCTTTTGGATATATCTTTCCTGATTGGGCCTGGGCGCCTAAAGAGAACTGTTGTATGATTGGCCTAATATACCTCCGCTCGACTATCGACTAGAGCTGTATAATTAGTGAACCTTGGTTCGTATCTGTTACTTTTTGGGGGCTTATTCTCAGACGTTGATGGCTCGTAGTTCACCCTTTTTCCTGCGTTTTTCCCATTATTTTTGCCGTTGCCATTGGGTTTCCCAGACCCATTGGCAGCTTTAGTGGGATGTTCTTTCGGGCCCTGGTCATCTGTAGGAGACTTCCCTTCATTGGCTATGGCCTCCTCGAGCTTGATGTACCTGTCTGCTCGGGCTAGAAATTCTTGAGTGCTCTTGACCCCATTCTTTCGCAAACTGTTCCAAAGGGATGAATGGCGCCGAACTCCAGCAGTAAGAGCCATCATCTTTCCTTCATCACCAACCGTCTTAGCCTTAGTAGCAGTACACATGAATTGCTGAACATACCCTTTCAGAGTTTCTCCCTCCTTCTGGCGTATCTCGACCAGCTGATTGGCTTCGGTCGGATGTACTCGACCAGCATAAAACTGTCTGTAAAACTCCTTCATGAACATTTTCCAAGACAATATGCTGGCTGGAGGGAATTCGAAAAGCTACTCCTGAGCAGTCTCGGACAAGGTGGGTGGAACGATTCTGCACCGAGTGTCGTCTGACACCTTTTGTATGTCCATCCGTATCTCGAATTTGTTCACGTGAGATACAGGATCTTCTAATCCAGTGAAGTTGGTCAAGACCAGCATCTTAAATTTTCTTGGAGTCTCGACCATCGCAATTCTTTGCACAAATGGAGTTCCCTTTCTCTGGTCAAATTCAATATGGGATGTTCGGTTCCCCACTAGTTACTGGATGGCCTGATTTAAAGCATCGAGCTGGGCCTGTACATCGTATGGCACAATTGGAGCAACTGGTGCTTGAGGGGCATACTCGTCGTGTCTTTCTCTTCTATCATTGAGAACATCCCTTAAATCTTCCTCCCTACACCTTTGCTCGCTCGCACCTAGTTGATCAAAGACGTTGGGTTGTCTAGGCTGCCCCCTAGCATTCTGGTTCATTGTTTAGTTCTCTCTTGGTGGAGGGTTCTATTCTCTACCCTTCTCTCCTTGCCGTCGACCAACATTTCCTCTGCTAGAATCCGCTTCATTATAGTCATGGCCATCTCTAAATTGTGACTGATTACGGTGCGACCTAATGTTCGCACTATTTCCCCCTCCCCTTGCTGGCATGTCCCGGCTGATAGGTGGAGGCCTGCATTGGTCGTTAGGTCCCCGGGCGTTATTATGCCGTGGGGGACCCCTGACCAGAGAGCCTAATTCAACCTCCCTTCTGCTTGCAGAAGGACATTGTCCCTGTTCGGTGGGTCTGGTTCCTCGGCAGTCTGATGTTTAGGGCTCCGGGGATGCTGCCCAGCCCTACTATGCCTTTGCTGCTGGGGATTATCTCGACCAGTGCGAGAGGGTGGTTGCTGCTCGGGATCCTGGAATGGCCTATCCTGTTGAGCAGCAGGGGGTTGCTCTGGCCTCTGAGGGTTTGCCGGTTGAGGTGGATTGTGGTGATGTTGGGGATGATTTGATTCTGGACCTTGTTGTGGGTGCATACTAGGTGGCTGATTTGGTTGGGAGGTAGGTGCAGGCCATCCTCGGGCCAACTGAATGGTTGCCTCCAGGGCAGCGGTGGCATCCCTCTGCCTACGGTCCATGTCAGCCTTCTGCTCATTCAACTCTTGGCGTTGCCTATCAATCTCCCTCTGCTGCAGCGCCATTGTTTCAGCCACATTTTCTTGATTAGCCCTCAGATTGGCTAATTCATCTTGCAACACAATCAGAGTTGTTCTCAAAGTTTCAGAATCCATTTCCTCCTCTTCCAATTCTATTTGTGGCTCATCCTCAGCCACATTTTGTGAAGGAGGCTGGGTTGGCGCATTCCTCGAGGTTTGCCCAGTTTTCCTATTTGTTTTCGCCATTCAATCTTCTTGGAGGTCTTGAATCTTCTGAACTGTCAATGAAAGCACCAAAATGTTGACCCTTAGTTTGGCCAACGACACAGAGTCAGATAGAACGACAATAATAAGATGAATTCAAGCCAAAAATATAAAATGACAAAAAGATATAGAGTGGTTGACCCCAAATAATGGTAATGACCTACGTCCACTTAGTGTTATTATTGATGTAGAACTCCAAAAACCTGTGATTAATGAACTCGGGTTCATGAGTTACACAAGCTTGGAGATGAATACAAATTTAGTGGATAAAAACACTATAATTCTCCCTCGGTTTTCTCAAGATCAAGAGTCTCCGAGTCCCCAAAAGTCCCTCTCTTGAGCCCTTTGAATCTTATTTATAGGCTCAAGGAGTTCTTCATGGGCCGATGGGCCTTAATTACACTTAATACAAGTGTATCTAAATAATAATGGAAATCACAACTATTACATAAATGAGAGATTATATATCTATAGAAGATATCTGAAATACTGTGACCAGACTGGTAGCCCATAAAATATGCCTTCTGCCAAGTGAATTCTCCTCTGGTCGATGGTCGAATAGAACGTACTCACTTACATAGTCACGCATATCCCACATGCATATTAATTTTTCCACGTCATTATGTAAATATTTTTTGGGTAAACAGTATTAGTAATAATTAATCATATAATAAAACATGTAAATAACGCAATTTGATTGAACAAAATGATTTATACTACTTTATTGATAATGAATGAATTACATAAGAAATGTGGTTTTATAAGGGCATAAAACCCAACAAAATAGACCAGAGCAGACAGACAAAAAACTCCGTCTTTGAAACAATTAAAGCATCAGTAGTATATAAAATTATATATTTAAAAAAAATCATCCCAATTTTTATTAGACTTAGTCACATGTAAGAAGGAAATTTTTTTCCAAACTTTGAGAGCTTCGAACAATATAACAAGGCATGAGAAACAATCTTTGTTTTAGAGGAACAAAATGAACAAAGTGGGGAAGATAAGACTTTTCTATTGAAAAGATTAAGGGTTGATGCTAAAGAAAGATGACATGCGCTCCAAGCAAAATTAATAAGTTTTGGGGGAATTTTAAAATGCCATAATTTAGACCACCATTTTTTTATAAGATTGAGCATTGGAAGAGGATGGATCATGAGTGACAGTGGAAACTAAGTCGTAGATTTGACTGTATAAAAAATACCTAAGAATTATGCCCCCAGATTTGAACATCCCACTTATCAGACAAAGACAAAGGGATAGACAAAACAGCGTCAACAATATCATTTCGAAGCTGAATTTCATCCCAAGAACTATTAGAAGAAACAAAGAAAGAAACTTTTTCTGAGGGAGGAACATCAGAATTAAGATAGGAAACATACCTAAACTTAGGAATCCAATAGTCATTGGTTAATGAAGTGGAAGCTCCTTTGCCTACTTTCTAGTGGAGACCTTGTTTTTAGCGAATCCCTTCCCCAAAGAATACTTTCCATGAAAAAGAAGGGGAGTGACCTAAACTAGCTTGTAGAAAATCATTAGAAGCATAGTAACGAGCCTTAAGAAGCTGACTAAGAAAAGAGCAATGGTTGGAAAAGATTATCCAAGGATGTTTAGTAAGCATAGCCTTATTAAAATAGATAAGAGATCTAAAGCCAAGTCCCCTAAAAAATTTATATTTGTAGAGGAACGAACATTCCAATGAATTTTAGATTTTTGTCCTTGAGAGCCCCACCAAAATTTAGCCATGAAAGATTCAAGAGCATGATAAAGGCTAATATGTTGTCAAAAAAAAAAAAAAAGAAGACATTGCATAAGATGAAACTGCTTGAATGAATGCCTTAAGAAGGACTTCCTTACCAGCCTTAGTAAGAAACTGACAAGACCTGAAATTTAAATAGAACTAGACTTTGTTTTTAATAAAATTAAAACTATTTTTTTAGATCTAGTAAAACATTGAGGAAGACCTAAATATTTACTAATAAAATGTTATCCAAACCAAGAACCTGAAAAAATAAAGACTTATAAGACTGCAAAGTAGTAAGAGAGAAAAGAATAGAGGACTTTGAGAAGTTAACTAGTTGACTAGAAGCACTACAATAAGAATCTAAAGCTTGCTTAATTTCAAAACATGACTCCTTAGTAACCTGAGAGAATAAAATACTATCATCTACAAAAAAAAAAGATGAGAAACGGAAGGAGCTCTTCTAGAGATACTAATACCATGAAAATACTGACATTATTATTTAATTTTTAATATAGAAGATGGACACTCAAAGCAAATTAAGAAAAGGTAAGGGGATAGAGGATTTCCCTGGCGAATCCTACGAGAAGGTTTAATTTTACCAAAAATATATCCATAAACAGAAAAACTAATAGGAACAGAAGATAAACGAGCCATAATAAGTTGGATAAAACGAGAGTTGAAGTTCATATGCAACATAATTTTATTGAGACATTCTCATTCAATTCTATCAAAAGCTTTACCCATGTCTAACTTAATGGTTGCCCAACCCACTTAACTTAATTTCCTATTATTAATAGCATGAACTACATCCAGGGCAACTAGAATATTATCAAATATATTCCTGTTAGATAAAAAGGCACTCTGGAAAGGTGATATAAAATTTGCAAAAACAGGTTTTAAACGATTACTAAAGTTCTAGAAATTATTTTATAAAATGTAGAACATAAACTTACAGGCCAAAATTCATGCAAACTAGAAGGATTCTTTTTTTTTAGGAATTAAAACTACCAAAGTAGAATTAACACTAAAAATATAAACATTATCATTTAAAAAAGAAAGTGCAGCTTCAATAACAATACAACCAACAGAATCCCAATTTTTTTGGGGGAAAAAGCCATTGGAACCATCAATACCAGGGACTTTATCAATGGCCAACTGAAACAAAGCAATCTTAACCTCCTCAACAGTAAAGGTTAAGCAAGGATATTATTTTCAGCATCTAAAACTCTAGCAATAATACCTTGCAAAACATAAGCAATTTCATAATCATTTGTTGGAGATTAGGCTTAATCAACCTTGGTTTTGTATTACAACTCAAAGCATAAACAAAAGTAATCTAACTCTATAGGTAAATAATCACAAATTACATAAACACAAAAGAATCAAAGTGTAGAGTGGACCTTACTTGAAGAACAACCTTCAAACAAAAAATCACAAATCTATGATTTTATGTGACACACAAAAGTGACAAGGCTTGACACAAATGTAGATTTGTTGTCCAAAAATCTTTATTCCTAGCATTATCCTTGGAATTGCTTGAAGTTACTAAAATGGAATGAGATTGGGATTCACAAGCCTTGATCCTTCACATAAGTCAAGCTTTCTTGATGAAGATCTTGGAGAAAACTTGTAATCTTGAAAGCTAGAGAGAGAGAGAGAGAGTTCTTTTAAGAGAAAGAGAGAGAGAGGTGAGTTATGAAGTCACCAATTAACTCAAATGAATGCTTTAAATAGTATAGGAACCTCATTAGAATCAACCAATGAGATTCAAGCATTTTAATTTGAATTTTGGAGCCAAAACACGTCACTGTATGAACCTGTACTTACGGCCCAAGTGATGCGTCACCCGGTCTATAAAAAATTAGTTGTGTGACGCGTCGCCTCCTAGAGGTGACACATCACCAACGCCTCTGTAATGACACTCCAAAATTTGTCTCAAAACATCCCCCAAATGCTCCCAAATTTTTTGGGTTCTCTCATATACTCAAAAGAAACACTTTGGACCCAAAAATATGGTTTATAAATGCCTATACTGAAAGTCAACTCTCGCATGTTGACTTTTGTGAAATCGTTATAGCGTTTGCACTTCTTTGTGCCTAACCAATTTCACCATGTATTTAACCAATCACAACATTCCCCTACATAGTTAAATACATCCTCAATTCTCTAGCCAAATGGTATTAGTGCATAAAGTAAAGTACCTTTTGGGTTTGAACTTTACCTTAGTGAAAACACCACAAAGCTTCTACCGAAATGCTAAGATATTCTTACAAGATTGAACCCACCATTCCTAGTGATAAAAATCAGTAATGTCTCACACTCCTCTATCTGATTACTCGTGTATTTCTCACCTGGTTAGCACTTTTAATGGCCTTGTGCTAATCCATTTCATGAACTTTTCGGGGAGAAACTCTAACTACATTGAGAGGTGGCACTACCTCTAAGTTCACATAGGTAAAGTTATTACAACATCTGTGCTACCTTTAGAGATTATTTTTGCACATAACTAAACTTCATTAAAAGCCATAGGCTTAACCCTCACTCGGTAGCAACCAACACTAACTATCCTTGGATAGAACTCACGACTATGTTAGTGTTGAAACTATTCACTCAATGACTTATTCTTACCCATTGAATTCTTGCCCTTGATGTATACAAGTTTAGAGTGGGTTTCCATCATGATTAATATAGTATTCTAGGCGTTTACCCAAAAAATGGATGCTGATGACGTGGCAAGGTTTTCTCACACGTGGTTGGCACGTGGCGGAGGTGTTGTTCGACTATCGACCAGAGGCACATCGCTTCGTCAGGCTTAACTATTAGATACGACCAGGCTGGTCGTATAATTTGATTTATTTCCTTCTAAGATTGTAATCCTATAATAATTGCATTGAATATTTCCTCTTTATTACCTTGATACGCGGTTATTAAGGGAAGTTAAGGCCCATTGGTCCATGTAACCCTGCTTGAGCCTATAAATATGTAGGAAATAGCTCAAGGAAGGGATTTTTTGATCTCTAAATCTTTTTCCTGAGTATTGAGAGAAAGAGAGCTATAGTGTAATTATTCATCGTCTTATTGTAATTCCCTCAAAGTTTGTGAAACTCAAGAACCCTAGTTCTTTGATCACGGCTTTGAGATTCAATATTAATAATAACACTAAGTGGACGTAGGTCATTACCATTCTTTGGGGCCGAACCACTATAAATCCTTGGTGTAGCGACCCAAATTCGCTAATAAGGCTTAAGGCCTTGATTAGTGTGCCTGGAGGGCAATAAGTGAATTATTGTTATAATATGTGAATATGTGATAGAGATGCATGTTTAGTTGAATTAAACATACATTTGGATATTAGGGGCATGTTTGTGTTTTTAGCCCGTTGAGGGCATAAATGTGATAAATGTGATATGTTTGTGATATATCTGTGTAGCACGATCTGAGACAGTCCTAGGAAGCCATTAGTCAAAAATTCACAACGGGGTTGAGAATCCGACCCGGGGCGGGTCGAGGGGTATTACGGGTGTCAGATGTTTTATGGGGTTATCAGGTTATGGAAATAAATATTTAGAGATATATTTGAGGTTAGAATGTTTAGGAGGGAATATGGGGGAAATTTACCATTTTTCCCTCGGGGATGTTTTTGGTACCCCGAGCCTTGAGGTAACCTTAAAGCTTAAGTTAAATAAAACAAAGCCTAGGAAGTCTTTAGAAACTCAGAAACCGACCCTTTATTTCCCTCTCTCTTGAAGTTGTCTTCTCTTCTCTCTCTCCATTTTTCTCTAAGGCATATCAAAGGAAATCTTGGTGAAACTAACTAGAAGCTAAGGAATTGGGCTGGTAGTCTTGAGGAATTAAAGCTTGGAACCTAGAGGATCAACACAGAAGCATAATTCAGCAAGGGTAAGCTTCAAACTATAAGTATTTTGCTTGAATTCCTGTTGGTTTTCTGAGGATGTGCATGGTTTGGATTCAAAGATTGGTTTTGATTGCTTGATGGGTGTAGGATTTGGTTCTTGAGTTTGTTGGTATTTTTAGGTTGCATAAGTATGAATTTTGGATTGAGGTGATTTTGGAAGTGTTGGCTCGAAGGAAATGTAGGGGAGTATGGTTTTTTTGGGTATGGAGGCGAGCATGCCTAGGAGGGGCATGCCCTGGCCCGTGTGCATGCGAGGCCTGGGGAGGCCATCAAGCTCGAGGTGCGCCGCAGCGTTTGGCCAAGCATGTCGTGGCCCGTGTGTGTCTCCAGGGAGGTGTTAGCCTCTGTTTTGAGGCTAGCCGCAGCCCTTGAGGGGTTGGGTCACGACCCTAGCCCAAGGTGCAGGGTGACTTGTGGGTTTTGACTTGGGAACTTAATTGCTAAGGCTCGGGATGGATTTTATCACCTGGATTGATAGAATTCATGACCCTGGAGATTAGAATTATGGCTCGAAGTTATTTAGTGGATTAGAACTTGATAGATGAAATTGTTAATGCGTTGTGACTAGGGTTTCGGCGAGGCTCGGACTAGGGAACTGTGCTCGGGACATTGGTGCCTAGAAATATTGGGACACAGGTAAGAAAATTATTGTTCCCATAGAGCTTGTGTTGCAGGGCTCGGCCCTATATGATTGAGTTGCAGGGCTCGGCCCTATATGACTGTGTTGCGGGGCATGGCCCTTTGATTGAATTTATATGTGTTTAGATTTCTGCTTAGCTTTATCATATGTGTATGTAAATGATGGAATGGCAAAGGGCCGGGAACGGCGAGGGCCTGGAACGGCGAAGGCCGAGAATGACAAGGGGCCGGGTGCAGCATTTAGCACGCAGAGGGCGAGTTTCCAGGGTGAGACCCCAAGGGATACCTGGGATATCCTTACGATTTAGACCGCGAACCCAGGGCCTGGTAAAGCGCCTGGGATGGCATGGCCGTACATGTATGACCTGGTGTTGGCTTGATATTATATTAAGTATTTGATATACGTTTATTATCTACTTGTGAGGGTTTTCTTGTTGGGCTTCGTCTCACGGGTGCTCTATGGTGCAGGTAAAGGCAAAAGAAGAGTTGATCAACCTTGAGTATGGCTAGTGGGACGAGCGGCGCGTACATGTCCGGTCTGTCTGGCTGCCACGACAAGGGGTGTTTTTGGAAGATGTTTGTACAAAACCTGAATTTTGTCGTTTAGTCGACTCTAATTATATTTTGAGTTGTACATACTTCTAAACAATGTTTTTGGGATGCCAAATGTTAAATGTCTTATAAATTTTAAATAAAAGATTTGTTCTCAAGTTTATGACTTTGATTATGACTTAATTACACTTTTGTCTTAAAACCTCGATTAGCGAGTTAATTTCACATTTTAAACTCACTTAGTAATGGCTCTAAGGTAGTAGGGCGTTACAGTTGGTGTTTTCTTCTTATCCATTAGATTGAATTCTTAATTGTCTTTTTATCTTTTTTCGTATATTTGACTCTGTGTCGTTGGCTAAATCGAGGGTCAACACTAAGAGTTTCAGTTCCATATCTTTTGAAGTGGAACTTACTTACCCCTTCGCAAGAGATTGTAAATGGATCCGATGAGTTCTCACTTGTCTTAACACATGAGAGTGATACAATTCCTCCTCGAATCAATTATTTCACATACTCATTTCTTAGACTTTTATGTCTATAGTTCCCATTATATATATTTCATTGTAAGCTCTAGCTAATGTGGCTTGTTTATCACCATTGTGATATTCCTCATGGAATCCCTAAGCCATTCGGCCTCTTTGTCATTTGCCACTAAAGCTATAGACTCATTCTCCATGGCTAAGTAAAATATATGTTTGTTTCTTTGGGCCCCAAGAAACCTCTCCTCTTTTGAGCATAACACCCAACCGATGGTGGAGAGATTGTCTCCTGCACTCAATATCCAACTTGCGTCAGAGTATCCCTCAAGTATCTTAGAAAACATTGGAGATCTAGTTTCTTGGTCCACTCTAAATACCCTAGAATTATCTCAATTTCCTTCCAATGTTTGATACTTGGATTGCTAGTAAACCTGCTTAGTTTACCAACCACTCTACCATTCACTACACCAAATACCCATTACCATAACACATGATTATAATAGATTTTAAAAAGAGTTATGCTAAATGAAAAAAATTTCAGGCGGCAACTTAACATAGGGAACCGCCAAAATAACTTAGCTTTTTTTACTCAACTTTTTTTTTGCTGAACTTTTTTCAACCCGTGTACCCATTTCCCCTAATACCCATTTCCTCAACCATTCTTCGGTCTTCCCTTTCCTCTCAGTCCCTTCAATCTTCAATGTTCTTCGTCTTTCCATTCCTGGTCCGTGCGTGGTGGTCTATCTCTCTCGGTTTCCCGTAGACTCGGTCTCTCTCTCGGTCTCTCGGTTTCAGTTCGTGGTCCGTTTGTAGCTTGCTCTTGCAAGTCAGCCCTCTTGCAGGTCAGCCCTCTTGCAGGTCAGCCCGTAGCTTGTTTTGTTTTTGTTATTGCAATGTGGGTTTTGTGTAGATTGTTGCTCTGTTTTATCGGACATTTGTTTCTAATCTGCATTTCTTCTGCATTTCTAATCTGCATTTCTTCAGTCTTGCCTAACCCGTAGCTTGCTCTTGCAGGTCAGCCCTCTCTTTGTACCAAGTTCTCCTTTGCTCTATCAATGGAGGAGCCTCTTCTATTCTGAGAAATACCTCAAACCCACCAGCTGTTTCACTCATTCTCAGGTACACAAATTAGGCACCTTTACTGTTTTCATGTTTCTTTTGCTTAATTAACTTCTTTTATGTTTTTTTTTACTTTTTTCACATTTTTCTTTGGTGTTGTAAATCTTGTATATGATAGAATACAGTCTTACTTGAATGGAAAAAGAAAATTGCACTCTTGTAAATGAATCAGGTGGTCTCAGAATTTAGTAGGGTGTCGTACTTGCTTTGCTATATGATGACTGATCATATGATGGTATTCTTAAATTAGGTTTTTCTTGTTTGACCTTTTTAAATCTGGTCTAGATGAAAAATGGTCTCTTTTCATTTCCAGATCCTAATAAAATATTAAGATGTGATCGAACAATTCAGTCTTTTGCTAAAACAGGGGAAGGTTTATGCTTAAAGTATGTATTAAATCTGTGTTGGTACATGCACCTCATAAATGTATACATGATATGTGATGAGATCTCTGTGTGTACATGGTACAGCTTGTGTGTATTAAAAACTAATAGTTGTCCAATTCTTTAAAAATGATTTAACTAATTAGGTTTCTATTTTTGTTTGGCTCTTTGAGCTTGGTTTGTAATCTTGCTGGTTTGTTCAATATATTCATTTTTTCCATAAAAAAAAAAAGAAAATGGGTGGTTAAAAGAAGACATTACACTGTAAAATAAGCAGACAGACAAGCTCTGAAATAATTTGGTACCAAATAAATATAAAAGCTCCTCCTAGTTATGTTAAAAAGATAGTATTCTAATTATTTAACATAATAAATTTATTGTTTAGCTAAAGTACATGTAAATTAATACAGTAGGAAATCGCTTACAGTAGGAAACCTGCATTTAGTATACTGTTTCATACTGAAGTCACTGAACCATGAATGGCTCATATCATTGATGTTTCATTTCATTTCCATGTATAAATGAGAATACAACTCTTCTTTTTCCTGTGCTTATATCAGTGTTTGGTTGTTCTACTAAAAGTTCTCTGTCATTGTTAATTATAAAGTTCCATAATTTTGATAATGATTGTAAAACTAGTCTCAAAAACAATAAAAAATGGATATAAATCTTTTGCAAAGTAAAAGAGAAATCACATCTGTAAAAACGAGCTTGTGTGAGACTAAATATGCTGATATGTATGTTGAGTCTACTTTGCTAAAGTTTATTTTAAGATTTTGGTATCAATATCAACTTTGACGAAGTGAGTGAGTTCAAATAATAAAAAAATGCAGGGGTCAAAACATGAGATTCTCAATGGTGTGCGAGTTATTAATACATCTTCTAATCAATTTTTTCTAAGGCTTATTGGTAGCAGTAATAACACTCCCATGAAATATTTATATTTTCTTTATAAAGTTCTTTTAAAGATAGTGTTGTGATATTGGGTTTAGTAGGGAATTTTATTCCATGTAAGTAAATGTCTTTGGTATGTGGTGATGGCTGCACGACTGTCTTATTTGGTAATGAAATTCTAATTCATTAATTGAACCATTTTTAGATAAGAATTATTTGTTCTTATCTCATGTAATTGTTATTAATTTTAGACTATTTCAGTAAAAAAAAAAAATATAGTAATAACACTCCCATGAAATGTTGCAGAGCCTAATTTCCTCATTAAACTTGGATTCTCGCAGGTAAAACCACAATGATAAAACTTGAATACTAATAAAACAGTCCCAACATGGACAAATTACTCATCTAGTTAATTTTCATAACAATGATCAAAGTTACATATGAACAAACATGGAAAACCACAAGGTTTCTTTTTTAAAAGAAGGATTAATAAAGAAATAATATAAGATAAAACCACTGTTGTTACATTTATTTGATATTCCAACTTTTATCTTTGGTTGTTTGAGCTTGCTTGCCATGTTGTTTAGTTTGTTAGTTTATCATACATGCTTGTTTAATATCTATTGACAAATTTTAATTTTGTATTAATCTTTTAAGTATTGATTATATTCTTCAGGTTGGGGATCGAATTGTGAGTATTAGTCATTTAATTTTTGTGAATTTTTACTTATTTTCCATAATGCATACATTAGTTATACTAATTTATATGCAGGGTTCATTGAATGAGATTCTCGTTGAAAACCCAAAATCTGGAACTACAGACAACGCTGATGAGGATGCCTTGACAAAATTGTTTGGTAACCAAAAATCTGGTCGTTTAATCGGACAAGGAAGAGGCGTGACAAGGTCAAAGCTAACTGTTGTTAATATGTGTAATAGCAAGATCTCCAAGTTAGAAGAAGAGCAACATAATATGAAGCTCAAAATGACTGAAATGATGAATCTACTTAAAGAACACTTGGTGGTATTTCTATCTTGCACTTATAAATCTTAGTTTTCTTTTCTTCCAATAAAACTTATCTTGGTTTTATATTTAGGTTGGTGGTAAAGTGACACCAAGCGAAGGACAGTCTCGCAATGTACCGCAGTCAAACAATGTTCAGTCCCCTAAGGTAAATTATAAAAGTTGTTATTGTTTTAAATTTTCATTTTAGAAGAACAATTACAGAAACTAATATATTGTCTTTAAAATAAATTTGGTAGAGTGTTGCACTAGAAAAAAGACATAACTTTACAGAAGGGAAGAATGCTTGCTACTTGCTTGACTGGGCAGATGCAATTGTTGCTGAAGGTCGTTGGGATTCTAGTGATCCAAATATAACTGTACATGGAAAGACTCTTGGACCAGACTTTATGCGAGTATGGGTTGATGTTGCTATTGTACCAGAGTCTTACTTATTTCGTCCTAATCATGCGATGCTTACAATACAAGAAGCAGTTGGTTCCACAGTTGCATGGCCTTCTAAAAAAGTTATTCCAAGAGGTACATTTTTATACTAAAAAAATAACTAATGTCTTATAATTTAGTGTTTTGTTTCTTTGTTTGCTTTGGTGTAGTTTTGAATCTATTATTTTGTATGTGGTGTCCTTTCTTGGATATAATTTCCATAGTATTTTTTTAGAAGTAATTTATGATGCTAGATAATAACAATAAAATATTTCTTTGTTTATTTTGCAGATATGACAAGCGAAGTAGAAAAGGCTACTTAAGACTAAGTAGTAACTTTTAGATTGTTTGAATACTTAAAGAATATTTTGTTGTTAATGACAGTGTTGCATGTTTTAAACTAAATTGTGGATTGTTAATTCAATGTAGAATGTTCTTACTTTTTGTTATTTGAAAATCAAGTTCATTTGATGATGCTAGTATATATTAGAAAGCTAATTTTAATTATATAAAAAAAATTAAAATATAATAGAATAAATTAGTGTAATATAAATAAAATATATAATGAGAATTTAAATATATCTAAATATAACAATAATAGGAAAATTGAGTTATAATATATATTACAATAACACTTTTTATGCAAAGAATTATGTTATAGAAACTTTATTATATAACACAAATAATGTGTTATACTAAAGTGTAGTATAACACAAAAAATGTGTTATACTAAAGTGTATTATAACACAAAAAAAGTGTTATAGTAAAGTGTAGTATAACACAAAAAAAGTGTTGTAGTAAAGTGTAGTATAACACAAAAAAAGTGTTATACTAAAGTGTAATATAACACAAAAAAAGTGTTATAGTAAAGTGTAGTATAACACAAAAAAAGTGTTATAGTAAAGTGTAATATAACATAAAAAAAGTGTCATACTAAAGTGTAGTATAACACAAAATTATCGTTGACAGTACAATAACACATCTGTATAACACTGATAAAGTGTTATGGTAAGTACCCTGACCTACGATAACACAGTATTTCTTAACACATCAGAAAGTGTTATCGTAGGTTTTGATAACACATTTTTGGAGTTATTAAAAGCATTTTTTCTTGTAGTGATTGTTCTTTTCAATCTTTATGCTTGAATCAAATGGTGCATTCGACTCTTTGATTTTGAGATTACTAAACTTGTCAAGCACTTTCTCAACAAAGTGAGCTTGACTTACGGCATAACCCCCACTATAACTTCTCCCTTTTGTACCAAAGAATGTATTGACCTCTCCAATGTCCTTTATCTATAAAGTGGAAGATAGAAATCTCTTCGTTTCTATTATGCCTCTCATTTCGTTACTCAAAATCAACAATCATCAATATATAGACACACAAGGATGACATAGCCATCACAAGTCTTAGAGTATAAGTACGTGTTTGCATTATCATGTCTACACCCATCTGAAACAATAGCTTCATCAAATTTCTCATGCCATTGTTTCGGCGCTTGTTTTAAACCATATAATGATTTAACAAGTCTATACACTTTATGTTCATTTCCCCTTAGAACAAAACCCTCCGGTTGTTCCATATAGATATCCTCATCGAGATCTCCATTTGGGAATGTCGTTTTGATATGCATTTGATGAACATAAATGTTATTTAATGATGATAAGGCAAATAAAACTCTTATTATTGTAGTCCTAACAACTGGTTCATACACGTCAAAATAATTGATTATTTCCTTTTGTTTAAACCCTTTGGCTACTCATCTAGCTTTGAAGGTTTGTTTGTGTCATCGGTGTGATATTTTCTCCGAAATACCCACTTACACCCAATTGGTTTTGAACCTTGTGGAGGGTCTACCAATTGCCATGTGTGGTTTTACATAATTGAATCCAACTCATCATTTATTGCCTATTTCCAAAAACAAAGTCTCTCAAAGACATTGCTTCTTAGTAGGTTTTGGGATCATCCTTAACTTGAAGAATCATAGGAAATTTTCATGTGACTTCTTCAAGTTTACCATATAGTATCTCTACTTGAGAAAATTTCTCAATTGATCCCAACTCTTTAGGCATTTGGCATCTCCGAGGCAATATTTGTTGCTCATCAACCTTTGGATCTTTCTCTTGACGAGATCTTCCAACACATGTGTGTTCTTGAGAATTGCTATCATAATATACATATTCTCAAAGAATTCCACTTCTCTTAATTCAATTATCACATTAGACTCCAAGTATAATAGACTATAGGTCTTTCTATTTGAGGCATAGCCAACAAATGCACACTTAACGACCCTTGGAATGAACTTGGTCCTTTTAGGCTAAGTGTTCTTGTAATAAGCAAGGCACCCCCCACACTTTAAGATAGCCTAGGTTAGGTTTCTTTCCTCTACATAACTCATATGGAGATGCATTGTTCTTTTTCATAAGAATTCGATTCAATATATGACATGCAACAAGAAAAGCTGCACCCCACAAATTATAACACAATTTAGCATGTAAAAACATAGGTTTAATAATCTAAAGATAAGTCCTATTCTTTCTTTTAGCTATCCCATTTTGTTGTAGAGTGTATGGTGCAGTACATTCATGTATAATGCCATGTTGTTCACAAAATATATTGAAATCATTTGAAAAGTATCTGTACGCCCTGATTTTCCCACGGGTTGATTAGCAAACCGAGCTGCGGCCTAACCATGTTTACCTCCTGATCATCCCCAGGGGCCGGAGCTTCTGTCGTAGTGTCGTGCCTTTTTAGCTCGAGGAAGCCCCAAGAACTCGCCTTCACTGCCCAAGGTCGGGGCAGGGATTCCGAAGGTCGAAGACCGAGCTAAGTATGAAGCTCGTGGTACGAGCTTCATATGGAGGCTATGACCCTTTGCGAATTCAACACACGCAAGGTAAACGTGCACATATCAGGCATCACGTGTCTGATATCCCCCTGACTTCTCGGACACGCAGAAGGAACGTGCGTATTCAGACACCCACGACTGGGTTGGGCCGTGCGGCCCATTACCTCCTTACCTATTGATTTGACCACACTTATGTGTCAGGTTTAGGAATTAATCATGAATGTCACAGAATTGATACGGCAAGTAAGAAGGTCACGGGATGACCTTCTTACCAACTTCCAGGTGCCTTCTCCTATAAATATGGAGACCCTGGGAGTTGATAAGGGTTGGAAAAAAATAATATCTTGTAAGAAATACTCTTTAATCAAATACTCAGTATAGATCAATAATATTGACTAGTGGAGTAGAAGGATTTTAACCTTCGAGCCACTTAAAAAATGTGTCTTGAGTCACCTCTTTCATCCTCTAAGATCATATATCTGTTTCGGTTCTACATTTGGCACTAATCCCTTTCTCTTCTTCTCTTAATTACCTGTTGGCGAAGAACCGCGTCAACAGTTTGGTGCTTTCATTGAGAGCAAGTTCGATTAGTGCTGCTGCAAACATCCAACTATGGTGACTACTCGGTCTAGGCATGGTAACGAGACAGAACAACATGATGGGCAGGAGGCTCATCATACTACCATCCCTGATGAACAAGTTCCTGAAGTCCAGCAGCGGCCAGGAAAACAGCCGGTGGGCCAAGATGATACCAGTAGTTCGGCGCCTCGGCCACCTAATCCGAACCCATGTTATTATACTGCGGTGGAAATGGAGAACGCTCAACTGAGGATTCAGTTAGAACCAGCTAGCCAGCAAATCCAGGATATCCTGGCCCGACTACCCCCTCTCACAACCGGCGTTAACGTCGGAGAGAGGCAAGGCGAGGCTCCTAAGTCTCGCCGGGGTAACCGGTCCAGGCGTAGCCGTTTAGATAGACTTCCGGCAGCCAACTCCACCCCTTCATCACAGCATCGAGAGGCAAACTTCGAGGAAATGCCTAGGACCGGACAACAGCAATACAGCTGTTCGGTCAGGACGTCGACTCCTAGCTCCCAACCATCCTCGAGAACGCCTAGGGGAGCTCGAGGATATTCCCGAAGGAGACCCGGGGAGGGCTCGCGACGTCAGCCCGTCCCCGACGACCGTCCTGCGCCTCGTCCAGATCGCCCGGCGCGGGACCAGCAGGTTGGCGGGGCCGAAAGGCCCCCACCAAACTTGATCCGTCCAGACGGAACTAGGATTGCGTCCCCAGTCAGGCATCCTCCATCTCCGATCAGATATCCGTCTCCTCCTCGGCCCGTCCGGGACATCCCAGCCTATGGGAGTAGTAGGAGAAACCCGCCATCAGCTGGACCTTCCCGGCGTAGCAGGGCGCCAGGGGAAAGCTCAGGTCGTCACCACCAAAGGCGGACTCCCAGCCTATCCAGTAGGAGCCACTGGACCGGCAGTCGCCGGAGTGATCTCTCCGGGGGAGACCTTCGTCAACGTTTATGTTCGGCACAAAGTCACCAGACCACCCAGGGAGGTGACCTGTGAGATCGCCTCAACTCTCATAGAGGGGACAGAGCAGGAGGAGATGGCCAGGCTCGTTCAGGGTGGGTTCTGTCCGGAGTACATAACGGAGGGAATGTCCCAAATAACCTATCTCAAGATAGGAGGGGCAATAACCCACCAAATGTGTACAGTGGACCCAGAGCTGTTGAACAGCCCCGGAATAACCAAGGACATCAGAACCAAACCCTCGAGCGCCTGACTCAGATGGAGGAGCTGATGAGGAAGCTCCTGTCTGAAAAAGAAAAAGACGAATATGATTCAGGGGACGAGATGGAACTCTTCGCACCCAATATAGCATCAACGGCATACCCATCTTGTTTCCGTATGCCTCACTTGTCAAAGTTCAATGGGGACGGAGACCCATCGGACCATTTAGGGATGTTCAACACCCTAATGATGGCCCATAACATTGGCCCGGAGCTGCGATGCTTAATCTTCCCTTCCACATTGACCGGACCTGCCAGACAGTGGTTCAAGCAAAGTAAAAGACAGTCAATCAGTTCCTGGAAGACTTTCTCAGCCGACTTCAAAAGGGCATTCCGAGCCTCCCAGGCCGCCCGTGTTCAGGCCGACTCCCTGGCTAACGTGAGACAGCAACTCGGTGAGACTCTGAAGGCCTACCTTAGCAGATTCGCGAACGTCGCTGCTCGGGCTAGAGACGCAGATGATCGCTCCCAGCTCATGGCCATGAGAACCGAAATCCTTGTCGGAGGAGACCTATGGAAGGATATACAGAGGAAGGGAGTCAGCTCGGTCAACGAATTCCTTAACAGGGCCCGAGAATGGATAAACTTGGAAGAAGCCGAAGCCTCAGCTGCGGGAACCAGCCAGGTTCTCGATCAGCCCGCGGGAGTAGGGACGGAGGTCGTGGCTGCGACCCCAAACGTCGCACAGAGCAACTAGCCCGGTGGAGGAAAAAGAAAGGGCAATGGCGAAAGCAGTCAGCACGGCCAAAAGAAGAATAAGTCCGTAGATAAGTTTAAGCCCGTTTTCACGACGTATACCGAGCTCACCCAGTCCAGAGAGAGTATCTTCTTGGCCAACTCTACTCGGGTCCCTTGGAAGAGGCCGGAGCCATTGAAGCACCACAAGGGAAAGAGAGACACTTCCAAATTTTTCCGTTTTCATAACGACATTGGCCACAATACCGACGATTGTAGGCATTTGAAAGATGAGATCGAGACTCTCATCCGAGCCGGTCCCTTGGCTCAATACTCGCGGAACAGGGTCCCAGCGAGTTGATCTACTCCAGAAGCCCCAGCCAGTCAGCCCGGGTCTCGGGTAGATCAGGATGTCCCTCCCCCCGTGGTTGGAGGAGAGATATCCACCATCTCTGGAGGTCCGCACATGGCTGGCATGAGCAGAGGTGCCCAGAAGAGATACGTGAATGAACTAAAGGCTCACAACGGAGTGGAGTTCATCCCAGAGCAGTGCCAGTCAAAGCAGCAGCGATTGGAGAGGCAACCAATCATTTTTACGGAGGAAGATGCAGGCCATGTCCAGTTCCCTCACAATGACCCCTTGGTTGTAGCAGTCCAGCTCGCCCACCGGAGAGTGAGGAGGGTACTGATAGACAACGGGAGCTCGGTGAACCTCCTATTCCGATCCACCTTAGAGAAGATGGGTTTGACCGTCGCCGAGCTAAAGGCAACCTCCATGATGCTGTATGGTTTTTCGGGAGAAGGATCAGCGACGATAGGGACGATCGAGCTGGTGATCACCCTAGGGGAAGAATCTCAGACAGTCTCCAAACTACTCGAGTTCGTGGTCATAGACTGCCCCACTGCTTACAACACCATTTTGGGCCGGCCTACGCTCATAGCTTTCGAGGCTATCACTTCCATTCGACACCTCGCCATGAAGTTCCCTACTTCAACAGGAATCTGCACTATCCAGGGCGATCAGCTCGCTGCCAGGGAATGCTACAGCATTTCCATGAAGGGAAAATCTAAACCTGGGCAGCTGGCTATGGCCATTCTGAGTGAAGAGGAATCTCAGGAACCCTCAGCGGACCCTGAGATTGAAAAACCTCAAAGCGCCAAAGGAGGAAATGTCGCTTTGAGTGAGGATATTGACCCCCGAGTAGGCGAAGATAGATCCGAGCTCCAGGCTATTGAGGAGCTCGAGTAGGTGATCCTTGATCCACAAAATCCATCACGGATGGTCAAGCTCGGGAAAAATCTCTGCGGCAAGAGGAAGGCGGAGCTGACTACGTTTTTGCGGGCTAACTTAGACGTATTTGCCTGGTCCCACGAGGACATGGTGGGGATTAGCCCGAGTGTCATCATGCACACGCTTCATCTGGACAAAAGCATTCCCGCCAAGTCTTAGAAGCGAAGAGGTTTAGGAATAACTCGGGCTGAAGCCCTAGAAGAAGAAGTAGCCCGGCTAAAAAAATGTGGCTTTATCCGCGAAGCCAAGTTTCCAATTTGGGTCGCCAACCCCGTGCTAGTTCCAAAGCCCAACGGAAAATGGCAAACCTGCATCGACTTCTCCGACCTGAATAAAGCCTGCCCCAAGGATTGTTTTCCATTTCCAAGGATTGACCAGCTGGTGGATGCCACGGCGGGGCACGAGCTCATGTCCTTTATGGATGCGTACTTAGGCTACAATCAGATCGCGATGAATCCGGTGGACCAGGAACACACCAGCTTCATGACCCCAACTAATGTCTATTGCTATAAGGTCATGCCGTTCGGTCTGAAGAACGCCGGAGCTACCTACCAAAGACTAGTAAATAGAATGTTCGCGGACCAGATCGGAAAAAACATGGAAGTGTACGTTGACGACATGCTAGTCAAGTCCAAGACTGCCGATAACCATGTTTCCGACCTGGAAGAATGTTTTAAAATACTACGAGAATATGGCATGAGGCTCAATCCCCAGAAATGCACTTTTGGGGTCACGTCAGGGAAATTCCTGGGGTTCATAGTCAATACCCGAGGAATCGAGGCAAACCCCAGTAAGATCCGGTCACTGCTCGAGCTTCCTTCGCCCAGGTCGCGAAAAGATGTCCAAGGCTTAACAGGAAGAGTGGCAGCGCTCAACCGGTTTATTTCCAAGTCAACCGATAAGTGTTTGCCCTTCTACAACCTACTCCGAGGAAACAAGAAGTTTGAATGGACAGTAGAATGCGAAAGCGCATTCCTCGACCTGAAGGCACATCTGGTTGAACCGCCCGTGCTATCCAAGCCCAAGGCAGGAGAGCCTCTTTTTCTCTACCTGGCTGTCACTAAGGATGCAGCTAGTGCCGTACTGGTACGAGAAGAGGACCAAGTTCAGAAGCCAGTCTATTACATCAGCAAGAGACTTCTCGAGGCAGAATCATGATACCCACTGATGGAAAAATTGGCGTTCTGCCTAATCACGGCCTCGCGAAAGCTCAGGCCATACTTCCAATCTCACTCAGTACACATCATGACCGATCAGCCTCTAAGGCAAGTTTTGCAAAAACCTGAAGCATCGGGACGTTTGTTAAAATGGGCGGTCGAACTCAGTCAGTTCGAGATTTTCTACACTCCACGAACTGCTATAAAAAGTCAGGCCCTCGCCGATTTTGTGGCAGAGTGCACGGGATTCCAGGAGGATCCAGCAGAGGGCTCACCCCAGGTCACCTCGCCCCAATCGTTGTGGAGGATCTTTGTGGACGGTTCTTCCAACGAGAACGGCTCCGGGGCCGGAATCATTTTGATATCCCCCGAGGGACATAGATTCCACTCGGCGCTAAGGTTCGGGTTTAAAGCCTCCAACAACAAGGCAGAGTATGAAGCTTTGTTGGACGGGCTGAGGATAGCCAAGGAGTTAAAGGCGAGCTCGTGGTAAACCAGGTTCTGGGCGAGTATCAGGCGCGGGGACCCAAGATGGCCACATATCTGGCAAAAGTAAAAGCCGAGCTATCCGCGTTTGAGCGAGGATCGATCGAACAGATAACTCGAGAACAGAATGCTAATGCAGATGCTCTTGCCAAGCTCACCACCTCGGGAGAGACGGAGACCTTGGGGTTGGTGCCAATAGAATTCTTGGAAAAACCATGTATAGAAGGAAACCGGGCTGAGGTCGAGATGGTCGACGACAGGCCGACCTGGATGACCCCCATTCTTGAATATCTCGTCGAGGGAAAGCTGCCCGAAGGACGTAACGATGCACGGCGAATCCTGTATCAAGCTCCGAGATATACGATAGTCGAGGGGGTGTTGTACCGACGTGGGCATTCCCTACCTCTCCTCCGGTGCGTTCTTCCAAGTGAAGCGAAGGCCATCATGCAGGAAGTTCACGAAGGATTCTGCGAAGACCACACCGGGGGGCAGAGCTTGGCCTTAAAGGTTCTCAGGCAAGGGTATTACTGGCCAACTCTGTCCAAAGTCTCGATCTCGTACGTGAAGAAGTGCGGCAAGTGCCAGCGATTCACTGTAGTTGCTCGAGCTCCTCCGGTCGAGCTAAAGATGATCTCGTCCCCATGGCCGTTTGCCGTTTGGGGGATAGACTTGGTTGGCGCCCTCCCCACTGGAAAAGGTGGGGTCCGTTACGCCGTGGTAGCCATCGACTACTTTACTAAGTGGGCTGAGGCAGAGCCGTTGGCAACGATAACGTCCAAAAAGGTGCTTGACTTCGTGGTTAAAAGCATCATCTTTCGCTTCGGCCTGCCCAAGAAGATTGTCTCCGATAACGGCACTCAGTTCGACAGCGACCTATTCACTGAGTTCTGTGAAAGACATGGGATTGTAAAAAATTTCTCCTCCGTGGCCTATCCTCAGGCTAATGGCCAGGTCGAAGCTGTCAACAAGACCCTAAAGGAGAGCCTCAAGAAAAGATTAGATGAAGCGAAGGGGGTCTGGCCAGAACAGCTCCCACAAGTCCTATGGGCATACGGGACCTCGCATCAGACTCCTACGGGTCATACTCCCTTTTCCCTAACCTTTGGGAGTGAGGTAGTCCTCCCCGTGTAGATAAAGGTTCTTTGACATAGAGTCCAGTCTTATGACCCAGATCAAAACCATGAGCTCCTATGCCATTCCCTCGATCTGGTTGAGGAAAGGCGAGAGGATTCGCAACTCCAGCTCGCCCATTATCAGCAGAAAATCACCCGCTACTTCAACACCAAGGTCAAAAAACGCGCCTTTAGCGTGGGCGACTTGGTCCTGAGGAGAGTTTTCCTCGCCGGAAAAGATCCCAAAGATGGAGTTTTGGGACCGAACTGGGAAGGACCATACCAGGTCATCGAAGTCATCAAGGAGGGAACTTATAAGTTAGCTCGACTTGATGGAGGGGCAGTCCCGCGGACTTGGAACGCCATCCACTTGTAAGGCCTGGAAGGCCACTTTTTATGTATTAATGAAAATCAGCTTTTTACGCATATTTGCAAGTGTAATCTTAAAGTAACCGCGAAAGACCCTTTCCCAGTTACTTGGGGGGCATATGGTACCTGGATATAACCAGGTCTCCTTAACGACTTAGATGTTGATTCTTATCGATTGACCGTTGTTTTCTTAAAAACGCGAGATATTGATAAGGGTTAACGCTAACTAAGTCCTATCCTGGTTTTAACCGGGTCATAAAACTTAGAAGTTAATTTAAGTCTATTGATCGTTGTTCTTCTTAAAGAGCTCGAGATATGGATAAAAGTTAACACGAACTAAGTTTTCAAATTAAGTTCCTGGTTTTAACCAGGTTATAAAACTTAGAAGTTGATTTAAATCTATTGATCGTTGTTCTTCTTAAAGAGCGCGAGATACGGATAAAAATTAACACGAACTAAGTTTTCAAATTAAGTTCCTGGTTTTAACCGGGTCAAAAAACTTAGAAGTTGATTTAAATCTATTGATCGTTGTTCTTCTTAAAGAGCACGAGATACGGATAAAAATTAACACGAACTAAGTTTTCAAATTAAGTTCCTAGTTTTAACCGGGTCAAAGAACTTAGAAGTTAATTTAAATCTGTTGATCGATGTTCTTCCTAAAGAGCTCGAGATATGGATAAAAGTTACCGCGAACTAAGTTTTTCAAAAAATTGTAACCAAAGTGCGAAAAGGCAAGAAAAAGCATAAATTAAAAACGCCAAAGCAAATTGTCTCGAGGTGGAAACACCTCATGCAAAGGTTACATAAAAAAAATACTTAAAAATACTCAAGGGCAAAAGAGAAAAAATGCCCTAAGCTCCACCAGATGGCCCCTGGGAGGTCACTGTCTCACCCTGCTCCGCCGCGCCAGAGCCTTCCCTAGTCTCCGAAGGCGGCGCCTCTTTCTCAAGGTGAGCTTGGTACTTCACCAGCAAGCATGCCCAAAGACTCGGTGACATGAAGGAAAAGTCAGCCTCCGCATTGTAGGCCCAGCAGTGATAGAACAGATCTTCCATGGACTGCTCCGAAGTGGTCCGTTCGGCCTCCAGGGCGGCCTGGATCTCAGTCTTCGCAGCCTCGAGCTCTGTCCGCGAGGTGGTAAGGGAGGTCTCGAGCTCTTGGACCTTCGAGAATGTCTTCTCCAACTCGGCCTTTGAGGTCGCCAAGGCATCTTTAGTCGCCTTAGCCTCCTGAAGAGAGGCCTGGTGCTCGGTCCTCATATCCTCGAGCTGAGTTTTGGCCCTGACGATGCTCCGGTGAAGAGCGACAACGCCCTGCGAGAAATGAAAGATAAATTGCCTTAGAGGAAAAATAGGGCAAAGTGTAATGGTAAAAGCTTTAAGAGGACAGGGCAGCTTACTGTTAGGGTCATGCCCATTGAAGACTCCATTACGCCAACCGGGCTCATTGTCTCAATGGCCCGGAGCTCCTTCTCGGTGAATTTGTATATATGACTGACGGTGTAGTTCGCCGACTCATACACCGTTCCCCGGAAGGCCTCTGGGATCATCTCCAGATCCTGGGGATTGACTGGGATGCGTACATCGGAGGCCACCACGGCCGAAGTCCTGAGCTCCGTTCCTGCGTCCTGGGTGGCGGCTGGAGCTCGCGGAGGTGGTGGAGGCATTTGGCCTGCTCCTGCAGAAGGGAGAGTCGCTCCTGCGACCTGGTCTGCCGGGGTTTTCTCCTTCTCCTTTGCTGGAGACTTGGTGGAGACCCCAACGGCGCTCCTGGACCCCCGGAGCCTTTTCAGTCTTGGCTCGGCTGAGGGGTTCCCCCCAAAGACTGCGCCTCACAAGCTCTCTTCGGGCTGAGACATCTCTTCTGTCAAAAAAAAAACATGGTTAATACAAATTAGCAACCATACAGAGACAAAGACAAAGGGTTAAAGGTAAAAAGTATGCGAATACTAAGGGAGCCCTACCCCCCGAGCTGGAAGAAGAACCTAAGACGATTACTTCCCGAACTGGCGCAAGTTCTGGGTCCGGGTCTAACTCAGGGCTAGATTCTCCTACGTACTGCCTAAGTCCCGGAGCTAAGATACCCCTCCGGAGGGATGGTCATGAACGGAGGTTGGTCCCATACTCCTCGAATAGGATCGACCTAAAGGCTAGGGTGTTATCTACTACTACGGTACCCCTAGGTCGGCTATCTTGGTAGTCCAACACGAGCCAATTGACGCAGTGGAGCAGGGTTGTGTCCAGGTCCAGATCACTTCGGTGACGATGGACGAGCTGTCGGGGGTTGAATCTAGCTAGCCGGGGGTCGGCAATGGCCCTATCTAAGTTCCTAAATATGTAAAGGTTACCTTGGCCCAAGGGACCCGCGGCTGCTCCGGACTGGATCCTCTCTTCGTCCGTTATCTGGGCGACCTCCAGCGCCCGCTTCCTGCTCCTCACAAGTGGAGTCTCGTCCTCCTCGTCCTCATCCATCGCGACCTCCTCCACGATGATGGGCATAGAGGAGCGAACTGGGGGAGGCCCTCGAGGCCTCCTTAGATTCAAAGTCTGATTTGGGAAAATCAGCTTACAAGCCACCATTGTCTCGTCCGTCACAAGCACCCGGTAGTCCTTCTCACTGGGGGGCAAGCCAGCCACTGTCTCGTATTGGGCCCTGAGGGTCACAGATTTCTCTGTCCTCGCGAAGATGGCTGCAAGATTAGTCTAAGTCAGAACCGGGTACGGGAGGAGCTAAAATGACACTTAAAGTACGAGCTAAGGTCGGAGAAAACTTACGAGGATGATTGAAATAGTGATGCTCGCAATTCTGGAACCCAGTTGACATGAAGAGCTGGTCCTTAAATTCATTAGGGTGGCTGGGCAGCTCGATGACCGCCACCGTATTGGCAAACTGGGTTAGATAGTAAAACCCGTCGCCTCGCCCCCGCTGGTCCGGGCTGGCTTTGAGGCAGAAGAAATATAAAATGTCTGCAGGAGTGGGGACCTCCCACTCGTGCTTCTGGAACAAATACCTCAACCCTGCCAGCAGACGGTAGGAGTTGGGGGGGAGCTGAAACGGGGCCAACCCCACATAGTTGAGGAAATTAGCAAAATACTGATCCAGTGGAAGAAAGGCCCCTGCCTTAAAGTGTTCACCGCTCCAGGCCGCGAACGACTCGTCGAGCGGCGCACAGCTCCGCTCGCCATCTCAAGCAGGTCGGGCCACTACAGATGCTTTCCCCAGGGCAATGTTCTGGGAAATGAAGATTTTGTTAATCTTCACCTGGTCGGTTATCTTTGAGACGATCCTCTCTGCCTCAAAGAATGCGTCAAGGGCCACCTCGACCTCCTTCTCCACTGCCGGCCCGAAGCGGGGGATCGGGGAGCTAGGCATCACCGCCTTTCCTCTGTCCTGCTGGGAGGCCGAGCTGCCGACGTTCTTCTGGGGGAGATTCCTCTTTGGAGCCATCTGGTCGCCTAACGAACAAAAGAAAACATTTCAGAAAAGGCGACCCAAGCATGAGGAAAAAGCAATTATTATTTGCACGAGCTGAGGTAAGCCCAGCCCGTGGAGAGTGGGACCACGCGGTTCGATGAACACGCGCCTGTGCTCCCAACAGATCCCCGATTCCTCAGGATTCGTGTGTCAGGAGGGTCAGGATAGAATTTTCCTTGGGGGGAAAGTTTCAGTAGGCAGAAAATTGCAAAATCGCCTGTGAGGCGTGTTCCCTAAGCTACCCAGTTTTGCACCCAAAATTACCAAAACTCCTACCCAGAAAATTTTCCCCAGAAAAAGCATCCTAAAACCCATACTCTAAAATGGTTTCCTACAACAAAGATACCCTAACCTAAAAAGGGCTTTCACCCTCCGTATCCACAAAACCCAGTAAAACCTTGCATGCGGCTACAGTAAAATTTTTACCTATGCTGCAGTGGCATATATTTTCAAAACGCACATGGTCAGGAAACTTACAGTGTGTGGTTGGGAGGTGGATGGAGGTGTCGCCCTGGTAAAAGCTTCGTCGGTGTATTGGCTTCAAAAGCTTTGAAGAAATCTGTGTGCCTAGGCTTCTTGAACGCTGAAAGTAGCAGTAACAGAGTAGAGGGTTTGTTCTTCTGAGATAAAGAGAGAAGAAGAAGAGAAGTTTGAAAAATTTCGAATGAAAGGGTGGCCCATGCGTAGGGTGGCCACCCCTTTTTATATGCATAAAAGATCACATGTAGAGGGCTGTTGGATGGCCTTGATGAGGGATCTGAGGCCCTCCACTCGAAATACGAAACGACGGCTGGGCATAGGCTAGGCCATTAAATGCGGTTCTCGTAAGACGTACCGTCACCACCCACGATGTTCCATGTATCAGGCGCCTGCGTAAAAAGTGGAATACGAAGAGTTCATGGGGAAGTCTAAAAGCCCCTACTGTGGTCTTATATACGACATAATATACCACGAGCAGGAGCTTGGGGGCAAATGTACGCCCTGATTTTCCCACGGGCTGATTAGCAAGCCGAGCTGCGGCCTAACCATGATTACCTCCTGATCATCCCCAGGGGCCGAAGCTTCTGTCGTAGTGTCGTGCCTTTTTAGCTCGAGGAAGCCCCAAGAGCTCGCCTTCACTGCCCAAGGCCGGGGCAGGGATTCCGAAGGTCGAAGACCGAGCTAAGTATGAAGCTCGTGGTACGAGCTTCATATGGAGGCTATGACCCTTTGCGAAGTCAACACACGCAAGGTAAACGTGCACATATCAGGCATCACGTGTCTGATATCCCCCTGACTTCTCGGACACGCAGTAGGAACGTGCGTATTCAGACACCCACGACTGGGTTGGGCCATGCGGCCCATTACCTCCTTACCTATTGATTTGACCACACTTATGTGTCAGGTTTAGGAATTAATCATGAATGTCACAGAATTGATAGAACAAGTAAGAAGGTCACGGGATGACCTTCTTACCAACTTCCAGGTGCCTTCTCCTATAAATATGGAGACCCTGGGAGTTGATAAGGGATGGAAAAAAATAATCTCTTGTAAGAAATACTCTGTAATCAAATACTCAGTATAGATCAATAATATTGACTAGTGGAGTAGAAGGATTTTAACCTTCGAACCACTTAAAAAACGTGTCTTAAGTCACCTCTTTCATCCTCTAAGATCATGTATCTGTTTCGGTTCTACATTTGGCACTAATCCCTTTCTCTTCTTCTCTTAATTACCTGTTGGCGAAGAACCGCGTCAACAGTATCCATCTCCTCTATCACTTCTAAGATTCTTAATTTTCCTTTCCAATCGATTTTCTACTCCAGCTTTATAGATTTTAAATGCATTAAATTCCTCATCCTTGCTCTAAGCAAATACACATAAGTATTCCTAGAGCAATCATCTATAAAAGTTATGAAGTATCTATTTCCTTCTCTAGTCAACATGTCATTTATTCACATAAACCACTACGTATTAAATCTGTCACGTTTGAACATCTATCAACACTTGGAAAAGGTTTCTAACCATTTTGGATTTAACACATAATTCAAATTTATCATGCTCATTCACATCACAATTAATCAATCTACATTTAATAACTCTTTTAATTGTGCTATAACTTATATGAGCAAGTCTATTATGCCACAAAGTAATAGAACTATAATTAATCACATTACAAGAATTAGATGCCATATAATTATTGTCATTATCAAGAGTACAAAGTTTGATCTTCCCATCATATGAATAACCATTTCCAAAAGAAGTGTCCAATTTAGTCAAAATAAGTTTACTAGATTCAAACTTCATTTTGATACCGGGTTTACTCAAGAGACTTCAACTTATAATGTTTCTAGTTATATCCAGAACATAGAAAATATTAGTTAGGGTCACTTTCTTTACATTAGTAAAGAACACATCAATGCAACCCATTCCAAGTACCGTGGATCTCTTTTCATTTCCCATTTGGACTTCAAGTCCCTCATTTGCACTTTCAAAGGTTTCAAAAAGAGTTTTATCATAGGTTGCATGAATGGTGGCACAAGTATCATACCGCAATCCTTGCACCTTTCTTTGGGTTGCATTAACTTCACTCAAGGTTGCAATGATCTCAACTTCAATTGCATTGACATGTTTACCTTCTCTTAATGTTGCATTAGTCTCATCACTACATATATAAACTATGTCAATTTCCATTAGAGTTATCATACGTTCCTCATTGAATGCATTATTCTCTGTTAGGGTTACAATGCATTCCTCATCAAATACATTAATTTTAATTAAGGTCACAAAGATCTCATCATCAATTAAAGTGACCCAATTAAATTTATTTAGAAGTGCAATGATCTCAAAATTAATTGCCTTAATCCTAATCTTATTATGATGAATTTTACCATTACCATATCTCACATGATGGTCAATAATTTTACAAACAAAACAAGTATATCAATAGCCCTTGAATTGTTCATTAACATTCACCATTGTACTCTTAATATAAACTATAAACTCAAAACCACAAAAGTATGGCAGCAAACACATTTCATTCAAAATTTTTGAAATCTACACATTTAGAAATAAGGAATTTGATGATACCAATCTCCTTAAGTATGTAATCCCATTGAGTTGTCTCATCCTTTGTTGATGAAGACTTTGAATCCATAATCACATTCATGTAGTGCATATCCAAATAGAATTTTATTTGATCCCTCATGGTTATGTGTTCAACACAAAACAAATCTTGAAACAAAGATTTGAAGATTGTAGAAGATGAAACAAATTTCTCTCATTGTTGATTATGCAAAAACATAAGAAAGTAATTAGAGACAGAGATTTTTGATTGTTGAAGATTAGACTTAATCACCCTTGGTATTGTATTACAACTCAAAGCATAAACAACAAGTAATCTAACTTTATAGGTAGATAATCACAAATTACATAAACACAAAAGAATCAAAGTGTAGAGTGGACCTTTTATGAATAACCACCTTCAAACACAAAATCACAAAACTATGATTTTATGTAACTTGATTTTTTCTCCACAAAGATCTATTCTTTCTCATGTTTTAGTTTGTGTTATTCTTTCTTTAAATCCATGATTATATTGTGATTAAATATTTCTAAATTCATGTTATCATTATTTAATTGCTTATTCTTTAATTATCAAAATTTACATTCATTGAATATGTTTATTTAATTATCAAGATTTGCATTCATACTTTGAATATCATTATTTAATTATCAAGATTTACATTCAAACTATGAATATGGTTTTTGATTAGTCTCTAGGGTTTGAAATATTGAATTAACTCCCATTATTCATTGTTGGATTAGAAAGTATAAGTCATAAATCTCCAACATCATTAACCCCTCAAAAGTAAAAAAGAGAGAGAAATAATCCATAATAGCATGTTGAATCTCAAAAATAGAAGAAAGCACATAACCATCTCCCAACACAAGAGATAAAATTGTATTATTATGTTTGCATTGAGTAGCTTTTTGATGGAAAAATATAGTATTTGTGTGACATGCCTTAAGCCAATTAACACGAGACCTTTGTTTCAAATACACTTTTTCTTTAAAAACCATAGAATCCAACTAAGAATGTAAAGTTTTAGCCCTAGAAAGATCTGTTGAAGACATGGAGACATTATTTTGTAAAGTGGTTAACTCAGATTGAAGAGCATTTAGCCTAGTTCTTAAATAACCAAATCTAGAAGCACTCCATATTTTAAGAGAATTTGAACAAGTATTTTTGCTTATTTAGAAGAACTGAAATTGGATTATTAGAAGTAGAAAGAGTTTAAGAGTTATTATTAAAAACGCTACTTATAACTTGAGAACAATCGGGTTCTATAAGCCAAATATTCTTAAAGAAAAATCTTTTATTTGGCCTAAAAGAGTCATTCAAAACAAAGCTATTAACTAAAACTAACTTGAGAACTCTATGATCTGAACCAAAGAAATCTAAGTGAAAGAGAGTAGCATTCGGGTATAACGAATTCCAAGAGTCATTAATAATACCCCAATCTAGTTCGCTCAAAAATATTACTATTGTCAAGTTGCCTATTAGTCCAAGTATATTTACAGCCAATGTAAGGAAGAGGAAACATAGCACTAAGATTAAGAAAATTTCGAAAAGGAGTAACATGCGCATCCGTAGGTAAAGGACCCCCCTTTTTTTTATCACTAAAGTATAAAACTTAAAATCACCTAAGATCAGTCATGGTGATGAAGGAGATACATCAAAGAGAGGATTAAGTAAAATCCAAGTTAAAGCATGCTCTTGAACATAAGAGGATCATAAAAAACTAGTGAAATGCCAAGCACGAGAATCATTTATAGACACATAAGCATCAATACGATTAGTAGAAAAGAAGAGTATGTTAACAATAATATTATTATTCCATAAAAGCATAAAGACCCCGCCACCCCAAAAAGTCTTCCTAGGAACCTCTAACCCTGGATCAAAATGCAATAAACTTCTAATTTTTTTAACAGAACCTCTAACCAATCTATTTTCCATCAAAAACCAAGTACATGGCTTAGGTTGTTGAACCAAAAGTCAAAGTCGTTGTATTGCTCAAGTAGTTCCTAGACCGTGAGTATTCCAACTAATAACACTCATAATTTTGAAAGGGAAAAAAACTAACTCTATAAGCTAATAAATAAAAAGAGAAAAGATAACAAGAAAAAAACCCTTATGATAAAATTCTTATAGAGCATAAGTAAAAAACAAAAGAAAATATTAAGAAATAAGAAAAGTAGTGCAATTACTGTTGGAAACAATTTATTTAATGTGCACAGCGGAAGCACAATAGGTGGGCCCATGGGAATACGCTTTTTTTTTATTATTCATAACACTTTTAAACAATGGATCCATTAATAATAAGCACATATAAGAAGAAGAACATACTAGTTGAAGATCTATCAAGTGTAATTGCTAAATTTTAGTATTTATAAACAAACATCCAATCCAAAAGCTTTTCAACAAGAACTCAAACCACGATCTTACAAACCGTTCTTTACACCTTAAGACGTTTGTAGGCACGTAGAGAAACAATGAGATTGTTTGTGATTCACTAGATGTACTTAACACATGAGATCTTGGAATAGGCAATGAGAAAATTAGGCTTTTCTTTGAGAGAGAATTATATGATATATTTTCTTCTCTGAGTGTGTTGACCACCGATTTGTTCAACCAACACCGAGTCAATTAAAACGACGATTAATGATAAAAAGAGTTTAACTTAAGTAAACGACACAAATAATTTTATAGAGGTTCGACCCCAATAGTTGGTAATGACGTACATCCAATTGCACTTTTATTAATCACAAAGGTCTCAAACTCAAGATCAGATGAACTAAAGTCAATTGAGTTACAGAAGGGTTTTTGTATGTAAGTGCATAATCTAGAGTTAAGATTCTAGTTCCCGGATTCGATTCCCCTCAAATGTCAGTGAGAGGTCTTATTTATAGACTTTGTAATGGGCCTTGGGTCTTACAAGTATGAAAGGGGTCCTACATGCATAATGTGGGTCTTTTACAACTAAATATGGAATAAAATACATTCAAAATACAGTTACATAAATATCTTGTGAAATGGGGATTGTGCTGGTCGTTTGATAAACACACCAAGATTATTTTTGGTGCCCTACATGCCACGTCAACATGTCTATTTTTGGGATAAACATTTGCCCCCCTAAGTTTATCACAATGCGACCAGGACTGGATAAACTTTTATTCTTCTACCAGCCTGGAGTCCTTTTACATTCCGACACATTGGAAAAAGGGAAACCATTAATTTGGAGCAATGCTGACTTTTTCCTTGGTAAGCCAACTGACGACTTTTCAGTTCCCTAGACATGATGACGTCATATCATCTATAGTCATAATGACTTTTGGTATTCATGGTGACATCACGACTGCTTGTAGGCATGGAGGCTATATATAACCCTTCTTTTCTTCATTTTCCTTTTACACTTTTGCTTTCATCCCCCTATATTTATCTTTCATCCAAGAAGATTCAAGAAACTCAAGCCCTCTTGCTTGATCTACAGATCTCATGAAGCTTGTCATGTAAATCTATCCATAAAATTATCTTCAAAGTAAGTTCTCGAGCACATACTTGTAATTTTTACTTTTTTCCTTGCAAAATTTGTTGTAGAATCGTGAAAATCATTTGTGTTCTTGATAGAACAGTAGGAAACTTAGAACTTTTCTTGGTAAAATAAGGATTTTCCTAGAAATTTTTTGTTTGGGAAGTAGGAAAATGGTACTTAGGCTTCAGGCATGTTTAATTTTGTAGCATTTTACTGGAAAAATTGTAAAATTGAGAAAAAATCACCTTTTCTTTCTGGAAAAATGGTGGAAAATTTCCAGCCTAAAATGTAAGTGGAGAGATTTGTAAAAATCTTTTTAACTGCCTTTTAAATCCAAATATTGTAAGGTCCCAAATTTCCTAATAAAGCTTAGGGCCTTCATTAGGGGGCCAAGATGGAAAATTATTGAATTATGTGATCATATGATATTTATGTGTATTATTACGTGAATAATATTATAATATGACTTGATATGCATGTTTAGGTGTATTAAATATGGATGTGGGCTCATTTTTGTTTAATTGGGCACTTTTCATAATTTGGTCCGTTTTGGGAATATTTGGCATATATGTGGTATGTGTGAGGTACTTCATTACTATATGGATATGTTTGGGTTACTCGGCACGAGACGATCCTAGGGAGCAATCTAGTGCGAAAGTCACAACGAGACCCATACTTGACTCGGTGTGAGTCAAGGGGTATTTTTGGTATTTAGCACATTACCGGGATATTGGGTAATGGGAATGATTATTTGATGATTTATTGGGAGTTATTGAGATCATGATGGAATTTTAGGAATTTTGACTATTTTACCCTGGGGGCATTTTCGGGACCCCGAGCATTAGGATTTGCTTGAGGTTACTTAAGCTTGAAGTAACCTGTCAGAATTATAAAAGAACGTTTAGAACGTTCTCTTTCTCTCTCTCTCCCATTCCCTTTTTGACACTCGTTCGCATTTTTGAAGGAAACTCGAGTTTTAGGACTCAGATTCAGGCAAGGATCGAGACATAACGATTCTAGGGAAGATTAGAAGCTTATTAGCTAGAGGATTTAATTGGGAAACACCTCAATTAGAGGTAATCTGAGTTTTAAGTTTTTAGTTTTCATGTTTTTAAGCTTTGATTGGATTTTATGTGTTGATGAGTTTTTGGATGGTTTGAGATTTGGGTTTTGATTGTTTTGGAACATTGGGATGTTTATGAATTTTGTTTTTGGGATTTGGAGATGTTTGGATAGGCTTATGGAGGATTTAAAATGAGAAAATGAAGGTTTTCTGGCTGGGTTCGAGGTCGAGCCGCGACTCTGTTCTTGGGCACCACAGCTCAAGCTTGATGAAGAAGGTGAAGGGGGCTAGTAGGCTATTTGAGTCGCGACGCTAGTGCAGGCAGAGAAGGGCTTTGGGCCTTGACTTGAGCGGGGCTGCGACTCTAGTGTTTGGGGCCACAGCTCAAAAGGGAAAAAGTGGCCAAAATGGGTTTTCAGTCATGGGAACTTTAACGTAAGGGCTCGGGATCGATCCTACTACCCAGTTTAGTAGGATTTGACGTCCCAGAGGCTAGGACTTGGTCCAGAAGCCTTTATTTACTCATTTTTTATGGGATTCTATATTATGGTTGTGACTAGGTGATCGCTAGGGGCTTGGAAATAGGATCGTGCTTGAGGGTCTTTTATTGGTAACCTGTGCTTGGACCAAAGGTAAGAAAACTTCACCTAGTATATGATGCATGTGATACATGTGAGTATGGCATGGCATGAATGTTGAATATGGAATTGACCAGAGTTTGAGTCTCTGTAAATGTGCACGATCATAATTATGCTGGTGGTTGTTGATTAAGCATGTTGAATGCCTTATGTCTGGATATTTGACATATGATATATGTCTGTTTGCATCACCTCATTGAGAAAGCACATACTTAAACAACAATGGTGTTTAGTACAGGTCATGAAGCTCTGACTTATCAGTCATGATCGGAAATAGTACTGAGCGCTAGTCGTATGGAATTGACTTATGAGTCAAGAACATCATTAGCGTTCTGACCGCAGGGCAAAATGATTTGATCTAATCAACATGAGCATAAAATTCTTGACCGACCTATTGGTCGAAGAAAACTAAGCCCTTGGCTAGCCTAAGGCTAGTTACTTAGAGTCAGGGCTAAAAGGCTCAAGTGACTGGAAAGTCACATGGCTTAGGGCGCAAGACCCCAGAGAGACTCATTAGTCATCTATTCAGGGCGCAGGTCTCCAGAGAGACTCATTAGTCATCTAAGGTGCAGGTCCCCAGTCATTTATTTAGGGAACAGGACCCCAGTCATCTATTTAGGGCGCAGAAACCCAGAGAGACTTATTAGACATCTATTCAGGGTGCAGGATCCCAGAAAGACTTATTAGTCATCTATATAAGGTGCAGGACTCCAGATTGACTTAATAAGTCATCTATTTAAGGCGCAGGACCCCAGAAAGACGTGGATAATCATCTATTCAGGGTGCGGGACCCCAGAATAACTTGACAGTCATCTACTCAGGGCGCAGGACCCCATAATAATTTCTTTGTACTTGCATGCATGCATGAATAGGGTTATTACTGCTAGGCATGCTTATTATGATTTAGTGGCATATTATTAACTGCTTATGAGCATGTGTTTGAGTTTTCTTGCTGAGCATCGGCTCACGGGTGCTATGTGGTGCAGGTAAAGATAAAAGAAAGCTGGACCATCCTTGAGTTGGAGAGCTTAGGCGACGATGTGTACATATGTGGCTGCTCGACCACCACGACTGAGGGTTTAAAGAGGAACTAGGGTTAAACCCTATTTTGCTGCTAGGTCGGCTGGTTGTAAATCTTTTATTGTAATTAACCTTTTAAAGGTATGTTGGGATCCCAATGTATACATTAAACGTTTGAGTGAAACATTGTATTCTTGACCAAATTTTTTAACCCTAAATCGTTAATCACATTTAGTTACACGATTATGGCCAAATGGCTCGTTTAGCGAGTTTAACACTGTTTAAAATGCACAACGTAACGGTCCCTGGGTAGTAGGGCGTTACAAATATTACCATGGTCCAATACACTCACTTGTTTGTATTCGACCAGTACACTTCCTTTTATTCACACAAGAATACTGGGCAAATGACTCAATTTCCATTTATTTTCATACCAGATGTATGCACACGATCAATGGGGAAGTGATTTTTTTTAAATCACTAGACTTATTACAGATGCTGATCGATGATTTTGAACAAAAATGACCAAATACTTTACCCGAATTAGGAACTCCTAAATCATCTTCTTGACCAGGTGTTAAACACCACAATTATCACTTTCTTTTTACCCCCAACAAATAATATCGCCATAAGGTCAAGGAATTACATCAAGGAATTAGGAAATTCCTTCCCAAGGACTATACATACATTGTCCATCCAGATATTTTCGATACTCTCCTGATTGGAGTCCCAATAAGTGGGAGAGTTACGAGCAACACTCTTTAGTTGACCATGATGTAACTATTGTAATTTGCCCTTTCGATATGATAATAGTTAAATAAATGACCCACCAAAGAACAGGTTCAAACCTGCAAGTCGCTAGGTAAGTGACCACTGGGGTAATGTGGACGATATAAGACACAATTCAACTGCTAAAGTTACAAATACTATAAGACTCCGAGCAAAGTTGAAGACTAGGATGACAATGCCTATTTCTTGGCATACGGTGCCTACTAGTACACTTTCGAGCAAAACTCTGGAGAATATGAGATTTGGGGGATTAACATGATCACCCCACGAGAAGACCCTCGAGCTAACCTTTCTGGAGGAGCCACCTGGTCGCACTTTTACATTACAGATGGTGCAACTCTTCCTCTACACAACTTTTTTTAGAGGGGTGGATAGATATTTCGATATTCCCCCCTTTCAAATGACTCCGAATGGATATTTAATGCTTTCTTCATTATATATCATTTACCACCTTCCTCATTGGGATCCTCCTACTCTTCACGAGGTCCATTATTTGTTCGAGCTAAAGTACAATCCCACCCAGCATTTAATTGGTTTCTTTTACTTGTGTCATCGGGAAACAACTAGGGTATTCTTAATAGAGACCACGTTGAGGAGCAACGCTGGTCAATATCACAAGAAGTACTTCTTGACGATAGACCTAGTCACTAAAAAATTATCATGCCAGTGAGGAAGAAATTAGAACCTCATCCCTTCTTAATCTTTCTTTTATCTTATATTTAAACTTAGTCTTTACACTTGTCTTTGTGTTTAGGCCCATGGTACCACCCGCTTCCAAGTCAGAATATGCTTGACCGAGCTGACATTTTGGCCAGCCTTACCATCGACGAGAAAAGATGTTAGCAATTGGTCAACATGGCCAATCTTAGGTGGGTCGAATTATTCCAGTCTCACCAAACTGCCAAAGACACGACTGATAATGCCACTGGCAACAAAACCAACGAGCAGGATGTTGGTGAAGAAGAAGGGCAGTGTGAGCAGCCCCAAGTGGTTCCTAGCCTGAGTAGAAGGAGAACTGGTGGGATTATCCTTAGGGAACCAGGGGAGGCTAAAACTAGAACTCAGACGACTTCTAAAGGCCACGGGAAAGGCAAACAAATGTTGGTTGAGGACCCCTTAGACATGTCTACTTCGGACGATGAGAGTAGCACTCCAAGTAATAATAAAATTACTTCTTCATTTTCTAATTGTAATAGTAGGCTTTATGGCTCATCCCTTCCCTTTCTTGACCTGTTCGAGGGGGAGGTGGACATTTCTTGGTCGAACAACACTTCATTTTTAAATTGTTTCTCTGAGGATATTGTTGGCATGGGTACTTCATTTTCCATTAGTTATTTTGCTTGAATTATTTATTATTTTCTCATTGCACTAACACACTTGTTTTGTATGTAGCTATGTCAGACTTTGATGAATTTAACATCTATGCTTTAGCCTCTCCTTCATCTCCAACAAGAGAAACTTCTTCGAAGAGAAAGGCCACTGGTGCAGGTTCAAGTTGAGAGAGGTGGCCAAAAGAACTAAGAACAATGATCGTCGGTTGTAGACCCACCTCCTCCATTCCCATCCAAGCAGACCCCTCATCCGACCTGTTCTATTGGTTGCTTTGTCAATCCAAACTCCACTCTGGATGTCCTCCCATTGCTCAAGGCTTTAGCTGAGGACATAAGCAATTGAACAACCAAACTTTCTTAGCACCTTCTAAGAACTAAAGCCTTCTCTTCCTTGATCGATGTGACCTTGGACTCTGCTCTCAGCCACATTCTCTGTGAGACTTTGTGGGCGATTATTTTGCATAATACACCTTTTTACTTTGACCTTGCATATAACTCTTTTCTTATAACTTTCCTTCTCATATTTTTTCAAGGGGCGATGAGTTTGAGTTTGCTCGAAAACGAGCAAAAGAGTTAGGGGAGCTGCTAAAGAAGACCAAGTATTTCTTGGAACTCTCTCATGAAATTTCCTCAAAAAACAAAGAGGATGCTCAGTAGATCAAAAAGGAGTTGCTTTAGAATAACAATTTACTCGAACAGAAGAGAAAATTTATCCAGGCTCTTAAGGAAAGGGAAAAAAGAGCTTCTTCAACTCCTCGAGGATCGGGATCAACAAATTAAAGATGAGAAGGAGAAATACTCTTCTGACATGGATGCAGCCTTCAACCATTTCTTCATGTTTTGGAAGAGCAATAAGGAGGCAAACTTTTCCTATCTCCCCGACGAAGTCCAGAAGAAGGAGATAGAGAAGTGCCTTACTCAGGAGGCTGCATAGGCTGCTGCTCTTAGGACTCTAGAATCTGAGTTCTCACTAAACCCCAAGGTCGCCGAGCAGAAAGGAGCAAACGAGGAGGGAGTCGACCAATATTAGTTTGTTTTTTCTTTTTTATACTAGGGCACTCGGACAATACTGTTCGTGGTGTCAAGACATTGGTTGTCCGAGGAGCTTTTAATCTTGGTAATTGTATTATTTTTTGGCATTTTTTCTATGATGCTAATACAATTATGCTACTCGTAACTTTTTCCTAGATATAACATTTGCCTGTCATATGTGTTTTCCAAGATACAACATTTTCATGTCATACTTGTAAATTTTATTCTCTTTATTGTTTGAACAAACAAACAAAGCACCAACACTTTGTAAATTTTTGAAAAAAGTTTCTAAGTACTACCCAAGTGTGATTTTTTACTCTTTTGCATATGTTATGGCAGCGTATACCCTATGTGCCCCCAAGTGATTGAGGAGGTTAACCGTGGTTACTTGCCAAATAACCAAAGTTGTTCGAATTTAACTTAGCTGTTCGAAACTTATCACAATAGAAATTATAGTGAGAAAGTAAAACCATACGTGTTAAGCAATACTTGTAAAAATCATAATAGTTGGCAAATTGAGTGTATTAGCACACTCCCTTGTAAATAACTCGTAATAAAAATGGACGAAATCGTGTCTATACGAGCAACCAATATTTGGAAAGAAATAAATAATTTTGGCCTTATAAATAACTTATTCATCTAAAACATGTAAAATCGTTCCTTATGATCAATTAACAATCATAGAAATTAGAAAGAAAAAAAAGGTCGTTATAAAATGGACAATCATGTCTTTTGACCATTTTAATAATTAATGAAAAATAATTGTTCGTTTTAAAGTGGGTAAAATTGTGTCTTACGACCAGAAAACACAAAATTAAAAATATAGATAACTTGTTGTGTTACAAAGTGGGCAAAACGTGCCTTACGACTAGTAATCTTAGTCTTGTAAAATAAAAAAGACTGGCTGCTAAAAATGGGCAAGTCGTGTCTGACAACAAGCTTTACAAAGTCTAGAACATAAAAAAAAATTATTGTTTAAATATGGGAAAATTGTGCCTTACAACCAGTAAACAAAGGAAAATAGCTGGTCGTGATAAAGTGGGCAAAATTGTGCCATATGACCAGCTTTACAATGCAATTCGTAATAATGGCGCAATTCAGAACTTAAGTTGTTTATGTATGTCCGACCGATTTTGTTTGGCTTATACAATTAATCATGTTGGTCATGACTGGGCCTTTCTTGACAGTGGTAATAGAAGAGTTGTAGCATTCTCTTGCTTCTCTTTGACTCCCTTTAACACAACCTATTCCAATGTTGGTCAGAAATTTCATTGTGAGATGGAATGTCGAAGTTACTGCTCGCAAGTCTATAAGAATTTGGTCTACCAAGCAATGAATTAAATGCATATGGAAGGTCCACTACTACAAATGTCGATATAACTGTGTTATTCATTGGTGCACTCCCGACAGTGACCGGGAGCTTGATTACTCCTACTGAGGACATTCCTTCTTCTGTAAAGCCATAACTAGTATGAGTGCAGGGCTCGAGATCTTGAACAGAGAGTTTCATTCTTTAAAGGGTCGACTTGAACAATATATTTATGGAAGAACCATTGTGAATCATTCTTCGTGCCATTATCATGCTGACAATCTGTGCTTCAATGACCAGTGGATCATTGTGAGGGAACTTCACATGATTAGCATCTTCCTCAGTGAAGGTGGGTTCATATTCATAGCGAGACATTTTGGGAGTTCGCTCATCGACTACCAATACATCATTACTTGGCTCGTGGCGGAGTGTTCAGACATATCTCTCTAGGGCCTTTCTACTTTGACCTACCAGATGTGGTCCTCCACTGATTGCGTCAAGCCGTCCTGCTACTGGGGTAGGTAATAGTGGCTAAGCTAGTGCATCTGGATTACCTATAGCAGGTGGTTACTGGTCGCTTGCTCGACAAACATATCTTTTCATCGCTTGGTCATTTTAACGAATAAGAAACTCGGTCTTGTCTGTAAGCTAGTTACACTCATTAGTGTCATGACCATAGTCATTATGGAATTTGTAGAATTTGGTCATGTCTGTTCGCCTAATGTCCTTCTAGATGGGTGTTGGTTTCCTATATGGGACTTCAACTTGTGTGGCTTGAAACACATATGCTCGTGGCCCAACCAGCATAGAGTAAGTGGTAAACCGAGGCATATATTCGCGTGGTTTATCATTGGTTTGGGCTTTTTTTCCATTGTTGTTATTTGTGCCAATGTTCGTGTTGTTATTTTGCTTACCACTCTAATTGTTGTTATTTCCACCACCATTACCTGCCTGGTTTTGGTTAGAACTTGTAACGTCCCAAAATTACTTAACAAGGCTTAGGTCCTTGATTAGGGGGTCGAGATGGAAATATGTGGAAATATATGTTTAATTGTTATATTAATTGTTAATATGTGAATTATGTGATAATATGACTAGATGTGCATATTTAGGGATATTAAATATGCATGTGGGCCCGCTTCTTATTAGAAGGGCGATTTGGTAATTTGTCCGTTGCGGGCATAAATGTGTATTTATATGCATATATGTGATATATGTGAGAGACCACATTATTATGTTGGTTTATTTGGGTTACTCAGCACGAGGCAATCCTAGGGAGCAAGTTAGCAGGAAAGTCACAACGGGACCCAATACCCGACTCGGGGTGAGTCAAAGGGTATTTTGGGTATTGGATAATTAATCAAGTTATCAGATTATCAAAATAAATAATTGGACATATATTTTTAGTTAGAGAGTCTAGGAGGGAATGTTGGGGAAATTTACCATTTTTCCCTCGGGGACGTTTTTGGTACCCCGAGCCTTGTGATTAACTTAAGTGACTTAAGTTAGAAACAAAAGACAAAAACAAAGAACTTTGCCTAAACCGACCCTTTCTTCTCTCTCTCACTCTTGTTTCCTCTAGACACTTCTCCAAGGGAAAAGCTTTGAAGCTAAGTGGGATTGTTGGGCTAGAACTCACAAATTGGAGCTCTAGACTTGAAGATTAGCTCAGTTTTAGCTTATGAATTCAAACAGAAATTGAGGTAAGCTTTGAATTATGATTTTAGCCATTAAATTCTGTAGTTCTTGGCTGAGTTTTAGTGTTCTTGGGTCTTTGAAGTTAAAGATTGAATTGGAGATTTGATGAGGTTTTAAGCTAGCTTTTTGTTGGGTTTTGTTGCAGGGAACATTTTAGAACTACTGTGAAAGTTAAATTGTGATGTTGGATTGAGTTTGGGTTAAATTGGCTGAGATTTGGCTGTTGAAATGGGGGATTTTTCTGGGTTTGAAGGGGTTGGACCGCGGCGCCACTATGGCTGGGCCGCGATGCATGTGTGCTGGTTGGGGAGGCTGGGCCTATGGTTGGAGGTGGGCTGCAGCATGGGGGCATAGGGCCGTGGCTCTTAAGGGGTTTTTGGACCCCTAGAAGGTTTTGAGGGCGGGAACTTAACCATAGGGGCTCGGGATTTTTTCCACTGCCCGATTTGGTGGAACATGAGGTCTCGGAGGCTAGGACTTGGTCTGAAAGCCTTTGATCACTCGATATTAATAGAATCCTATTTTATGGTTGTGACTTAGGGTATCGCTAAGGGCTCAGAACCAGGATCATGCTCGAGGGTCGTTCTTGTTTGTGCTTGCATGGACTTAAGGTAAGAAAACTGCACCCAAAACGTGTTGTATGTGATTAGGGCTTGGCCTGCCTGTTGTATATTAATATGATTAGGGCTTGGGCCCCAGGATTGATTATGTTAGGCTATTGTTCTAAATGCTTGTTGATAAATTCTTAACTGCTTATATTCGTTACATGAATTCTATGATTAGGGCATTGTAACGACCCAAATTCGCTAATAAGGCTTAAGGGCCTTGATTAGCGTGCCAGGAGGGCACGATGGGAATTATGTGTGATTCTATGAGTTAAATGCATGGTTATGATTTAAAGCATGTTATTTGACTATTTATTTATCTGAGATGCATGTATAGGTGTATTAGTATGCATGTAGGCCCTGATCGTGTTTGAAGGGCATAATTGTAATTTTAGCCCGCCGAGGGCATATTTGTGATAATTGTATTCCGTGATTTGTACCACGTGAGTGTGGTGTTATTTTGTGATGCACGTGCCGAGACGGTCCTAGAGAGCAATTTAACTTCAGGGTCACAACAGGATTTCTATACCCGGCTCGGGAGGAGCCCAGGGGTACTTTGGGAATTTTATGGTTAAGTTGAGATTTAGCGGGTCATGGTTATTGGAGATTTAGTAACCTGGGTAACCATTAGTTACTGCTGAGAGTAACAAGTTTTAGAAAGAAAATGGTAGAAATGAAATAGAAATGAAAGGACTTAAATGCCCTTGAGGTTTAGGTAGGAAAGGATAGGCAAGGAGGGGCAAAATGGTCATTTGGTTGGGAATTAGATAAATGGCAGCTGGTTTTATGGGGTACACGGTTTGGGGCTTAACCATTTTGGTCTTGATAGAGTTTGAAGAGAAGAGAAAAGAGAGGGAAAAGCTACGGCATGAGGAAGAAGAAGAAGAAGAGAAGGAGAAGTTGGAGACCTACGAGATGAAGGAAGCTTAGGGATGGATTCTCCATATGAGGTAAGGAATTTTATACACATTTAAGGCTTGATTATGTTATGGGTTAAGAGATTTGAGCATGGTTTAAGTTTGAACTTTGAGTTTTTTTTTATTTTCTGAAATTGAAATCAAGGATGTGGATTTTGGGGATTTGATTGTGTGTTTGATTGCTTTGATGATGTTTATGGGTTGCTAGATGGGTCATATGAAGTTTGGATTTGATTTTGGGGTTTGGGTATTGGTTTGGTATGAATTGGGAAGGTTTTAGCTCGGAGAAAACGCAGGAGAAAACCCAGAATTCTGGGTTTGCGAAGGCGTGCCGCGACACAGGTTTTTCGTGCCGCGGCAAGGGAGCCTCTGACTGTTGGATGCCGCGGCACAAGGATGTGGTGCCGCGGCACAAGGCTAAATTCAGGGCATCATTTTTAGGCAATTTTAGGCCTTTGCTCCGGGGGTTCGGGGGATGTCTCCGGGGTGTTGTTTTAAGGTTTTAGAGGTCCCGAGAGTGCGGGATTGGTCCCGGGAAGTGGTATTGGGTTGATTAGTATTGAGGGATGTTTCTTGTGTGTTGTGACTAGGTTGTTGGTGAGGCTCGTGCTTGAGGACCGTGCTCGCGGCTTTAGTGCATCAGGAGGCTCGGAATTCAGGTAAGAAAACTATAACACCCGTAGGATAGGGCGTGGGCCCATAGTATGATTGCGGGGCGCGGCCCTATATTGCATCACATGTTAGGGTGCAGACTTAAATGAATTAATATTTGATTGCATGTTGTTGTGTTATATTATATGTGTGATTATGATGAAATGAACGGCAAGGGCCGAGTACGGCGTAGGCCGGGGCGGCCGTGGGCCGAAAGTAACACCTAGCACATGGGATGCTATAGTCAGGGCGGGGCCCGGTGGATACATGTGTTATGCTATATTCAGGGTGGGACCCAAGGGATACATGAGTTATCCTCGCGGTGAGAACCGATACCCCAGGGCTTTGGTAAGGTCTCTGGGGCGGCATGGCCGTGTTTGCTTAGTCTAATGGTTGACTTGTTTATTTGAGGATTATCTGTTATGATAAACTGTATACATTGCATATGTTATGTTCTGCATGAGTTTTCTTGCTGGGCTTCGGCTCACGGGTGCTCTGTGTTGCAGGTAGGGCAATGACTGAGTCAACCAACCATGAGTACGGAGAGCGTGAAGCGACGCGTACATGTTTGGCCTGCCCGACTGCTTTGGTTGGGGGTTTATTTGAAAATGGCTGTAATAATCTATGATTTTATCATTTATCAACTGTGAACTCATTTTTAAGATGTAAATAGTTTTCAAACCTTATTTTGGGATCCCAATGTTTAATATTAGGAGTTTTATTGAAACAACGCATTTTTTCTAAGATTACAGCCTTAACTTTTAATTAGTCACACTTTCGTTTCAAAACCTCGGTTAGCGAGATCTTTGCACACTGTTTTGTCTTAAAACTCACTAAGTAACGGCTCTAAGGAAGTAGGGCGTTACAACTTGGTATCAGAGCGAGCCAAGGTTTATTGGTTCTGGAGATCGACCGAACATGTACGCTCGCTGTCAGTGACAAGCTCGACTCAGGGTTGGTTGGTATGTTTGATTGATATGCCGAGCATATGTTTGAATGCCCTGTTTGCCTGTTTACTTATATGGAGCATGGTAGATGAAATAACATATGCATGAGATGCTGATAGGGCCTGGCCCTTGACTATTGCATGTTGAGATTAATGCATGCTGAATGACATTATGATGTATATGGATGAATATTGGCATATTGGTTCGCGTTTTGTGTATATGCGATTAATTTTCTGGATGAAATTCATATGTTATATCTGTATATTGGCTTGTATGAAGCATGATGAGTATGGATATACTTAGTGATGATTGAATCTGGTAGCTAAATGTATATCATTGTGGATTTGACCTAGTATATGCTTGTGTGTGCATTATACCTGTAGATGTTCGGATCTAGTTGTGGATTGGTTCAGGGTATGAACCTCTGAGTTCAGGAGTTTGGTCGGTTTTGACGGATGAACTCGTGTTGATTGTTCCTAGAAGGGTTTTGTGGACCGGATATTGTGTTAAAAGGGGATTCTAGTTATAAGTTGGAGTTGAGATCTCCAGTTATCCCTGAAAGCAGCAGCAGTGAGTCACCAGTGTGTGAGTAGGCTGTGGAGTTTGTTAGTTGAGATGGGATAGAAGAACAGCGGATTTCTCTGGGGAAAGAGCTGATTTATAAGCTTTAGCAGTAAAGGTGACCAGTGTTGGTTTACTGTGAGGATGGACAGATAAAAGTATTATATGAGAGGTTTAAAGGGGTGTTATCCTCGGGTTTTGAGGAGAGCTCGAGTTGGCAAGGGACTTATCAATAGACGAGCAGAGTTAATTCCACCCTTGGTTAAGAGGATGAGAGATCCTGATTAGAGGGTTGTGTTAAATGTTGAGGCAGAGAGTTGCCTGGAAGTGACACTCGGGCTAAGGTACTAGCTTATTGGGTTGGAAAGAACCTAGTTGATGAATGGGTAGAAGAGATTTTAAAGACATGATTAGAACCATGGAGACTGGTGGGCTTATAAGTTGGGTTCGGACCGTTAGGGTAACAACAGCGTAATTCAATGGGTTTGGTAAAGCGAGTAGTCCATTTCAGGAAGTTGTACTGATGGACGTATCTGGAATTGGTGGCGACCCATTTAAGGATATGAGATCTGGTTTAGTCTAAGGTATTTGGGCCGCTTCGATGTAAGGACTTATCGTCTGCATGTGGATGGCGGAGAGGGCCATGTGGTTCGAGGAACTGATGGTTGATGTCTGGAGCATGAGTGCTAGAGTTGCTATGGCAGTGCTTCTTTGGATGGAATTAGTAAAGTTAGATTCGTGATAATCGAGTTAAAGGAACCCCGGATAGTTCTATGGCTTCTGGTTTGCCAGAAAAGGGGGAAAAGTCTGATTGATAAGATGGTGCTTGTGTTGATAGAACGCAGCGAGGTCGGATTCTCAATTTTGAGGTAGAAGGACCCCAGACAGTGCTTGGACACCTAATTTGAGTTTGGAAAGAAACATGAGTGAGAAGCTAGTTACCAAGATGGCGATAGGAACCAGGGAGGTTATTGGTATGCGTGAGGGAGAGGATGCCACCTGAGAGGAGGTCAGGCGAGGGCATGACGTCTGAATGGGATGACTCAGCATGATAGAATGGAATTCCCGTGGTGAGGGAACGGAGAACTTGAATGCCTCGCTACATTCGTAGATTGAGGTCGATTCCTCGAGGATGAGTATTTAACAGAATGGTTTATGCTTTGGACATATAACGAAATGGAAGGACTCGGTGTTGTGAATGCTCCGAGAGGGTGATGGACATAGAGAGGTTGCCTCAATGGTGCCATTTGAGAGGCTAAGGACGGTAATGCTTATTGAGAAGGAATTAGAAGCCCTGGCAGATGGATTGTTGTGGATATCATCTGGAGTACGTGAAGGAGACAGAGCTGACCAGTGGGAAAGCTATATGGTTATGCACAGAAAGATTTAGGTAATACTTCAAGGTCAGACTACAGATAGGATTGGTTTAAGGAATGTTGTAAAAGACGGTTTTGGCCGACAGAAAGCCTATTGAAACAATCGAAGGAATTTGAGCCTGGTGTAGCCACTGCGTTATACTACGGGGATTGTTAGCATCGTCGGGGTAGGACGAAAAGTACGATGTTGGATACAAGGTAGGACGATGTCTCCAAGAGTTGATCTATGATCTGTTAATTTCCAGTTGGAAACCAAGGAAAGAGACATTTCAGGAATTTTGTTTTGAACTGAGTAAAGTGCGAGGAGTTGGTAACAAAGATTCTAGATTTGGTTCAAGCTACGGCAGTACAGGTAAGTTCTTTAAGTAGAGGATACAAGAATGGTTCAGGCAAGTTCCCTTCAAGCTCACGAGCAGTACATGTGGATTACTCCCAGACGGAAATGGTGAGCAAGTGACTATGCGAAAGAAGTTTGTACCCAGAAGGCAGAGTCTCAGGTAAGGTTCTACGGATTGTTAGTTTGAGCGTCGTCAGGAATACTCAGATTAGAGCTACAAGGAGAAAGGATAGGTACGATAAGATTTGATCTGAAGCCACAAAGAAGCTAATGAAGAACGTCTGAAGAATAGAAAGCATAACAAGACTGGTAAGCGCGTCATCCATTGCACAAGCACCTCCGGAGACAACTACATCAGAGATGAGGAGATCAGTAAAACTCGAGGTTAGACGGACTGAGTGGTGTCAAATCAGAAAGAAATTCAGAAGATAAGGTAAGGTTGTTTAGTATCGGGTAATGATGGAATTTGCGTGTGTTTTGGTTAAGTAAAGAGTGATTTCATAAAGGACCTGATCCATGGTAGGGTTATGAAAATGTGGGAGTGCATCACGAGTTGGGCACGCCCAGGAATAAATTGACGCGAGGATGGATTGAACCTTGCGGGAGGCGACAGAATGGATCATGGTTGATACACTTGGAACGTTAAGTCGACTGTTGTGTATGGCATAAGATACTTGAGTGTTGGGTATTAGTAAGTAGGTTAGCGCTGAGACCCAGATGTGGTGAAAAGTAACAGACGGACGATCAGTGTTTGAAATCCTCGATTGAGCGAGGGGAGATATAATTGGAGGCGGAACTCCTAGCTGTGAGGCGTGTGTCAGTCGGGTAAGAGCGCCATAGATTGTAATGGGGTGGACAAAACAACGACTGAGAGCGGCATAATGTTAATAAGTAAGGGTTAGCTGGTGAAAGTCACTGAGCTATGGAATCCGAAGTGTTGACTTGAGTTGAAACAGGGAAGGACCCTGTCATGGTGGTACAAGTTGGGATACCAGGATCGAGTGAAGGATCCAGTTAGGTTTTGGGTTTTGAATGAGGATTCTGAATGGACATCATTCCACCTCCTAGGGTACGTCGTACCGGGAGGGTTGAGCGGGTGACAGTACCTAGTGATTTCCTTTGGGCCCTGAAGGGTTAGGTGATGTGGTGGTGCATCGTGGGGATAGACCACAATAGACCTTAAGTAAGGTGTTTGGACATGAAAAGTTTTAACTCGGTTGTTTGAGTTAATGTTGTTGGGGCATGTGAACTGGTTTCGTGATAGAACGTCGATGGCATTGAATTGAGGCCCTATGATATTTTAAATTGTTGGAATGGATTTAAAGAACGAAAAGAACAGAGTGGGAACCTGGAATTATCAGTTGATTGCAAGTGGAAGGGTTGTCTGAAAGTTTATCAAAGATCTTAAAGAATTAAGCGCTGAGTAGGCGGAGACTTGAGGTATTAAGGGAAGTGTAATCCCTGGGAAGTAAGTCGTGATGGCAGTTGCTGGTGTCTTGTTGATGTAACGCGACATAGGGCTTGATAAGAGGTGAAGGATAGTGAATACTACAGTTTGGCTTTAGTTCAGAGAGAAAGACAAGTAGGTCGTTGAACTTCTTAAGGCAGGAGTGTCAGCCTATTTGGAGGAATAAAGAGCTGCGTCTCCGCGTTTAACAGACCAGGATCTGTGAGGCGTTCAAAGAAAGAAGGGAGAGTTCTGACCCTTGATTCAACATAAAATTTCGAAGTTGTACTAGGTGTTAGGCCAGCGGGGCCTACAAGCTGATCCCACCTAGTAGAGGTGATGACGTTTGAGTATCTATGGAATCAGGAATAAGACAATGAATTGGTCATTGTAATCTAGGCAGACCCTGGGCTTCGGCAGGGTTGCGGTGTTAAAGAGGGGCTATCGAGAGTATGGCTATTAGACGAGATCTTGCGAGCCAAGATTGTTCTCCTGAAAGAGCGTTGGTGGGAACTAAAGTAAGGCGATGGACCTTGGAGATTATGGTCAGATTGCGGGTTGCTGACTGATGTGTTTGGGTAAATTTCGAGGACGAAATTTTTATGAGGAGGGGATAGTTGTAACGACCCAAATTCGCTAATAAGGCTTAAGGGCCTTGATTAGCGTGCCAGGAGGGCACGATGGGAATTATGTGTGATTCTATGAGTTAAATGCATGGTTATGATTTAAAGCATGTTATTTGACTATTTATTTATCTGAGACGCATGTATAGGTGTATTAGTATGCATGTAGGCCCTGATCGTGTTTGAAGGGCATAATTGTAATTTTAGCCCGCCGAGGGCATATTTGTGATAATTGTATTCCGTGATTTGTACCACGTGAGTGTGGTGTTATTTTGTGATGCACGTGCCGAGACGGTCCTAGAGAGCAATTTAACTTCAGGGTCACAACAGGATTTCTATACCCGGCTCGGGAGGAGCCCAGGGGTACTTTGGGAATTTTATGGTTAAGTTGAGATTTAGCGGGTCATGGTTATTGGAGATTTAGTAACCTGGGTAACCATTAGTTACTGCTGAGAGTAACAAGTTTTAGAAAGAAAATGGTAGAAATGAAATAGAAATGAAAGGACTTAAATGCCCTTGAGGTTTAGGTAGGAAAGGATAGGCAAGGAGGGGCAAAATGGTCATTTGGTTGGGAATTAGATAAATGGCAGCTGGTTTTATGGGGTACACGGTTTGGGGCTTAACCATTTTGGTCTTGATAGAGTTTGAAGAGAAGAGAAAAGAGAGGGAAAAGCTACGGCATGAGGAAGAAGAAGAAGAAGAGAAGGAGAAGTTGGAGACCTACGAGATGAAGGAAGCTTAGGGATGGATTCTCCATATGAGGTAAGGAATTTTATACACATTTAAGGCTTGATTATGTTATGGGTTAAGAGATTTGAGCATGGTTTAAGTTTGAACTTTGAGTTTTTTTAATTTTCTGAAATTGAAATCAAGGATGTGGATTTTGGGGATTTGATTGTGTGTTTGATTGCTTTGATGATGTTTATGGGTTGCTAGATGGGTCATATGAAGTTTGGATTTGATTTTGGGGTTTGGGTATTGGTTTGGTATGAATTGGGAAGGTTTTAGCTCGGAGAAAACGCAGGAGAAAACCCAGAATTCTGGGTCTGCGAAGGCGTGCCGCGACACAGGTTTTTCGTGCCGCTGCAAGGGAGCCTCTGACTGTTGGGTGCCGCGGCACAAGGATGTGGTGCCGCGGCACAAGGCTAAATTCAGGGCATCATTTTTAGGCAATTTTAGGCCTTTGCTCCGGGGGTTCGGGGGATGTCTCCGGGGTGTTGTTTTAAGGTTTTAGAGGTCCCGAGAGTGCGGGATTGGTCCCGGGAAGTGGTTTTGGGTTGATTAGTATTGAGGGATGTTTCTTGTGTGTTGTGACTAGGTTGTTGGTGAGGCTCGTGCTTGAGGACCGTGCTCGCGGCTTTAGTGCATCAGGAGGCTCGGAATTCAGGTAAGAAAACTATAACACCCGTAGGATAGGGCGTGGGCCCATAGTATGATTGCGGGGCGCGGCCCTACATTGCATCACATGTTAGGGTGCAGACTTAAATGAATTAATATTTGATTGCATGTTGTTGTGTTATATTATATGTGTGATTATGATGAAATGAACGGCAAGGGCCGAGTACGGCGTAGGCCGGGGCGGCCGTGGGCCGAGTACGGCGTAGGCCGGGGCGGCCGTGGGCCGAAAGTAACACCTAGCACATGGGATGCTATAGTCAGGGCGGGGCCCGGTGGATACATGTGTTATGCTATATTCAGGGTGGGACCCAAGGGATACATGAGTTATCCTCGCGGTGAGAACCGATACCCCAGGGCTTTGGTAAGGTCTCTGGGGCGGCATGGCCGTGTTTGCTTAGTCTAATGGTTGACTTGTTTATTTGAGGATTATCTGTTATGATAAACTGTATACATTGCATATGTTATGTTCTGCATGAGTTTTCTTGCTGGGCATCGGCTCACGGGTGCTCTGTGTTGCAGGTAGGGCAATGACTGAGTCAACCAACCATGAGTACGGAGAGCGTGAAGCAACACGTACATGTTTGGCCTGCCCGACTGCTTTGGTTGGGGGTTTATTTGAAAATGGCTGTAATAATCTATGATTTTATGATTTATCAACTGTGAACTCATTTTTAAGATGTAAATAGTTTTCAAACCTTATTTTGGGATCCCAATGTTTAATATTAGGAGTTTTATTGAAACAACGCATTTTTTCTAAGATTACAGCCTTAACTTTTAATTAGTCACACTTTCGTTTCAAAACCTCAGTTAGCGAGATCTTTGCACACTGCTTTGTCTTAAAACTCACTAAGTAACGGCTCTAAGGAAGTAGGGCGTTACAGGCATGTAGCCCCTTTATGTGAATATGTCTAGTTTCGGGGGTATCGTTATTCAATGGGATTATATGATTAGCATGAATATGTGCGTAATTGTCGAGATGTGCCTATCCACATCTGTTTCTTATAAGGTATGAAATCCTAGATCAGGGCTTGACTTATAAGTCAAGGGCGGTAATAAAGCACTGTGCACTGGTCGAGAGGCATTGGCCTAAACCAGCAACGTATTATTATGTTGATCAACTCTAAGGTCGAAGGTGAACCATGGGGGTTGGGCTAGCTCTATGGTTAGTGAGACAGAGCTAAGGGCGAGGCCCCAGGTGACCCTATGATCATGTAGCTAGGGCATAGGCCCGAGGGTTGGCTTAAAAGCCAACTGAATAGGGCAACGACTCCAGGTCGATCCAATGATCATGTGTTTGAACTAAATGACATTGGTTATTAAATTAATGTTGTTGATTATTGTTGAATGGTTATTTAGAGTTATTTTCTCAGCTGTTATATGTTCTGTTTTCTTGCTAAGCTTTGGCTCACGGGTGCTTTGTGATGCAGGTAAGGGAAAGGGAAAGCTTGACCAGCCATGAGTTGGAGAGCTTCGGTAGCGACGTGTACATATGCAGCTGCTCGACCATCACTGCTAGGGTTATCTCAGAGGAACTAGGATTATGGCCCTATTTTGCCGCTTAGGCCAGCTGATGTGACTTTTGTGATGTATTTACCCTTTTAAATAGTTGTGTTGTAATATTTTGGGATTCCATGTGGTATAACACTTTTGAAATAAAAGTCAATGGTTCTTTCACCAAATTTTTTAACCCTAACCTTTGTCACTAACCTTAGTTACACGTTTTAAGCCAAATGACCTGATTAGCAAGTCTAACACAATTTTAAGTACACAGTGTAACGGTCCTAAATTAGGAGGGCGTTACAGAACTGGTACTTATTGTTTGGGGTACTGCTTGTCCATGCTACAACTTGGTCTGCCTTTTCAGATGGCCTATTCTAACTTGATGAATTCTTCGGCGCGATCAAGGAACTCTCTAGTTGAGTTCATAGTTTTCGTTCTTAGGTCAGACCAAAGTGGTCCCTTAACTTTTATTTCTGCCATGATGGCCATCAGTTTTCCACCATCTTTGAAAGTTTTAGCGCTAGCAGCCTATTGCATGATTCCTTGTACGTAGTCTTTAATGGGCTCGTCGTGCCTTGTTTGATATCAACCAAGTCATTAAATTCTGCAAGCAAAGCTTGAGCAACAAAGAAATGTGACTAGAAAAGTCTCACAAATGAATCGCAAGAGTCAATGGTCCATTGTTCTATTTTAAAGAAGCATTGTTGAGCAACATCTGCTATAGTAGCAGGGAAAATCCTACACCAGGCATCATCTCTGACACCTTGCATATCGGCCTGGATTTTGAAGTTGGTCACATCTGAAACTGGGTCCTTTTTCCTTGTACACATCTTTCAATTAGGCATTTTGAACTTGGGAGGGATTGTTAGAGCATTTATTCGATCAGTAAAAGGAGACCCTTTCCTCCTTTCCAGATCAATGTCAGTGGGTTTCGGGGCTGTTAGTTCCCGAACCATTTGAGTCAAACTGTGTCACTACACTTGAATGGTTGGTGCAACTATGGGTGGAAAGCTGGTATAACAACAGGTATTGCTGCTGCCTCATTTTGTGGTGTTGGAGGAACTAGAGTTGCAATATGTCCAACATCATTCGATCCATTGTATTCTCTTAGTTGGTTATGGAAGTTGCAAAGATTTTGTCTTCTATCGACAAGCCTGTTGAAGATGATGTTTCTTCTTGGTTTCTCCCCATCATTTTATCTATCTGCTCAAGGGGCTACATGAGGTGGTCCGTTAAGATGGTTATGTTGCTCGGGTTGCCTTGGTGGGACAAACGTTTCTTCAGCCTGCACGTTATCTTGATGAGGGATATTTTGGGGCCCAGGTGGCCTTAGTGGAATATCATACTGCTGATAATTTCTAGGACTGTAATATCCACTATCTCCTCATCATGGTTGTAACCATCTCTATAAGATGACCAATAGATACTGCTCACTTCTTGGTCGTTTCTTCGGTGATAATGCCATGGTTTTTGTCCTTGATAATACCCGTTGCTCAATTGTGTTGAGGTTATTGGCTTCGATTCTGACTTGTTGGTTGATCATTCCTTGGTTGTCAGAATTGTTGACCAGCCCATTGATTTTTTTTAGTAGGAGAAATTCCTCCTCTTAAGACTGATCACCTCGGTTGTCATCCCTCAACATGTCTTCCTTCTCCAGAGACTTGTTTGCCATGACATTGCTCCTAGTTGCGATTAAGCAAAACTTGTTCATCTTGATGCAACTGGCGATGATGCACTCATTGATACTCTTCTGTTTGTGAGATTACTTTGATTTTTTCCAAGAGGAACAAGTTGATCTCAGAATTTTGTTGGTTGATTAGGTTCAATGACTCGACCAGTTTGTCCTTGGGCCTCATTAGCTTGACCAACATTGTCAGCTTGTGGATTCATTGTTCGATTAAGTTGAGTTTTTGTAACACATCTTCCACCAATCGAGCTACTTCAGCATTCCTACCATTAGATTCTTCTTGTCGAGCCTCCAGGGCCCTTTGTCATTGATCCATCCAAGTTTCAACTATTGCCTCTTGTGTTGCTGCCTGATTTTCATGCAGTGTAACAAACTGTTCTTGCATTTGGTCCATGGATTCCTTTAGTTGTTCAATGTCAGGGTTAAGGTCTTCCCCCAAATCTATGCAAGGCTCATCCCTACCAGGTATTTCGTGATGAGGCAGATTCCCAGTCAGAGGAACTTGCTGGCCAGGATGGTAGATAGGAAACTGACTACTTGTAGGGCGGTCATGTTGTCCATTAGTTTGGTTTCCTCCTTTTGTTTGGATTGGTGATATGAATTATTTTTTGAGTTCACCTCTCAATGAAAGCACCAAAATGTTGACCACCGATTTGGTCAACCGACAATGAGTCAATTAAAATGACGATTAAGTAAACGACACATAGAATTTTATAGTGGTTCGACCACAAGAGTTGGTAATAACCTACATCCACTTGCACTTTTAGTAATCGCGAAGGTCTCAAACTCAAGATCAGATGAACCAGAGTGAAGTGGGTTTCTTAAGCCTCATAGAGAAAATACAGTACATAAGGGTTTCTGTATGTAAGTGCATAATTTAGAGTTAAGATTCTAGTTCTTGGTTCGATCCCCCTCAAATGTCAGTGAGAGGTATTATTTATAGAGTTTCTAATGGGAATTGGGCCTTACAAGTATGAAAGGGTCCCTACACGTATAATGTGGGTCTTTTACAATTGAATATGGAATAAAATACATTCAAAATACAGTTACATAAATATCTCGTGAAATGCGGATTGTGCTGGTCGTTAGAATTTCTTCTGTGATCTTCATTCAATCAGCATTTTGTCGACCAGGTTGCACGTAGTTGCCCTGAAGTCTTCGATTAGCAACCTTAGTCATATTGTGATAAACCCCAAGAGGCAACTCTTCATATTTTGGTTGAGCCCATTCGACCAGGGCTAACGAAATTAATGCTTCTTGTTGCCACATGTCATTTTGTCATGCCACATCATCATGTTTGTTTTTGGGATAGAACTATGTGGAATATAAATGATTTTCATTAATTTAATGTCTCAAAAATTCATATAAAAAAAATTATAAAAGAATTGTGTGCACACACTAAAAATATTTACAAATAAGCTTTAAAGTCTTGAAGTGAGCCAAAAGAGTTTTAATCTTAAAATGAAAAGTATTTGAAAAGAGCATTTATCCCCAAGTTCAGGCCATATGTACATCCTGCAATGAGACTCCAGTGCTCACTGTCCTAGTTTTTCCTTACACTTACCTACTCATGAAAGAACTTGGTAAGTGTTAGCACTAAGTAAAGTCATTCTTACAATAGAAAAATAAATCACAAAACAAAAGGCCAATGACCAAGTCATTGACCGAACATTAGATAACTTACCAACCTTAGGGTTCCAAATAAATCCGGACCCTAAACAAGCAATTAAAGAACACCAAAGCATCCTGACAATATAAACTATTCAAGTTAACAGAAACATCATTCAACACAACCCTGCAGAAAACAAGTCCAGAGATCACATATAGAATAATAATTCTAACCCTAGAAACCAACATGGGAGTTACCAAAGATATCCCCAATAACATACATCACAATCAATAGTGGAAACCTAAGTCTCAACACTAGTATCCCAGTCATAAATCCCTCTTGATGGTAACCAATGGGTTACTAAGGGCATTAATACTAACACAGGGGTAGGTGAAATCACACTAGCTCATTGAGGCTCCTAGGTTTTACCAACATACTTATCTCCTAGCCAAATGTCACGGTATAATAAGCAGACTATAAAATATCATAATGGAGCATAAGCACCCCCTGTTGGTAACATGTTTACCATGTGCGCAGCAGAATGCACGGGGAGGTGGACCCAAAAGATTTCAAAAAATTTATATAAACAAACTTTAAATAACGGATCCATTAATATACATACATTAATCAAAACACATATAAAGATTCGACATACTAGTTGAAGTCTATCAAGAGTCCTTGGAATGTTTTAGTATTTAAATAAAGAACATCCAATCCTAGCAATGAGAAGGTACTTAGACCATGATCTTCCAAGATGTTCTCTACGCCTCAAGACGTGTGTGGGCACGTAAAGTAATGGCGGGATTTTTAGTGATTCACAGGATGTACTCAACACATGAGATCTTGGAATTAGGCCTTGAGATTGGTTTTGAGGCTTAGAGAAAAGATGCGATATATTTTCTCTATGTGAAAAATATTAGTCTCTTTGAAGTCTCTTGGAAATCTCTAGAAAACTCTTTTACGGATGACGTGGCAAGTGATTTCTGGACATGTGGCTGACATCTGGCAGAAGTCTTGTTCGACCATCGACCAGAAAAATATCTATGGCGCGACGCTCAATCTTTATATACGATCAGCTTGGTCGTATACTCGCTATATTTGGAGAAAATATTATGCAATTATAATCATATCCGAAATTATCTCCCATGGTTTCCTGAGTATCTAATTATTTAGGAAAGAATATCTGTAACAAATTAATGTCCTATAAATAGAGAAAGATAACTCAAGGAAGAGACTTTTGGCTTTCTAATTATTTGAGATTAGAGTTTTACAAGTGTATTAGAGCTATCACATTCGATATATTGCTTTGTTCTTCAGAGGTTTGTGAAACTCATTGAACCCGAGTTCTTTGATCACTCCTTTGAAATATTATATCAATAACAGCTCAAGTGGACGTAGGTTATTACCAGATTCTGGGGCCGAACCACTATAAATTCTTGTGTGCTTTATTGTTTTTGTCATCATTCTCATTTCAACATATCTGTCCACATCAAGCATTTCTGACTCCGTGTCAGTTGACCAAAATCAGGGTCAACATTCTGGTGCTTTCATTGAGAGCTTGATATAATTTTGTTGAAGTATCAATGGCGAAAACAACCAAGAAGACTGGACAGGCAGCCAGCGCAGCACCATCTCAGCCGCCTCCTCCTCCTCCAAACGTGACTGAAGATGAGCCAGATTTAGAATTCGATGAGGAAGAGCTAGATTCCGAGACACTGAAGAATACCCTGGGGGTATTGCAGGACAAACTGGCCAAAATGAGGGCCAACCAGGAAAGTGTTGTTGAGATTATGGCACGATAGCAACAAGAGATTGAGCGACAACGCTTGGAACTGAGTGAAAGGCAGGCGGAGATGGACCGCCGTCAGAGGGAGGCCATGGCAGCTCTCGAAGCAGCCCTACAGCTGGCTAGGAGTTAGGCTGCGCCTGCATCGCAGCCTGATCAACCTTCAAATGGGCCACCCCAAAGGGGCCCTAATCCTAGCCCGCCGATCCAGTCCTCGAGCCCCCAAAGGCCTGAGCAACCACCAATGCCTCAGGACGATGTCTCCCTAAGGGATCCTGAAGCGCAGCCTCCATCCCAGGCTGGTCGCGGCAATCCCCCGCAACCAAGGCAGAATAGGGTCGGGCAACCGTTCCGCAGTCCTAGACACCATAAGGGCAAAGAGCCAAACCCTCCGAGCAAAGGACAGCGTCCTTCTGGCAACAGAAGGAACTCAGAGACAGGCTCTGCGGTCCGGGGCCTCCCACGGCATGATAATGCACGGGGACCTACCGACCAACGCAGGCCACCCTCTAATGCTCGGGAGGTTCCAGCCCGGGAAGGCAACCGAGGGAACAGTCGATCCCATCGTAGCCAATCAAGATTCAGAGATGCCCAAGATTATAACGAGGCTGACTCAGGCAGAAGAAACACCAGTCGGAGGAATGAAGAAAGAGATGGGGGCAGAAGCCCACCACCTAGGGATGACCAACCAGAAAGACGTGACGCTGGGGGGCAGCCCAGGCATAATAACATCTTTAACCGGCTCGGAGCTAGCGAGCAGCGGAGAAGAGACGAGGATTTAAGAGATGTACTCAACGATCGCAGGGAACGGCACGATGAGTACATTCCCTTAGCAGTAGCAGAGGCCCCGGCGATTCCTAGCGCCGTGCAAGCCCAGATAGATGCCCTCAACTAGGCAGTGCAACAGCTGGTCGGGGGAAGAACGTCTTATATCGATCATGATAGGAGAAAGGGCACTCCTTTCGTTCAAAGGATAGCTATGGCAGAAACTCCTAGCAAGTTTAAGATGCCTACGCTTCTGAACTTTGACGGGTATGGTGACCCGGTATCTCACATCAACAAATTTGAGATACAAATGGACATTCAGAAAGTGTCTGAAGATGCTCGGTGCAGGATCTTCCCTGCAACACTTTCTGATGCAGCACAGGAGTGGTTTTTCAAATTCCTTCCTGCAAGTATTGTTTCTTGGGAGATGTTCGTAAAAGAATTTTACGGACAATTCTATGCGGGTCATGTGCACCCAACTGAGGCAAATCAGCTGGTCGAAATACCCCAGCAAGACGGAGAACCATTGAAGGATTACGTCCAGCATTTTATGTGAGCAGCTGCTGGAGCCAAAACAGTGGGAGACGAAGGCAAGATGATGTCCATAACTGCAGGGGTTAAGCGCCACATGCCTCTCTGGGACAGCCTTAGAAAGCATGGGGTCAGGACTACCCAGGAATATTTGGATCGAGCTGATCGGTATATCAAGCTCGAGGATGCCATCGCCAATGAAGGAAAGCCCCCAGGAAAATATAAGGGGACAGTCGAGCCCGCCAAAGCCGCCAATGGGTCGAAGCCCAACGGCAACGGCAAAGGCAATGGGACCGGCAATGGCAATAGCAAGAATGGGGGGAAATGGCCGCACAATGAGCCTTCAACCTCTGACAATAAACGAGCCAAGGGTAATCGTTATGAACCTCGGTTCACTAACTACACTGCCCTTATTGAGTCTCGGGGAGAGGTGTATCAGGCCACAAGTTCCAGTGTGCCTTATAAGAAACCTGCTCCCATTCAAAAAGATATTTCGAAGAGAGACACTACCAAGTTCTGTCGTTACCATAACGACTACGGACATGATACAAATGAATGCAACCAGCTGAAGGACGAAATCGAGTTCCTTATTAGACAAGGACACTTGAGAAGATATGTACGGGCCTCGAGAAATTCCCAACGAGAAGCTCCAGGTGGCAACGAGTATGCGCCCACACGCCAACGCTCGCCACCTTTATAGCTTGACCCCGTAGCGAGTACTTTACTCACCATCTGTGGAGGCTCGCACCTCGCGGGAAGCAGTGGAAAGGTGAGGGAACGATATGCTCGGACCCTACGTCACGACCAGGACATCGAGATGATGACTGTGGAGGACAGGGCATCGAAGAAGGCTCAGCCAGAAGAGGGTGAAATCACCTTCTCTGATGGCGACGCCCAGCATGTCCGGTTCCCACATTCCGATCCGCTGGTCGTGGACGTTCAAATCGCCAATATGATGGTGAAAAGAGTGCTAGTTGATACAGGAAGTTCAGTGAACATCCTGTACAAATCTTCGCTGGAACGCATGAAGTCGTCCGTTAAGGACTTGGAGCCCTGCAACTAGACGATTTACGGCTTCTCTGGTGAGGGACTCGCCCTAGCAAGGTCAATCAGACTTCCAGTGACAGCAAGTACAGTGCCCACTACCAGGACATTACTCGCTACTTTTATAGTAGTCGATTGTCCTTCGGCGTACAATGCTGTCATTGGAAGGCCCATACTGGTTGATCTTCGGGCCGTTACCTCAGTATGGCACTTGGCCATGAAATTCCCAACAGACGCAGGGGTAGGACGCGTGTTGGAAAATCAGAGGGAAGCCAGGGAGTCCTACAATGCCTTAGTCACAAAGGCGAAGAAGGGAACGTCAAAAAGCACTCCCCCAGATAGGTCGCAGATGGAAATTGATACATAAGCCCAATCCAGTGATGGAGTCACTAAATAGGGTGTTGCCCAAAGCGAGGATAGGGATTTGGATCCTCGCTTTGGGAATTTTGAGGAAAATGTTGGACCCGTCGAGGACCTGGAAGAGGTCCAACTTGACGAAAAAGACTCGACCAGAGTTGTGAAGGTCGCGAAAAACTTAGAAGCAACGACGAAGCATGCACTGGTGGAATTTTTGCAAAAGAACTAGGAAGTTTTTGCTTGGTCACACAAAGACATGGCTGGGATAGATCCTGCAGTTATCAGCCATGTCCTGAACGTAGACAAAAGTTTTCCACCCATGCAACAAAAAAGAAGGCTGCTCGATAAGGATAGATCGAAAGCCTTAAAAGAGGAAGTCGAAAGACTGAAGGAGAATGGATTCATTTGGGTGGCGTTCTATCCATCTTGGGTCTCTAATCCCGTACTGGTTCCCAAGCCTAACGAAAAATGGCGAACCTGTGTGGATTTCACAAACCTCAATAAAGCCTGCCCAAAGGATTGTTTTCCACTCCCAAGGATCGACCAGCTGGCCGATGCAACTGCAGGACATGAGGTCCTCTCCTTCATGGAAGCATACTCAGGATACAATTAGATTAGTATGCATCCCCCTGAAGAGGATCACACCAACTTTCAGACCGATACGGGGTTGTACTGTTATAAAGTAATGCCCTTCAAACTGAAAAACGAAGGTGCGACTTACCAGCGATTGGTTAACCACATGTTTAAGGAGTTGATAGGAGTAAACATGGAGGTATATGTGGACGACATGCTGGTAAAGTCAAAAAAAGCAGAAGGACATGTGAAGGATTTACAAGAATGTTTTGATGTGTTGAACAAGTACCAAATGAAGTTAAATCCTCTCAAATGTTCCTTCGGAGTCGGATCAGGGAAATTCTTGGGGTTCATTGTCAATTCAAGAGAAATCGAGGCCAACCCTGACAAGATAAAAGCCCTGATCGACATGAAATTGCCAGAAAAGATCAAGGATGTGCAAAGTTTAACTGGAAGAATTTTTGCACTAAGTAGATTCATTTCCAAGTCAACGGACAAATGCGCCCCTTTCTTCAATCTACTTAGAGGCAACAAGAAATTCGAATTAACCGGAGATTGCAAGCAGGCTTTCCAAGCCTTAAAGGCCCATATGGCGCAGCCTCCTATTTTATCAAAGCCTATCGAAGGAGAAACTTTGTTCATCTACCTGGTGATCACCGAAGTCGCTGCTAGCGCGGTACTGGTACGAGAAGAAGAAGGCGTACAAAAGGCGGTTTACTATGTAAGCAAGAGGCTAATCGGAGCATAATTGAGGTATCCTCCCATCGAAAGGTTAGCCTATTGCTTAATCTTGGCCTCGAGGAAGTTACATCCTTACTTCCAAGCCCATCCCATTACAGTCTTAACCGACCAGCCCCTTCGGCAAGTCCTGCAAAAACCAGAGGCGGCTGGGCGTTTATTAAAATGGGCAGTCGAACTCGGGCAGTTCGATATTACATATTCACCGCGAGTAGCAGTAAAAGGACAAGTCTTGGCTAATCTTATTTCCGAGTTCACTAAGCTCCCAGACAATGAACAGTGCGAAGAGTCTAGAGTGCCTGAGCCCCAAGGTGAAGCTCCTTCGTGGAAGTTATTCACGGATGGATCATCCAACGAATCTCACGCAGGAGCGGGGGTGATATTGATAACGCCAGAAGGGCATCGATTTCACTGTGCTATTAGGTTCGACTTCACTGCGTCAAATAATGAAGCCGAATATGAAGCACTCCTCACAGGGTTAAGATTGGCTAAAGACATGAGTATAAAGGTGCTGGATATTTACAGTGATTCACAGCTGGTAGTGAATCAGGTCCTAGGGGAATATCAAGCACGAGGCCTCAAAATGGTGGCCTACTTAAATAAAACTAAAGATCTGTTGGCTCAGTTTGAGAAGTATACCCTCCAGCAAATACCTCGGGATCAGAATTCAAATGCAGATGCCTTAGCCAAACTCGCAAGCGCGAAAGATGCTGACACTTTGAATATTGTGCCAGTAGAAAGATTGTGCGAGCCGAGCATACGAGTAGATGAAATTAATATGGAAATCTGGATGGAGGATACATGGATGGCACCTTACTTGGAGTATCTTACAAATGGTGTACTACCAGCAGATAGAAACAAGGCCAGAACCCTCCAAAGGCAGACTGCTAGGTACATACTGGTTGATGGCGTTTTTTACCGAAGAGGATATTCCATGCCACTACTTAGATGCATTACACCGGAAAAGGCTAAAGAGCTGATGAAGGAGGAACATGAAGGCTTCTGCGGGGATCACGCTGGGGGGAAAAGTTTGGCAAAAAAGATTCTAAGGCAAGGCTATTTCTGGCCGACTATGAACAAAGAATCAATGGAGTTTGTACGAAGATGCGATAAGTGTCAAAGATTTTCCAAGATCCCACGCACAGCTCCCAACGAGTTAAAGCAGATGCAGAGTCCTTGGTCTTTCGAAGTATGGGGGATAGATTTGATTGGATCGCTGCCAACGGGAAAGGGTGGAGTGAAATACGCAGTCATAGCAGTCGACTACTTCACCAAATGGGCCGAAGCTGAACCACTCGCTACCATAACGACCAAGAAAGTTCTTGACTTTGTCATCAAGAACATTGTTTGCCAATATGGTTTTCCTCGCAAAATTGTCTCTGCCAACGGCACCCAGTTTGACAGTGAATTATTCACAGACTTCTGCGAGAGACATGGAATCGTCAAAAGCTTTTCTTCAGTTGCACATCCACAAGCAAATGGGCAGGTCAAAGCAGTGAACAAAACACTTAAGGACACCCTAAAGAAAAGACTTGAAGACGCAAAAGGAGCATGGCCAGAACAGCTGCCTAAAGTACTCTGGTCGTATAGAATATCTCACCGAACAACGACAGGTCATACCCCATTTTCCTTAGCATACGGGTATGAAGCTATGTTTCCTGTCGAGTTAGATCCCCCCTCACACCGACGAATTACATACGACCAGGACCAGAATAGCCAACTGATGATGGAGTCCCTAGACTCACTTGAAGAAAAACGGGAAAGAGCCCAACTCCGAGTAGCTGCGTACCAACAAAAGGTCGCCCGGTATTTTAACTCGAAAGTGAAAAAAAGAAAATTCAACGTCGGAGACCTAGTACTACGATGAGTTTTCTCAAACACCCGCGACCCCACTGCTGGAGTGCTCGGTCCAAACTGGGAAGGACCTTACCAGATTGAGGAAGTCCTTCATCCAGGCACTTACAAGCTTGCACGCTTAAATGGAGATCTTGTTCCACGCTATTGGAACGGAGAACACCTACGCAAGTATTATCAATAAACAGTCCTTTTTAAAGGACTAACTTGTATTAATTTTTACTTTTTACAAGTTTCGAGAAAGGGTTAGCCACGTTGTATGGCTAATCGCTTATAAGTGTAAGATCTTTTTAAGATCACTCGTATAGACATGTTTAGTCCATTTTTAATACGAGATTATAAGGGATTGTGCACAGCCAGTCATTCTTGCCAACCTTTGTAAACTTTATTTACAAGTATTTGTTCACTACGTGTGTTGTTTTGCTGTATTATAAGTGTTACATTTCTTACCGAGCAGTAATGTTCGCACAGGTTGTGGTCAAGGCAAGTGACCAAGGACCTAAAGCTCCTTGATCACTTGGGGGGCATATAAGGTACATCGATAGAAAAGCATACCAAAAGATATGTAAACACATGAACAAAATGAGTGAAAGCATGCTACGGTACTTAGAGTATTTTTCAAAATTTATATTTTGTTAAATCAAACCAAACTACTATGTTAAGTTCGGTCATGCAAACAGATGTTATAATAGACAGAAATATTATAATATCAAAAGGCATTCTTTTACACCGCGAGCAGTACTGCTTGGATGTAATTGTTTTAAGTAAAAGGAAAGTTTGCTGCCCACGCAGCAAATTTAAAAATAAAAATTTAGTATTTACATCACGACCCGTGGGTCGTGTAATTAAAGAAAAGAAAAAGAATAAAAAAGTTTAAGGAGCATTAGGAGCAGGAGGGTCTTGCTCAGCATTCTGGTTAGCCGCATCCTCGACAACTCCTCCTTCCTCCGCGCCAGCAACTGGCTGGATTCTTGGGGAAGCAGGAACCCTTGCTCTTTCTTCTTCTGCAGCCAGCCGAGCGGTGCAGCGGGCTAACTCAGCGTTCCTGGCATCCTTTGGAAGGTAGTTAAAGTTGGCACTCCGATTATGTTTCCAAAAGTCGTAGAAACACCGAAGTGTCACATTCTTGTACCTCTCCAGATCTTTAGCATTGGTGAGCTTCAACTGCTCCACCTGGCTCTCAAGAACAGCTATGGTTTTGTCCTTAGCAAGGTGCTCCTCCTTTAGTCTCTTGACTTCACGATATTGAACTCGACTGGACTCCTGATAATCGTCCCTCTGCTTCTTCAAAGCTGCCTGGGAAGCTTCATTCTCCGCCAGCTTTGCCACCAATTCATCCTTCTGCTGGATGACCACCTCCAACTCCCCAGCATGCCTGGCCTCTGTAGCCTGAAGCTCCTCGATGGTTTTTTCCTGAAACTCCTCGACGGCCTTTGCCTGAGCCTACTCAATGCTAGCACTAGCGCGAGTATGAGCGGCAATTATTGTCAGCATGGCCTGCAGTCAAGGAATAGAAGTTAGACTACATTACAAGAAGGAAAGGTAAAGACCAAGAGGAAGAATACTTACACTGGCCACTTCGTTAAGGGCCCTATTAAGGATCTGGTCAACCCCCATGCTCTCAGCTTCAGCCACTGCCTCCCTGCAATGGTCGTGCTTCAAGATATGAGCAAGGTGATCTTTAGCTGATCGCAGGGAGCAATTCAAGAGTTTGGTCCCAGGAAGTTCTGCTTGCGAGGTTTGTTCCCTTTGGGCCGCAGGCGGAGGGTTGGCAGCAGGGGCAGTCTCCTTTTCAGCAGGAGCAGAAGGCTGGGCAGAAGGTTGGCCAGTAGGTCCATCCTTGGAAGGATCATCTGTTCGACCCTTCTTGGCCAGGGGTGCTTGGCTTGATTCGCCATTATGCCTCCTAGCTGATTTCCGTCGAACCAGGGGGACCTCCTCTTCCTCATGGGTCTGATACAGATCGAAAACGTTGGGGGAACCCATCTCTGTAGACAAAGAAAAACATGCAGACAGTAAGACAAAGGTGGATAAAAAAATCATGGCAAATCAGAAAAGAGGTCACAAAGTTTAATACCGGAGCAACAACTACTGGTCACTATACTATTGACTCTATTAGTCATACACTCACTATCTGGCACGAAGAAGTCTGGCCCTAGATTTGGAGTATACGTAAAATTGCCGTCCCCGTCAAACAAGTGACAGGGAATTGGCAAGCTATTTAAAAGCAAGAGAACAATATCATTTTCATCTGAAGACTCATCCAGGTCTATGACAGACTTTGTTGCCTTTTGTTTCCCCTTGCCTTGGGGCACAGAAGGTTTCTCTGCTGAAGGGTCGCCAGTGAGTTCCCTGATCGTAACCCCTGTTGGCCTCCTTCGGGGAGGAGACTCTGGGGGTTGCTGCTCGGGATCCCCTTCGGCAGTGGCATCTGCAACCACGGGTCCTCTTGTTTCATGGCGAGGAGCCAAGAGGCCAGATAGCCTCAGATTTTCATCAGTGACCAGGGACTTAATGCTTTTTTTAGCATCTGCCATCCTGGCCAGTGCGTTGGACCTCAACACCATGTCTGGTGTTGGGTTTGGGCGTAACCATGGTCCTGAAAGGCACAATGTACTTTAGTAAAATGCAGAAAAGTTTGCTAAGGAAAAGTATCGACCAGTAGAAAGTGACGTTTACCTCCTCGAGCGAAGGCCAGGTTGTTCGTAGTCATGTCTGGCGTGAGGAAATACTCTCTATTGTATTGCCCCACGTTGGAAATGTAAGTAGTCTCACTCAGGAACGTTCGATTTTTTTCCTGGTGACAAAGATGAAAGAAGCCCGTCCAGTATTGTTGAGGGTTGGACTTAAGGTCAAAAAGGAAGTTGACCTCGTGAGGAGTGGGCTCTGGCCATTTTTTGAGTTTATAAAGGATATAGAGTGTGGCCAGCATTCTATATCCGTTTGGGGTAATTTGAAAGGGGGCAACATCGAAGTAGTTGGCCACCCCCTGGTAGAATGGATGAAGAGGGAGGATAGCCCCCGCCTCAATGTGATATCTGGACCAAGCGCTATAGACACCCCCAGGCAGGTTAGCTCTTTGGTCGGCAGCAGAGATTGTGAGATTAACCCCTGTAAGAGGATACTTCCTACGATAGTTGGCGAGCATCCAGGAAGTCACCTGGCTGGTAGGAGAGAGATACCACTCGACATCAAGAAGATTTTGATGCCGAGGGCAAGCCCTGACTTGAATACGAGGGTCTGGGGCAGCATTTTCTCGACCACTGGTCATGGGAACCCTAGCCTGCAAATCAGGCTGGGCAGGAGAATTTAGATTATTTTCAGGGTTTCGATTTTTTTCCTTTTAGGGCGGGAAAAACTTGGTTTTTCAACTGGCATAAAAATCGAATTTTTACTTCGGTTTTACGTCCTAAAGTCGTGATCTCAACTATCAAACTAACTCGTGACTCCGTAATGGCAGAAGAAATATCATCCTATACAGTATCACCCACAAAACCCCATACTGTCATGCATCTCAATCCATAAACAAATGAACTCAACAGCCAACCCACAGAAGCATGCACGACAAAAATATAGAGCATAAAAGTTCTGAAACTTACCAGAAAAAAGATCGTGAAGATTGGAGAGAGTTTTCGAGGGTCAGAGAACTCACGGACTGAATCTTGAAACGCTGAAAGACGGTCTCCAGAAGAAAATGGAAGCTCTGATTTTAGGGTTTCTTGAAAGAGTAATAGCTTGCGTAAAAAGAAAAAGAAGACTTTGAAGAGACTATATATATTTTTGTGCGTGGCATTAAAAGGGAGTAATCATCAGTTTCCTCTTTTTCGAACAGTTGGGAAGGGTGATAGTCGTCGAAAGGTTACTTGGGAGCCGAAAAGCCGTGATTGGAAAATGGTGGGTTACTTTTCCCAAGATTGCACGAATTATTCTGACAGGTCTGGTGGGGTAACCGAAGGGTCGTTTCCTTAAAAGTTTATTTATTGCTCGTAATAAATAAACTTGGGGGGCAAATGTTATCCAAAAAATAGGCACGGATGATGTGGCAAGTGATTTCTAGACACGTGGCTGACATCTGGCAGAAGTCTTGTTCGACCATCGACCAGAAAAATATCTATGGCGCGACGCTCAATCTTTATGTACGACCAGCTTGGTCGTATACTCGCTATATTTGGAGAAAATATTATGCAGTTATAATCATATCTGAAATTATCTCCCATGATTTCCTGAGTATCCGATTATTTAGGAAAGAATATCTGTAACAAATTAATGTAATCTTCCTTGAGCCTATAAATAGAGAAAGATAACTCAAGGAAAGGACTTTTGGCTTTCTAATTATTTGAGATTAGAGTATTACAAGTGTATTAGAGCTATCACATTCGATATATTGCTTTGTTCTTCAGAGGTTTGTGAAACTCATTGAACCCTAGTTCTTTGATCACTCCTTTGAAATATTATATCAATAACAGCTCAAGTGGACATAGGTTATTACCAGATTCTGGGGCCGAACCACTATAAATTCTTGTGTACTTTATTGTTTTTGTCATCATTCTTATTTCAACATATCTGTCCACATTAAGCATTTCTGACTCCGTGTCAGTTGACCAAAATCAAGGTCAACAGTTTTATAATTGAATTAAATTCAAAAATTCAAAATGCAAGCATTGTGACTGGCATGTGACACGTGTCTTTTTTAGGGCATGTGTCTTAACCTATTTATTTATTATTTATTTAATAATCTATTTATTCAAAAAATGATAAAATATCTAAAAAAATGTATAACCAACCTTATTAGAAAAATATTTTAATTATCTGAATAAATTTCTGAACCAATACAAATCCAATTTGAATTATCATTTTTTTTCACATTTTTAAATAAAGAAAAATAATTAATTCAAAATTAATTTTTTTATTATTTATTAATAATTTAAAATTTTATTATTACATAATAATTTCAAAAATTATAATTAATTATTTATTTAGTTAATTTTAAAAATTAATTAATTAATTAATTAGTCTCAATTACATATTTTCCCTCAAGAACAAATTCTCTTCCAAATATGCCCTTTCACTAATTAATATCGGTTTCAACTCTTAACTTGAACTGTGTTGATAGAGCCACATTTGGGACCTATGGACCTATAATTTCAAGTTTTAATAAATTTAGATTATTAATTAAATCTCTTTAATATAATAACCTTAATTTATTAATCTCAATATTATTGCACTAAAAATATGAGATTGTACTCTTTCAATTATAGACATTTATTTATAGAGTACTTTTTAATGATAAAACATCCATTGATTTAATCATTTCATACAATTTAATCATCTATTAATGGTTCATAATTAAAGTAGGGATAAGATCACCATTTTACCTCTTTAATTATTTCTTGTTTTCTTAAGTTCCATTAATTTTACTAGCGAATGTTAGTTCATAAACTGATTTATGAATTTGAGCTAAATAACCTTTTAGTTCCAAAAGTTAACCCTTAATGGAACAAGATTTCAATTCCTCTCAGAAATGTGTATATTCCATATATGTATACTATGTCCCCAACCACTTATATCAATGAGTCCCCAAAATAAAAGTCTTCAGCCTGATCTTTTTGACAAACCATAACGAATGAATCAAATGACATAAAAGAAGTTCATAGAAACTTCAGTGTTGAGATTAATTTATATATGATCATCTTATTGATATGTTTAATTATACTTATAAAACAAAATGGTATTTAAATAAGTAATAATAACATATCGGGTCCAATTCTGTATAATCACATTATACAAAGTACCTCCACTAAGATGTCCTACTACATCAGTAATTCGGATCTAGATTATATGTATTCATAATACTAGTGAACCGTACTGACAGTATTTAATCCAAGGATTCTATAAAACTTTATTTAACTATGAACTATTTAAATTTGTTCCCTACAATCTTAATCCTCTAGTAACAATACAAGATTGTAGTTACAATAACGAATTTGTGAATTTTATGATATTCATACAATATTATTCAAATAATAATAATAAACAATTAATATATGCAAAAAATCATCTCAATTATTTATTTCATAAAAACATTGTCCAATACATATGCTTTAAAGGCCACCATTCCTAACACCCGCTAGGATCATTAAGACTCCTATACTTATCTCCTGGCCAATTGTCACGATAGTGAACCCGAACCAGACCATAAAATCTCTCATGTGGAGCATAAGAACTCGTAGTCATTGTCCCTAAATGAGCCCTCTATCACTAGTGTAAGAGTCATACTTTTAGCAAACAATACACTAGCTTATTTCATGTTGTAGTCACGTAAATCAAAGAATGACTTACAAGTAGTCCTTAGCTGCATGTGGGAAAATCCTTCCACGGACAATCCCATCCCGTTAGCCAATACTGTAGATAGCATACAATATACTTGGATTAATTATGACATTTATAGTAGATTAAACTACTTTTAGCATTATGGTCATTGTAGAATGCCTAGTAAGGGTATTAACGTTCTTACTTAATTTAAACTGTAAAACAACATTTTAAGTTTTCGGAAAAAGTTCTAAAACAAGGCCTAGTTATAAAAATTGGAATTTAAGTGTATTTTCTCGACCAATTCCCACTATCGGACCTAGCTGGGTTAAATAATTTGGAAACGTGTTAACTTTACAAAATTTGTCATTTCATTCGATAATTTATAAAGAACTTATTAATTTTTGTAGAATTTATTAATTTGTAATCACTTCAGTAAATAAGTTAATTTTATTTGATTGAGAAAAATAATTACAAAGATGATTATAATTAAATTTTTTTTTAAAAGTCTAAGAGAAGATCAATTTGATTAAAAATGTAATTATTCTTAATTTCTTAAGAATTTAGGTTTTGGACCCTTTTTATTTTCTTTTAAATAAAATTCATTAATATGTAAAACTATTATTTCTTGCATCCAAATTTATCCTAATAATTATTTAGTATACAAAATTTAAGTCCACAATTATTAAGATTAAAAATAAACCAAAAATCTAGTCTTTTCTAGAAAAATCCCCATTTTTTACTTTGTAAAAACTGTCAAGTTTTGTGATAATTTCCTAACTTTGGAAGGTTATATTGTAAAAACATTGTCACTTAAATTCTTAAATTTTGAAGAATCAATATTGGTTATACCAAGAAGTCCCTTGTCCATTTTTATACAAAAATACTCATTTTTACTCAATGAAAACTATTTTAAAAATATACCAATTGAAATTGTCCAGCTAGAAATCATAATTTTTCTAGAAATCCAATTGGCTCATTATTTTGGTGTGGAATTTCTTCAGTCCATATTAAGGTATGTTAAGAATATCCATGAGAAAAATTAGATCAAATTTTCTTGGTGAAAAATGTTCATAAAAATGACTTCCTAGAGAGCTTATTTTTAAAAATATTTATTTTTCTAAACTTTTGAAAAATAGAACTCCTAGCCTTTTCAATATTTTTCTATGAAACATAACCAGTTTTATTACCAATATATCAAGAGTGTTAAGTTAAAATATCAGCTAAAAATACATTATTTTTCTTATAGAACTCGTTGTCCAAAGATGGTTGCATGCACAGTTTTTTAAAATAATTTTTATAGATTGCACAATATTTTTACAAAAGCCATAACTTAGTCAATAATAAACCTTTTTGGATGTTTTTATACATTTTGAGTATCTAATCTTCCTAAAAAAACACATTAGAAACAATAAAATCTAGAAACAAGTATATATGGAATTTTCTTGACCCTTTGATGTCAACACTAAAACTTTTGGCACATAAAATCATAGGAATCTTGAGGAATATTGGGTTCCTCTTCTAAAAATTCAACAAAACCTACATGCATGCATGATCAACCATCAAATATACATTACTATAGTGCCAATTATGAATTTATACCAATAAATTTACACATGCAAGGCAGTTACACAATATTTTAACAAAAACAACACAAATGTGACCATTATACCTCTTGTAGTATCTAATGTGTTTTGGCTTGGCTCTAGCTCCTCAAATAGTTGTTCAAGCTTTCAAACTTCACATACACAATCCCTAAAACCCCATAATAAGTTATAACTAATTAATAAAATTAAAAATAAAAGAAACAAGACAAGAGCTTAGAATTACCACTTGTAGTTTCTTGATTTTTCCCTAGCTCTTTAAGAGAATAGTATGGAATCTAGGGGGTGTTTTGAGAGAAAAGGATGAGATGAGATTGTTAAAGAGGTGAGAAAGGTTTGAGAGAAAAAAAATTTAAGAGAGAGTGTGTGTGTATCGGCCACTGGAGAGAAGGAGGAGAGAAAGAAATTCTCGAGAGAGAAAATGTAGAGAACAAATGAGGAAATAATCTTAAGCTTTGGCTTAAACACTAAGGTTAAAAAATATATGTAAAAGACTATATTACCCTCCCCTATGTTTGGCAACTTAGTGAGCTAAACCCCCTATTTTCTTAATTATTTACGTAATCCCATTTTAAATATTTACCCCAAAATAATTACCAAAGTGTTAATTTTTCCCAATTTTTTCTTACCTCGCCAAATTGAATTCTTATGTTAGGGTAATTAAATTAAATGTGTCTTGCCATTTAATTTAAGTGGTCATACTTCTATATTTGGAATTAACTATCAAAAATTCTTTTTTTTTTGGCTAAATAAGCATTTTTCACAAAAATGCACTTTTAAAGATTATTTATACAAAAATTTCACTTTTTAGACCTTAAAATAAAAAAACCAAAAAAAATTTTGCCCATTAATAATTTTCCATAATTATTCACTTCCAATAATATTTTTCCGAGAATTTACCTGGTTAGGGTTTCCATTTCAATCCAAGACTGAAATTCTCGATTTGACCAAAATCACTCATTTCACACATTGGCTAACACCAACAACATGAAAATTTCTTCTCGAGCATATATCATTAATCAAATAATATTGCATACACATTTCACCACCCTAACACGATTACTAGTAAGCAATCAAAAAGCAAGGCATTACAACATAACCTAATCTGTTCTATCTGCTGCCGAATTGTTTAATGTTCCCCTCTTGGGTAATAACAAGTATATTGTTCAATATCTAAGAAAAACAAAAAAATATGAGAAAAGAAGAAGAAGAATGATGAAAAACTCTTGATTTTTGCTCTCTAATTGCCTCCAATGTGTTTCACCACTTCAAATTGTGTTTCTTTTTCTTTATATAAGTCTTTTGGGTGTGCCCTAGCCTTTAGAAACATCCGTGATCAATCTATGGTTGACATTGGGTAAAAACATTATAAGCAAAATACAAAAATCCAAACTTTTGTGGCGCAAGTGGCGATGCATCTGTTGTTCTGACTAGAACTAGTGGTTTCCTCTTGTCATTGTTCATTGTCAATTGTTGGTGATTTACTAATTTTTTCAAGAGCATTTCCTCGAGTACAACTTTACTATGTGACCTATGGCCATTTATATAGTCATATTCAAGAAAAGTTGCATTTGTCGATATGAATGTTTTATTCTCTTTTGGACTATAAAATATACCTCTTCTTGTCTCTTTGGAATGCCCTACAAATATGCACACTTCAAAAAGTGATTCCAACTTCCCAGTCTTTCCTTTTAGCATGTATGTTGGACACCCCATACACAGAAATGGTGCCTACTAGATTTTTTACCACTCCATAACTCTAAAGGGGTCTTTTGGATAGACTTCGATGGAGCTACATTCAATATGTATAAAGCAATTTGAATTTCATAACCCCATAATGACAGTGGTAATGATGAATAACTCATCAATGATTTAACCATGTCCATTAACATCTTGTCCTTCTTTATGAATACCATTTAGTTATGGCATTCCAGGTGATCTGAGTTGGGATTGAATTCTATACTCCAGCAAATGATCCTTTAATTTTTCATCAAGGTATTCTCCTCCTCAATTTGATTGAAATGTTTTAGTGATTTACCTAACTGTTTTTCAGCTTCTACTTGGAATTCCTAAAACTTTCTCAAACTCTTGGATTTCCTTTGCATTAAGTATACGTAACCATATCTTGAGTAATCATCAATAAAAGTGACAAAATATTCAAACCCTCTTCTAGCTTGTATAGTAGGACGTCTGCAAAAATCTGTGTACGAGTTGGAGTGGTTCTTTGGCTCTTAAGCCCTTTGCAAAGAAAGGTCGTTTGGTTATTTTTTTCTTCCAAACAAGATTCACAAACTAGAAGAGAACCAACATTTAATTATCTTAAAAGTCCTTCCTTTACTAACTTGTTTATTATGTCCAGACCAATATTTCCCAATTTTAAATGCCAAAGAAATGTATCACTATCGTAATCATTCTTTTCATGTTTAGTGGGTCTTAGATTAGCTACTTTAAATAATTGTGAGTTACATATTGTTGATGGATAGAACTCGTCAACGAGTTAAGGTAAGAAAATTCAAAGACTTGACCAGGAACTTATAAACTTAGGAAAACTTATGGAAACTCAGAGAACAACGGTAGGAGAGTAATGAAAGAAAACATGTATATTGCTCTTTGAATAGCCTGGCATTACAAGAATTTTCCAACCCCTTAGTTTGAGGGGTGGAGGTCTATTTATAGCTTGGCTCTAATGGCCTCGGATACAAGGTGGTCCTAGGGGACAAGAAGGTACTTGGGTACACTGTCATGGTAGTGGCAGAGGCCGTGGTGGAGCAGAGGGTTGTGGTGTCGATGTTGATAGATGGTTAGAGGCATGCAGGTCATGCCACCACGTCTCATACTAATTTGTACCACCATTACTTGTCAAATGCGGATGTCAGAGTCACACCTTTGTCTTCCTCAGGGTCGTACATCTCGTACTCGTATGCGTGCCTCGTACATGATGGTCCTTCTTACATTTCCAAGATACATCTTTTCTCCAAGCTCCCTTGTATTTTGCTAAGTGCGGGAAAGCTTGTAAGTCATCATGAGTAACATAGTTAGTCACCTTCACCAATTCTATCTTGATACCAAATAATGGTTGGGCCCTTACTAGTTCTCGTCATATGTATACTCGGGAAGCTTTAGACTTTACATTTTATGAGAAAGCGCAGTGAAGATGTGCCTCGCTGGTGGCACCTACTCTAGGGGGATAAGTAGGGCTTTTTAGGCAAGGCATGGGTCGTACATGATGAGGCAAGGTGCCTTTTGTGGGTCTTCATCCTGGCAAGATGTGGGGACTCGCATAGACTCTTGAGCGCAAGGCACGACATCTCGCATAGTGAGGCTTATGGGCCTATGGCGAGGCATGCCTTTGGCTAGGGACGCTTGGAAAACAACATATGGCCCTATGCGTCAACAACATCACGGAAAATAGGCGAGATGGGCCTCACTAGGTGAGGCCCTTGTGTCTAGGCAGATGGGTAAGGCAGGTGTGCGAGGCGCCTCTCAAGTGGCTAAGGCACGATGGCCTCGCGAGGCACCTATGGGGTGCAAGGTGCTATCGTGTGGTCGAGTGAGGTGCAAGATGCTGCTGTGTGGCCGAGGCGGTGTCCGCGAGGCCCTTGCGCGAGACGCAGGGGCGTGTGGGTGAGACGGTGTTCACGAGACTCTAGCGTGAGACGCAGGTGCGTGTGGGCGAGACGGTGTCTGCGAGACCCTAGCGCGAGAGGCAAGGGCGTGAGGGCTATTTCCATCCCAAGCCTATACTCCGAGGGCCACAAGGCGAGGGTCTCGTTCAAACGAAATTTCGGTATCCACACTTGCCCCCCAGTCTATTGGAGGGCCTTTAGGTGCTCCTGTAGACTTTTTGGAACGGTGCCTTCGAGCCCCTTTATGGTGTTAGTGTGTTTCTTTTCCTTGGTGGTGTGAAGTAACACACTTTGGGATGGTGATCCTCATGATTCCTTGAGGATAAATATGAACCTATCATTTGGCTTCGCAGATCCCATTGCGGGTATTTGACCTCATTCTTGACCATAGATCAAATATTGAATTCAATGGTTAGGATGAGTTTGAGTCTCCTATAAATAGGTCTTCTTCTCAAGGATAATTTCTACACTTACTCCTCTTAGCTTGGTGGTGCTTTTGTCTTCAAAGCTTCCAAGAGGTGAGTGGTTCCATCCCGCACAAGGGAACTTCGTCTTTCTTTTCTCTTTTTTTTTTTTATATATAAATATCTGTATATGTGCTAGGAGACTAAAACATATATCTCCCTTCTTTTGTAGGCGTGTACTTTCGACCCCTGGGAGATATATGTGCTAGGAGATATATTTTTTATTATATATGGGTTATGATTGAGACCCCATTATTATGGGGATACATTTGAGATGTGTGCTCTGAGACGGTCCTAATGGGCGGATTAGCGGAATAGTCACAACGGGGTCAAATACCCAACTTGGGGTGAACCTAGGGGTATTTTTGGAACTTAGCGTGTAATCATGATTTCCCGGGTAACAGGTAGTTATTTGGTGATTATTTGAGCATGTCGGGATTAATTGAGAATTTATAAGACAGTTTGAGGATTAGCTGGAAATGTGGCTAATGACCGTTTTTCCCTTGAAGGCATTGAAGGGAAACTTTAGGATGAGGGGCATTTTGGTCCTTTTCTATCCTTTAGTTAGTCTTAGTGAGGCTAGAAGGCAGGGAAATAATCAGAAGAAAACACTCAGCCTCTTCCCCCCTCTCTCTCGTTCGGCTCTCTCTCTTCCCTTTTGGTGTGCTTGGGAGATTTGTGAAGTTCTTAATTGGGCAGGAATCCAAGAAGTCGAGGGTAGGATTAGGATCAAGGGATAGTTGGGGTCGAATTACTGTTGAGGTAAGGTCTATAACCCCATTTCTGCTGTAAATTCTAAGTTTTAAATCCCATTTTTGATGTTCTCGAGCTTCAAAGTTGATGGTAGGATTTAAGGGTTTTATGGGAATTTCTGGATATGTTGAGGTGTTAAATTGTTTCTCTGGATCTATTGCTTGGGTTTCCTATCTCAATTTTTGGTTTGGTCATTGTTTACGGTGAATTTGGATTGGTTAAGCTCAGAAAAACGCTGGGGAATTCTGGGTTTCGAGCTCGAGCAGCGGAGCTGTTCTTCAAGCGCGTAGGTGTCACGGTGCGAGTTGGGGTGTGTCGTGGCTGGTATCCCCCAGGTGAGAGCCTCAGTCTCTCTGACTTGTAGAGGGTCGCGGTGCCTCTGAGGAGCGCGATGACTCAAATAGAGAATATTGGCTAACTAAGGGTTTTAAGCTCGGGAACTCAAATCTAATGGCTTGGGAAGGATTCTACTACCCGGTTTAGTAGAATTCAAGGTCTTGGAGGCTAGTAATTTTGAAGCTTCTAATTGATTTAGGTTTTGATAGTTATTCATTATTACGTTGTGACTAGGTTTTACCGCTAAGGCAGGGGATTGGGGATCGTGCTCGAGATCGCCTTGCACTGTCAGCTCGGGACTCAAGGTAAGAAAACTGTCTGTTCCCGTAGAGCAGGGCATGACCCGACTGTCTGTGCTTATATTGTGCTTAGAGTTATGTGTAAATTTTTGTAATTATTACGTCATACATGTGTTTGTGACGGATCGGCAAAGGCCGAGAGAAGCAAAGGCTGAGAGAAGCAAAGGCTGGGAGAGGCAAAGGTCGGGAGCGACAAAGGTTGGGAGGGGCAAAGGCCAAGACTGACGTTAAGCATGATGAATGCAGGTCGCCAAGGCAAGGCCATCTAAGGGTGCCAAACTCACCTGCTCGGTTAAGACCGTGAACATGGTGCGTGGTACCGCACCCTGACCGGCTTAGGCCGCTGTGGTGAATTTTAATAAGAATCTGGTGAATTGTCTGTTATGTTTGGTTAATTATGCATTTATTGTATGTTGTGTTGTGAAGTTTTCTTTCTTGGCCTCGGCTCATGGGTGCTTTATGGTGCATGTAAGGGCAAGGAAAAGGTCGATCAACCATGAGTTTGAGGGCTTAGAGCAGTGCGTACATGTTTGGCCTACCTGGCCGCCACGGCTGGGGTAGTTTTGAGGAACGCTGAGTAAATGACCGATTTTGTCGCCTAGGTCGACTGTATAAAGACTTTTGAGTTGTAAATATTTCTTAAACAACATTTTTGGATCTCATGTAACTTTTCTATAATATTAATGAATGTTTAAACCTTCTAGAGGAAGATGATGTATTTAACCAAGTGGGGGATTGTTAGGATTGGTTAAATACATAGTGAAATAAATCATGCACAAAGAGGTGCAAAATAATAGACTATTTCACTAAAGTTAAACATGAGTGGGTTGACTTTCATTGTAGGCATTTTAAAATTATCTTTTTAGGTCCAAAGTGTTTCTTTGGAGTATATAAGAGTACCCAAAAAATTTGATGGCATTTGGAGGTGTTTTGGGCAATGTACAGGGTCAAAATTCAATGCAACAGGCGTTGCATCGCCTAGCTTACAACAGCCCAAACAGGCAACACATCTCTTGCATGAGGGCAATGCATCACCTGGGCAGGTGACACATTGCATGGGCCATCCATACAATTACGTGTTTTCACTCCAAAACTTAGTTTAAAATGCTCTAATCTCATTGGTTAACACAAATAATGGTTCCTACACTATATAAGGGATTCATTTGAGACTTTGGTGAACTGGTCACCTCCACTCTCTCTCTCTCTCTCTCTCTCTCTCTCTCTCTCTCTCTCTCAAAGATTACTAGTTTTCTCCAAGAACTTCATCAAGAAAACTTGACTTGTTTTAAGACCAAGACTTGTTAATCCCAAGACTCATTCCACCATTGTGGTAGCTTCAAGCAATCTCTTATGGGAGGCTAGGAATAGAGTTTTTTGGACAACAATTTCTATTATGTTAAGCCTTCATGGTCATCTCCATTGATTTATTACATTAAATCATATCATTATATTTTCATGTACCTAGGGTTTCTCACAAGAAAGTTCATCTCTATCCTTTTATCTAATTTGTGTTTTATTCTCCCATTATGTATCTTAGTATATTGTGATTGATTGATTATCCTAAATTACAATATTTTAATTGTGTTGATAATCCATAATCCCAACATTTTATCGTATATATGTTTGTACATATCATTAGTAGACTGCCATATCTCATATGCCATCTTCATTGTTTCATGTTTCTTTCGCAGATTTTCATTCATGGTTCGGAGGATAAAGTAACGAGTCATGTAATTTGATCGAATCCAATCATTATACTTAGGGCCTGATTGGTTGAGAATTTGAATCCTATTTTAAGAATTCAAAAACTATAAAATTGTGGGCCCCATGATAATAGGTGATTGGTAACTAGTTTTTGAAAACAAAATCCAAATCTATATTCAGATTTTATGTTGTAAGATTGAAAACAATAAAATGACGTTGTCTTTATTTTGTGAAAGTTATTCTCAAAAATTCTAAAACCAAATTATTTCTACTCTTCCATTTTGCTCCTTTCCCTCCACTATTTGAGAAAGACAATTTCTCTTCTGTCAACCGAACTCGCCATGTTCATATATATATATATATATATGTGTGTGTGTGTGGAAGACTTCTCAATGGTTATTACCTATAGATGGGTACTAATAATTATGATGATGTGACAACATAGTGACTTGGTATAGCAAGTCACCAACACGTAAATATTTTTTTTCTACATTAATTTCAAATTTCGTTAATTTTTTTTTCCATAATTAATGTTGTTTCCAACTAATAAGAGATATTAGCTATATTTAGAAATTGACATGCAATTGAAAAATGAAAAGTTTACAATATTATATTTTTATAATCAATACACAATTTTTTATCAGGTCACCCTTCCAAAAATTTGAAAATATCAAATTTATTTTTAGAAATATTAATTAACAACTATAAATATGGACCATTGATATTAATCTAATAGCTAATATTAAAGTAATCATTCATGGGTAGTAACCATTAAGAGTGCACCCGTGTGGAATTATGGGGTTTAGTTGGGAAAAAAATTATGGGAAAGTGGCAGAAACTCATATATATTTGTATGTATGTAACTTTAATTTAGAAAAAAAAAATTAAAATTAATAGCAATGCAGTATTGTTATGAATTTAATCAATGTACTATTATTAAATTTTAATTTATTAATATAATTAAATTTTACTTAATTAAATCTATTGATAAATCAAAATTTAATATTATACAACCTATGTATATAAAATTAAAATAATATTCAAATTCAGCTGAACCAATCACGTATTCAGTTTCTGTTATATTTTTAAATTTAATACCAATCACAGATTCAATTTTTTAAAACTCAAAAACAATTTACTGACATTGAACCAATCACATTTTTAGAAACATATTTTTAGTCACTAAATTCATATTTTCATTTCAGAATCTCACTTTTCAAAAATACAGTTTTCTAATCGCGAACCAATCAGACCCTTATATTCTTTAGTTGTACCGCTTGCATGTGATTCTTGAGGATACTTATCATGTATGACATGCTTATATTTCACATAAACTAGTATGATTTGAATGTTTGTCCTCCATAGCACAATGCTTTCACCATTTAGAGTATGTTCATCGAGCAAGACTTTAATATGATTAATGTGATAAGATATTATTGCTGGAATAAATAAATAAAATAACAAAATTAGCATATATCATAAATATCAGTATTTCATAATAGTAAATATGATGAATGAATGCAACAATTGAATAACACATAAAAATAATTATTATTGATCTATGATTAATTAACTTGACAATTAATGGACCGCCTTAGGGCCGATCAGACTAATTTCAAAATTAATATTCATAAATTCTCAAATTCATAAGTGAAAACTAAAATCAAATATTTTCTATTTTGAGTTACGAACAACCGTTAATTTGCCAAGATTAATTACTCTGCTCGAAAGCCTATTTAATCTTTGTGAGTGTAACCCATATACTTCAGATTCCATGATATCATTCAAGAGTGTGTCTTAGCATCAGTCAAACTTGAATATCCTTCGCTTCATCCTATCCTATTAGGAAATCAACCTTAAAAGAAACACAATCTAACACCTTCCTTAGGGGGACGCATCAAGGCGCCTAGAGACCCATGTTCTTTCAGTGTTAATTAATTAATGGAGACCATAGGAGTTATTATCACATTTCCTTCTCCCACTCTCTATTTTAGAATTAAGTGATATTCTAATATTGCTAATCACATTAAGCATATATTTATTAATTTTTTTCAATAAAGTAACTAAATAGACTCTTAATTATTTAGTCTATATATGCTCTAATTACTTAGAATTTTATAAGTCTTTCTAATTAATATAATTTATTAGATTTGAAATTAACTATTATAAATCAAATTACCACATATAACTAATTTAAACTAGGTATTTTATATGATTCATCAAATAAAGCATATAATCAAATTGGACATTCCTAATGAAAACATGTTTCTAATCATATGAGATGCATGTTTTAATTGAATATTGTGTGGGTAATATGTATGACATGTTACAATGCATGATAATGTAATAAAAAATATTTAATCATATTCAAACCATTAAATAAATACAAATAAATAAATGTGGGTCGGGTATCTTAAGTATTTCTATAAAAATTACAACATTTTCAATAAATACAAATAAAAAATGTAATTAATCTCTAAGACCTTCATTGAGTTCTCCATACTCAATCTTTGGGTCTTCAAAATATTCTTGCACCATCATAAATAATTCCCATTAAAACAATTTTAACTTTGCCCATTTATTTAATTTTTAATAAATTAACTTCAACAATTTTTAATGGGAATTGAACTTGGGTCAATAAAACAAACAAGTTATTAAGCCCAATTTAAATTAGGCTTTAAAATAATAATTCAAAATAAAATAATTTTAGGTTAAAAAACCCTAGTATTGGGCAATGAGTGCCCTGGGGCTTGGGTGAGGAGCCTAGGCGGTTGGGAGACATGTTGTGTGCGGTTGAGGCTCAAGCCAGGTGGGGCGCACGCGGTGGGGCGACTGGCACATAGGTGGCTCAGGGTGAAATCGTTAAGCGTGTGTAGTGCTCAGGCGCAGAGGCACGTGTGTACAATGTGGAGGCTCAGGTCGTGGAGCCTTGGGGCACATTTTGCATTACAAAATTTTTGTAATTAAATTGCAGAAAATAAAATTACAAAAAATCCTATGCCCAAAATGACTTGAACTTTTTTGATCTACAAAATTAAGAACAATTCCTCACCCCAAACACCATATAATTAACAACCCTTAATAATAAATATAATCATACATACACCCATCCATTCACACATATTACAATAACATAAGAATGCATAAATACCCACACAACAATTAATGTATGCAGAGATTAATGACCGCTGTGGTACCAATTGTTGGAAATAATTTTCCAGTATGCACAGCAGAATCACAATAGGTAGGCCCATGGGATTATAATTTTTTTTTTATTTAAAACATTTTTAAACAATGGATCAATTAATATACATACATTAATTATAAACACATAAAAGAAAAATATATTAGTTGAAGATCTATCAAGTGTCCTTGTAAAGACTTAATTTTTTTAAATTAAATAATAGTTTTTTTTAAGTGGTGGGACCCACTTTCAATCAAAGAGTCAAGGACTCTTTCTTCTTTTTCTTCTCCCCTCTCCCCGACTCCATCTCTCCTTCTTCTTCTGTCTTTTTCTTTTCTTTCTCTCTCTCGATAAGCCACGACCACAACCAGACCCAACCATCACTGACTACCATTTTTGACACGCGTCAGAGCTGCATCTCCCCTGACCGGCAATAACAACAACCCCAAAGTTTGGTGGCAATAGGAGCTAAGATGCGCTCGTATGAAAGCTTCGAGGTTTCGCCGTCAAAACTTTGAGGCAACATTCCGGCCAACTTCGACCTCTGTTTGATGAGTGTTTGGTACCATTTGAATCAACATAAAGAGAGGAACATCACCCACTTAGTCATTCTAGTCATCTCGCCATTTTTTCCGGCTAGATTTTGAGTATCTCCGTCCCTTTGGAAGCGTTTTCCTGCGACAGCGGGGGTCATTTCGATAAATGGGTTGTAGTTCCATGATTTACTCATTGAGAAGATCATTTTGATATATAGAAAGTCAATTTCCCTCACCGATGTCGGAGAACCACCACCGGCCACTATGAACCGCCACTGTGCACAACTAAGGTGAGAATTTTGACTGTCTTTAAATGGTATCATGCTATAAGTTAATGGACTCGGTTTGAAGAGTACATTACGATGATGATAATTATTTATTCGATTGAGGATTATAGGACTAAGTGACTTTGAAGCGGGCTAAAATACTTAAAACCTAGGAATAGGGGGCTTAGGAGCGTCTCTTTGGACAGATGATAACAATCCTAAAGAGGTTGGGACCCAACTTGGTTCTTGGACTTGTTTTGTATGTATTGAATAGAATTAGACATATTCCAAATTTTTTATTTATATAATGTTTGAAAAATGAAAAACTTAATTTGCATGTTTTTTTTTTGGATTGTTTTGAGGGTACTGTGTGCCAATTATATTTTTACATACATATTGATGAAGGTTATGATTTTTGCGTTTTATTCAAATGTAGTCGTTATGCTGCCCAATTTTCTAAAATAAAAGGGAATATGTTTCTTGATTTTCAGGTTTGCTTGAATTTGGTTATACCGATGAGAGCCATGGTGATCATGATTTGTGAATGTTGTTGTTTCACAACCTAGTCTCTATGTAATCATAGGTAGATCAGGTGTCCACTCACTTGTAGTTGCAAAGACCTAGCATATGTATACAAGAAGTGTTCTCAACCTCCCTCTTGTGGTGGTTATCAGGTCCGGCTACCTGACTTAGGATGTCAATTTTTCTATGGTGGGTAACGGGAACTAGGGATCTAGTGGACAGTGTGATGTGCATGTGTAGCCTGTCTCTTGTGATTATTTGTGGTCTCTCTCTCTCTCTCTCTCTCTCTCTCTCTCTCTATTTTTTATTTATACATGTTGATATCTGTTTTTTTTTCAAAGCTAAACATGTAAGGGTTTTATTAAACTTTTGGTCCTATGATATTAGTTAGTTTTTTACTGGCTTTATAAGCTGAAACCCTATATCTCTCCCATTCTAGGAACCCAGTGATGTGAATGTGGAGGTTGAATTATTGCTGGAGTCAATGTGTTTAGCCTAGTATTATGTATTTCCATAGTTGTATCTTTTGAACACTAATTATGTATTTGATTTGGAACCTTATGATGTGTATCTCTTAATTATCTATGTAATAGTTAGGAATGAGGAATGATGGGTGCAAAGTGTTTTACCCCAAAATAAGCAAACTTAATTATTCAGCTCGGGGGTACAGCTGGCAGATAAACACATGGAGAAAGCATGCAAGTAGGACATCCAGCTAACTTTTATTTAAGCAGCTTGAGTTAGACTTGGCAGTACGATAACTAGATAATCTCCAATTCTCCTCTCAGGATAATAACCCAGTTCAAGACATGTGATGGCTTGATCGCCTTCTGGATACTCTGAACTTGGTCCATACCAAAGTCAGTTCGCTCTTCGATCTCCAGCTCGACGAAGTTGTTCAGCTCGTGGAAACCTGGTCATGCAGTGAAGGATCCTGAAAGACTCGGATGTTCCTTATACGCTCATTAATGCCCATGTTGTATTACACATTTATTGTCTGATATAACAGACGTAAACTCCATAGGCAATCACATCCCTATGTAAATGAAAAATTATCCTGATTTATTATTTACCATATTTATGCACGTGGTTACCCTAACCTGTTCAAGAATACCCACTATAAATATCAGGGGTAATGGACAGGAAAAGGGGCAGCTTTCTAAGATACAAAAACTCTGCAAAAATTGTAAGGGATTAATAATATTGCCTCGTGGACTAGGCAAATTTTAACCACTGAACCACGTAAAAGTGTAAGTGTGAGAAAATTTTCATTTAGTTAATTACGGTTTAGAAAAGAGCACTAAAATCTCTATTATCAGATTTCTTAATCCATTGTTGGTGAAAAAACGCATCAACATATTGGTGCTTTCGTTGAGAGTTCATTAATGCTTAATCCCCCACTCAAAGTTTCTCTCAACATTCATCATTGTGGTCACCCAATCTATGCATGACAATGAAATGGAGCAGCCTGGTGATTAAGACGCGCGTCATGTGGCCGCTTCCACTAGAAAAGGCCCAAACATTCAACAACGCTCTGGAAAGCAACATGTGGGCCAAGACGATACTAGGAGTTCAGCATCACGCCCACCAAACCCTAATCTGGATTATAACAGTCGCCAAGATGGAAAATGGCCAGTTAAAGAGCCATCTTGCTCGGGCTAACAGGAAAATTGAGGAGGTCCTGGCTCGGTTACCCCCTCTTACAACCGATGTTAATGTCGGAAAGAGGCAAAGTGGGTCCCATAGGTCCCAAAGGAATAACTGACCCAATCCCAATCGTTCTATCAGAACTGTAACTTTGAGCTCCGTACCTTCCGAGAGAAATCAGCGGAGTGCTCAACTTGCTAATTGTCACAGGAACCATCATCCCCATATTAGTCGATCGGTTAGAATTGCGACCCCCAACTCCGTGCCTTCTGAACAGATTCCAAGGAATGTTCACAATAACCCAACAGAGTGAGCTAGGACCAATTCAAGGAGGCATAACCCCCCAGCAAATCCATCCGTTTTGCGATCAGAGCCTTCAAAATAGAGGACCCAGAAGATCATGGTTGAACTGAAATGAGCCAACCTAGTGCGCCTCGATGGAACGAGGATAGCCTCAGCGATAAGACACCTACCATCATCTATTAGACATCCAACACAACTGCATCCTCAAAGGAATGCTCCAGTTCGAGAGGATAGCAAGAGAAATCCTCCTCCCTTAGAGGACATCTATGTCACATGACTTCGTGCTAACAATCCAAGTCCTTGATCTTAGCCATGGGTTGTAAGTTTCGCTAATGAAAGCTACTGGACGGGAGCCAGCATGGGGGCAGGTCTGAAAGTGACCTGAGGAATCATTTGAGTTCCACACAAAGTCTTTATTTCGATCCACATCCTGACCTGCATGATCATTTAAATTCACAAATGAGGTATCTAGCTCGCCATGATGATGTGAGTTATACTCAACATGAGGGAGATTCGTCTATTGTACGCGACAATGGGAATGTCCCACCTAACCAAGCTCAAGGTTGTAGGGAAAATAACCCATCTAACATATACAATAGGATGGGGGCTGGTGATTATCTCCCAACTAACCTAGAGACCAAAGATCCAACCATCAAGCGGGTGGCCTTGATGGAGGAGCAAATGAAGAGACTCTTATTTGGAAAAAGAATTGATGATTGTGATTTTGAAGAGGAGCTCGAGCCTTTTGCTCCATACATCACAGCAGCTCCGTATCCTGTTGGCTTCAGGATGCCGACCATGCTTGCATTTGATGGAAACTGAGATCCATCCAATCACCTCGGGACATACAATACGCTAATGATGCCCCACAATGTTGGGTTTGACCTAAGGTGTATTTTGTTCCCCGCAACTCTGACCGGACCCACCAGATTGTGGTTCAATAAGTACAAAACACATTCAACTACCTCATGGAAGAAATTGTCTTCTGAGTTTAAGAGATAGTTCTAGGCTTCGAAGGAAACTTGCACTGAGGCCGAATCATTGGCCAATAGAAAATAGCAACCTGGTGAGTCCCTGAAAGCATATCTGAGCAGGTTCACCAATACCGCAACACGAGCTAGAGATGTTGATGATAGCTCCAAGCGCATGGCAATGAGGACGGGAATCATGGTAAGAGGTGATTTAAGTCAAGAACTCCAGCGAAAAGGAGTAAAAATTGTAGATGAATTCTTGGCCCGAGCTCAGGAATTGATAAATTTGGAGGAGGTGCGAGCTGCTATGGCAGGAACCAACCAGAGCCCCATTCAGCCTGCTGAAGCGGTGGCAGATGTTGCGGCTACGGCTCAACCTGCTACCCAGAATAACCATGTGGAAAAAAATAAGAGAAAGGGGAATTGTGAAGGCGATCAAAACGACACAAAGAAGAACAAGCCTGGGGAAAAGTTCAAGCCCATCTATGCCACCTACACCGACCTGCCGATACGCGGGAACATATTTTCCTGGTGAAATCTAATTGCCTTCCATGGAAGAAGCTAGAGTCGTTGAGGCATCATAGGGAGAAGAGAGATCCCTCTAATTTCTGTCAATATCACAATGACATCGGTCATAACACTTATGATTGCTGACAACTGAAGGACGAGATCAAAACTATCAATTGAGATGGATCGTTAACCCAGTATGCCTAAAACCGAGTAGTTCCCAATCAATCAATCCGGTAGAATGCTCATCCATCCCCTGAAACACTAACTGGCCAACCTAAAGCTTAGATGAAACAGGGGAACCAAGTCGATCCCCCTCCAATAGTAGGAGGGGATGTAACCACTATTGTCAAAGGACCCCATTTGTCAAGCACAAGCAATGAGGCCTAAAAAAGGTATATACAGAAGCTGAAACCCAAAATGGTGCTAAATTTATCTCGTAGCAATGGTTATCAAAACAACAGCGATTGGAGAAACAACCAATCATTTTCACAGAAGAGGATGCTAGCCACGTTCAGTTCTCGCATAATGATCCCCTGGTGGTAACCGTTCAGCTCGCCAACCGAAGGGTACAAAGGATATTGGTTAATAATGGGAGCTCAGTAAATGTGCTATTCAGGTCTACCCTAGAAAAGATGGGATTGTCTGTAACCGATCTTAAGGCGACCTTAATGACCCTGTACGGATTCTCACGTGAAGGAACAACAGCCATAGGGACAACCAGACTAGTAGTTACTCTAGGGGATGATACATGAATTGTTTCTAAGTTACTCGGGTTTTTCGTAATTGATTGCCCGATCGCATACAATGCTTTTTTAGGGCAACCCGCACTGATGACTTTTGAGGCCATCACCTCGATCCGACACATGGCAATGAAGTTTCCCCCAACTTCAGGTATATGTATCATGAGAGGGGATCAACTTGATGCCAGAGAATGCTATAGAATTTCCATGAGGGGAAAATCACAACCCGGGCAGCAAGCGATGGTCGTAGTTTAAGGAGGAGATGAGCCTAGGGTAATGGAAGTTACCTGTGTGGTGGAAGAACCTCAAGAAGAAGATAATTAGGTCACCCAACAGGAGGACATTGATTCAAGATTAGGCGAAGACAAGTCTGAGCTCCAAGCATTGGAGGAGCTTGTGGAAATCAGTACCGACCCAGAGGCACCTTCAAGGGTTATAAAGGTTGGGAAAAACCTTGGAGCCAAAAGGAAGAAGGAGCTAGTGTAGTTCTTGAGAAATAACCTGGATGTCTTCACCCAGTTGCACGAATATATGGTGGGAATTAGTCCGAATGTTATAATGCATACTTTGAATTTGGATAGGAATGTGCCTACAAAGGCCCAAGAACAAAGGCTTTTGGGGAGAGAACGATCGGAAGCTTTAGAAGAAGAAGTGGCTCGCCTACTTAAGTGAAAATTTATCAGGGAAGCAAAATATTCGACCTGGGTTGCTAACCTTGTTCTGGTGCTCTGGTCACGAAACCCAATGGGAAGTGGAGAACTTGCATTGACCTCTCCGATCTCAAGAAGGTCTGTCCTAAGGACTGTTTCCCTCTACCTAGAATTGATCAGTTGGTAGACGCAACAGCCGATCACGAGCTCATGTCTTTCATGGACGCATATTCTGGATATAACTAGATTGCGATGAACCATGCAGACCAAGAGCGTACTAGCTTCATGACTGAGAATAATGCATAACACTACAAAGTTATGCCATTTGGGTTAAAGAATGCTGGTGCAACATACCAGCAGTTAGTCAACAAAAATTTCGATGATATGCTCGTTAAATCAAAGATGACCTGTAGTGTCCCAAATTTACTAATAAGGCTTTAGGCCTTGATTAGTGTGCCTGGAGGGCAATAAGTGATTTATTATATGAATATGTGAATTTGATGAGTATGTGATTAGAAATGCATGTTTAGGTGAATTAAATATGCATGTGGGCCCCATTTGGTTATTAGGGGCATGTTTGTAATTTTATTCGTTGAGGGCATAAATACAATATTTGTGATTATTGTGATATATTTGTACGATCTGAGACAGTCCTAGGGAGTGGTTTAGCTAGAAAGTCACAACGGGGTCGAATACCCGATTCGGGGCGAGTCGAGGGGTATCTCGAGCATTAGACATTTTATTGGGTTGTCGGGTTATGAAAATAAATATTTGGAGATATATTTGAAGTTATAACGTTTAGGAGGGATTATCGGGGGAATTTACCATTTTTCCCTCGGGGACGTTTTTGGTACCCAAGGTAACCTTAGAGACTTAAGTTAAATAAAACAAAACTAAGGAAGCATTCAGAAATTTTGGTGAACCGACCCAAAAATATCTCTCTCTCTCTCTCACCTTCGGTTCTCTCCCTTCTCCCTCTTGTGTGTTGAAGATTTTGATGAGTTAAAGAATTGGCAAGTTTAGTTCTTAAGGGATTGATGCTGGCTGTGGTTGAGGATTAGTTCAAGGGCAAAGCTATTAGTTGAGGTAAGGATTCTAGCACTTAATTAACTGAATTATGCTGAGTTCTGTTGATGTATCAAAGTTATGCATGTGAGCTAGGTGGTGATCACTCTTGAGTATCTAGATGAGTTTTAGGGTTAATTCTTGCTAGGTTTTGTTACCGAGACTATAGTGGAACTTCTGTGGTGAATGAGTTGGATTGTTATATTGAATTTGGGGTAAATTGGCTTGATTTTGGTGATGAAAATGGAGGATTTTTCTGGGTTCGAAGGGTCAGGCCGCAACATTTTTCTTGCTGAGCTGCGACCCTCAAGAACATTTAGGTGGCCAGGAAGAAGGGCGGGCCGAGGCACACCATGGATTAGGTCGCGATGCGAATGGGTAGAATTTTAAGGCTGAGCCTCAGGTTGAGGCGGGCCGTGGCATGGGATCTTGAGGTCACGACGCTTAGTGGTTTTTGGACCCCAAGGAGGATTTTAGGCTCGGGAACCCAAAAGTTAAGGCTCGGGATGGATTTTATCACTCGAATTGATAGAATTCAAGGTCCCGGAGACTAGAATTATAACCCAAAGTTACTTAATGGAATAGAACTTGATGTATGGATGTTATTGATGCGTTGTGACTAGGTTTTCAGCGAGGCTTGGACTAGGGGACTGTGCTCGGGACATCGGTGCTCAGAAAGCTCGGGACACAGGTAAGAAAATTGTTGTACCCGTAGAGCAGGGCGAGGCCCTATAGTTTGTGTTGTAGGGCACAACCCTATATGATTGTGTTGCAGGGCGTAGCCCCATTGATTATGTTTATACTTGTTTAAGTATTTGTTTAATTATGCTATGTGTACATATTTGTGAATGAACGGCAAGGGTCAAGAATGGCGAAGCTCGAGAATGGCAAGGGCCGGGAACGGCGAAGGCCGAGTAAAACAAGGGGCCGGGAGTAGCGTTAAGCACGCAGAGTGCGAGTTGCCAGAGTGAGACCCTATTGGATACCTGAGATATCCTCATGGTGTAGACCGTGAACCCAGGGCCTGGTAAAGCGCCTGGGACGGCATGGCCGTTATATGTTTAGCCTGATGGCGGTTTAATTATATGCTGATTGATAGATGTGCATATGTTGATTGCTTGTGTGGAGTTTTCTTGCTGGGCTTCGGCTCACGTGTGCTCTATGGTGCAGGTAAGGGCAAGGGGAAGATTGACCAACCATGAGTACGGAGAGCGTGAAGTGACGTGTACATGTTTGGCCTGCCTGGCTGCCACGGCCAGGGGTATTTTTGGGAGATGTCTTGTAGTAAACCAGATTTTGTCATTTAGTCGACTTTAATTATATTTTGAGTTGTAAATATTTCTAACAGTATTTTGGGATCCCAAATGTTAAACGCTTTATAATTTTCAATGAATGGTAACATTTTCAAATTATGTGACTTTTATTACAGTTTAGCTACACTTTTAATCTAAAACCTCGGTTAGCGAGTTAATTGCACGTTTTAAACTCACCTAGTAACAACTCTAAGGCGGTAGGGCGTTACACGGCCAGTAACCATGTATTCGACCTAGAAGAATGTTTTGGCATGCTAATGATATATGACATGAAGCTAAACCCCCAGAAGTGTAATTTCGGAGTTTCGTCGAGAAAATTTCTGGGCTTCATAGTCAACACAAGGGGGATAGAGGGGAACCCAAAGAAAATTAGGTTGTTACTAGAAATTCCTTTGCATAGATCACATAAAGAAGTACAGAGCGTAAATGGAAAAGTGGCGGACCTAAACCGATTCGTTTCAAAACTCACTGACAAGTGTCTCCCGTTTTATAACTTGCTCAGAGGAAACAAAAAGTTTGAGTGGACCAAAGAATGCGAACAGGCATTTCGTGACCTGAAAGCCCACCTTGCTAAACCCCCGTACTATCAAAACCTGGAGCTGGAGAATGTTTGTTTCTATATCTTGATGTGACAGAAAATGCAGTCAACGTCATATTAGTTCGAGAGGAGAATCGGGCATAGAAACTAGTATGCTACGTGAGTAAAAGACTTCTAGGAGCTGAGTCAGGATATCCTTTAATAGAAACACTTGTGTTCTGCCTGATTTTTGCTTCAAGAAAGTTCAGACCGTACTTTCAATCCCACACCATCCATGTATTATCTTATTAACCTTTAAGGCAGGTCTTGCGAAAGCCTGAATCAACGGGAGGTTTACTAAAGTGGGCCATCGAACTCAGCCAGTTTGAAATATTGTATATGCCACACACAATGATCAAGAGTCAAGTGCTCGCTGACTTTGTGGACGAATGCACAAGTTTTCAGGACGAGCCAATGAGAGAACCAGTGCATGAGTTGTGGAAAATCTTCATTGATGGATCCTTTAACAAGAACAGATGAAGAGCTGGGATAATTCTGATATCACCTGAGGGGCATCGATTCCATACAACTCTTAGGTTCACGTTCTAAGCATCCAACAATGAGGCAGATTACAAAGCTCTATTGGCAAGAATAAGGGTGGCAAGAGAACTGAAGGAAAAAGTTATCCAATGTTACAGTGATTCCCAGCTCATGGTTTATCAAATATTTGGGGAGTATCAAGCTCGCGCTATCAAAATGGTGGCTTACTTAGCTAAGATTAAAGGCGAGTTATTTGAATTTGAGTTCTGCTCCATTGAACATGTACCCCACGTACAGAATTCCAATATTGATGCTTTAGCCCTACTTGCCACCACCAAATAGGCGAATACACTAAATGTAGTCCCGGTGGAGTTCTTTGATCAACCGAGCATGATGGCAGAATGAATTGAGGTCGGAATGATTGACATGAAACCGACCTGGATAACTCCCATAGCGGAGTACCTTACAACTGGTAAACTACCAAGCGATTGAAATGATGCAAGAAAATTTCTATATCAAGCCCTGCGATATGTTATGGTTGAAGGGACTCTATATCGATGAGGGAATTCACTATCCCTCCTGCGATGTGTTCTGCCCGAGGAAGCACAGACTATCTTACAGGAGATACACGAAGGCTTCTGCGGAGACCACACTGGGGATCAAAACTTGGCTCTAAAAATATTGAGACAATGTTATTTTTGGCCTACGCTGAAAAAGGATTCGACCTCGTACGCGCATAAATGCGACAAGTTCCAACTCTTGTCCACCATTTCTCGAGCAGCACCCATTGAGTTAACCATGATCTCATCCCCCTGGCCATTTGCAGTATGGGGAATCAACTTGATTGGTTCTTTACCAACAGGAAATGAGGAGTTCGTTATGCAGTTGTTGCCATCGACTACTTCACAAAGTGGGTCCAGGCCGAGCCTCTGGCGACCATAACCTTGAAGAGAATCCTGGATTTCATCGTAAAGAATATCATATGTCACTTTGGGCTCCCAAAGAAGATCATGTCTTACAATGGAACACAGTTTGATAGAGAACTCTTCACAAATTGTTTCTAGAAATACGACATAACCAAGAGTTTCTCGTCAGTAGCATACCCACAAGCTCATGGCAGGTCGAAGCTATAAACAAAACCCTAAAGGCGAGCTTAAAGAAGCGGTTAGATGAAGCCAAGGGATTATGGCCTGAGCAGCTCCCACAAGTACTTTGGGCCTATAGAACCTTACATCGCACCTCCACAAGGCATACTCTCTTCTCTTTGACTTTCAGAAGTGAGGCGATGCTCCCAATTGAGGCACTAGTGATGACACATAGACAAAAAACCTTTGTTCAAGATCAAAACCATGAGCTACTCAGCGCATCACTGGATCTGATCGAGGAAAAATAAGAAGAGTCACAATTGCAGCTTGCCCCATATCAGCAGAGAATCACTGGTTACTTCAACTCGAAGGTGAAAGGCCGTAAACTAGGACTCGGTGATTTAGTTCTTCGGAGGGTATTTTTGGCAAGTAAAGATCCCAAGGATCGTGTATTAGGACCAAACTGGGAAGGGCCATAACAGATCATGGAAATCCTACGTGAAGGGACTTTTAAACTTGCTCGGTTAAATGGAGAGATAGTTCAACGGACTTGGAATACCTACACCTTAAAAAATACTATCAGTAATAGTTGACATAGTTAATTTTCTTTAATGTTTTCATTACTGTTCCATGTAAGGCTTATTTATTAAAGTCATTCTATCTAAATAACACTGGATTTTAACGTAGAGCCAATAATTTCCTCTTATTCTTGTAAAGTATCACGTGCTCATTTTATAAAAGCGACCTAGAATATGCATAAATTATGGTCGCTTGAGGGGCACATAACCAAAGAGCTTTTCAAAGAGTTTAGCATATTCAGATAAAATTTGAAACATAGAATTTGGAAAAATTGATTATTCACCGGCTTTTTAAAGCTCATATTTTCAAAGTAATTCTGAATACGAACTAAGTTGGGAAAATTATAAGAGAAAACAAAAACTAGAAGACAACTAGGAAATCCTGGATATAAATAGGTCCGAGGCCTAATTCTTAACAAGTATAATGCTATTAAGCGGATAAAACTCCTGGACAGAACCAGATCAGAGGCTTGATTCCTAACAGGCATAACACTATTAGGTGGGCAAATTCCTGGGTATAACCAGGATATCGACTAAAATTGTTTAGTCGACCCATCAAAAACCTATCCCAATCTAAAGATAACCCCTACAATTTTGAGTGTGCAAGAATTTAAAATTCATAAGCATGGGAAGATAAAAGATTAATGGGAACAAAAATAGATCACAAAATAACGAACATGTACAAAAGAGTATATGGTTGTCTCAAGGAGAAAAAACCTCAATCTTAGCCCAAAGGCGATTGTTTCAATTTGTGAGAACTTAATTACAGGAAAAAGAAAAACAAAATAAATGAAATAAAAACATCATTGAGCTGCGTTAACTTACTCATGCGATGACACCTCCTCTCTGTTCCCTTCTACAGCTCTGAAAGCATCCACGGTCTCAGAAGGCTCCTGTGAGAATCGACTCTAAAACCTGGCAAGATAAGGTCCCTAGAGCTCTGCCGCCATAAAGGAGAAATCTTCTTTCTGGTTGTAAGCCCAGAACTTGAAGAACATCTCCTCCAGGACATTCATTGAGTCCACAATCTCCAGCCTTGCTTTCTCAGCCTCCTCCTTAGCTTTGGCCTCAGTCTCGGATAGCTTGTTCTTGAGCGCATCAACCTCTTTAAGTTTTTTATTGAGGTTGTCAACCTTGGCCTACAACTGATCCCATCGTTGGCTCACCTCCACAACCTGGTCCTTAGCAATTCGCTCATTCTCCGTGGAGGTGGCCAGGGTAGCCTTAGCAATCCACTCGTTCTCTTGGGATGTGGCCAGGGCAGCCTAGAGCTCCTCTTTCCTAGCTCGAGACTGGGTGATGCGGCGGAGTTGAGCCAAGGAAAACTACAAAGGGAAAATGTAGGTCTGGGTTAGTTCGCAAAAGAAAAAAAAAAAGTAATATAGGGGGAATGAAAATGGCTTCCAGTGAGGTTCATTCCCAAGGTGGACTCCAGAAAATCCTTAGGGGAATGCTCCTCCATGGTCCTCAGTGTAATATCCAACATTTTCATAATACATTTATTTATTATAAATCAGAGTTTTAATACATAAAATGTACAAGTTTACAAATTTAAGAAATAATAATGGAAAAATAGTGTTTAAAATATGATTTTAGGTTTTTAATGAGATTAAAGAGAGAGAAACTTGAGTAGTCAAGTATTGGATCCAAATGTCATATAATTTTAATTGGGGATTTTTATAAAATTAAGAAAGTTTTGCTAAAGGGCTTATTTGAAAAAAAAATTAGTATTTTGGGTCCAAGTGTAATTTTAAAAATAAATTTAAAAAAAAATAAGAAAAGAAAATAAAATAAAAGGCTTCAGCCTTTCTTTTTTACCCGAGCCCCTCTCTCTCTCTCCTCATAAAATCTCTCTCTCTCTCTCTCTCTCTCTCTCTCTCTCTCTCTCTCTCTCTCTCGCGTGCGTGCATCTGCCTGACCATCGAACGTCCACCGGCGATCACCGTTTATAGTCACGCGCCGGACCGTTGGATTCAGAGGCCTCCGAACTATCGACCATGCGGGAATCTAGAGCTCACTCGCCGATTAAACACTTCAACTGGTCGATTTAAGTTCGGCCACCCCGCGACTTCAAAGTTGTGATTCGGCCACCTCGAGCATCCGTTTGCCGATCCGTCACCACCATCGTGTTCCTAGTGTTGTGGGCTTCAAAATCCAATAACTGGTTTCTACATCTACCATAGTTGGGTGGTGGGCCCACCACGAGCCACCGCGATCCACCGTAGACCGACGGTCGAAACTTAGTGTTCGAGGTTTTGAAGTACGTTTTGAGTCTCAGAAAATCATCGTTTGACTTGTTCTGGAACCCGATCACTTTGGTATAATTTCTTTGACCTATATATTGTGATTTAATTGTGATTGATTAGAATAATTGTTATTATGTGTATTTATAGTATATAATTATATATTCTTGATATATGGAATATTTTTCTGTAATTATACTGGCTGTCTGGGATTATATGTATTTTTTATACAGGTTTTGATTTTGGAATTATCCACTTTATAGCCGTTGTGCTGTCCAATTTTCTAGAAAATATTAAATATTAAATAAATTATAAAAATACATATTTAATTGATTTTCCATTAATATGGAAATTATTATGATTAATTAATTTTAATTATTATTGTTATTGTTTTGTTAAGTAAATCAAGAATACAGATTCATATATATATATATGAAAAGTGTGATTTATAGTAAACCTATTATTTAACCATTATTATTGTATATTAATATTTGAATATTAAAATAATATCAAATATTAGTTTCTTACAATTATTGATATTTGTAAGACCAGTGAATTTTGGAGAAAGTATATTTATTATATCACTGGAATTTATATTATGACTAATTAATAATAATATACATATTTATATTTATATTATTATCATTATATTGATTATTACAATTTTATGTTAAAAATATGATTTCTTTTATAAAATGACTATTGGAATATATATTGTTTACCGAGTTTTTCGGAAACGAATACGAACGGAATAATAAAAAGATAAGAACTGTAGAAGTGCAGAAATGTAAATAAACAAACAGTGTTTTTACGTGGTTCAGGCGTTAACGAGCCCTAGTCCACGAGTCGATGTTATTATACTTGTAGAGAATAACAGTCAAACAGCTGGTGTACAAGAAACTCACAACCTCACAGTGTTTCTCTCGGGTTCTCTTGGAGAAGATGAAGCTAGAGAGATTTTAGTAGAGTTCTTGCTATGTGATTTGTTGGCCGTCCTCCCTATCGTAAAATGAGGGGGCTTTATAGCTAGGGTTTTTCTCTACTCACATGAGTCTTAATTACACCAGCCATAAATAGGGGATACAATTACAGTAGTCGCCTGGTTACCAGGCTCTATGTGGGTATATTTACGTGAAAGTATGGGGAATGCACAAAGGCAGCCGTCTTTTCCAAGTTGTCAGCGGAACAGTAGGCGAAATGATACTTTTAGGCGTTCGGGGATGTGTGCGGCCTTGACCTGTCGGGCGTGTCAGGCGGGATTCTGTGTCAGGCGGATATCACTCCAACTATGCCTCCTCCATGACTCGACCGCTTGGTCTTGTTCCGTGCGAGGCACGGAACTGTTTCCGCGAAGGCAACCTGAAGAGCTTCTCCTGGAAGGAGCTTCCCCGAAGGATATCCCTCCGGGAGTCCGGGAGAGCTGACGAGCTTCCGTGTCGCGTTTGCTTGAAAGAGTAAGCCGGACACTAAACGGGAGAGGCGAAGACTTTCTGTCCATCCGCGAGCTCTGGTCACCTATCGCGAAAGACTTTGATAATTCTGATTCCCCGAGGATATCCATCTAAACGCTATCTGGAAATCTGGATAACATTTACCCCCCAAGGTCACGGAGCTTTGAGAGATCCGGGAGCTTGTACAGTCCTCCGGGTATTCCGGTTTCTAGATTAGGCGAGGGGTCACCTCCTGTGTTCCTGGAAGGGTTCCTTTTTCCTGCCTGAGTGTTAGTATGAAAAAGAAAGGAAATTTCTTCTGTTTGAACTCAAGTACTCAAGTGTGGCAAGGGCCACGCGTCATGCCGGGAATGGCTCTGTGACCAAGACGTGTGCGTGAGGCGACTGGCTGAGTATGCGTGCATCAGGCATCTGAGTAATGATTTGACGGTTTTTAATGGTGCACCGGGCCCGAGGTGGTATAATGATGGGAAATAAATACTTTATTCCCATCCGAGGAGTCATAAATAGGATCGGCGCTTCATCTCCAGCCGTCGGATCTGATGCATGCGGTATGGGAAGATCAGGACCGCCCATTTGTAGGATTCGAAAGGACTTCACTCCTGCTATAAAAACCAGGGAACGGACCTTTCTTCCTCTTTACGCTCTCAAATTCTCTATCTTTCGGATTTTCAGATTCCCAAACCTTCGAACTTTCAGGCTACCAAGCTTCCATTCCTTCGAACTTGCCACTTCTTTTGGTAAGGAATCTAGAAACTTTTCTTTTGATTTGGCAGTGGGTTTGTTCGCCGAAGTTCAGGGTTTGAATCGCCGTTTGTCTTTGCAGCTTTTACTTCTCGCGATCGTGCTGTGCAGTGATCCGGTTACTCCTTCAATCTTCAACTACCCGAATACCAGTAAGTATTTCTACTTTGCTCTTTCCTTCCAAACCTTAGGTTGTTGGTAGTTGTTAGAGTTGAGTTTTCTGCCAGTATCGCCTATGTGCATGCGTGAATAGGGCTTTGATAGGCATGCGATTGATGTGAGTCGATAAGTAATCTCTTTGCATGCTTTGACGATTTGCGTTTGGAAAGTCGTTCCTCGTCTTGCTTGTGCTGTTTTGGTTTGCTGTTTTAGGGCATAAGCGTGAGCGCCTTTAGGGTGTCTTCCTCTGGGAAAACACTTCTCTTGGCGGGCTTAGGCTCGGAGTTTGAGTTTGGCTCCTTGCTGTCCTTCGGGTGGCATGGTGTCAACCCCTCGGCAAGCTCGGTGGGAGCCTCTCCAAGCAGTTTTCGGGGAGGGTCTCCCCGACGCCTTTGATACCATTAGGGTATGACAAGGGTGCTGACTGCTTAGAGTGTTTTCTTCTTTGTTTCTCTTGTTCAGTGACGAACACCTCAAAGGAACAAATCCTTGCCGCGGTAGAGGCTGAATCTGCCTAGGAGCAAGGTTCCCCTGTCGATGGCGCACTGGGGAAAGGAAAGGCTAAAGTGGTCACGGCTAGCCTCCCGACTATCAACAGTTCAGTCTGGGAGATGGACCAGAAGCCGAACCTGCTCAGGAACTACGGCATGCTGGAGCTGTACTCCTCAGAAGCAGGCCTGAAGAACATCCCAGGCCTGATGTGGCACCGTCTGTCGGTGCTGGGTGAGTCTCCTAGTCAGAGTCATGAGGGCTTTGGTGCCTGGAGCTGGGCACACATAGTGTGTGGGGCGCACTTGCCCCTAAGAAGTTATTTTGCCAATTTCTATGTGAAGGCGGGGATTGCCCCCTTCCAGTTGATTCCCCCCAGCTATAAGCTCCTAGCGGGGTGGTACATCTTTTGCAAGTCCCGGGACCTGGAGGTCCCTACCCCAGAGGAGGTGCTATACTTCTATGGGCTGAAGTCTCAACCCATGAGAGGTCATCCAGACAAGGTGGGGTTTTACAGGCTGGAGAGGTACCCGGACGTGATGTGTCCTACCTGCCATACCGCAAGGGTTCCAGACCTCCGGGAGTACTGGTTCCTGACGACCGGCTTCCCATTGAAGAGGGTGTCAGCCCTATCTTTGGACTTCAAAGTCCCTGGTAAGTGCTCCTTCCTCTCCTTTTTAACTTTGTTTCTTTACGTTTGATTTGCCTTTCGGGAGGATCTCTAATGCTCGTATTTGGATTTTGCAGAAGTCATTCCGCGGACACCTCGCTGTGCGGAGATGATAAGGAGGTCAAAGTTCTACGAAGGGCTCTCGGAGGAAGAGCTGAAAGTGGAAGGACTTGTGACCTCCGAATCTTTGAGGGAGTATGGGCTACTCGCCTCTTTCCAAAACATTGAGCCAGTGAGTGGCAGGGGGCAAAGTCAGGTGTCAGCTGACATCCGGGAGCAGATTGCCCTGGAGCTGTCCAAGGTGTTCTGCCAAGCGGCCCAGGACGAGAATACTTTATCCCCTAGTTGGGCGGAGAGGTTCCCCGACCCCCAGCCGGAGGAAGAGGAGATCGAGGCTCGCTACGCCGCAGCTTACCCCAACGAAGGGACTCCGGGGGCTGGTACCTCCGGGAGAGGTAAGACTAGTTTTCGATTGATCCACACCCCCAGCCTATCTGAGGTTTCCCGGACCTCTCAGATGGGGTTCGATCCCCGCTTCCTTAGGCTAGATCCGCGCAGGATACCCTTTGACAGATATTGCGATAGGGTAGATGAGCTCCTCGGATATTTGGATGACGGTAGTCTGCAAGAAGGTGTCACCATGGTTGACCCTTCTTCCCTCAGCATGTCGTTCCCGGACTTCAAGGAGTACGGGAGCTTCCTGGAGCAGGAAGCGGTGTCTTGTTTCGCTCGGGGAAGGCCATCCACATTTCTCGTGCATGGTCGTCCCTCTCAAACGTCTCTCTTTTTTGTTCCTTGTTCCCTGCTGGCGGACTTGCTTGTGCTTTTATGTTGTTGATTGTCTTGTCCTCTGCTTATCTTCTTTCACATTGCTTGCTGGTTCGTTAACCTTGCTTCGTACGTTTCTTGCAGAATATCCCGAAGCCAAGATGTTGGGGAGAGTTACCTTACTCATCAAGAAAGCCGCCACCAGCCAAGATCCGTCCAAGGGGAAAGGACGAAAAGCCAGAGCCGGTAGGGGAGGTAAAGCTGCCACATCCAAGAAAACAGGTGGCGAGGCGCAAGTGTCTCCGGCGGTGGAGAGATCTCCTGCCAAGGGGCCTTCCGAGACCATGGCGACCTCGAGTAGTAGCAGCGACGGGGAAGGGCTTGTGTTCCCCATGAAGACAACTGGGGTGAGCAAGCGTCCCGGAGGAGATGCTGAGGGCGCCAAGAAGAAACGCCTTAGACACTCTTCTCCCGGTCGAAGGCAACAACAACAACAATAACAGCAACCACAACAACAACAACAGCAACAACAAGAGCAACAGAGACAATCACCACCGTCACAGCAGCAGCAACAACAACAGCCAAACCAGCAGCAACAACAAAGGCAATTACTTTCGCCGCCGCAGCAGCAACAGCAACACCAGCAACAACAACAGACCGGGGCGGTAGTGTCTTCCCTACCATCCTTAACACCCCGTCTGCCTCCTCCTCCAGCCCAAAGGGAGTCCACCCTTTCGGGGTCTCCTTCTTCTCAGCAAACAAACCTTCCCCTGCCTGGCTTGAAGTTCCACTTCCCTCAGAAACCAACCCGTTTCCCCGCTGCCCTCCTGGAGGGTGTAAGACGGGCCGATAATTTTTTGAAGAGGCGGTTGGAGGCTGAGAAGGCTGTTACTCAGGGAAGGGCAGACAACTTGTCTGCCGTGATGAGAGCTGAGCTGGCCGAGGGGGTGAGATCCCTTCACCCGGCTGGAGCGGTTTTGGATGGCCCAGCCTTGGAGAAGAGGCTGGTGCCTAGGCTCGGACGTGCATTGGCGCCGTTCGGAGCGCAGATGATGGAGGACATGGCCCTGAGCTTTTGCGAGCTCAATTCTGAGAAATGGGCCATCAGTAGCAGTAAGGATCCGCTGCTACTGACACATGCCGTGAAGCAGCAATTGTCCGGGGTAAGCCGTCAGTTGTTGTGTTTTGGGATCATCTGTCTTAGCACATTTGGTTCTGCTTAACTCATTCTGTTGTCTTTCCTTGCAGGCCTCTCTGATCGCGAAACGCTCGTTCCGGGAGGTGGGTGCAGTTCTGGTTCAGCTGGAGGAGAGCCAGGTGGCTCGCCAGGCCTTGGAGGCGGAGAAGCAGAAACTGACCCAACAGATCGAGAGCATAAGGGGGGAGGCTTCGGAGAAGATTGACCAGGCCCAGCGCACGGCTGAGGAAGAGGCGGACAAGAAATATCTTGCCAAATATCGAGAGTACCGGGCCAGCGCAGAGAATGAGTTCAAACAGCGGTCGGATGACTTGAAGGCCGAAAACTCCAAGCTCCGGGAAGAGCTATCCCAAGCCAGGGTGGAGAAGGATACCTTGGAAGCCCGCTTGCAATCGAAAAATGATCTCCTCCTTAAGCGGCAAGAGGAATATGCCACTCTTCAGAACAAGCTGCACGAGGAGGAGCAATTTCATAAGAGGAGCAGGGATCTCGTGTCTATGCTGGAGTTGGGGCTCGCCGAGAAGGATAAAGAGATCGGAGCCTTGCAATTCACCGCCAGGGGGCATGTGACCGAGAAGCAATCCGTGCTGAACCAAAATAAGGTGCAGCGCAAGGAGATTGATTCTCTTAAGGGAGAGCGGGATGCATCCAAGGCCGAGACGGAAAAACTGAAAGCTCAATTAGCTGTCGCGGAGGCAAAGCTGGCAACCTCTGAGGCGGAGCGCTTGAAGGAGAAGGAGGATGCCGAGGTGGTACTGAACAGGACGATTAATATATCGCACGTGGTCCTCATGCATCAACTCTGGAAAATGAACCCGGAGGTACTAGGCTATCTGGGAGAGGATGCCGACGCCATGAGGGAGAAGCTACAGGTGTGGGATCAAGGCCCAGAGGTGTACGTCCAAACTTACAACATTGACGAACCTGCTGGAGCCCCTGAGGCATGAGATCCCGGAGAGGCGGGGACCTCTGAACCTGCCCGTGATGAAGTTCCGCCTTCCAATGAGCCGACTCCGCCAGCCCCAGTCGAAACCGTTGACCTCGAGGCCTTGGCCGTGGATACCGCTGCCACCCCCAATGCTTGAAGGGGCCTTATCTTTAATTATTTTTCATTTGTGTTTTTCTTTGGGGCGAAGCTCCCTGTACTCTTTTCTCATTGCAGATATTTTTGCCATAATTATAGCATTCTCCTTTCTTTTCTACCGAGTTCTTTGTTTAACTTTGCGTTTAGGGTAGACTTTTACACGGTAGAAACTGCTGTAGGGGCGCATGAGGTTTTGGTTCCAACGGCCAGAACCTATGCACTTCCAACTTGAAGCTCTAACGGCTGATGTCTTTTCCCACGTAGTTTCTAGGTTACGAAGGTTTCCTGGTTCCAACGGCCAGACTCCTTTCACCGTATTTTAGCTTTCCTAAGGCAAATAGCCAATCCTGGGACTTGTAGTTATACTGTTCGCTGGGATTTCTAAGGTGAGTCGTTCCATGGCTCGGAACGGGAGTTCTTTTGGTGAGCGTCGCTAGACTTAAGGTTAGATCTTAGCGAAGCAAAACTAATTGTCGTTGCGAACCTCATGGTGGCTGACTTCAGGGACCTGGCATGGAGCCCTGCGAGGCAAGGCTCGTTGCAGTCGGGGAAATTGCCACGCCCACCATGTGCGATCCCCGCTGTGAGTGGGGGATCGACCATATCTGCTCCTGGAGCTGAAACTTGCAGTGGTCGAGGAGATCGCCATGCATTATTTTGTGAGATCCGGAGCTGAAGCCTGCGAAGCAAGGCTTACAACGGTCGCGGATCTTGCCATCTTTCGCCTTGCGGGACCCGGAGCTGGAGCTTGCGAAGCAAAGCTCTACAGCGGTTGCGGAGTATTCTGCAAAGGACTTGTCAGGGAGTTGGGGGTGTTTCGGCGTAGCTCTCTGAATGTGCCCCAACCCCCAGTCCTGTTCATCGCTGGGCTACACAGGAGATAATTTTCATGATGCATAATGGCAGACATTTCAATGGCAATTTTCACATAAACACATAATGCGCACATGACACGTAATGCAAGTATGTTTATGGCAACAACAAATTAACCTAAGCTTAACAATTTAAAAAATGCTAGCACATAAGTGGTGTTCTGTGTATGTTTTGTTCAAGGGTGTATGGCTATGCCTTAGCCATGTATACCCCCCAAGTGAGCGTGGGGTCCGGACGTCTCCGGACCGCGTGGTCACTTGTTGAAACGCAGCTTTGAACACAGGGATAAAAAATGCAGTAAAAGCGGAGTGAACCTCTCCGTGTTTCATCAAATTAGCCTGTTAGGCATGTGTTTTACAGCAGGGAGGATTATCTCCACATTTTACATTTTTGCTGCGTCCACCAAGGACTTTCGACTAGCTAGTCCAGGGCCTACTGATAGTAACGGCGGAGGCGCTCCGCGTTCCAGGCGCGCGGGACTTTAGATCCGTCGAGTCTCTTTAAGTGATACGTCCCATGGCCCACTTTTTCTTGTACTTCATAGGGGCCTTCCCAGTTGGGTCCGAGGACTCCCACTCCCGGATCCTACGTAGCAGGAAATACTCTCCTTAGGACAAGGTCCCCAACTTCGAATGTACGGCTCTTGACTCTTGTGTTGAAGTGTCGGGCTATCTTGCCTTGGTACATTTTTAGTTGGACCTGCGACTGCTCCCGGAGCTCTTCGATCATGTCCAGGGACTCCTGGAGAAGGGTGTGGTTCCGGGTAGGGTCGTAGGTGTCCTGCCTGTGAGAGGGGATCATAGTTTCTACTGGGATGACAGCCTCGCAACCGAAGGTCATGGAATAAGATGTGTGCCCCGTCGAAGTTCTCTCTGTTGTGCGATAGGCCCAAAGTACTCGCGGAAGCTCTTCCGGCCAGTGAGCCTTGCAGGCTTGGAGTTTTTTCTTCAACGTGGTCTTTAAGATTTTGTTTACTGCTTCCACTTGCCCATTAGCTTGAGTTCTGGCGACTGCGGAAAAGCTTTTGATGATTCCATGCGAAGCACAGAAGTTCGTGAAATGTTCACTATCAAATTGCTTCCCGTTATCGGACACAATTTTTCGTGGAAGCCCAAAACGACACACTATATTCCTGATGACAAAGTCCAGTGCTTTCTTAGACGTGACCGTGTTCATAGGTTCAGCTTCAGCCCATTTGGTGAAGTAGTCTACCGCGACTATGGCATACTTCACTCCGCCCCTTCCAGTTGGAAGGGAACCTACTAGGTCAATGCCCCAGACGGCGAACGGCCAGGGGCTGGTCATTAAGGTAATTTCTGTAGAAGGCGCTCGCGGAACCTTGGCGTACCTCTGGCACTGCTCACATTTTCTGACATAATCCACACAATCCTTCTTCATGGTGGGCCAGAAGTATCCTTGTCGAAGGATCTTTTTGGAGAGGCTCAGCCCGGAGGTATGGTCGCCACAGAACCCTCCGTGAACCTAATGGATGATGGCGCTGATTTCGGTTCCGGCAACACACCTAAGGAAGGGTATGGAAAACCCCCTGCGGTAAAGCTTTCCATCCATCATCACGTATCGGGGAGCTTGATACTGGAGCTTTCTTGCGTCAGCCTTATCAGTGGGGAGCTCTCCGGTGGTGAGAAATCTGAGGATGGGTCCTATCCAGGAATGCGAATGGTCGATGATGGCATTTACCCTCTGTGTCTCGGTACTAGGTGCTTCTAAGTGCCCGATGGGCACTAGGCCATATTGTTCAATCTCCGGGTCTGTTGCAAGCTTGGCCAGCGTGTTCGCGAGTGAGTTCTGGTCCAGGGGGACCTGGCGGATTTGGTAGCCTTTGAAATGCTGCAGGAGGCCGCGGGAGAGAGACACGTAGGCAGCCATTTTTTCGCCTTTCGTCTGGTATTCCCCGGATATTTGGTTTACCACAAGTAGGGAGTCGCTGTATACCTCGATTTTTTGGGCTCCGACTTCTCTGGCCAGTTGCAATCCGGCCAGCATGGCTTCGTGTTCTGCCTCGTTGTTGGACGCTGGGAATGCGAAACGGATGGCGCTCTGGAGCTGATGTCCTTGGGGAGATACTAGGATGACCCCTGCTCCAGCTCCTTTTTCATTTGAGGCTCCGTCTACATAGACCTTCCATGTGGGAAGTTCCGGGACAGGATCTTCCGGGAGGTCATTCATTCCTGAGCATTCCACAATAAAGTCCGCGAGAGCTTGTCCTTTTATGGAAACACGTGGCTGGTAGTGAATGTCAAATTGGCTCAGTTCCATGGCCCATTTAAGCAATCTGCCAGAAGACTCGGGCTTCTGCAAGACTTGTCGGAGAGGGTGGTTGGTGAGTACTCTGATGGTGTGCGCCTGGAAATAGGGCCTTAGCTTCCGCGAAGCGATTAGCAAGCAGAGGGAGAGTTTTTCAATCATTGAATATCTGGACTCGGCGTCCAGTAACCTCTTGCTTACGTAATACACAGGGAACTGGATGCGGCCGTCTTCCCGGACGAGAGCGGCACTTACTGCGTGCTCTGTCACAGCTAAGTATAAGAACAACGCCTCTCCTTCGACAGGTTTGGACAGAATGGGAGCTCGGGTTAAGTGTTCCTTGAGGTGTTGGAAGGCTGCTTCGCATTCGGGGGTCCACTCGAACCTCTTGTTTCCTCGCAACACATTGAAGAAGGGGACACATTTGTCAGTGGCCTTAGATACGAAGCGGCTGAGCACAGCTATCCTTCCGGCAACGCTTTGGACATCCTTATGCTTCCGGGGAGAAGGCATATCTATGAACGCCTTAATTTTCTCAGGGTTGGCCTCCACTCCGCGGGAGCTGACAATGAAACCGAGGAACTTCCCAGACGAGACCCCGAAAGTACATTTCTTCGGATTCAGTTTCATTCCATACTTTCGAATCACGGCGAAAGCTTCCTCAAGGTCTTCACTGTGGTCCCCAGAGGTCTTGGACTTTACCAACATGTCGTCTACGTACACCTCCATGTTCCTCCCCAGCTGGTCCTTGAACATCTTGTTTACTAGACGCTGGTACGTCGCCCCAGCATTCTTCAAACCGAAAGGCATGACCACGTAACAGTAGACACCCTTGTCCGTGAGGAAGCTGGTGTGTTCCTGGTCCGCGACATGCATCTTGATCTGGTTGTATCCGGAGTATGCATCCATGAAGGACAAGAGTTCATACCCGGAAGTAGCGTCTACCATCTGATCGATTCGCGGAAGAGGGAAACAATCTTTCGGGCAGGCTTTGTTTAGGTCTGTGAAGTCAATGCACATTCTCCAGGACCCATTGGGTTTCGGGACCAGAACCGGGTTGGCCAACCACACGGGATAGTGTGACTCCTGGAGAAAGCCTATGGACATCAACTTGTCCACTTCAGCTTTGACTGCTTCGGCCCTTACTGGGTCTAACGGCCTCCTCTTTTGGCGAACTGGAGTTGCATATGGGTCTATGTTGAGTGCGTGGCACGCAACATTAGGATTAATCCCCGTCATATCAGTGTGGGACCATGCCAGGATATCCTGATTATTCTTCACAGTGGCCACGATCTTTTCTCGAATGGCCGATGGAAGGTTTTTCCCTACCTGAATGACTTTGGTGGGATCTCCCGGGTTGAGGATCACCTCTTCGACTTCCTCCATCGGCTCTATCGCTCTCTCGACCCCCACTCTAGGGTCGAGTTCATCAACGCACGCCCCTTGGGCGCCCCCAGTTTCTGGTAAATCTCCCGCTAAAGGAGCGGCAACAACCGCCTCCTGGACCGTGTAGACGGATCGGACGGAGACGTTATAACAGCTTCGTGCACTTCGTTGGTCTCCCCGGAGGGTGCCGATACGCCCATCGTCGCATGGAAACTTCAGGCATAAGTGGCGTATCGAGGTTATGGCCCCGCAATCGATTAGGACCGGTCGGCCTAGGATAGCATTATACGCCGTGGGGCAGTCGACCACTACAAATGTGCAGTGCTTGAAGGCGCAAGCGTCGCTTTCTCCTCTTAGGGTGACTGAAAGTTGAATTTTGCCTAATGGCATGAGTGCATCCCCATTGAACCCCTGAAGCTGGATGGGGCATGGGGTCAGGTCTGTCTCGGTTAATCCGATAGCATGGAAGGCAGCTTTGAAGAGGATATTTACGGAGCTTCCATTATCGACAAGGATCCGTGATACCTTCTTATTGGCAATCTGAGCTTCCACCACGAGGGGATCGTTGTGGGGGAAGTGCACATGTCGGGCGTCATCTTCCGTGAAGGTGATGGGAAGATCCATCATTCGGGGACGCTGAGCAGGTGACTGAACCAAGGCGCACATTTCTCCGGTGTGTTCTAACTCCCTCAAGTACCTTTTCTGGGAGTTGCGGGTGCTTCCGGCAAGGTGCGGTCCTCCGGAAATGGTGGCTACGTGTCCGTCAACGGGTGGCGGAGCAAGGCCGGGCGGATATGGGTTTCCGGGTCCCGGAGCCAATAAGGCAATGGGTGCCGGAGGGGTTGGAGCAGGGAGCGCTGGGAACTGAGACCCAGGTGCTTGGGGGTGACTATGCAGCTCCGTGAACTACTCCAGGAGCGCTAGCCGTCCCCCTCTGTCCCGGAGAATATGCAGCTCCGTGAACTACTCCCTGTCCGGGATAGATTATGGGTATCCTCACCCATTGACCGAGGTGTCCCGCTCTTGCTAGGGACTCGATCTCATCCTTCAGCTGAAGACATTCGTTTGTGGTGTGCCCCACGTCTCCGTGGAACTCACACCTCTTATTGGAGTCTCGCGGACGCCTTCCTCCGTGAGACACTTTCGGGGGTTTCCTGTAGTTGACCATATTACAGGTCGCCCGATAGACATTCTCTCGCGAATCTATTAAACTGGTGTACTTCGTGAACTTGGGCTCATAGTCCTTCCGGGGTTTCTTTGAATGGTCTCCCCGGTTGGGGTTTCTTCCGCCTCGTTTATTCCGCGATTGGCTCAGATTTCGTTCTGGGCCTTCTGCTTGCGGTTGCGACGGTCCGGGAGCGATACTACATCCTGTCTGTACAGCTCCGTACCCAAAGAAATGGGTTTGACTCGGCGTCTGAGCAGACGCGGTAGGCCCATACACACTTGGAGTGAACTGGGCTCCTGGAAGCGTGAGGGCTGGTGCGGGAGCTTGCGAAGCAAAGCTCGGCGCAGTCACGGAAGGCGTCGGAGCTGGGGGAACTCCAAAGGCCTGCTGGTAGGCATCCTCAAGGTTGATGATTCCCTGAGCTCTTGACATGAATTCGGACAGCGTTTCTGCCCGTCTCCTTTGCATTTCTCCCCATAGCAGGGAGCCGACATTAAGGCCCGATTGAAGGGCGATCAGCTTCATGTCGTCGCTGACCTTGGTCTTAGCAGCAGCTTCCATCATTCTCTGAATGAAAGCTTTGAGGTTCTCATTGGGTAGCTGCTTGATGTTGGTTAAGGAACCAACCTCCATGTCGTGGTCTCGGGCAGCAATGAACTGCCTCCTGAATGCGGACTGTAGCTCCTTCCAACTATGGATGGATCCGGGAGCTAATCTTTTCCACCAGTCCTCCGCGGACTTGGTAAGGGTGAGTGAGAAGCACATGCATTTGGCATCCTCACTGACTCGCGCCACTTGCATCATTTTGTTGTATTTAGCTAGATGGGTGCGCGGGTCTGTCCTCCCCTCATATAATTCTATGTGAGGCATTTTGAAGTTATCCGGGAGGGACGTTTCCGCGATCCTCCGAATACATGGCTCCGGGTCCTCCTCCTCGGAGTCTGACAGGGCCCCACTTTGCTTCCGGACCAGCTTGGTCAAGGCAGTGATCTGTTCCTCGAGCCTCTTTGTATCACTCTCCGGGAGGTCACGTCCCCGGAACTTGTCATTAAGATGATTCCGCAGGTCATCTCCGCGAGGCCGGGCCTTTTCTCCTTTGGCCTTTTCATACTTGGCCTCCAACCTTCTTCTTAGGTCCACCGTGGACCAGCTATCTTCGGAGTGCGTGTCCGCAGCCCGACCGTCCTGGTTGACGGAATCACTGGGGCAGTTGTTCCTTCCCCTAGGCCTGGGTGCCTTAGCACCGGGCCCTTTAGGCACAGAGTGCCCCCTTGGGGCTGAAGGACGTCTGGGCTTAGGAGCGCCAGAGACCTTCTGCGCGCGGGGGGGGGGGGGGGGCGCAGTCGGCCTGGTGATTCACGCCTTTAGGAGGTGCAGGGGCATTAGTGCGCACAGGCTCCCCAACCTTTTCTTTGCCCTTGTTAGGGGCGGCTTTGGATGGTCCAGCAGCGGCTGGATCCGGCATGGTGGCATCAGCACCACCTGGAACAGAGGCATCCTCGTCCGAGTCGCCTAGATCTCCGAACTTGCTTTGGAGGCGCTCCATTATGCGCTGCATTTTTTCGGAGACGCGCTCCTGCTCAGCAAGCTTGGCCTTAGTGACCACCAGTTCTTCGGCTACTTGGACCAGTTCTGGATCCTTCTCGTAGTAGTAGCCGTCTTTGTAGTAACCATCTCGGACATACTCTTCTTCGCTTTCTAAGTATGTCGTATCTTCAGTACTGACCCGATCCTGGCGGGATGTCGGGTCTTCACCTAGGTGGTCCGAGGGTTCGTTTTGTACCACATCTTCCATCATAGTATCGGGGTTGACCCTAGCATTTTTGTCAACCGCAGATTTTCTCGTGGTCACCATCTTTTCAGTACGCAGAAAAAGAGCTGACTAACAACTTCCTACAGCTCTCAATGAAAGCACCAAAATGTTTACCGAGTTTTTCGGAAACGAATACGAACGGAATAATAAAAAGATAAGAACTGTAGAAGTGCAGAAATGTAAATAAACAAACAGTGTTTTTACGTGGTTCAGGCGTTAACGAGCCCTAGTCCACGAGTCGATGTTATTATACTTGTAGAGAATAACAGTCAAACAGCTGGTGTACAAGAAACTCACAACCTCACAGTGTTTCTCTCGGGTTCTCTTGGAGAAGATGAAGCTAGAGAGATTTTAGTAGAGTTCTTGCTATGTGATTTGTTGGCCGTCCTCCCTATCGTAAAATGAGGGGGTCTTTATAGCTAGGGTTTTTTATTAGGGTTTTTCTCTACTCACATGAGTCTTAATTACACCAGCCATAAATAGGGGATACAATTACCGTAGTCGCCTGGTTACCAGGCTCTATGTGGGTATATATACGTGAAAGTATGGGGAATGCACAAAGGCGGCCGTCTTTTCCAAGTTGTCAGCGGAACAGTAGGCGAAATGGTATTTTTAGGCATGCTGGGATGTGTGCGGCCTTGACCTGTCGGGCGTGTCAGGCGGGATTCTGTGTCAGGCGGATATCACTCCAACTATGCCTCCTCCATGACTCGACCGCTTGGTCTTGTTCCGTGCGAGGCACGGAACTGTTTCCGCGAAGGCAACCTGAAGAGCTTCTCCTGGAAGGAGCTTCCCCGAAGGATATCCCTTCGGGAGTCCGGGAGAGCTGACGAGCTTCCGTGTCGCGTTTGCTTGAAAGAGTAAGCCGGACACTAAACAGGAGAGGCGAAGCCTTTCTGTCCATCCGCGAGCTCTGGTCACCTATCGCGAAAGACTTTGATAATTCTGCTTCCCCGAGGATATCCATCTAAACGCTATCCGGAAATCTGGATAACATATATACATTCATATATGTATTGTTATTGAGGTATTTTGTTATTATTATTGAAATAAGTTTATTTATAGATGATAATTATTATTGTTGTTGTTGTTATTATTATTATTATTATCATGAGAGTACATTATTAAATGAGCAATGTTTTATATGAAGAGTTATTTGTATTACGTTGATAATAATTATTATTATCATTCATATAGTTTATGATATTGTTAATATACACTATCAATAGTGGATATTTACGATTTTGATAGAATTTAATAAATAATGTTCCTTGAATAGGATTTGTATGGATTTGATTGATTGACTCTTGCTGAACAATTTTAAAATAAGCTAAGGACCTAAGGTAAGTAAATCTCACCTTTTGTGCTTAAGTGTAAGATGCATGACTACATTGATTGTGTACATCTGATGAGTTAAGTATGGTATGATGATGATGCATATGATAAGTATGTGAAGAATGGTTATATGAACACCATAAGGGTGTTGTGTGATATGTAATTGATGAATTCCGTGATATGTGAAAGATGTCTTACTTGGTTAAGAATGATATGAATTATGTGCAAGTATGTGTTCTTATGTTGATGGATATGTGGATTACTTTATGTTCATGATTTGTTATATGTTATGATATATGAAGCGTTTAAGTTTTTAGGCTGGAAACCTTAGACCTGAGCCATAGCTCTACGTTAAGGTATAACAACGCCCCCAACCCAAAGCTTCATGTATTATGACTAAAGATGTTTTGAGTTATATGAGATGTGATACAATGCCTTGATTGAATACCATCAAACATGAATCATGAACATGAACATTGACATTTCAGCATCAGCATGTATGCATGGCATGTACAGTTATGTGATACATTATTATGTGATATAAGACCATGCATATAAATATGAGGAAAATTGTGAAATACCTTGAAATGTCTTATGTGAAGTGAACATTTTAATGACACAAGGCTTAAGCAAAGTGATAATAAGATGTTTAAAAAGGGTGCCACTGTTTTGATGAAGCAATCAATGTAAGTTCAGTAAAGAAGACGGAAGTCTATAAGACTTATAGTGGCTGCCCACTAGTGTGGGCTAGGTCAGAGTTGACCATTCAGATATGTTTGCCATGTTTCCGTCTTTCTCCTCCATATGTGTAATAAGTATGGCAGCTATGGCAACGATGAAATGAGTGTTATGATAAGCCTAGCTGTGATGACGGCTAGCCGGAGGAGAACCCATGGGATTCTATATGATATGTGTAACAAGCCCTGCAGGCATTGGCCGAATCAAACAGTGTGCACAAGTGATATTGGGCCCATAAAAAAATGTGAAACTAAAAGAAAGATCATAAAAGTAAAGTTTGAAAGTGCATGAGCAATAAACGAAATGCATAGGTATATAAGTCAGCATATTAGTATATGGGCACTTCAAACTCACGACATTCATGTGTATGTGTATGCATGAGATTTGCTTACTGAGTGTTAGCTCATTATGTTATTTTCCAACATTTTTCCAAGTGTGGCTTTAGCTGTTGAGCAACTTGTGGAGCACGGACTCAGTAGCAATGCAATAGTGGTTTAGAGTTTTCATATGGCTACATTAAATTTAAAGTATTCATACGTGTAATAATTTATACTAATAAGTTTATATAAAAGTTTTAAATTTTTCTGTATTTCTATGTATCATTTTATTTAAATTCTTTTGGTCAAGTGCCTTACATACTCGTAAACCCTAGAATTACGAGTATGTGGCGGACGTATCCTACCTTAGGGTCGTTACACTCAAGACCTTAATGTTGGCTCGATATGCATGGCCCATCAAATGGTTCACCATGTCATATACAGTTCCTCAGAATGCTTCTAGGTTCCTTGCCAGTTCGAGGGGTTTCACAGGGATCTGAACGGAGGGGACTTCGCCCAGGAAAACCTGAGGGATCGGAGCAGGTTCATTTTGAGGACGAGGAGCCTCAAGAATGGTAACGGTCATTTCCGGAGATGGGGGCTGAGTTTGCTGATGTTGTCTCTGGATGTAGCTAGCACCATAATCTTTTGCAAGAGATTCGGTGGAAGCTCTAGACTTGGAGGCACCTTTCTTTGATATTATTGCCTTCTTGACTACGGGTCCAGCTCCGACCCCGCTAGATTTAAAGGTGTCGTTTAGGTCCATATCGTCACTTGCAAAGGAACGAGAAGAAAATTCAAATACAAGAAATAGATAGTCAAAGTAGTGCAAGGAAGAGAATAGAGCAAGAACCCTACCCTCCGAGCTAGAGGATGAAACTATTATGATTAACTCATGGTTACGAACCAGACTTGGTAAAACCTCTAACTCATGGATTATCGGAGGTGGGGGGACTCTAATATTATTACGCCTTGGGTCCTACGGGGTTCAGCCTCTTCATCTAAGATGGACTCTTCCACGGTCTGCCTAAAACCTGGGGAAAATACACCCTGATGTAAGGAAGGTCAAGTCACACGATTCATACCATACTCCTCAAAAATTGTGGACCTAAAGTGGAGGGTATTATCTACCACTATGGTGCATCGGTGATAACTATGGTCGTATCGAACCACCAAGTGATCCACACATTATTGGAGGGTCATGTTAAGGTCCAGGTCAACCGGATTTTGACTCACGCGTTGCCGTGGGTTGAATCGGGCTAGCCTTAAACTGGCAGCAACTCAGTTTAATTCTCTATAGGGGTTACCTTGGCTAGAAGTGCTGGCTGATGCTCCCGACACAGCTCGGTATGGGTCAGGATGCTGCCTTTCTTCAGGAGCCCTTCTCTTGTGCACCAGTGATGCAAGATCCTCTTCCTCTTCAGTGTCTTCAATGGCAAGGAGGACTTCTTGAGGTGGAGGGAGCTCGGGGGGCAAACCTTTGGCTTTGATGGCCAACATTTGTTCTTTACAGATCAGCTTACAGGCCACCATGGTAACATCATTCACTACCATTCAGAACTCCTTCTCCTTCGAAGCGATACGAGACATTGTCTCGTTATGACCTCCAAGTGTCTCAGATCGCCCTGTCCTCTTGTATATAGTTGCACAAAGTAACAACTCAGTTACGATGGTTAAACTCATTAAAAAAGGAATCCACGTATGAAATTTGAGGAGTAAAGATACTTACAAGGATGGTTGAAGTACCAATGAGTGCAGTTCTTGAACCCATTTGACATAAAGAATTGATCTTTATATTCATTCGGGTGGCTGGGGAGGTCGATGACGAAGGCCATGTTGGGAAATCGAGTGAGGTAATAGAAACCATCATGTCACCCCTTCTACTCAGGGTTGGCTTTAAGGCAGAATAAATACATGATGTCGGCCGGGGTGGGGATGTAATGCCCCAAATTTCCTAATAAGATTTAGGACCTTGATTAGGAGGCCAGGAGGGCCATAATTGATTTATTATGTTATTGAATGATAATATGCATGTTTAGGTGTATTAAATATGCATGTGAATCCATTTCTGATTAATTGGGTGATTTTCATATTTTGGCCATTTCGGGCATATTTGGCATATATGTGGCATGTGTGTGTGGTGCTTTATTATTATTTGGTTATGCTAGGGTTACTCAACACAAGGCGATCCTAGGAGGCAAGCTAGTGGGAAAGTCACAACGGATTTATTCTTAACTAGGAGTGAGTCAAGGGGTATTTAGCATTACCGGGTTATTGGGTAATGGCAATAAATATTTGGTGATAAATTGGGAGTTAGTAAGATCAGGGGGAAATTCTAGAGGTTTTGAATGTTTTGCCCCCGAGGATGTTTTCGAGACTCCGAGCGTTAGGATTTGTTTGAAGCTACTTAAGCTTGAAGTAACCTTCTAAGAAATAAAAAGAGCGTTTAGTAAGTTCTCTCTCCCTCTAAGTTCCACTTTCATCTCTCGATTGCATTATCGAAGGAAACTTGAGTTCTAGGACTTGGATTCAAGTGAGGATCGAGCCATAGCAATCCTATGGAAGATTAGAAGCTTATTAGCCGGAGGATTTAGTTGGAATCAACTCAATCGGAGATAATTCAAGTTTTAAGTTCTAAGTTTTTTAAAGTTTTTAAGCTTGAATTGGACTTTGTATTTTGATGAGTTTTTTTATTGAATTGAAGCTTGGGTTTTATGGGTTTTGGATCATGGGGATGTTTGGGAGCTTTGGTTTTTGGATTTTGAGATGTTTGGATAGGTTTTTGGAAGGTTTTGGAATGGAGAAATCGGGGAAAAATGGCCGGTTCGAGGTTGAGCTACGGCCCTGTTCTTGGGCGCCGCGGCCCAGGCTCGATGAAGCAGGTGAAGGTTGTTGAAGGGGTCTAGCAGCCGCGGCACTTGGTGCTGATGCCTGATGTTGGCACCTTTGTTTTGGCTGGGGGCCGCGGCTCAGTGAGTTGGGGCCGCGGCGCTTGAGGGCATTTATGGCCAAGGTGATGTTTTGAGCATGGGAACTGAAACCTTAGGCATCGGGATGGTTCTTACTACCCAGTTTAGTGGGATTCGATGTTCCGGAGGCTAGGTCTAAGTTTCGGGATTGGTTTTAGAACTTGAACTCATTGGATCACCATTTATGGTTGTGACTAGGTTATCACTAGAGGCTTGGAGTTGGGATCGTGCTTGTGGCTCGTTTATTGGTAACCTTTGCTTGGACCAGAGGTAAGAAAAATGCACCCCATATGTGACATGCATGGTTATTATTGAGGCATGTCGAGTGATTAAATGTGATGCATGTGATGCATGAGAAACATGTGATTAGGGCATGCCGTGAATGTTGAATATGGGATTGATCAGAGCTTGAGTCTATGCATTTGTGCATGATCATAATTATGCTAGTAATTGTTGAATAAGCATGTTGAATGCCCTACATGTGGATATTTGACATATGATATATGCCTGGTAGCATTGCTTACTTTTGTGTGGCACTGACTCATTAGTCAGAATTTGCAATGGTGTCAGTATTGACTGTGGAGCTGCGACTCATTAGTCAAGTTCAGCAGTGGTACTGAGCACTGGTCACCTGGTATAGACTCATAAGTCAAGAATGGTCTTAGCGTGTTTAACGCAAGCCGATAAAAGATTAGATCTAATCGACATCTGCATTGAATGACTCAAATGAGCATTAATGCCGGACCGACCTCAAGTTCGATGAAAACTAAAAGCACTTGTCTAGTCTAAAGGCTAGTTATTTAGAGCCAGAGCCAGAAAGGTTGAGGTGACCTACATGTCACATGGCTAGGAGGGTATGGCACCTCCAGAGTGTGACTCATTAGTCACTAATACAGAGTGTGACTCATTAGTCACCTATACAGGGTATGACTCATTAGTCATCCACACAGAGATATACTCATTAGTCTTCTATACAGAGTGTGACTCATTAGTCACCTATACAGGGTATGACTCATTAGTCATGTATACAGAGTGTGATTCATTAGTCACCTATGCAGGGTGTGACTCATTAGTCACCCACTCCGAGATTGACTTACTAGTCATCTATTCAAGAAACAGGTCCCCAGAGATTGACTCATTATTCATCTATTCATATGCAAGACCCCATAATCATTTCTTTGCACCTGCTTGCATGCATGAGGAAGGCTATTATTGCTAGGCATGCACATTATGATTTGATGACATGTTATTACTGTTCATGAGCATATTGAGTTTTCTTGCTGGGCTTCCGCTCACGGGTGCTATGTGGTGTAGGGAAAGGAAAAAGAAAGCTGGACCATTCTTGAGTTGGAGAGCTTAGATGGTGATGTGTACATATGCAGCTGCTCGATCGCCACGACCGAGGGTTGAAAGAGGAACTACGGTTAAACCCTATTTTGCCGCTTAGATCGACTGGTTGTAAATATTTTCTTGTAATAGACCTTTAAATTATATTTTTTTTGGGATCCCAATGTATACAGTAGACGTTCTAGTGAGACGTTATATCTTAACCGAAAATTTTAATCCCTAAACTGTTAATCATACTTAGTTACACGATTATGGCCAACTGACTTGGTTAGCGAGTTTAGCACTATTTAAAATGTGCACCATAACGGCCCTTGGAGTTTAGGGCCTTACAGGGGACCTCTCACTTGTGCTTCAAAAAATAAATATTTCAACCTTGCCAAGAGACGATATGAATTTGGGGGGAGCTATAATGGAGCCAGTTCGACGTAGATTAAAAAGTCTACAAAGTACTAGTCCAAAGGGAGGAAAAAACCTTCTTTCAGATGCTCGTCACTCCAGGCCCCAAAATTATCCTAAAATGGGGAGCAGCTCCACTCTCTTCCAGCGGAGGTCGAGCAACAAGGCCATCGAGTCCTATTTCGATCCCATGGTTCAGCAAAATCTTGTTCACTTTACCTTGAGCTTTTATTTGAGACGCGATGTGCTCGCCCTCAAAAAAGGCGTCAAGGCCGACTACGATCTCCCTATCTACCACCAGACCAAAGTGGGGAAGGGGGATTTCGAGTGCAACCTACTTGCCCTTTCTCTTGCTTTGAGAAAAGGAGCTCGCGATTGTATTCTTCTGATGGGCAATGGTTTAGCTCGCCTGATGACAAAACGACCTGTTAGTGTTGACCTAAAATAAAGTCTAGCTACGGAGACAAAGGTACAGTTACCCAGGGGTTTGAATTTGGTTTGTTTAAGCTCGTAATATACGTGATCTAAGATATACCATAGCGCCAACATGTGTTTCCATGTGCATCCTGTGGCCATGAGCTATAGACTTGGGAAATCTCCTGATACTTTGGGATTCGCGTGTCAGACCTAATACCCTTATGAAAGTAGTTTAATGCAAAACCTCTTGGGAAATCATAACCCTTAAGCTACCCAAAACTAGCCAAACAACCCCTCAAATTCTACGCATAAACAGGTAACATACGATTCATCGGAAAATTACCCATTTTCCACGCACAATATTTCTAGTCGGACCTAATATCATTCTTTTGACCTAGTCGAACCCGTATTGTACTCGGACATGGCTAAAGTATGAGACGGTACTGGAAATTTTTTGAAATAAAAGGTACTTATTGAAAAACAAGAGTGAATGATTTAAACCAGATGAAGAAATACTTATAGTTTATATGTTTGATCGACGGGGGTGCTGATAGTTCCAAAGGTAGTAGCTTGAGAGCTTCTAAAGGATGGGAGAATGACAAAGGTTTTTGAAAGAGGTATGAGGAGAAAAAAGATGTTTTTTGCAAGGGGACTTTTTGAATGCAACGGTGGTGAAGTTCATGTCTAATTCTCCTATTTATACGTAAACTTTGGGAATTAATCTTGGCAACTCGATCAGGTCAGTTCAGGATCCAAAGGCCAAGATTAAATGACCCCTATGACAGCAAAAATTTGAAGGGACAGTTGTCACAGTACTCAAAACTCAAACATGCACCTATTATAGACGGCCACATATTTAGCACTCGAGAGGTGGGTGGGCACGATTTCATATAACAAAAGTCTAAAAGCCCTTACTGTGCATGTCAGAAGTGACGTCATGCACGAGCAGGAGCTTGGGGGGCAAATGTTGTACCCCAAAATAAGCAAACTTAATCATTCAACTCGGGGGTACAGCTGGAAGATAAACACATGGAGAAAGCATGCGAGTACGACATCTAGCTAACTTTGATGTAAGCAGCTCGAGTTAGACATGGTAGTATGACAACCAAATAATCTCCAGATCGCTTCTAAGGACAATAACCTAGTTCGACACATGTGATGCCTATATCGCCTTCTGGATACTCTGAACTTGGTCTGTACCAAAGTCTGTTCGCTCTTTGATCTCCAACTCAAGGAAGATGTCCAACTCATGGAAACATGATCATGACGCACAGTGAAGGATCCCAAAAGACTCAGAGGTTCCTTATACGCTCATTAAGGCACAGGCTGTATTACGCATTTATGGTTCGAGATAACAGACGTAAATTCCATAAGCAATCATATCCCTATGTAAATGGGAAATTATCTTGATTGATTATTTACCATATTTATTCATGTGGTTACCCAAATCTGTCCAAGAATACCCACTATAAATATCAGGGTTAATGGACAGGAAAATGGGCGACTTTCTAAGACACAGAAACTCTGCAAAAATTGTAAGAGACTAATAATATTGTCTCATGGACTAGGTGGATTTTAACCACTGAACCACATAAAAATGCGAGTGTGAGAAATTTTTCATTTAGTTAATTACAATTTAGAAAATAGCACTAATATCTATGTTATCGGATTTCTTAATCCATTGTTGGCGAAAAACCGCGTCAACAATAAGTATTATTTTGGTGTTTTATGACTTATTAAATTTAATTGTTTGGTGACTACATAACTATGGGGATATTATTTTTCTATTTATAATGATAGATGATCCTACTTTTATCACTAATATTTTTGTATATAATTATAGGAGTTATTGCATTATTTTGACTTATAATTATGGTACTATTTGATATAAACTAAAGGATCATTTATAAGGACTATTTTCCAACAATGGTCAAAGTTTGACCTTTGACCACCCAAGTTATGGATATTACAAATCTAGCACAACTTAGGGCTTGGGTTGTGACAGAAAAATGGTATTAGAGCACTAGGTTTAAATACCTCGGAGTGTGTTACCAAATATATTAAATTTGTTTTTAAAGTAAAGTATTTTGATGTATAAAGGCATATGTATATAGAAAGCATTCATTCTTCACTAACTGTTTAGCTTTTAATTCTCAAACCTAAGATAATGGCTTCGAGAGGAAGGGCTACAAGGAGAAGGCTTGCAACTGAAGTCCCTGAGGTCGAGGTTCCCCCTGTGCCAGCTAAATTCCCAATGAACGCCATTCTTCAGGCTTTAAGAGGCCTTCCTGCCTAACAGATGGATCCAGCTGCTCGGCAGAGCCATCACTTCCAGATTTTTCATCGATCAAAATGCATGAATTTGATGGTGGGCAAGAACCTATGATGGCTGAAAGGTCATTGAGGCAGATTAAGAAAAACTTCAACACCATGGGAACACCTGAAGAGTATTAGGTGACCTTTGTTGTATCCAAGTTAGGAAACTTTAAGTAGGACAATCGAAACTGGAGGGATGAGTTGGGGAGACTTCGAAAGGGTTTTTAGGGAGCAATATTTTAATCCATCTCACTAGAGGAACTTAATTGGATCATTTGATAACTTAAGGCAAGGAGATATGACAGTGAATGAATTCTACATGAAGTTTGTAGAATTATCTTCCTATGCTTATGCTGGTACAGTCGATCAACCTCGTTTGATTTAGCAGTTCTTACATCTCTTGAATCCTTCAATACTTGGTCCACTTACCCCTTTGACCTTTGCCAATTTGAATGAGTGTGTAATAGCAGCCTTGCAGACTGAGGCTCATCAAGAAGGAATTGAGAAAAATAATTTGACCTGAGAAAAGGGAAATGATATAAAAGTGAACAAGAATAATCAAGGGCAATGGTTATCCCAAGGGCAACAATCTCGTGGAGGTAGCATTAGTAGCGGTTCTTCAGGAAAGACTCGAATTGGGTCGTATAGGTGTTTCAGTTGTGGCCAACAGGGTCGTAAGAAGAAAGATTGCCCGCAACAACAACAGAGTTTCCAAACTCCTTTCACAAGACAACCTAGGAGTAACCAGTCTCAGTCTTCATCCTATGGTTTCACCCCCGCACTAAGGCAACAACCCCAATATCAACATCAGTTCAGGCAACTAGGTTCAAGATTCAACCAGGGGTATTCACAGAGTTTCCAAACTCCTATTTCTACTGGGAGTCAAAGAGGGTTCAATCAGGGAGGAGGTTCTAGTGTGAGTACAAGCCATCTTGGACAAGGAAAGGGGAAAGCAAAAGGAGCCTCCAATCAAGCTTATTCTTCTTGGTGGTGATGATGTGCAACAAGGAATAGGCCAAGGAGTTTTGGATGGTATGGTTCTTATCTCACACTCTTTGGCTCATGTATTTTTTGATACTGGTGCATCACATTCTTTTATATCATTAATGTTTGCTAGCATGTTGGGTTTGAGTTGGGAAACTTTTAGTCCTACATTGCAGTTGAGTGTACCTATGGGAGGGCATGGTGAGGTATCCACCTTCTGCAAATAGTTTGTGTTCTGTTTGAAGGGCATAAGTTTTTAGGAAACTTGATAGTGTTGCCTGTGGAACCATTTGATGTGATTCCTGGCATGACTTGGTTGTATAAGTACCAAGTCATTATAGATTGCTCATGCGAAAGGGTGACTCTTTTAACTCCAAGTGGAGATTTCATTGTATATCGAGCCAACATGAATGCAGTAAGGCAGAATCCTATCCTTAAGGCATGTTTAGGTGAGAAAAGAAACTTAGGGTGTTATGGGAGTGGTTGGTGGCTTTCCAAATGGGTTTTCTGATGATTTTCCAAGACTACCAACCGATAGAGAGATCGAATTTTGCATTGATTTGATTCTCGGGACTCAACAAGTTTCTATTGCACTTTATCGCACGGCACCTGCAAAGTTGGCTGAATTGAAAAAGAAATTGGGTGAGCTAATGGATAAAGTTACATCAAGAACAGTAATTCCCCAAGGGGAGCTCCAGTCTTGTTTGCCATGAAAGTTGATGGATCCTTGCGACTGTGCGTCGATTATAGGAAACTAGATCAGATGACGATTAAGAACAAGTATCTTTTGCCCAGGACATATGAGTTGTTTGATCAGCTCAGAGGTTCAAAGTATTTTTCCAAGATTGACTCGAGGTTAGGCTATCATCAATTGAAAATTAAGAAAGAGGATATTCCTAAGACTGCTTTCAGAACGCGTTATGGACACTTTGATTTTTTAGTGATGCCATTTGGATTGACGAATGCACCTACGGCATTTATGGACCTTATGAATAGGATCTTCAGACCCTATTTGGATAAGTTTGTGGTAGTTTTTATTGAAGACATTTTGGTGTATTCCAAGACACCTGAGGACCATGCTGAGCACTTAGCAATTATGTTTCAAGCTTTGAGAGATCATCAATTATATGATAAGAAAGAGAAAAGTGACTTCTGGATGACCGAGGTCAAAATCTTAGGGCATGTAATATCTCATTAAGGCATTATTGTGGATCCTACGAAGACAGATTTTATCTTGTAGTGGGAAAGACCGAAGAATGTTACTGAGGTCTGAAGTTTTGTTGGGTTAGCAGGTTACTATCGTCACTTTGTGGAAAAAAAATTCTTGAATTTCTATGCCTTTAACAAAGCTAACAAGAAAGGATTTAAAGTTTTTGTGGGACGCAATTGTGAAGAAGCTTTCAGAGAACTGAAGCAAATATTGACTACGACACCTTTTCTCACTATGCCAAATAGTGATGATACGTATATGGTATTCACTGATGCTTCTTGTACTAGTTTAGGAGGAGTTCTCATGCAAAATGGAAAGGTTGTTGCCTATGCTTCACGCCAATTGAAGCCACATGAGAAGAACTACCCCACACATGACTTAGAACTTAGAACAGCGATTTTCGCCTTGAATATTTGGAGATGTTACTTATATTGGGTAAAGTTTGAATTATATTCTGATCATAAGAGTTTAAAGTATTTCTTTACACAAAGAGGCTTGAATTTGAGGCAAAGTAGATGGGTCAAGTACATGGAAGATTATGATTTCACTTTGCAATTTTATCCTGGAAAAGAAAATGTGGTTGTTGATGGATTAAGTAGAAAACCTCATGGCACTTTGGCTTGTTTAGCTCTTACTGGTTGGAAAATAACGATCACGGTTGGTGATTATAATTTGGAGTACTATGAAGGAAAAGATATTGCTTGTGTTTCTAACGTGGTGGCTACACCAGTGCTACTTCAGCAAGTTAAGCAATGTCAGTGGCAAGATGAGAAATTGAGACTTATCTGGAATCAAATACAAAATAGTGAGCAGTTAGATGGATGGACAGTAAAGTTGAAGGATTCTTATACCATAAGGGAAGATTGGTCGTTGCAAATATCCCTGATCTTAGAGAGTGTTATGATCGAGGCCCATAGGTCTAAGTTTGCTAAACATCCTGGAAGCGCAGTGATGTACCAAGACTTGAAAAGAGAATACTGGTGGGAAGGTATGAAGAGAGATGTGGCTAGCTTTGTAGCTAAGTGTATGGTTTGCCAGAAGGTTAAATCCGAGCACCAGAGACCTTCAAGTTTGCTTCAACCTTTGCCTATACCATAATGGAAGTGGGACAAGATCACGATGGACCTTGTGACTAAATTACCATTGACACCGTTAAAGCATGGCACTATCTAGGTGATTGTCGATCGTTTGACCAAATTTGCTCATTTTATTGTAATTAGGAAGAATTATAAGATTTTTAAACTAACCCAACTTTATGTGGATAATATACTTCGACTGCATGGGTTGCCTTCAAGCATTGTTTCTGATAGAGATCCTCGATTCACATCAAGGTTTTGGCGAGCATTGCAAAAATATTTAGGAACTGAACTTAAGTTGAGCACCGCTCACCATCCTCAAACAGATGGACAGTATGAGAGGACCATCCAAAATTTGGAGGACATGCTTCGTTCTTATATTTTGGATTTTGGAGGTAGCTAGGAAGAACACTTGTCACTGGTGGAATTCACTTATAATAAAAGTTACCAGGCCAATATAGGCATGGCTCCTTACAAGGCCTTATATGAGAGACCATGCAGATCACCCTTATTTTGGGCAGAACCAGATGAGCATGTCACTATTAGACCTCAAATTATCACTAGTACCATTGAGAAGATCAAGGACATCCAAGAGACATTTAAGGTTGTTCAAAGTTGTCAAAAAAGTTATGCCGTTCTCCATCGACGAGAAGTTAAGTTTGAGGTTGGTGACTATGTCTTCTTGAAAGTTACTCATATGCGTGGTGTAAAGAGATTTGGAGTGAAGGGTAAGCTAGCCCCGAGGTATATTGGAAATTTTGAGGTTATCGAGAGGATTGGAGAGTTCGCTTATTGATTGAACTTGTCATCACAGTTGGGGCATGGTCACAATGTGTTCCATGTGTCGATGCTGAGGAAGTATACTCCAGACCCATCGCACATCATTGAGTATGAGGCTATCTCTCTTCAAGAGGACGCGACATATGAAGAACAACCTATCCAAATCCTGGCGAGAGAGTTAAAGGTATTAAGGAAAAGAGAGATTATAGTAGTCAAGGTCTTATGGCAGAACCATAGAGAAGACGAGGCTACTTGGGAGTTAGAGTCAGAGATGTATGAGAAGTATCCTCATTTGTTTAATTTTCAGCCTGAGGTTCTACTTTGAAAATTTTGTGAAGAAATTTCTTTAAGGAGGGAAGGATATAAATACTTAATTTTTTTAATTTAAATAATAGTATTTTTTAAGTGGTGGGACCAACTTTCAGTCAAAGAGCCAAGGACTCTTTCTTCTTTATCTTCTTATCTCTCCCGGACTCCATCTCTCCTTCTTCCTCTTCTTCTTCTTTATTTTTATTTTTTTCCCACTCTCGATAAGCCACGGCCACAACCAGACCCAACCACCATTTTCGACACGCAGCAGAGCTATAGTTCCCGTGATCGGCGACGACAATAACCTCAAAGTTTGGTGGCAATCAGAGCTAAGACGCGCTTGTACGAAAGCTTCGAAGTTTTGCCGTCAAAAATTTGAGGAGACATTTCGGCCAACTCCGATCTCCATTTAATGAGTGGTTGGTACCATTGGAACCAGCGTTAAGAGAGTAACTTCGCCCACTAAGTCATTCCAGTCAACTAACCATTTTTCTAGGGCGAGATTTTGAGTATCTACGCCCCTTTGGAGCATTTTCCGATGACAATAGAGGTCATTTGGGTAAATGGATTGTACTTCCATGATGTACTCATCGAGAGGATCATTTCGATACATAGAAAGTCAATTTCTGTCACCGCTGCCGGTGCACCACCACCGACCACTGCGGACCGCCACTGTGCGATTCTGAGGTGAGACATTTGACTCTCTTTAAATGGTATCATCCTATATTTCATTGGACTTGGTTTGAAGACTAAATTATGATGATGATAATTATTTTTTCAATTGTGGATTGTAGGACAAAGTGAGTTTGAAGCGGTAAACTACTTGAAACCTAGGAATAGGGGGCTTAGGAGCATTTCTTTGGATATAGGATAACGATCCTAAATATGTAGGGACTCAACTTGGTTCTTGGACTTGTTTTATATGTATCAAATAGCATTAGACGTATTCCAAATTTTTTATTTATAAAATATTTGAAAAATGGAAAACTTAATCTGCATGTTTTTTTTCTGGATTGTTTTGAGAGCACTGTGTGCCAATTATATTTTTATATACATATTGATGAAGGTAATGATTTTTGGGTTTTATTCAAATGCAACCGTTATGCTACCCAATTTTCTAAAATAAAAGGGAATATGTTTCTTGCTTTTCATGCTTGTCTGCATTTGGTTACACTTATGAGAGCCATAGGGATCATGATTTGTGCATATTGTTGTTTCACGACCTAGTCTCTGTGTCTCATAAGTTGATCAAGTGTCCACTCACCTGTAGGTGTAAAAACCTAGCATCTGTATACAGGATGTGTTCCGAGTCTCCCTCTTGTGGTGGTTATCAGGTCCAGCTACCCTGTTTATGATGTCGGTTTTTCTATGGTGGGTAACGGGATTTAGGGATCTAGTGGACGGTGTGATGTGCACATGTAGCTTGTCTCTTGTGATTATTTGTGGTCTCTCTCTATTTTTGGTTTTGATTAAGGGTCAAAAATGCAAATTTATTGATTTTAATTGTCAAAATAAATTAAGTTTTAATTAATATTTTCATGGAATTAATGTGATATATTTTATAAATGAAAATATTTAATTTGGATTTAATTTGTTTTTATTTTGTAGGTAAATGATACAATTTTGGTTGAATAAAATAAAGCAAAAAGAAAAGGAAGTAAAAGTGGAAGAAAATGAAGAAAGTTGGCATTTTGAAGAAGCCAAGCCCAAATTGAAAAAGGCCAATCCAATTCATGAAGATGTCATGTCACCAATCCATGCAATTTCTTCTCCACCAATAAGAGATGTCAATAACAACTCATTCCAACAAATATTGACAATCCATGTGCTTCATTTTCAACCAATAGAAGTGTCTTCTTTTAAACAAAAATTAGCAATCCATGTACTTCCCTCTCAACCAATGGTAGCTTTCCACATGTGATTTCCACCATAGTTTATTTATATTCTACACCTATAAATAGGATGTAGTTTTCATTTGAAAAACATACATTTTCTACACACTTCTCTCCCTACCATATTTTCTCTCTATTTCCTCTTCTCCATTTTATCTCTAAGCCTAGTCTTCTCACATTTTCAATGGAAAATGTGAGAATGACTTTTAACTTGGGCTAGAGTTTTCTTTTGGTGAGGATAGGGGTGAAGCTTTATATTTTGTAATCTTTTTATTTTGATTTTATAAAAGATGTTCAAATGTTTGAGTTTTAATATTTCTATCAATATTTATGCAATTAATATTTATTATTAATTTTATATAGATTCAGTCAAGCTTTTTCTATGTAATTTTACTAAAATAATTTATATTAATTTTATTATTTTGTGGGTAGTCTTTTACTGCATTATCGCCATTGCGACGGCAAAAAAACTTTTGTCGGCGCAACCCCAAATTGCGTCGGCTAAAGTCTATCACATTTTAAAAAAAATATATCATAGACTTTTGCCGGCGCATTTCACCTAACGCGCCGGCAAAAGTCAACCGTGCATTTTTTAAATTGTGCACGTTTTCAACAGAGTAGTTGGCTAGACTTTTGCCGATGCGTTTCATTGCGCCAGCAAAAGTCTATTTTGCGTCGATAAAAGTTGGACTAAATAAAACGACATCGTTTTGTCCTAGGGTTTTATTAAAGACTTTTTCCGGCGCAACAAAACGCGCCGGCAAAAGTCATAGCAATATTACAGCACCCATGAGCCCTTCTTCCCCAATTTTTTTCTTCCTTTTTTTTCTCTCTTTCTTCTTCTCTTCTCAATCCTCCACCACACTCCGGCCACACCACCACCAGCCGCACCCCCACCAGCTGCACCCCGACGACACCCCACCCCGACAGCCACCCCACCCGAGCCCACCCACCCCGACGGCGACCCCACCCGAGCCCCCACCTCACCCCACCCAAGCCCCACCCTGGCGCCACCGCAAGCCACCACTACCGCCCCCTCCTCCTCCAAGTTTCCCACTGTAAGTATTTTAATATACTTTTGTATTTTATTAATTTTATTTTTGTATTAAATTAATTTTTTTTTGTTTCTATGGAGTCCCTGAGCCACTGCCGGAACAGTCAGAGCGGAACCACTGTCGGAGCGAAGCCACTTCACCCACTGTAATATTTTTATTTTTGCTTGATAATATTTATTATATTGTATTTTGTGATATATATGTATTTTGGTTAAAGTATGAATTTTTAAAAAATCAGATTAATAATGTATGTTTATATTTTTTAATTATTTTATATTAAATGTGATATGTTTGTAAATATGTATTTAATAATTTTTTTGTATTAATAAAAAAATTAGTTTTTGTATATGTTTTTTTGTGGTTAAATATTTGTATATATGTAAATTGATGTATGTTTTAATGTATATATATGTTTTGTATGATCTGGGAATATTCTGATTATATATGTATTTAATTTGTAGGTTTTTAAATTTTTGAGATAGTTTGAAATATAGTCGTTATGCTGCCCAAATTGTGTTAGAGTTAGTAAAATTAATAAAAGTTTAATAATTAATTAAATAAAAATCTAAGTATAATTAAAAAATACATCAAAAAAATAATTTTTAACTATAATAAAAATAAAATAAAATTACCAATCATAACAATTAATAATTAATTTTAACATTAATATTAGATGTTTTGTAATTGAAAAAAGTTAAAAATATAAATGATTTAATAAAATATAATTAAGTAAAATATAAATATAATAAAATTGTTATTAATTAAGTAAATAATCCAATACAAATTGAAGAATTTAATAAAAAATTACAAAATGCAATTAATGTATAATTAATTTAATTTTAAAATAAAAGTAATAAATAAGTAAATGATTTAAAAAATTGTAATAATTAATAATTAGCTACATTTTTTTTTGTAAATATAAATAATTATTTTTTCCAGAGAAAGGATATTATTATCACTTAGTGATAATTAGGGAGACAAACAGTCATGAAATATTTTGACTAACATTTCCCTCATTTTAAGACAATTATTAATATTTTCTTATTTATTTCGCTTAAATCTTAATTATTTCGCTTAAAGATGGCGAGCGACAGAAGCTAGATGAGTGCGAGGAATCGTTGGTCTCTGGAGTATAGAAATGGTGTTAAGGAGTTCTTCGATATCGCTAAAAATCAGTTGAACGATCGGGGTTTGGTTCGCTGTTCGTGCAAGAAATGTGGGAATGTTAAGTTCCAGCCTATAAATGCAATGTTGATGCATTTATTCAACAATGGCATCATACAGTCCTACAAAGTGTGGCATTACCATGGAGAGGCGCTACCATCGCCACCAGCTGTGGTATGAGATCAGGATAGAGATGAGATAGCGGATATCCTGGAGGATATTTACGCTGAAGATGACGTTCCCGCTGGAAACTATAATGATCCTCAACATCGCGACAAGTATGACAATTTATTTAAGGAGATGTCAAGTGAACTGTACCCGTGTTGCCGAAAGTATTCCGCGTTGAACTTCTTGGTGAAGCTGATGCATCTGAAAGTTATTAACAAGTGCAGTAATCATTACTTTGATGGTTTGCTGGAATTATGAGTCAACGCTATGCCTGACGGAACAATTTTACCTAAGTCTAACTATGAAGTGAAGGCAAAGTTGCGGAGTATTGGATTGGGATATGAGTCCATCGATGCTTGCAAGCATGACTGTGCACTGTTTTGGAAGGAGAATGCGAATTTGGAATTTTGTTCGGTTTGTGGTGAGTGTCGCTGGCAAGATAATCGTGGGAACGAGAAGAAAGTGGCCCATAAGGTCATGCGGTACTTTCCATTGACGCCGAGATTGAAAAGGTTGTACAGCTCCAGATATACTGCAGAGGATATGAGATGGCACTATTCTAAAAGGCCAAAGGAAGATGGTGTGATGAGGCACCCCACTGACAGTAAGGCGTGGAAGCACCTTGATGAGTTGTACCCATCTTTCGCAACCGAACCTGGAAATGTTAGGCTTGGGTTGGCTACAGATGGTTTCAATCCTTTTGGGAACATGAGCAACTCTTACAGCAAGTGGCCTGTGATACTTTTCCCATACAACTTGCCGCCGTGGAAGTGCATGAAACCACAATCATTAATGTTGTCTATTCTAATTCCAAGTCCTTCTTCACCTGGAAAAGATATCGATGTCTATATGAGACCTTTTCTTGACGAGTTGAAGGAGTTATGGGTGAATGGTGTCGAGACACAAGATGCATAAAATAGTACCTTGTTCAATATGCGTGCAGAAATCTTGTGGACCATTAACGACTACCCAGCTTATGCTATGATGTCTGGGTGGAGCTCAAAAGGGTACAAGGCGTGCCCCACATGCAATGAAGAAACTCCCTCTGTAGGGATTAGAAGTAAAATTGCATACATTTGCCATAGGAGGTTTCTTGATATGAATCATGAATGGAGGAGCAAACGAGCACTATTCGACGGTAACAAGGAACCCAGGCCACCACCGAAAGATTACTCTGGTGATGATGTGTTGAAGCAATTAGAGAATTTGCAGATTAGACATCCTGGGAAACACAAAGAATTTGGTGGTGTGAAACGCAAAAGGGCTCCGATTGAACTTAATTGGTCGAAGAAGAGCATATTTTTCGAGCTTGATTATTGGAAGGAATTATTGCTGAGGCATAACTTGGACGTAATGCACATTGAGAAGAATGTTTGCGACAGTGTCTTGGGAACTTTGTTGAACTTAGATGGAAAATCAAAAGACATTGACAAGGCAAGACTTGATCTAGCAAACATGAAAATTAGGGAAAAACTCCACCTCCGCAAAGAGGGAAACAAGTGGAAGAAACCGCACGCCAATTACACCCTCAGTGTCCCGGAGCGTCGAGTTTTCTGTGAATTTGTGAAGTCAGTTGAATTATCGGATGATTTTGCTATAAACCTTTCGAAGAATGTCAATGTCAATGATGACAAGATAACTGGGCTGAAATCACACGATTGCCACGTGTTGTTTCAGCAGTTGTTGCCCACCGCAATTATGTCGTTTTTGGTTCCTGAAGTTCGAAAGCCAATTATTGAGTTGTGTGGTTTTTTCAAAAAACTTTTTTCACGGACTTTGAATGTGAAAGACCTTGAGAAGATGGAGACAGACATTATCACCATTTTATGCAAGTTGGAAATGATATTTCCTCCAGCATTTTTCGACATTATGGTGCAATTCTTGGCGGTCCCGTGCACTTTAGGTGGATGTATCCCATTGAACGTTCGATGGCAGTTTATAAACAGTATGTAAGAAATTGTGCACGTCCGGAAGGTTCAATCGCAGAAACTTACATGGTCAACAAGGCCTTAACCTTTTGCTCAATGTACCTCCGGGGGGTTGAGACTCGATTCAATCGACCTGAGAGGAATGACGATCATGTTGAATCCCAACCAAATCGGGAATATTCTATTTATAAGGCTGTTGGTCGTACATTTGGTAAGAAATCAAGTATGCTCCTCAATCCGCAGTTAAAGCAAAAGGCTGAGTGGTATATTTTGAACAATTGTGCCGAAATTAAGGAGTACCTTAGGTGTGTTTTCTAGTCTTTTTTCAATAAATTTTTTTGGTTTATATACCGAGTAAAGACAAAAATCATAACATTGTTGTCCGTTTGTAGTGAGTATATGGATGAATTAAGAAGACGGGGGGGCTCGAATCTTGAAGTTCAACAAGAAGCTGATTTTCCTCAGTGGTTCAAAGAAAGAGTATGTATATTAGTCAATTCTTTTCTGAAACCCCACTTAATCAATCCAAAACTAACTTTCAATGTTAATGTTGATAGGTGAACGGTTTGCATGAGTCAACACCTACTGAAGTGAATAATGAATTGTATGCTCTCACAAACAAATCAAGCGGCACCGTGTTCTCATATCCAGGGATGATAGTGAATGGTGTGAAATTTGTGATTCATCGTCGTGATATGAAGCTTGAAACACAAAATTGCGGTGTAATGGTGCCAAGTGAGGAAGGAGGGAACTACTATGGAGTTCTGGAAGAAGTAATTGAATTGTCCTACTTGATGGGTTACAGTGTTGTCCTATTCAAGTGTAGATGGTTCAATACAAGTAGAATTAAAGTGGAATCCAGTTTTACGAGCGTATATGTGAAGGAAGAATGTTATAAAGATGATCCTTTCGTTCTCGCATCTCAAGCGAAGTTGGTGTATTATCTTCGAGATGTGAAAAATGGGGATGATTGGAGGCTTGTTAATGAATACATTCCGAGGAATGTATGAGATTTCTCAAATTTCGATGTTGATGATACTGAGACCACAAATGATATACCAATATTGCAAGAAGTTAATTCTTCTTCATTTCAGTTGTGGGTAGAACTTCCAATTTTTGATAATCTTCAGTATGATCGGGTTGATGTCAATGCCACTGAAGTGTACAACGTCGATGATTTGGTTGGCGAAGGTTCAGATGAATTTGTTGTTGATGATGAAGTTGAATTTGAAGACGACACGTTGGCCGAGTATGAAGACGATGAGGATGACGAAAATGTTCTAGTCGATAGTGATAGTGATGTTCGTAATGATGTTGTAGTTAGTGATGATGAGGACAATGATATGTAATTTAAACAAGTATATGTAACTTTTTATTTAATTCAATGAAAACTTTATTTATTATCATTAATTAATGATAGTATCAGATATAGGTACACATGCACCTATTGGATGCCTTGGGGATAATCAATGTATTCATGTACTGGTTCTCATTTTTTCAAGATATTTGATGAAATATCTTGAAGAAATGAGAATTAGTACATGACTGCTTACTATCTCCAAGGGATCCACTAGGTCGGAATACGGTAAGTTGGGAAAGACAATAAGTAATAAAATGTTGATTTTATAACAAAAAACAATAGACATGTACATTGTGGATGCCTTGGGGATAGTCAATGTATTCATGTACTGCACCTCATTTTTTTCAAGATGTCTGAGAAACATTTTGAAAAAATATGAAGAACTACATGACTGCTTACTATCTCCAAGGGATCCGCTAGGTCGGAATAGGGTAGGTTTGGAAATATCATAAGTAATAAAATGTTAATTATATATATATATAAAAGTAATAGACATGCACCTAGTGGATGCCTTGAGCATAGCCAATGTATTCATGTACTATTCCTTATTTTTTCAAGATGTTCAAGGGATCCACTAGGTTGGAATAGGGTAGGTTGGGAAAGACCATAATGAATAAAATGTTAATTTTATAACAAAAAACAATAGACATACATAATTTGAATTAGTTAATTAATGAATATTTTAATGTAGAATGGTCGAACCAAGTAATGACACAGGTGGTGGCTCCAAGAGGGGCAGGGGAGCTTATTACGGTGCCAATATCGAGAAGGACCTGGCCACCAAAAAAGTTAGCCATTTGAAAGTAGAGTTTGATGCACAAACTGGAAAATCTATTCAAACGTACAGCAAGTGGTTCAACAATTCCATGGCTCGTTATTTGCGTAACACCGTACCCCCAACTACACTAGCTTGGGAACAAGTAAAACCAGCTGATATCCAAGTTATTCGAAAGAGGCTATCTGTAAGCATTTTTTAAACCTTTAATAACTCACTATTAAAGATTTTGTCTATCTTCATAATATTTTAACAAATTCCAAATTAATAATTGTGATTTTAGGACAAATTCATTTATCCAGAAGACAATCCAGTAATCAACAATGCCATGGTAAGGCAAATGCAAAAACATCTGACTGGTTGGCGCCACACGATGAAGAAACACTGGGTAGAGGTTGGAGGAGAGGTGGACAATGAGAGAGCGAAGTCAAAACCTTTTGGGTCGATTACTTCTTCTGATTGGGCAATTCTATGCGATTTTTGGGCTTCTGATTCTCAGCAGGTATACTGTAGATTTTACATTAATTTTTAATTATAAAATTATAATCTAGATTAATGAGTACTATTTTCTGTTTGAAGGGTATATCGAAGAAAAATAACGAAGCTCGAGCAAAAATGACCATACCAGGAGGACACGGTTCCAAATCCATCGTTGCCCATGTTTATGATCACGTAAATTATAATAACCTATATTCTTACATTTATGAAAATATTATAAAGTTCACAATGTTTAAATAATTTGCTTTTTTAGATGGACCCATCTACTGGCGAGCTCCCGAGCATGATTGACACATTCGAGCACCTCCACAAGAAGAAGGATAAGTGGATTAGTGTTGTAGCGGCGACAAAACATGTAAGTTGCATAACCTTAACTAATTTATGATCATTTAACTTTAAAAAAGTTTAGTAAATAATTAATAAATATTAATTATTAATTGGTTGTTGTCAATTAGTAATTATTTATTAATTATTAATTAAATTTTTAACAATTAAATTTCTATAATCTATGTGCCAATATTTTTATGATTAATGATTGTGGACTAAGATAAAAAAAAAAGAATGTAACTAATGTTGTCCCCGTATTAGGGAGCTTGTGGGCTAAAGTAAATTTGATCATGAAAATCCATATCTAAATAAAAAGCATGCTAATATAGTTGATGTATATGTTTAGAGACGTAAATTCCTCATTAATGGAATTAACTACACTTACTGTATATATCAACAACATCTTCATGATTTTGATTTAGATATGGATTTTTATGACCAAATTTACTTTAGCCCACTTGCTCCCTGATACTGGAACAAAATTAATTACATTCTTTTTCAATCACTGGTCTGCAGTCATTAATAATAGGATGTTGGCAGATAGATAATAAAGTTATATTTTATATGTTGTTATATTAAAAATTTATAAGTTAGGTTTTCAAATAATGTTATATTGGAATTCGAGATACGTGCTTTTTATTGTGCAGACTGAGATGACCGAGCGTCGTGCATCGCAGAGTACGACCCCTGTATCATCTGCTGCTTCTTGTGTCGGCGATAATGTCGACGGTCAGTTCCCGCCTGATATGGATATTGTCACAGATGTCCTTGGACCGCGCTCGCATTATAAGAAAGGGTTTGGGGGGTTGCCTAGGTTGAAGGCAATTGGCGCAAAGAGGGCAGCATCTTCGTCAAGTTCTCAAATGTCCGGGCAATTGCCACCTGAAGTGGACACCATTTTGCAGCAAACTCAGGACATTATGCTAGAAAATTAGAACCTAAAGAAGTATACGACTAAACTTGAGAGTCGTCAACGGCGTCAAGATGTCCTGCTCAGTGCTTTGTTGAAGCAAGTTGGTGAATTGGCTCCTGGTTTTACTGTCGACTTACCAGAACAAGATCCGGACGAGGACGATGATGCTGACGGGGGCAAGGATGATGAGGCGGGCAGTACTCATTTGTAGAACTTTTTATTTATTTATTTAAAGTTTAATTTATTAGACATTTAATTTACTAAACTATTTTTATATTTTCATGTTTGGTGGAGACAATAAATATTAATAGTTGTAATTTTATTTATTTATTTATACAATTTTAATTTTAATTTTATTTCTAATTAAATAATATTACTAAAAAATTAAATAATTAATAATATATTAAAATCGAAATTTATTAATTAATATTAATATATTGAAAATAAAATTAGTAATATAATCAAAAAATTTATTTAAAAAATACTTTTACCAGCGCAAAATTATGTCGGCAAAAGTCTCAACCCTCACTACATATATACACATTTCCCAGCGCAAAAACACGTTACTAAAATACACATCTTTTACCGGCGCAATTTTGCGCCACTAAAAGAGTCATCTTTTGCTGGCGCATTTTTGCACCGCTAAAAGTGTTTTCCACAACGTGACAAAAAAATTTCCCGGCGCATCCTTATTTTTCCCGACGCATTTTTTCGTCGCCAAAAGATACTATTGCCGGCGCATTACATTTCGCATCGGTAAAAGTGCCATTATCGACAGGGGTACGTCGCAGGTTTTTGCTGGCGCAAATTTGCGCTGGCAAAAGTGAGGTTTTTTGTAGTGAGATGATATAGTATCGCTTCTAGATTTCTCATAACAATAGTATTAGCATTAGATATTAGCTTGTTATTTTGTGAGTAGTCTTTTACTGCATATTGCCAATGGTATTATATCAATTCTAGGTTTCTCATAACAATAACATATGCATGTACTTCAACTAAGAGATTTTATTACTCAAATACATTTGCAAATTATCAAAGTAAATAGGTTACCAAAATATATTGTAGAACCCCGATGCCTGACCAAACCCCTTTTATCATTTATTTTCCTTTCATTTCAATTCTTCAAAACCACAAAAATAGAATTTCTTTTACTACTTTCACATTACTTACCTTCTAACCGTTTTATTTGTTCTTTGTTTCTTTACCTCCTTGTGGAATCAACCGCCCATCTATACTACGACTACCGCTTAGTGGAAGTCACGTTTGGGTGTTAAATAGGTTTATACATGACGATATGTGTTTTGTTTTCAAAGCTAACCATGCAGGGATTTTATTAAACTTTTGGTCCTATAATATTAGTTGCTTTCCCACTGGCCTTTATAAGCTCAACCCCTATATCTCTCCCATTCCAGGAACTCGTTGATGCAAATGTGGAAGGTAAATTATTGATGAAATCAATGTGTTTTATCCTAGTTCTATTTATTTCCATAGTCTTATCTTTTGAACACTATTTTATATATTTGATTTTGAAACTGTTGGAAAAAATTGAGTGAATGAGAAATTGATGTCTAAAATGGAAATGATTCAGCAAATCACCTTGATTAAAGATGATATTATATGAATATTATGTGATTTATTCTGATTGATTTTGGCAAATCACTTTGGTCAAAATTAAGATATCAGAATATTGTGTGATTAATTCTGATTGATTATCAGAACATCACTTTGGGTAATTGCTGATATTACCAATTTAAGGATATTTAATTTTGATTGATTTTCAGATATTAAGATACCAGATTTGTTGGATATTTGGGCATTAATGCATTTGATTCACACATTTTTCAACTCTCCATGAAGCCTATAAAAAGAGGCTTCTCCTTTCATTCTAGGCATACTGATACAGAATATCACACACTTAGTCTTTTTCTCTCTTTAGTCTCTGTAGTATTTTTTAGCGATAGAAGGAAGGTTTGTTTTGAGTTCGCCTAAGCAGACGCAGTGGTGCATTCGTCCTGCTTGATAGCTGTTGTATCCTGGGAAGTGGTTGCTCACGAATTCTCTAGCACCGTTCAGGTAGAGGGGGCAAATCTGCTTTAAGGAAAGCGTGTTTCGCGTGCCTCGGCTTTGGTTTATTCTTTCTATTGTATTGTTTTTCATTTCTGTTCTTCAATTAAATATATTAATATTTTTTTTTCTTCCCCACTATATTATTTCTAACAATCTTAAAGCAGACTTTGGACTCCTTCGGAGAAGACGAAAAGATTGAAGGGTGGAAACCATTTCTGATTTTTTCTTGATATTTAATCAGTGTTGATAATTTTTTTTTTTATTTTCTATGCTCCCGATTCTTTCTTTAGCTTAAGGTTCTATATTTTAGTTTTGATACTTAACATTTTTTATGATCAGTTTCAATTGCCTCATTTATTAACTTATATTTGTGTATACAGTGCATAAATGAGAATAATATATATGGAAGTATATGTATGTATTTTCTTCAATATATGTGCATCGGTTTTATAGTATTTCTAGTATATGATATTTTTTTTCCTTTAATACATATAGTAGCATACTCATTTGCATAAAAAAAAAATATGTATACATATATATATATATATATTTATAGGTATTGTATTATTTATAGATAGTGTATTATTTATAGATAGTGGGATTTGCGCTTAAAAAAAAAATTATTACTGGTTGCATATTTGTTGATATATATATATGCATAGTGGTTTGTACTTATTTTTTTTTTTGGTATACATATATATACTTATATATACATGGAAATAATATATGCATTTATATGTTTTATGTTTATATTCTATACTACCTATCATATATATACTCAATGCACACTTTATATATACGCATAAATTTATATATATATATATAAATGAACTTTTTTTTTAATGCATGTGTATGCTGTTTTATTTGTTTATAAGATATGCAAAATTAATCTATGCATATGATTAATCAATATATATATTTATTTATACACATAAGTTACATATATATTTCATATATGTATATAAATAAATAAATATATTATGCATATTATATATACATATTATGGTTAATGGATATTTAGTTTCCATATGCAAATTTATATTATTTTACAATATAAATTTATATGTACTTATTTTTTTAAGTATTATGTTACCGTTCAGATATGGCTGAAAATATGGATGTTATTCCTACTGAAAGCACTGGTGGATCTCCCCGAACTCCGGCTTCGACCACAAAGAACCAATCCTCAAGGGACCAGCCTGTGCAAGTTTCGATTCCAATGGTTCCTGTGAACCATAATGAGAAACCTGAAAAATTCACTAGTGTGAATTTTAAGACCTGGCAGCAGAAAATGCTATTCTACTTAACAACATTGAATCTTGTGAGATTCTTGAAAGAGGATCCTCCCACTGTTGGAGAGGACGAAGTAGATGTGCAAACTCAACATGCAGTTGAGGCATGGAAGCATGTTGAATTCCTTTGTAGGAATTACATTCTGAATGGCTTGTCTGACTCGATGTATAGTGTGTATAGTGTGAAGAAAAGGGCTAAGGAACTGTGGGAGTTTTTGGACCACAAGTACAAAGCCGAAGATGCTGGAGCCAAGAAATTCTTGGTTGGCCAATTCTTGAACTTCAAGATGGTGGATTCCAAAAATGTGATAAGCCAAGTGCAAGATCTTCAATTGATTATCCATGGAATACATGTTGAAGGGATGGTCTTGAGTGAGTCTTTCCAAGTAGCTGCAATTATAGAGAAGCTACCCCCTGCATGGATAGACTTCAAAAATTATCTCAAGCACAAGCGAAAGGAAATGAGTGTTGAAGATCTCATTCGCAGACTTCGCATTGAAGAGGATAACAAAAGTGTTGAGAGGCGATCCTCAAATCCCAATGCTGCCAAGGCTAATATGGTGGAGCATGACAAAGGATCCAAGGGGAAGAAGGCTAATAAGGCCAAGCCATGGTCCAAACTAGGACCAAAAGGTGGAGTTTCAAAGAAGCCGAAATTCCAAGGGAAGTGCTTTAACTGCAACAAGACGGGACATAAATCGTCAGATTGTAGATTCCCAAAAAGAAAGAACAAAAGACGCCCTATGAACTTTGGAAAGGTAGGCTACCTTCTTACAAGTACTTAAAAGTGTGGGGGTGTCTTGCAAAGGTTGTAGTACCATTTCCAAAGAAGATGAAAATAGGTCCTAAAACAGTTGACTGTATTTTCATTGGCTATGCGCAAAATAGCAATGCATATCGATTCCTTGTACACGAGTCTAAAAACCCTGACATCCACAAGAATACGATAATGGAATCCAAAATGCATCGTTCTTTGAACATATATTTCCTTGTAAACCTAATGGGGATGAACCAAGATCTTCTAAACGAACATTTGAGATCATGGATGAGAATATCCATGAGCAAGAAATAGAAGAGGAGAGTGAAGAAGTCCTAGTAGAGCCAAGACGAAGCAAAATGGCAAGGATAGAAAATTATTTTGGACCAGATTTTCTAACTTATATGGTAGAGGCAGAACCTCGTACATATAAAGAAGCTGTGAGCTCTACTGAGGGTCCTTTATGGAAGGAAGCCATAAGAAGCGAAATTGATTCCATCATGCAAAATCACACTTGGGAACTTGTTGACCTCCCTCCCGGATGTAAACCTCTAGGGTCCAAGTGGATTTTCAAACGGAAAATGAAAACAGATGGAACAATTGATAAGTATAAGGCTAGACTTGTAATAAAAGGTTACAAACAAAAAGAAGGCCATGACTACTTTGACACGTATTCTCCTGTGACGAGAATAAATTCCATTAGGATGGTTTTGGCAATTGCTGCATTGCAAAATCTTGAAGTCCACCAAATGGACATAAAAACTGCCTTTCTAAATGGGGATCTTGATGAAGAAATCTACATGGAACAACCCGAGGGTTTTGTAGCTTCAGGAAAAGAAAGGAAAGTGTGCAAATTGGTAAAATCTTTATATGGACTTAAGCAAGCTCCAAAACAATGGCATGAAAAATTTGACAGTGTCATGATGACCAGTGGTTTCAAAATCAATGAGTGTGACAAATGTGTTTATATCAAAAATACAAATGATGGATATATTATTCTTTGTTTGTATGTAGATGATATACTCATTGTCGGAAGCAACCAACGAATGGTAAAATCTACCAAAGATATGTTGAACTCAAGGTTTGACATGAAGGATATGGGACTAGCTGATGTAATTCTAGGAATAAAGATTACAAGAACGCCAATTGGACTTAGTTTGAGTCAGTCACACTATGTGGACAAGATTCTTGACAAATTTGGTAAAAATGATTCTGGTGTGTCCAGAACACCAATTGACATAAGTCATCATCTGTCCAAGAATAAAGGTGACACTGTCTCTCAAGTAGAGTATGCTAGAGTGATAGGTAGTCTAATGTACTTGATGAGTTGTACAAGACCAGATATTGCTTACACTGTAAGTACTTTAAGTCGATTCACGAGTAATCCAGGTATTGAACACTGGAAGGCAATTACAAGAGTACTAAGGTACCTGCGGTATACTCGAAACTATGGATTGAACTATACCAGAGAACTAGCTGTTCTTGAAGGATATACTGATGCAAGCTGGATATCTGACATCCAAGACTCGAAAGGTACTAGTGGATATGTGCTCACTCTAGGTGGCGCAGCTGTTTCATGGAAATCATCGAAACAAACTGTAATCACTAGATCCACGATGGAATCTGAGTTTGTAGCTCTGGATAAATGTAGTGAAGAAGCAGAATGGTTGCGTAATTTCTTGGAGGATATTCCAGAATGGCCTAAACATGTGCCCGCAATATGCATATATTGTGATAACCAAGCAACAATTGGTCGGGCACAAAATGTTTTGTATAACGGTAAGTCTAGACACATACGTCGACGACACAATTCCGTTAGACAACTGATCTCAACTGGAGTTATCTCGATTGATTATGTGAAATCAAAAGATAACATTGCAGATCCGGTAACCAAAGGGTTAAATAGAGATCAAGTTGGAAAGACATCAGAAGGAATGGGACTTAAGCCCAAAGGAAATTAAGGTTGATATAAAGGAAACCCAACCTAGTTGACTGGAGATCCCAAGATCTAGGTTCAATGGGACAACCTAGTTATTGAGACCGAGTAGGATCACTGTGGGGGATTACCCCTACCCATTCCAATGCTGAAACAGTGATGCCCATTGTAAAAGAGGTTGAGCTCAAGCTTTTAATGACCCTTACGCATCGGTAGTCCGAGCAGAGTAATGCGGGATTGCTCTTAGATAAGAGGTCACCTATGTGAGAAAGAAGTGGGGCCGCTTCAAAGGAGAATTGTGGGGGCTCAATTCTCTAAAACCTCTCACAGAACCAGGCAGATGTTCACGGCCAAAATGAACATAACCATGAGAACTGAAACTATGCTGGAAAGATATCTGTGTGAGATATATCATCATTTACACAAATGACAGAACAGTTCAAAGACATCACGTCTACTGATCAGTTAGTAAAGTAAATATATTATCACAAGGGAAGGTTCAAAGGCTAACACCCACCTATCCTATGCAGGTATCAATCAGAGAACTCTATCACCTTGTTGTGTCGAGTCGTGTCGAGTCTTTGTTTCTTAATGTTGATCAATTTCATTCATGTGGGGGATTGTTGGAAAAAATTGAGTGAATGAGAAATTGATGTCTAAAATGGAAATGATTCAGCAAATCACCTTGATTAAAGATGATATTATATGAATATTATATGATTTATTCGGATTGATTTTGGCAAATCACTTTGGTCAAAATTAAGATATCAGAATATTGTGTGATTAATTCTGATTGATTATTAGAAAATCACTTTGGGTAATTGCTGATATTACCAGTATAAGGGTATTTAATTCTGATTGATTTTCAGATATTAAGATACAAGATTTGTTGGATATTTGGGCATTAATGCATTTGATTTACACATTTTTCAACTCTCCATGAAGCCTATAAAAAGAGGCTTCTCCTTTTATTCTAGGCATACTGATACAGAATATCACACACTTAGTATTTTTCTCTCTTTAGTCTCTGTAGTATTTTTTAGTGATAGAGGGAAGGTTTGTTTCGAGTTCGCCTAAGCAGACGCAGTGGTGCATTCGTCCTGCTTGATAGCTGTTGTATCTTGGGAAGTGGTTGCTCACGAATTCTCTAACACCGTTCAGGTAGAGGGGGCAAATCTGCTTTAAGGAAAGCGTGTTTCACGTGCCTCGGCTTTGATTTATTCTTTCTATTGTATTGTTTTTCATTTCTGTTCTTCAATTAAATATATTAATATATTTTTTGTTCTTCTCCATTATATTATTTCTAACAGAAACTTATGGTGTGTATCTCTTAATTGGCTATGTAATAGTTAGGAATGAGGAATGATGGATGCTAAGTATTATTTTTGTGTTTTATGACTTATTAAATTTAACAGTTTGGTGACTACATAATTGTGGGGATATTATTATTGTTGTATGTAAAATGATAGATGATCATATTTTTATCACTAACATTTTTATATATAATTGTAGGAGTTATTCCATTATTTTGACTTATAACTATGGTACCATTTAATATAAACTAAATGATCATTTATAAGGACTATTTTCCAACAAGAATCAAAGTTTGACATTTGACCACCCAAGTTATAGATATTACAAATCTACCATAGCCTACGGCTCGGATCGTGACAGTCCTTGCTATCTTTTAGTATTTATAAACGAACATCCTGTCCAAAAGATTTCTGACATGAACTCAAACCATGATCTTCTGAATGGTTCTCTACACCTCAAGCCATGTATGGACACATAGAGAAACAATGAGATTATTTGTGATTCACAAGATGTTCTCAACGCGTGAGATCTTGGTATAGGCTATGAGAAAATCAAATTTTTCTTTGCGATAGAATTATACAATATATTTTCTTGGTATATCTAACCCGGAAAATAAGATAACTACTTATATCATTATTCTAGAGCTTATTAATTAAAATGAATTAAATCAAATTTAAACATTTATCATAAATAAAATAATAATTAAATAAACAATAAAGCTCAGACTGAGTCTCCCACTCGGTGTTACACGCTGCAAGCGAGTGACACAAGCTCAATTTCAAGGTTGTCTTAACCTCTTTTAATTGTTTATTATTAAAGCTAGGACTAACATTATCTTTTAATAACCTATTTATTTAAACCGCTATTCTTAGAGAATATTTAGGTACCTGATAACAAATTTGAATTATCATTTAATTAATTATTTGAAATTTTTTGAAATTATTTGAATCCAAGTAACAAAGAAAAATAATTACAAAACTAACTCATTTAAATGTACGTAAATACATATGCTGATATGCAATGACAAATTGAAATGTACGGCGAACTGGTGAGACTCTTCATACTTCCCACTGACACAAATAATAGCATTTATTATAGTGGAGAGAGAAAATCCAAGCAGAGATAATCTCCATGATCACCACATCATACCCTTTTTTTTTCAAACAAAAGAAACTTAATTGGCGATCATAATAATCTTATGAATCTCTCCTTCGTTTGTATCCAAGTACAACTTCCCGATCCAATTGAAAGCCAATTAAACTAATAAAATGTGTGTTGGCATATACAAAACATTATTTAGATTCATAATCAATAACAGTTTCAAAGGCGCCAACCAATGCCTTAACCTTGTTCTTTCTCTTCTCCAACAGCTTCCTTGCAGTCTCTTCTATTACATCATTGTAAGCTTGAGATTCCTTCTTCCCTTGTCTCTTCACAGCAGCCGCCGCCACTGGTACCAGTGCCGGTGATGCCCCTACAGGCTTTGCCACTTCCTCCACTGCATGTTCTTGTTCCTTCAGATGATGATCAACATGATCATGATCATGATCATCACAAATAATGTTAATGAATTTGTTTTCTTCAATATTAACTGATCCGGTTTCTTGATTTGTAGCTGTAGTTACCTTCTCAACGTTTGCTTTGTTGGTATCTTTCTCTTTGACCAGTACTATTTGATCATCATCTGCTTTTGATTCCCGATGATCATCACCTGCAATAATATTGTTCGTACCTTCTAGATCTTGATGATCAGCTAATTTGTTTTGATTCATATTCTCTTGACCATCTTCTAATAATAATTGATCACTGTCATGTTCATCTCCTGGATCAATATCCTCTACTTCCTGATCAGTACTATCTAGTTTGTCAGGCTTCTCTTCGATCCCATCATTACTATTGTTGTTGTTATCATAATTAACAACTTCAGGATCATCATGATGATCAGCTTTTACTACCAGTTCATCTGAGACAGTGGAAATATCACAAGGTGGGCTAAGCTTATTAATCTCATGATCAATGTCCGGATCATGCTCATAATCAACAACATCGCTGCCATGATCATCATGACTAACGTTATCTTCTGATTTGATCAGTTCATGGTCATCATCTGGTGGAGTAGCTTTAATCAGTTGATCATCATGATCAACCTTAACCACTGTACCGTCAGGTTTAACAACTTTATTAGTAGTACTACTACTAGTACTCTTGGTTGAACCTTTTTCCTTCCTAACAAAACTTTCTTTGCTCGTTTTCGCATTCTTGACATACAAAGTCTGAGGTTTGGTAGCTCTAGGAGGAGCAGTAATCTTTGATGAGGAAAGGTTTCTCGGAGGAGGAGGAGAAGAAGTGGTTTTGGATGAGAAAGATGAGGAGTTTGACAGAACTCTCTCTGAAGCCTTTTGATGGGCCAATGAGAATGATCCCGAAGGCGAAGGTGGCTTGTCAAAAGACCTTCTTCTGTTGAGGGTTGGCTTATTGGTGTGATTATCTTGATTCTTGGGGTGTTTAATGAAAGTGGGGCCAGAGCTCTTTGTGGGTTTGAGATAGTTAGGGACTTGTTTCTGACTGGTATCATCTGTGGAAGCCAAAGAAGAAGAAGCAGCTTTTTTAGTAGAATTACTAGTAGTGCTGCTAGTTCTAGGGTGGGAATTTGAAGATGTTTGTGTCTTCTTCCCAGGCACATAAGTAGTAGTAGCTGTTGTAGTAGTACTACTGCTACTACTACTATCTCTTTTGACCTTTGTAGTTGCCATAAAATGTTTATGTGTAGGTGACTAAAACCTGCATTTATATGGTACCAAATCAGCATTGAATTTCATTATTTTAATTTGCATTATTTATTGTTTTCTTTTTCTTCTAATTGGTGACAATGTAATTATGTCTTGTTATCTCTAAACATAGTAGAACAAGAATAAAAATGATTATGAGAAAAATATGGTAGTTATTTATACTTCATAGAAGTGTTTATCAAATATATTACATGTAAATTGTAATTAAGCCCACGTGAGCTGATTCAACAACAAAATTACTTAAAAACTGAAAATTATACTATCAGTAATTTGTGTAAGTGCGTATAAGTTATGTATAATATTTGGATATAACATATTTTGATAAAGAGTATTGCTTAGGGGCACTAATTGTATCTAACATCTAACATGGCATACAACTATTAGTGTAATTTAGTAATGAGTCCACGTATTTTAATTTAAAATATAATATATAAGATTCGATATAAAATCGCATCAATCAATATTAAGTGGTGTTGAGCACTATAATGTCTTGTTAACAATGTTCTTTGATAAAACAAAAGTCATTTAACTATTGATCATTGTTATAAGACACTCTAGACTGCCAAACACCATATGGTATCCAATACAATAACACGTGTCATATCATCCTTAGTACAATTTAACATTGAGTTATGCTTATTTTATTTTAATTGAAACATAATTTAATATTAAATTACACTAATAATAATATAATATATTCGTTACTCTATAATGCTCTCTTGACTATTACATTGTCATTTTAATAACAATAATAATGATGGAGCAGTGAGCATTGTAATCGAACATGTGCTAAAGCTGCAAATAGGCACTTCTATTATGGTCAACTTCAACCACCATTCATAAATGGACATTTAATCATTTTGAAATTGGGTGAGTTTGAAATTTTGAATGAAACTTACAAAAATAAGTCTAAGATGCAATTCATTTAATTGAATAATAGAATCACGATTGGCAAGGTCAAATCACTCACATTAGATTAGATTAGATTGTATTTGACATTTTGAATTTCGACCAACAATTACACGCACACACACCTAATTATAGTCAGTAAGTACAGACTCACTGGTCACCTACCTATTCGGCTCAAAACTCAGGCTCACTCGCTACTATGACAAGCTATGGTACAAGCCCAAGAGTTTGGCCTTTGTTGTACTTTCTTAACTCATAAAGTTTCACAATTATTACAATACCAACATGAGTTGATGCTACAGTAAATGGAAATTTTCACTACGCTGAAATTAAATTTAATAATTGTTACTAGTTTAGTTAGTATGTAGTACCCCTAGTACTCAGTTAAAATTATACTATGTGCGACAAATTTCCAACCCATTATAACAAAAATTATAACATTTTAAGATATAAGTTGCAGATATATATTTAGGAGAATTATCTTATAGAGACTTCACTTTAAATCTTACCGATGAGACTTTCAGTGTTCTCGACCCGTGAATAATTTTCAGCGCGATATTTTTTTATGACCATGTATATTGTTGTTATTTAGAGCATCTTGTAAATTTTCAGAAAATTCCGAATAGTTTACAGTACTGAAAACTAAGTTCAAACATGTTCTTGCACGCGTGACTAATTTTTTTATGCGCGTAGAAATCAACATCTTTGAACCTAGTTTTCGGTAATGAAAACTATTTAGAATTTTCTGAAAATTTGCAAGATGCTCTAAATAGTTACAATATACACGACCATAAAAAAAATCGTGCCGAAAACTATTCACGGGTCGAGAAACACTTAAAGCCCTACCAATAGGGCTTAAAGTGAAGCCCCTATAGAAGAATTGTCATATATATTTATCTATAAATATATATATACCATGTACAATGCACGTTTTGTTTAATTTTATTTAAAAAATTATTAATTATTTTTATTAAATTTTTATGATTATCATATAAATTTTAAATAAATAAATAATATTATATATTAAATAGTAACATAAACATATTAAAAGAAAAATTAAATCAAAACATTGTTTATGGTTTTTTTTTTAAATAATACGATAACATTTTAAATCATAAACTACCATATTTAAGATACAAAACATTCATGATATTATTCAGATCACACATTAATGATTGTAGAAGAAACTTATTTATTCTTGATAAAAGTAAATGTTTTTCTAATTTCTTATTTAGTTACATAGTCATACTATTTCATACACATACAATACTTATATATAATGTATTTATTATGTATTATATACTATTGTTAATAATATTTTATAACTTATGAATTTATATAAATATAATTATTACATATCTAGTTTTGTATTAAATATTATTATAATAATACTTTATAATATTTGAATTTATATTAATATATTTACTAAATATTTATTATAGAAAATTTTTATAAAAATTAAGATTATATATTATATGTTATATATGATTATAATAATAATATTTTATAACTTAAATGGATATAATTAATAAATATCTTGTCTAGTATTAAATATTTTTATAACTGTTGACGTGATTCTTCGGTAACAGATAATTATATGAATAAGGAGAGGGATTAGTGCTAAATGATGAACCGTAATAGATGAATGATCTCAAATGAAGATTATAACTCGAATACTTTTTTAGGTGGTTCAAATGTTAAAATCCTTCTAGTCCACCAACCAATATTATTGATATATCTCTGATATTCCTTACAGGGTATTTCTTTACAAACTAGAAGCCAACCCTTTGCAACACCCAGGGTCTCCATACTTATAGGGAGAGGACACCTGGGTGTTGGCAAAGGGGGTCATCTCGTGACCTTCTTACCCATCATGTCACTTCTGTGACATTCATGATTAATTCCTAAAACCTGACAATGAAGTGTGGTCTAATCAATAGGAAAGGGGGATAATGAGCTGCATGGCCCAAACCAGTCGTGGGGTGCCTGAACACGCATGTTTAAGCTGCGTGTCCGAGATTTCAGGAATGGTGTAGACACGTGATGTCTGATATGCGCACGTTTACATTGCGTGGTTGACTTTATAAAGGGTCGGACTTGTCAGCTCAAGCTCGTATCCCGAGCTTGATGTAGTCTCAGCTCATGGTGTCCACGCTGCTGACCCGATCCCTGAGTATTCTTACTAAACCATTGGCTATCTCAAGCTAAAGAGGTAGAGATTTGCGACAGCAGCTCCGAGTAGGAGCTTCCGCGTGGCTGATAGGATTATGCCCATTTCCAGCTCGCTAACAACCCGTGGATATTTAGGGCGTACATTTGCCCCCCAAGCCCCTGCTCGTGGCATATGACGTCATCTGTGGCCACAGTGGGGGCTTTTTGGTTTCCTTGGGGACTCTTCATATCCCGCCCATTACGCTGGTGTTGAATACGTGGAGCATCGTGGTTGGTGACGGTCCGTCTTCCGAGAACCGCATTAAATGGCCTAGCCTATCTTCGGCCGTTGTTTCGTCTTTCGCGTTGTGATCCTTGTATCCTACATCAAGATAATCGAACGGCCCTCATTCATTTGCCTTTTACACATATATAAGGGTGGCCACCTTCCGCATGAGCCACCTTTTGTTTGAAAATTTTCCTCATCTTCTTCCTTCTCTCTTCTCAGTCTCAAAACCCTTTCTTTCTTCCGGTCACTGTTCCAGACGTTCCTGAGTTTCAGACATGAGGGTTCTTTCGTGACTCCGGTTCCAAGGATTCCACCAGGATCCCAACCCTGACGCTTTTTTTCAGCCTTTACGTAGCAAAAAACTTCTGTAAGTCCTCTGTTTATTGTATGCTTTAAATGTTTCCATTTTTCTTTGCTTAGGTAAACTTCCTTCTTAGCCGTATGCAGTAGGTTGTTTTTCTTTGCTGGTATTTTGTGCGTAGGTTTTTATCCTAGGGGTATCGACCGTAGGACAGAGAATGCTTAGGAACATGACTCATAAGACAAAGTTCTGGGGTGATTTTCTGGGTAAAAGTTTTTATGCCTATTTGGAACAACAAGTTTCTAGGGTGCAAAAATTGGGTAGCTTAGGAGACACCCTTAACAGGTGGTTTTGCCTTTCGAAACTTTCTTTCCAAGGAAAACTTTATCCTGACCCTCCTGACACACGAATCCCGAGCAATCGGGGGCCCGTTAGGAGCATAGGCGCGCGTTCATAAAACCGCGTGGTCTCACTCGCCGTTGGCTGAGATTACCTTAGCCCGTGTAAAGGAAACCATTCTTCGCGCTGGATTCTTTCTTATGCTTAGGTCGCCTTCTCTAAACTTTCTTCTTTGTTCGTTAGGCGACCAGATGGGACCCAAGAAGAGCGCATCTAAGAAGAGCGCTAGCAGCTCGTCCTCCCAGCATACCGGTAAAGGGAAAGAGGTGGAAACAGACTCCCCAATTCCCCACTTTGGTCCCACCGTGGAGAAGGAGGTCGAGGTGGGATCTGACGCCTTCTTTGAGGCCGAGAGGATTGCCTCTAAGGTCACAACCCAGGGGAAAGTCAATAAAATCATGCTTTCCCACAACATCGAGATAGGGAAGGGCGCCCTGGTCGTCCGTCCTCCCCTGGAGGACGAGCAGAGCTGCGCACCGCTTGATGAGGAGTTCGCGGCCTGGAGTGACGAACACCTCAAGGCTGGGGCCTTTCTCCCCTTAGACCAGTACTTCACAGACTTCTTAAATTTCGTGAAACTAGCCCCCTTTCAGCTCCCCTCTAACTCTTACCGTCTGTTAGCGGGGTTGAGGTACATGTTCCTGAAGCAAGAATGGGAGGTCCCCACGCCGCCGGACATCCTGTACTTTTTCTGCCTCAAACCTAGCCCGGACCAACGGGGGCGAGGTGACGGGTTCTACTACCTAACCCGTTTTCCCAATTCGGCCGCAGTCATCAAGCTGCCCCGCCACCCCAATGACTTCAAGGATCAATTCTCCATGTCAACGAGGTTTCACAACTGCGAATATCATTACTTCAACCATCCTCGTAAGTTCCTTTTAACTTTAGCTCGCTATCTTGTCGTTGATTAGTCTCTTTCCATTCGTTGCTGACTTGAAAACTATTGTGCAGCTATTTTCGCGAGGACGGCTAAGTCGGTGACCCTTGGGGGTCAGTACGAAACCTTGGTGGGGCTCCCCCCAAGTGAAAAAGACTACCGCCAGCTCGTGTCTGACGAGATGATGCTGGCGTGCAAGTTAATTTCCCCAGGCCAAACTCTGGCTCTGAGGAGGCTGCGGACCATCCCCGCTGCTCGCGAGATGGCGCCCATCCCTGAGGAGGCGGCCACGGATGAGGACGAGGATGAGGAGGACGAGGTCCCCCTCGTGCGCCGAAAGCGGGCTCTTGAGGTCGCCCAGGAGGTCAACGCGGAGCGGACCCAGTCCAGGGCAGCAGCCGGGCCCTCCGGCCAAGGTAACCCTTACTTATTTAGGGACTTAGACAGGGTCGCCGCAAACCTACGGCTTGCTAGGTTTAACCCCAGCCAACTCGTCCACCGCCACCAAAACAACCCAAATCGCAACATTACTCTACTCCAGTGTGTTGACCAGCTCGTGTTGCGTTATGACATGGGTCGCCCTAGGGGTACTGTAGTTGTAGATAATACCCTGGCCTTTAGGTCGGCCTTTTTTGAGGACTACGGGACCAATCCGGGTCTTAGGCAGTATGTAGAGGAGTCCAGTCCTGAGGCGAATCCGGACCCAGAGCCTCCTCTCACCCGTGAAGTCATTATCTTAGACTCCCCCATAGAAGCTCCGGGGCCGGAGGTCTTGACAATAGATTCATCTTCTAGCTCAAAGGGTAGGACCTTTTTCAATACATACTTTAGCTCTTTTTTTTTTTTTATCGAAGTACTTTTACATGCGTGCTAATGATTTTTTCTTTGTTTCAGATGAGGAGATGTCGTAGCCCGGAGATAACGTTCTGCGTTCTATGTTCCAGGGGGGAAACCCTTCCTCCGGGCCGTCCAGGCCCTTGGTGAAGAGGCTCCGGTTGGCGAAGAAAGCTGTTGGGATTTCCTCCAAGTCCCCGGCCAAGGGGAAAAACCAGGGTCCCCCCGCCATGGAGAAAGTGCCTCCACCCCCTCCTACAGTAAAGGAGATGGCTCCACCTCCCCCGCGACCTCCTGTACTTGGTCGGGAAAATGAGGTTTCAACCGGGACCTTGGCCGCCCAGGTCCCCGCCGTGCGCGTCCCGGTCAACCCTCAGGCCTTGGAGAAAGTCCCCGAGGCTTTTCGGGGGACGGTTTACAAAACCGTGACCTACATGGTGGACCACTGCTACAACGCCACCCCGAGGGATTTGCGGGAGATCGAGACGAGGAGCCCCGAGAACGTGATGGAGTTTTCACTGGGGATGACCTTCACGGTAAGTTTGCTTTACCACTGGTTCCGTCTGTTTAATTTCTAAGGCACTTGCCTTATATCTTTTCATCTTGCAGGCGACTCTGGCTCTCCACCGCAGCATATCTCGGTCCAAGGCCAGGATTGACGAGATCAGGGGCGAGCACCAGGCTGCCCAGGCCGCCCTCGTGTCTGCTCAGCAACGGGAGCAGGATGCTAAAGCCGCCCTGGCGACTGCGCAGACCGAGTTGGAGGCATTTCGGACCAAGCTGTTGGAGGCCGAGGCTACCAAGGTCGCCCTGGGCACCGGGAATGTGGAACTTGAAGAAGCCAAGGCTGCCCTTGTGGCGAAGAGGGCATCCTCCAGCTCCTCCATGGAGACCATGCTGTACCATTGCTGGGCCTTCAACCCGGATGGTGACTTCTCCTTCCTGGGGTCGGACGTGTGGGAGTCCTTCTTGGAGAAGTTCAAAGCTCGCCTTCAACAAGAGGCGCCCTCCGAGATCGGGGAGACTTCCACTGCAACCGAGCAGGATGCTGAGGGGGTGACTTCATCGGAGCATCCTAGCGGGGCTTAGGATTTTTGCTCCTTTCTCTTTTATTTTCATTTGTAACTTTATATTATGAGGTTTTTTATCCTCGAAACAATTGATTTCCTTAGATTTATTTAATCTATTTATATATTTTTGTCTCGACCTTACTGTTACTCCTCTTCAATGCATTTGGTGAGAACTTAGTTCCTGTTGGTGTTGTGATTGAAATCCTATGCATTTTAGGAAAAAACATCTGTTAATCAATTTGAACCAACTTCTAAGACTTAGGACCTGGTTGTATCCAGGATATTATTTTGAAAACTTAGTTCGCGTCAATCCTTTATCGATATCTCGTGCTTTTTAAGAAAAACATCGATCAATCAATTTGAACTAACTTCTAAGTTTTGGGACCTGGTTATATCCAGGGTATTAATTTGAAAACTTAGTTCGCGTCAATCCTTTATCGATATCTCGTGCTTTTTAAGAAAAACATCGATCAATTAATCTGAACTAACTTCTAAGCTTTGGGACCTGGTTATATCCAGGGTATTAATTTGAAAACAAAGTTCATGTCAATCCTTTATCGATATCTCGTGCTTTTTAAAAAAAAACATCGATCAGTCAATTTGAACTAACTTCTAAGTTTTAGGACCTGGTTATATCCAGGGTATTAATTTGAAAACTTTGTTTGTGTCAATTCTTTATCGATATCTCGTGCTTTTTAAGAAAAACATCGATCAATCAATTTGAACTAACTTCTATGTTTTAGGACATGGTTATATCCAGGGTATATGCCCCCCAAGTAATTAGGAAATGGTCTTTCATGGTTACTTGAGTTTACACCCACAAACATATACAATAATGTAAAAGATAACTGTTATTACTTAATAAACAAAAGATGGATTTCTTCAAGTGTATAACATTCCAAGTCTGTGGGACTGCTTCTCCACTAAGCCGAGCTAGCTTGTAGGTTCATCCTTTCACGACCTCGGTTATTTGATAGGGCCCTTCCCAATTGGGTCCCAACACTCCGTCCTTGGGATCCTTACCGGCTAGGAAGACTCTCCTGAGCACCAGGTCGCCAACGCTAAAGACGCATTTCTTGACCTTTGAGTTGAAATAACGAGTGACCTTTGATTGATAATGCGTGAGCTGCAGCTGTGAATCCTCTCGTTTTTCATCAATTAGGGCGAGGGACGCGCAGATCAATTCGTCATTACGGTCCTGGTCAAATGCCTGGACTCTACGCGAGGCTACCTTTATTTCGACAGGAAGGACTACCTCACTTCCGAAAGCTAGGGAGAAAGGAGTATGACCCGTCGAAGTTCGATGTGAGGTCCGGTATGCCCACAGTACCTGGGGGAGCTGTTCGGGCCAGACTCCCTTGGCTTCATCCAATCTTTTCTTAAGGCTTGCCTTTAGCGTCTTTTTGACATCCTCGACCTACCCATTGGCCTGGGGATAGGCCACGGAGGAGAAGCTTTTAACAATGTCGTGCCTCTCGCAGAATTCGGTGAAGAGGTCGCTATCGAACTGCGTTCCATTATCCGACACGATCTTCTTTGGCAGCCTGAATCGGCAGATAATACTCTTGACCACGAAGTCGAGGACTCTCTTTGAAGTGATCGTTGCCAGGGGCTCTACTTCTCCCCACTTGGTGAAGTAGTCGATAGCCACCACCGCGTAGCGAACTCCTCCCTTTCCAGTAGGGAGGGCACCGACCAGGTCAATGCCCCAGATAGCGAACGGCCATGGGGATGTGATCATCTTCAGCTCAACCGGGGGAGCCCGGGCAACTGTGGCGAATCGCTGGCACTTGTCACATTTCTTGACGTAGGAGATCGAGTCCTTTGACAAAGTGGGCCAATAATACCCTTGCCTTAGTATCTTTAGGGCCAGGGCTTTATTCAGATCGGAGAAGTCGATGTAGGTCTGCCATTTTCTGTTGGGCTTCGGGACCAACACAGGATTGGCGACCCAGACCGGGAACTTTGCTTCACGGATAAAGCCGCACTTTAAGAGCCAGGCTACTTCCTCTTCTAGGGTCTCAGCTCGCATCGTTCCTAGGCGCCTTTGTTTCTGGGATTTTGCAGGCACGCTTTTATCCAAGTGGAGGGTGTGCATGATGACGCTTGGACTGATCCCTACCATGTCTCCATGAGACCAGGCAAACACATCTAGATTCTCCTGCAGAAACTTAATCAGCTCCGCCTTCCTTTCGCTACATAGATTTTTCCCGAGCTTTACCACCTTCGAGGAGTCTTGTGGGTCGATGTTTACCTCCTCGAGCTCTTCGATGGCCTAGAGCTCGGATCTATCTTCGCCTACTCTAGGGTCGATATCATTATTTAAGATGATATTCTCCCCTTTGGCGCTCTGAGGTTTTTCAATCTCAGGACTAAGCACAAGTTTCTGAGATTCCTCATTCCCGCTATGGATGGTCATCGTCAGTTGCCCGGGTTTTGATTTTCCCTTCATAGAAATGCTATAGCATTCCCTGGCAGCGAGCTGATCACCTCGGACCGTGCACATCCCCGAGGAAGAGGGGAATTTTAGCGCGAGGTGGCGGATGGAGGTTATCGCTTTGAACGCTATCAAAGTAGGTCAGCCCAAAATAACATTGTACGCGGTGGGACAATCGATGATCACAAACTTTAGGAGTTTTGGGACTGTCCGGGGTCCCTCTCCCAAGGTGATCACTAGCTCGATTGTTCCTATTGTTGCCGACCCTTCTCCAAAGAATCCGTATAGCATCATGGAGGTGGCTTTCAACTCGGTGACAGATAAACCCATCTTTTCCAGCGTAGACCGGAACAGCAGGTTCACCGAGCTCCCATTATCGACCAGTATTCTCCTAACTCTCCGGTTAGCGAGCTAAGCGGCTATGACCAGAGGGTCGTTATGAGGGAACTGGACGTGACTGGCATCTTCCTCGGTGAATATGATTGGTTGCCTCTCCAATCATTGTTGTTTGGGTAGATGCTGCTCAGGGACGAACTCCACTCCATTATGAGACTTAAGTTCGTTGACATATCTCTTCTGGGCACCTCTGCTTGTGCCAGCTAGATGGGGGCCTCCTGAGATCGTGGAGATCTCTCCTCCTATCACAGGAGGAGGGATGTCCTGATCTACCCGAGACCCGGGCTGACTTATCAGAACTTCCAGAGCTGGTTGGCCGGCGGGAACCCTATTTTACGCATACTGAGCCAAGGGTCCGGCTCTGATGAGAGTCTCGATCTCATCCTTCAGGTGCCTACAATCATCAGTGTTGTGGCTATTGTCGTTGTGGAACCGACAAAACTTGGAGGGGTCTCGCTTACCCTTCTGGTGCTTCAACGGTTCCAGTTTCTTCTAGGGGAGGCGAGCAGAGTTTGCTAGGAAAATGTTCTCCCTAGTGTGTGTGAGCTCGGTATAAGTCGCGTAGACTAGCTTAAAATTTTCCACGGACTTGTTCCTCTTTGGGCCGTGCTAGCCGCCCTCGCTGCTCCCTTTTCTCTTGCCTCCACAAAACTGGTTATTCTGTGTAACGATTTGTGTCGTTATCATGACATCCGTTCCCACTCCAGCGGGCTGTTCAGGGGCCTAGCTGGTTCCCACGGCCGATGCTCAGGCCTCCTCCAGGTTTATCCATCCCTGGGCCCTATTTAGGAATTCATTCACGGTGCTGACACCTTTCCTCTGTATCTCTTCCAAGTGTCTGCCTACGACGAGGATCCCAGTCCTCAAGGCCATGAGCTTGGAGTTGACATTTGTGTCTCTGGCTCGAGCAGTGACGTTCGCGAATCTGCTCAGGTAAGCTTTCAAAGGTTCGTCGGGCTGTTGTCTTACGTTCGCCAGGGTGTTGGCTTTGACGCGGGCAGCCTGAGAAGCTCGGAATGCCCTCTTGAAGTCGACGGAAAAGGTTTTCCACGAGCTGATGGATTGCTTTTTACTCTGCTTGAACCATTGCCTGGCCCGCCCAGTGAAGGTGGAAGGAAATATTAAACATCTCAACTCGTGACCGATGTTGTGGGCCATCATCAGGGTGTTGAACATACCCAGATGATCTGACGAGTCCCCGTCCCCATTGAACTTGGACAAGTGAGGCATACGGAAACTAGGTGGATACGCTGTAGCTGCTATGCTGGGAGCGAAGAGCTCGAGTTCGTCCCATGAGTCATACTCATCTTTTTCTTTTTCCGACAAGAGCTTCCTCATCAGCTCCTCCATCTGAGCCAGTCGCTCCAGGGTTTGGTCCTTGCTTCCTTGGTTATTCTTGGGCTGTTCAACAGCTCCAGTTCCATTGTACATGTTAGGCGGGTTGTAGTCCCTCCTGTCTTGAGATAGGTTATGTGGGACATTCCCGCTATCGCGTACTTCAGATAGGCCTTCCCCTTGGCGAGCACGACTGCCATTCCCAACTGGGTCTCCTCTCTGAGAGATTAGACGAACTCAGAGGTCGCCCCTCGGGGTGGGCCGAGGGCTTTGAGCCGAGCTCAAACGATGGTGCAGGTCTCCGCCAGACATGTCACTTCGACGACTTCTAGTCTAGTAACTTCCATTTGAAAAGCTCGAAGCCCGCCGCTGGGGGTGAGGATCCGGGACTTCCCTGGGCGCCCGGCTACGATGGGAAGGTCCGACGGAAGGAGGATTTCTCCTGCTGCTCCCATGAACCGGAATGTCTCAGACTGGATGGGGAGGAGATGGGTATCTTATTGGTGAAGGAGGGTGCTTGACTGGGGACTCGATCCTAGTCCCGTTAGGGTGGATTAAGCTAGGTCGCGGTCGCTCCGCTCTACCATCCTCCACGTCCTGTGCTCGGCGGTCTAAGCGGGGCGTAGGACGGTTGGCCGGGGCGGGTTGTCGTTGTGAGCCCTCCCCGGATCTCCTTCGCGAGCTTCCTCGAGCCCTCCTGGGTGCACTCGAGGGCGGGAGTGAGCTAGGAGTTAAGGTCCGGACCGATTGGCTGAATTGTTGATCGGCCCTAGGAAGTTCCTCAAATGCGGTTTCTTGGTGATGCGACATGGGAGTAGAATTTGATGTTGGGGGTCTGACCGACCGACTGGGCCTGGACCGGTTACCCTGGCAGGACTTATGAGTCTCACCATGCCTCTTTTTGACGTTAGCGTCGGTTGTAAGAGGGGGTAGTCGGGCCAAAACCTCTTGAATCTGCTGGTTTGCTTTCGCCAGCTGACTCATCAACTGTGCATTTTCCATTTCTACTGCTGTGTAAAAATCCGGGTTCGGATTAGGCGGCCAGGGAGCCGAACTTCCAGTGTCGTCTTGGCCCATTGGCTGCTTGCCCGGTCACTGCTAAACCTCAGGGTTCTGCTCATCGGATATGGCGGCATGGTGGGCCTCCTACCCATCACGTTGATCTGCCTCGTTACTATGCCTTGAGCGAGTAACTACCATGGTTGGGTTTTTACGATAGCACCAATCTAAAAGCTCTCAATGAAAGCACCAAACTGTTGACGCGGTTCTTCGGCAACAGATAATTATATGAATAAGAAGAGGGATTAGTGCTAAATAATGAACCATAATAGATGAATGATATCAAAGGAAGATTATAACTCGAATACTTTTTTAGGTGGTTCAAAGGTTAAAATCCTTCTAGTCCACCAGCCAATATTATTGATATATCTCTGATATTCCTTACAGGGTATTTCTTTACAAATTAGAAGCCAACCCTTCGCAACACCTAGGGTCTCCATACTTATAGGGAGAGGACACCTGGGTGTTGGCAAAGGGGGTCATCCCGTGACCTTCTTACCCATCATGTCACTTCTGTGACATTCATGATTAATTCCTAAAACCTGACAATGAAGTGTGGTCTAATCAATAGGTAAGGGGGATAATGGGCCGCATGGCCCAAACCAGTCGTGGGGTGCCTGAACATGCACGTTTAAGCTGCGTGTCCGAGATTTCAGGAATGGAGTAGACATGTGATATCTGATATGCGCACGTTTACATTGCGTGGTTGACTTTATAAAGGGCCGGACGTGTCAGCTCAAGTTCGTATCCCGAGCTTGATGTAGTCTCAGCTCGTGGTGTCCACACTGCTGACCCGATCCCTGAGTATTCTTACTAAACCATTGGCTACCTCGAGCTAAAGAGGTAGAGATTTGCGATAGCATCTCCAGGTAGGAGCTTCCACGTGGCTGATAGGATTATGCCCATTTCCAGCTCGCTAATAACCCGTGGATATTTAGGGCGTACAATAACATTTGAATATCTAATAATATTTTATATTATTTAAATTTAATAATGATAGCTTATAGCATTTGAATTTATATTAATATAATAAATAAATATTTATTTTTAATTGAACTTAAAAGTATATTCAGTTAAATATTTAGAAAAGTACACAAAAAAAAACCGTTAAAACCAAGAATTTATGTTATCTACACACTTTTTATATAAAAAAAAATATATCTTTTGTGTTAATAAATATTAACTTTTGTATTTATTTTTTATTCTTCAATAGTAATATTATAAATTTTTTAAAAAAATATTTATTAAAATGCAAAATTTGATATAATTTCTAGCATATAATTTTTTTATTACAACATATTACACACTTATTTAGCATTATATTAGAGATGTTCTAAAAGAGTAAATTATACTTTAGAGTAAATTTTATTCATGTGGAACGTGTAATCGTAAATTAAAATTATATTTGGATTATTAGAATGTAAAACTATTCTATAATCATACTGTTTTGGTTAGACTTTATTTGAGAAAACAGAAATCACATTATCCCTTCTATATATAAAAAGTGCGTAACAGTTTGTTTTTATTAATTTTAAGATAATATTCTAAATATTTAATATAATATACATTTAAAACTAATTAAAATTAAATATTTATTAATTATATTAATATAAATTTAAATATTATAAAATATCATTATTTTAATAATATTTAATAAAAGACTACATATATAATAATTATATTAATATAAATTTAAATTCAAATTTAAATGTTATAAAATATTATTATAATAATATATAATACAAAATTAAATATTTAATAATTATATTAATATAAATTTTAATGTTATAAAATATTATTATGATGATAATATATAATCCTAATATTTTACTAATTATATTATTATGAATTTAAATATTATAAAATATTATCATTATAATAATAATTAATAGAAGATTAATATTTAATACTTATATTAATATAAATTTAAATATTATAAAATATCATTATAATAATAATATATAATACATAATCTTAATTTTTATTTAAAAAATTATCTTAAAAAGATTATTATATTATATATATTTAAAAAAAATTATAAATAATATTTTAATTTAAAATGCATAATAAAACAAAAGTAAATTAATGCACAAAATTAATATGTTTATGATATTCCTTATATATAGTATTATTTATTTATTTGAAATTTATAGGATAATGATACAAATTTTATAAAAATAATTAATAAATTTTATAAATAAATATGTATTATATATTATTTGTATGTAGTATATATTATAACTTGCAATGACTTACAACTAAGTCTCAAAATGAAAATGTGATATATGATGGAAAAAGAATAATATAAATATATCATATCATATGTGCTGGTATAAACGTGTGTTTTTCATTTTTGGAAGAGGACAGGACACACACACAATAAGCACCAAGATTTTAACCAATCAATTTTTATTTCGAGTGATAAAAATTAATTAGTAGTTAAAAGTAGAAATATATGTTGGGATAAATTGAATATTATAATTCTCAAATATATTAATTTCTCTTCATATTTGGGTCAATATGAATGAAGCATGCCAGTGCATCCGACCGAAAGTACACTCGTTGATTTAATATATAAGCTAAGAAAATAAAAGATAAAGGAAAGAGTTGATTATGTTCCCTGGGCTACGGTTTAACTTTAGGTGATGTTCATTAATAATTAGAGAATAATACACATTTTTTTTACTTTTCTACTATTCTTATTTTTTTTCTTAAAAAATACGCACTCAAGTTTTCAAAATATGATTTTTGTATCGTCCAAAATTTGTTAATAAGGCTTATGGTATTGATAAGCGTGCCGGAAGGACAATAATTTATTTAATTATGCTAATATGTAAATTAAATGACTATGTGAACAGAAATGCATGTGTTAGGTGAATTAAATATGCATGTTGACCCCATTTGGTTATTAGTGGCATATTTGTAATTTTAGCCCGTTGAGGGCATATTTGTGATATATGTGTGTATTGTGATTGGTACCACGAGGGTGTGGTGATATATTTGTGATATGTGATCTGAGACGGTCCTAGGGAGCGGATTAGATGAATAGTCACAACAAGGTCGAATACCTGGCTCAGGAGGAGTTTAGGGGTATTTTGGGAATATAATATGTGTTCGAGAATTACCGGGTAACGAGTAGTGATTTAATGTTTGTTTAAGTGTGTCAGAATTAAATGGGGATTTTGTAGCGTCCCAAATTTGCTAATAAGACTTAAGGCCTTGATTAGCGTGACTGGATGGCGATAATTGATTTAATTATGTTAATATGTGAATTTGATAATTATGTGATTAGAAATGCATGTGTTAGGTGGATTAAATATGCATGTGGGCCCCATTTGGCTAGTAGGGGCATATTTATAATTTTAGCTCGCTGAGGGCATAAATGCATTATTTGTGTATATTGTGATGGATACCACGTGTGAGTGCTGATATATTTGTGATGCACGATCTAAGACGGTCCTAGGGAGCAGATTAGCTAGAAAGTCACAACGGGGTCAAATACGAGGCTCGGGATGAGCCTAGGGGTATTTTGGGAACATAATATGTGTTCGGGATTTATTGAGTAACGAGTAGTAATTTAGTAATGATTTGGACATGTCAGGATTAAATGAGATTTATAGGAATATTCGGGAACTTAACGGGATTTGGCAAATGACTAAATTACCCTTAGTGGTACTTGAGGACTTAGATTAACTTAAGGGGCAATGTAGACCTTTTGGCAAGAGGATATACTCGGTTTAGGAGTGAGACTCTAGAAAGACTTGGATGAAACAGAAGGAAAGGAAGGAAAGAATCAAAAGAACTCACAACTCTCTCTCTCTTTCTCTCTCCGTCAGCTCACCTTCTCTCTCTATGGTGTTTGGTTTTTGAAGGATTTTAGGCCAGAAATTCAGGGGTTCAAGGCTGGAATTTGGGAGCCTAGCAGCTTGGAACTCTGGGAATTAGTTCAGAGGCTTAGTTAAGTTCAAGGGTAAGCTTTTAAACTCAACTCACTCTGTTGAATTATGCTGGGAAGTGATCTGCATGTGAGGTGAATTGTGTTTTACCTTTTGGTTATTTGGAGAAGTCTTGGGGTTTTTTATGGGGTGGTTAGGATGTTTAGACTGTGGGTATAAGGATTTTGGGTTTAGGTATTGATTTGGTTTGATTTTCAGAGGAATTGGCTCGAGAAAACACAGGGGAATTTATGGGTTTCAGGCTTGAGTCGCGGCCTTGTTCATCAGCGCCGCGACCCGCTTGAGTTTATAGGCCAGGGGACTTCGGGAAAAATTGCCTAGGCACCACAACGCAAGTTTGGGCGCCGCAACCCGTGTCTCTCAACAAAGAGGCATTTTGCCTTTGACTTGGGTGCGCTGTGGCCCTTAAGGGGGGCTGGGCCATGGCACAAATGCTGAATTTTGGCTTTTTGAGGGTTTTTAGCTCGGGAACTCAAATGCTAAGGCTCAAGAAGGTTTCTTGTAACGACCCAAAATCACTAATAAGGCTTAAGGGCCTTGATTAGTATTCCGAGAGGGCATAATGTTGGGTTTTATGCCCTTATAAAACCATGTCGGACATGTAGCACGATTTCATATTATCAATAAAAGTAGTAGAAATCATTTAGTTTGACAACTGTGTTGCTTGCTTATTTTATTACATGATTATTGAAATAATACAAACATTTATAAAATCCCGAACATATGGATAGTTACAATTATAGTGACTAGGTCACAGTGGATTATAGTTGTAATTATATGTTCAAAAGAACGAGTCCTAAGATTAGATCAGTGCATTAGATTTTCACTAATTAGGAAATCTACAATATGATCTACTTACACATTCAGGGTGTGATGTCTTGTCCAAGGCATCGACCAAGTAGATAAGATTGGATGTATTTAGTTACATCGGACTAAATACATCGGATGTATTTAGTTACATCGGACTAGGACCGATATTGATCATTGATTGATAAATAAGTATCGTTGTTATCAGATCTAATCAATGTCACAACGTTGACCATATGTTAAGTCAATCTTAATTCTGAGTGATAATATTCTGCTAATTATATTATTTAAATCTTTTGACTTGTTCGTTACCAGCTTACCCTACGATCTAGCCCATACTTACATCTTGGAGATTTATTAGTGTAATTGAGTGGGAGTATTATTCATAGATACAAAATCTATAACTTCTGTATGAGAAGTGAAAAGATGACTTCCTTAATTTCTTTGTTCAAAAGGTTAAATGATTGAGATCTCATTTCTGTGATTAAGTTCACGGAAATATCATTTATAAGGAACTTAGTGGGAGTTAAGAATAAAATACTGATGAGGGGTAAAACGATAATTTGCACCCAGCTCGTTAGTAAGTCATCGATAGAGGATTGACTGATTGTAATGGTTATAACAATGGATAACATATTTATGGTTTTGAAAATACGTTCTATGAATTCAAGAGATCAATTCTGAGTCTATAGTGGAGTCACGAGGAATTAATAAGTTAGTGAAATTATTCGTAAATAAATTCACGGTAACTTGTTGGAGCTTGATTTCATGGATCCATGGTCCCCGCATCACCTTTGAGTAAATCATCAAGAATGTCTCAATTAATTGATTTAATTATCAATTAGGATTTTTTAAAGTTGACTAGGTCAATTTTGGAAAATTTACAGAGATATGAGATTTAGATAATAAAAGAGAATCTTTGGATAAATTTATTAATATTGATAAATTTGTATCAATATAAATAAATAATATTAAATCAAGTTTCAAATTATAATTAGTTAATTTGAATAAGGATTTAATTAATTAATTATAAATAAATAAATAAAAGGTTTTGAATTTAGGCCCAGTTGGGATTTAAATTCAAAACAAAGAGATTGGGCCCAAGTCCATTTATGGCAGCCCAATGCTTTTATTTTTGTTTATTATTTTTAATTAATTTAAATTTAAATTTAAATAAATCCCATTAAGTTGCCTATATAAGGAATATGATATCTAGGGTTTTTAAAAAAAAAAGGGAAGTGACTTTCAGTTGATTGGTAAGTAAAAACCTAGATAGTCTAACCTTTCTTGGCCACTCTCTCTTCTTCTTCTTTTCAAGATCTTTATCTCATGTGTTGAGAATCAGCCCACACTAGTTCTAGGTTGATCAAAGGCTTGGTGAGGAAGACTGTGTTGCTGATCTTGTTCAATCTCTTGATAATATTATGCTACAGAAAGGAATCAAGGGTTAGAGAGATTGAAGGATGGAGTTGTTCCAGTTCCGCTGCGTAATGTAAGTTTTTACTTTACTCTGTATTTGTATTAATTTCTTAGGAGCATGTTCTAGAAATTTGCATGTTTGTTTAATAATATGTAAATTGCATGAAAATAAATAAAGATCATGCAATAAGTTTTTCCAATAATTGGCCTCAGAGCCATAGGTTGCTAGTTTATTTTCATGAATGAACATGTATGAAATTGATTGATATGTTAGGTGTTAATTGGATGGTACATGTTATTGGTGTATGTGTTATAATTTCTTATGTAACATGTGAGCATGAAAAAAATGGCCTAAGAGTGCCGGAATTAATATTTGTGCACAAGACGTGGCTCGGCCACTGGTAGCTGAGGTTAATTATATAATCACTGAGCTCGGCCTAAGTGAGACGGAGTCAATGGGATAAACAGGGGGTGCGGCCTAAGGGTGTTGACCCTGGACATTGTATGATATGTTTACTATGGTTAATATGATGAGCATGGCATGTTAATTACCTGGATAATAGATTGTTCGTTTGTTGATTGATATCACTATTATGTGAACGATGTGGTCTGTTGAGTATCTGATTAATGATTTGTGAATTATTTGATTACTTCTATTGCTTATGCTCTGTATATGGTTTTCTTGCTGAGCCTTGGCTCACGAGTGCCACGTGGTGCAGGTAAAGGCAAGGGTAAGCTGGACCAACCCTGATTTGGAGAGCTCTAGGGGTAGAATGTACATAGTTGGCTACTCGGCCGCGATGGCCGAGGGATGATACACGGACAAGAGACCCTAATTTGCCTATTTTTCCATTAGAGTGACTTGTGGTTGTACATAACCTTTGGAAATTTTGTAACCTGTTATTTAACCCTACTTTTGGGATCTCGTGTATCAAACGCTTATTTAAATGAAATTGATCTTTTATGACCAAAATATTTTAACCCTAGTTCAATAATAGTTTTAGTGACACATTTTCAACTAATAGACTTGATTAGCAAGTCTTGCACCTTTATAAACACACAGTGTAACGTTCTTGGTTATCCAGGGCGTTACATTTCTACTACCTTGTTTGGTAGAATCCAAGGTATCCAGGGCTAGATTTATATTCCGAGGTTATTTAATGGATTAGAACATGATGGTGGATTTCTTCAAGGCTCGGGGTTAGAGGACTGTGCTCATGATCGTGGTGCTCAGATAGCTTGGGACACAGGTAAGAAAATTGTTGTACCCATAGAGCAGGGTGTGGCCCTATTGCTTGTATTGCAGGGCATGGCCCTATTGCTTGTATTGCAGGGCACGGGCCTATCAATTGAATTGCAGGGCATAGCCCTATTGTCTATGTTTAGTATATGTGTTAAATATATGTTGATTTTTATGCTGTGTAATGCATATTTGTGAATGAACGACGGAGGTTGAGAATGGCGAAGGCCGGGAACGGCGAAGGCCGAGAACGACAAAGGTCAAGAACGGCAAAAAGCCGAGCACGGCAAGGGGTTGGGAACGGCGTTGAGCACGTGGAGTGCAAGTCGTTAGGGTGAAACCCACCTAGGATGTAGAAGCCATCCTCTCGGTGAAGACTGCGAACCCAGGGCCTGGTAAAGCGCTTGGGACGGCATGGCCATTATTTGTTTAGCCTATTGGTTGCTTTGTTATATGATGTTGACAGATTTGCGTATGTTATCTATTTTGCGTTGAGTTTTCTTGTTGGGCTTCGGCTCACGAGTGCTCTATGGTGCAGGTAAGGGCTAAGGAAATGTCGACCAACCATGAGCATGGAGAGCGTGGAGCGACAGGTACATGTTCGGCCTACTTGGCTACCACGACCAGGGTCATTTTGGAAAGATGTGATGTAATGGTATAGATTTATTGCCTAAGTCAACCTTAAATGTATTTTGAGATGTAAATTATTTTCCAAACAATTTTTTGGGATCCCAAATGTTTAACTCTTTATGTTTTCAATGAATGACTACATTTATATATCTGATGCCTTTAAACCAATTTTTACTACAGTTTAGCCACACTTTTAACTTAAAACCTCAATTAGCGAGTTAATGGCATGTTTTAAAACTCACTTAGAAATGACTCTAAGGAAGTAGGGCGTTACAACTTGGTATCAGAGCCAGCCAAGGTTTATGGTTCATGGAGATCGATCGAACATGTACGCTCGCTGCCAGTGACAAGCTCGACTCAAGGTTGGTTGGTAATTATTGAATTATGTGTTTAAATGCTTGCTAAAGTGCCCTGTTTGCCTGAGTATTTTAATAGAGCATGATAAATGAATTGACATATGCATGAAGCTAGGGCATGGCCCCCTTGATTATTGTGTGTAATCTGTGTTTTGTGGATTGCTGATTGTGATTGGTTGGTTGGGAGGTGGTTTTGGATGTTGTTATCATGCAGCGGCATCATTGATTGCAGGCATATTGTTGTGATGCCTCGGCAATCAATTAGACTTCGCGGCAATAGGGTCGAGGATGACAACTAGGGTCAGGACCCTTCACCTACTCCACCGAATTGGCAACAGTTATTTGCCGAGATGGAAGCTAGACTTCACCGAACAGAGGAAGAGCTTCGACAGTTGAGGCAACAGGCCCCTCTTCAGGGTATTGGGTTATAAGCTCTACAGGCTGTGGCACCAATGCCAGCCTATCCTGCTATGGAGAACAGATGGGGACCTTTGTATGAGAGGTTCAGGAAGCAGCATCCTCCCACCTTCGAGGGTGGATGTAACGCCCTACTTCCTTAGAGTCGTTACTAAGTGAGTTTTAAACGTGCATTTAACTCGCTAATCGAGGTTTTTAGGTCAAAAGTGTAATTAAATTATAAACAGTGAAATAAACTTTGAAAATAATTCCATTTACTATAAATCATTGAGTGTTTGACACTTGGGATCCCAAGATACTGTTTAGAAATATTTACAACATATAATTTACAAATTTAAGTCGACTAGACGACAAAATCTAGGTTTTAATACAACCACCTTCCAAAAAAACCACTGGCTGTGGCAGCCAGGCAGGCCAAACATGTACGCGCCACTTCGCGCTCTCCGTACTCATGGTTGGTTGACTTTCCCCTTGCCCTTACCTGCACCATAGAGCACCCGTGAGCCGAAGCCCAGCAAGAAAACCCTCACAAGCAGATAACATACGCATAACAAACACTTGGCATATAATCAGGCCACCAATAGGCTAAACACATACGGCCACGCCGTCCCAGGCGCTTTACCATACCCTGGGTTCGTGGTCCACACCGTGAGGATATCCCAGGTATCCTTTAGGGTCTCGCCCTGGCAGCTCACACTCCACGTGCTCAACGCTGCTCCCGACCCCTTGCCGCTGTCGGCCTTGCACTCCACGTGCCTAACGTTGTTTCCGGTCCCTTACCGTTTCCGGCCTTGCCGACCTCGGCCTGCGCCGTTCCCAACTCTTGTCGAACATTTACACATATGCATACATAGCATAATAAAGCAAATACTAACTATGAACAAATCAATCCAAGGGCTATGTCTTGCAACACAGACATATAGGGCTCAGCCCTGCATACAAGCTCTGTGGAAGACAGTGGTTTTCTTACATGTGTCCCGAGCTTCTTAAGCACTGAACCCTCGAGCACGGTCCTCTAATCCGAGCCTCTCCGAGAACCTCAAGTAGAAATTCGCGCCTGAGCCTTCTCTAAGTCCAACTCCAAGCAAATCCCTCTTATTCCCAAACTGAACCTAGGCAAGCTTTGAGCCTGGGTCAATCCCCTAATTTCCCAGCCTTGAATCCCTTGAACTCTAGCCTAGAATCCTTCAAAACCAGTCACCTTAGAGAGGAAGAAAGAGAGCATCGATAGAGAGAGGCAGAGAGATTAGGTTCCCTTTTTGTTCTTCTATCTTCTTTTGCTAGCTGATTCTAGAGTCCCAGCCCCCAAATTGAGCATATCCATCTGCCTAAAATGACCTTAATACCCTTTAAGCTAACTCAAGTTCTCAAACCCTTCCAAGGGCAATTTTGTCTTTTGACACACCCCGCTAAATCCTCAAGTGTACCTAAAACTCCCCATTTACTCCCGACATGTCTAAACCATTGCTATTGCTAATCGCTATTCAATAATTCCCAATCACCTAATAATATTCCCAAAATACCCCTAGGCTCCTCCCGAGCCGGGTATTTAATCCCGTTGTGACTTTTAAACTAATTAGCTCCCTAAGACCGTCTCGAAACGTGCATCACAAATATATCACTGTTATATCAACAACATCACATATATTTCATTTATGCCCTCAACGGGCTAAAATTACCAATTTGCCCCTAACAACCAAATGGGGCCCACATGCATATTTATTTCACCTAAACATGCATTCTAACCACATATTCATTAAATTCACGTAAATTAATACAGTTTAACAATTATTACCCTCCAGGCACACTAATCAAGGCTCCAAGCCTTATTAGAAAATTTGGGTCGTTACAGTGGACCAGACCCACTGCGGGCAGAGTAGTGGATAAATATGATTTCTTCCATCCTGGATTTCATGAGGGTGGAAGGGAATGAGAGGGTAGCTTGCGCCAGCTACATGATGCCTGCATCTGGTGGGATGAGCAGAGTTATCCCACACATGATCTGGAATTGGCGGTAGTGGTATTTCCACTAAAGGTTTGGAGACATTATTTGTATGGGGAGAAGTGCGAAATATACACCGACCATAAGAATTTGAAGTATTTCTTTACTCAGAAGAATCTGAATATGCGTCAGAGGCATTGGTTGGAATTGGTAAAGGACTACGAATGCGACATTCTATACCATCTTGGGAAGGCAAATGTGGTGGCCGAAGCAATGAGTCTGAAGGGACCAGGACAATTGTTTAGTTTGAGGAAGATATCAGATAGGTTAGTTGAAGAGATGACTAGAGCGAGTATTGAGTTGGTAGTTGGTCAGCTAGCCAACATCACTCTTTAGTTCACGCTCCATGAGAGGATCAAGGAACCACAGGGGGAGGATCCCTAGTTGAGGGAACACACAGAGGGCATCTTAGCCAGAGCGGCTAAGGGTTTTTCTATTTCGGAGATGGTTCTACTGAGGTACAAATGTCAAATTTGCATTCTGATGAATTATGGTATCCAGAGAGAGATTCTAGATGAGTCTCATACCACTCCATATTCCTTACACCCGGGTACGATGAAGATGTACCAAGATTTTAGAACTCTGTATTGGTGGCCGGGAATGAAGAGGGGTGTGGTGAATTATGTGGCCAAGTGTTTGACTTGCCAGCAGGTAAATGTTGAACATCAGAGGCCAGCGGGTTGCTGCAACCTTTATAGATTCAACAATGGAAATGGGAGGATATCCCCATGGACTTCGTGGTTGGATTACCGAAGACTGTGGGATAGCATGATTCAGTGTGGGTGATTGTGGATATGTGCACCAAATCAGCCCACTTTTTTCCTGTTAGGACAACTTATACGGTGGAGCAGTATCCTGAACTGTATGTAAAGGAAATTGTACGACTACATGGGGCTCCGAGGTCGATAATATCCGACAGGGACCCCACCTTCATCTCCAAGTTTTGGAAGAGCCTACCGAAGGCTATGGGTACACAGTTGCAGTTTAGTACTGCCTATCATCCTTCGACAGATGGACAGTCTGAGAGGAAAATTCAAATACTGGAGGATATGTTGCGAGTCGGGAGGGAAATAATTGATTTAATTATGCTAATATGTGAATTAAATGATTATGTGATTAGAAATGCATGTTTAGGTGAATTAAATATACATGTGGGCCCTAATTGGTTATTAGGAGCATATTTGTAATTTTAGCCCTTTGAGGGCATAATTGTGATATATATGTGTGTATTGTGATTGGTACCACGAGGGTGTGGTGATATATTTGTGATGTGCGATCTGAGACGGTCCTAGGGAGCAAATTATCTGAATATTCACAACGAGGTCGAATACCCGGCTCGGGAGGATCCTAGGGGTATTTTGGGAATGTAGTATGTGTTCGGGAATTACCAGGGTAACATGTAGTGAGTTAATGTTTGTTTAAGTGTGTCAGGATTAAATGGGGATTTATAGGAACGCTCGAGGATTTAGTGAGCTGTGGCAATTGACGGAATTGCCCTTGATGACACTAGAGGATTTAAGATAGTCTTGAGAACATTTTGGACTTTTAGCATAGAGATAAACTTGGACCTTAGGCAGTTGAGACTCTAGAGTCACTTAGAAAGAAACAGAAGAAAGGAAATAGAAAATCTCAGCTCTTACTCTCTCTATCTCTCGATTCTCTCTCTCCCTGTTTTGGTACTTGGAGGCTTGAAGCATTTTGAGGATTCTAGACTAAGAAATTGAAGGACTGGAAGCTTGCTGTGCTTGGGAAATCAACTCAAGGTTGGAGATATCATAGAGGTAAGGATTAATTTTAGTTTGTTTTTGTTAAATTTTGCTAGAACCTTAAGTTTGGATAGAAGGTGGATTTTAGTTTGGTTTTAAGTTTTGGTGAGTATATGAATTGTTTCTGAGATTGTTATGAAGCCTAGGCTGTGTGGAAAGGAAGTCTAGACTCAATTTTAAGTTTAAACAGTGTTTGGAGTGTGAACTATTAATTTAAGCTCGGGGAAAAACGTAGATAATGGCTGGTGTCTGGGTTTCAGGGGATAGCGTCGCGGGCTTGTTCTATAGGCGTCGCAACCCGTGTGTGCGAAAGGGTCTTGGGAGCCCTGAGATTGCCCAGGCGGCGCGGCCCGTGTCCTTCAGGAGAGAGAGCTCTACTCTCTAACCTGTAGGTGTGCCACGACCTTAGGGGGAGGGTCGCGGCTCAAAATGGGAAAAAAGGAAAAATGAAGGTTTTAAGCTTGGGAACCCAAACGTTAAGGCTCGGGAAGGATTCTACTACCCGGATTAGTAGAATCCAAGGTCGTAGAGGCTCGATTAATGTTTCGAAGTTCTTATTTTGTTTAGGGCTTGATGGATGGTTATTGTGAATGCGTTGTGACTAGGTTTTCAACGAGGCTCGGGATAGAGGACTGTGCTTGGGATTGCAGTAATCAATCGAATCAGGACACAGGTATGAAAACTGTTGTATCCGTAGAGCAGGGCATGGCCCCATTGTTTATATTTGAGGGCACGACCCTATTGTTATTGTTTAATGTATGTATGTTATGATGTGTTATGCATATTCTTGAGTGAACGACGAGGGCCAGGAACGGCAAAGGCAGAGAACAGCGAAGGCAGAGAACGACGAAGGCTGAATACAGCAAGAAGCCGGGTACGGCACTGGGCCGGGATCGGTCTTGAGCACGCTGAGTGTATGCCACTAGGGCAAGACCCTTTTAGGGTGCTGTATCCACCCACTCGGTGAAGACCGTGAACCCAGTGCCTAGTAAAGCACCTGGGTTGGTGTAGGGTGCTATGTGTTTAGTATGTTGACTTTTTTGCTGTATATTGTTGGATTGATATGTAATATGTTATATGTTGAGTTTTCTTGTTGGGCTTCGGCTCGCGGGTGCTCTGTGGTGTAGGTAAGGGAAAAGGAAAGGTCAACTGACCATGAGTACGAAGAGCGCGGAGCGACGGGTACATGTTTGGCCTACCTGATTGCCACGACCAGGGTTATTTTGGGAAATATACTGTAATGAACTGTTTTGTCACGTAGGTCGAACGTAATTATATTTTTGAGTTGTATTATGATTTCTAAATAGTATTTTGGGTACCCAGCTGTATAACTTTTTATGATTTTAATGAATGTCCAAATCTTTATAATTTACGTCATTAAACGAGTTTTATTTCAATTTAGTCACACTTTTAACCTAAAACCTTGATTAGCGAGCTAATGACATATTTATAACTCACATAGTAACGACTCTAAGGTAGTAGGGCGTTACAATTTTCAAAGTCTCATACTTACGAAAATATGCATTTTAGGAAAAACAACTACAAAGCAACTTGAAAACAATTCAGTGGACTAACTAAACATCAATCCAAAAAAAACCTAGAAACAGCGTGAAAAAAAAAACCTAAAAGCAACGTGAAAACAACACAAAAAAAGAAAAATTAAAAAAGACAAAACCGTAAAAATATAAAAATTTCCTTAAAACCTTAATATTGAAAAAAAAATGTTTGACTGTAACAACGTAATTTTTTAGCAAAAATTAGTATTTTATATAAATGTAATCGTCAATACATGTAAAGAGTACCCCAAAAAATGGAAATCTTTGTTATGATATCATGGAGTTTCACTTGTACTTTATACATATAATTTTGTGTGTATATCTTTATATATTAAAAATATGAGTTTAACAGAAATTGTTCTTCTTTTTTAGATTTAACATTAATTTTTTTTTTCTAACACCGTTAATTTTAAAATCAGCTAAATAAGGTAAATAATATATATATTTTAAATTAATAAAGTCATATAAATAAGTAAATAAATTGAAAAAAATAATCTAAATAAGGTTAGTAAATTTAAAAAAAAGTTATAAATTAATAATATCACATATTTAAATTACTCTATCAATCATATTTTCAAAAACTATAATCGAAAAATATTTATGTGCTTAAATTTAATATTTTTCATTGTCATGGTTAAATTTGGATAATTTAACCACAATTAACCCTTATAATTTATAGTGAGTCACACAATGCCATGTTATTGAAAATATTATGTATACGTGATAGATATAATAATATTTAACACACATATATTTTGACTTTCTAATAAACATTCAATGAATAAAACCAAAAATAATTTACTATATTGTTATATATCTTTATATGTTATAAATGTAAGTTTAATGAAAATTGTTCTTTTCCGTTAGATTTATCACTTTTTTATTTTTATTTTAAAGTTATTCAAATAAAGTAAATACATTACAAAAATAAAGTAATAAAATTATCTAAATAAGGTAAATAAATTAAAAAATAAAATAATAAGTAATAAATGAGTCATACTAATTTTTCATCACATATTTTAAAATTTCATATTAAATTATTTAAATTACTCTATCAATTATATTTTTAAAACTATAACTGAAAAATATTTATGTGCTTAAATTTATTTTTTTCTTTAATTTATTAATTAGTTATTTTGTCATTTAATATATTTTGTTTATCAAAACATGTATGTAATAGTAAAGTAAGAAATAAATATACATATTTTATTTTGCCATTTAGTTTTTGTAATGAGAAATTACTTATTTTAATTGCACTAACCATTAATTAAATAATATATATTTATATATAATTTTTTGTTGGCTTTAAAACTTTTTCAATTAAATAATTAAAATTTTATTAAATAAACTTTTTAAATTCATAATTTTAATTTAGAATTTTGTAATATTTTATTATAATGAAATTCGTAGATATTTTTTGTAAAAGAAAATTAGAAAAAAATTATTAAATATTAAAATTAGAATGCACCATATCTTTATCATTTATTTAAAAAGTGTGTAGATAACGAAAATTCTTGATTTTAACGCTATATTTTGTTAACTTTAACGAAATACCCTAAATATTTAATCTAATATACCTTTCAAACTAACTAAAAATAAATATTTATTAATTATATTAATATAAATTCAAATATTATAAAATATCATTATTATAATAATATTTAATATAGGACTACATATATAATAATTATATTAATATAAATTTAAATTCAAATTAAAATGTTATAAAATATAATTATTATAATAATATATAATAAAAAACTAAATATTTAATAATTATATTAATATACATTTAAATATTATAAAATATTATTACGATAATAATATATAATCTTAGTTTTTACTAATTATATTAATATGAATTCAAATATTATAAAATATTATTATTATAATAATATTTAATACGATATTTGATACTTATATTAATATAAATTTAAATATTATAAAATATTATTATAATAATATATAATACATAATCTTAATTTTTATTAAAAACATTATCTTTAATGTTTAAAAATGTTATCATATTATATATATATATAAAATTATAGACAATGTTTTGGTTTAGTTTTTTATTTAATATTTAATATGTCTATGTTATTCTTTTATATATAATATTTTTTATTTATTTAAAATTTATATAACAATGCTACAAATTTAATAAATATAATTTTATAAATTCTATAAATAAAACTAAGCAAACGTGCATTGCATGCTGCTTGTATCTAATATATATATAAAAAATGTGTTTTTTATATGATAGTGTACAATATAGCTATCTAGAACATCCTACAAATTTTTAAGAAATTCTGAATAAATTATGGTACTAAAACAGGATGTAAACTGTCTATTGCACGTGTGTCTATTTTTTTTGTGTACGAGTGTAAAATTTGACAGTTTGAACTTTGTTTTCGGTTTCGTAAACTATTCAGAATTTCTTGAAAATTTGCAGGATATTCTAAATACCTACAATACACCGTCATATAAAAAAGTTTGGGATTATATCTATTCAGGTGCCGAAATAGAAAAAGGATGTATCGGTGTTGCAAAGAAAATAGATGCGTTGTAGTCGCTCCCTATATTATATATATATATATATATATATATATGAAATCATGGCAACAAATGTTATAGATGCTCCACTACTAATCTTATAACATCCAAAAACCAGTGAAAATGATTAATAGCAAAGTACTTAAATAATGAATGACATGAATATTGATAATTGGACAATCTGTCTTGCACTAAGAATATGCATATTTGCTTAATCTTTTTAGAGAAAAAACACTACGTATTTCTCTAAAATTCTCAATATAGAAAGAGAAGCAAAACACAACGTAGAAAAACCAAAACAAAAAGATAGAAACATATGTTATACGCATATGCAAAGAGTATAGTTGTAGGAAGCATACATATGGATGAGTAAATTAAAAGACAAATATATATTATAGATATATGATTATGAAAGTCAATTATTGATGCATCATAAATAAGAAAACATTTTCACAAATCACAAAATAGTATATTTGTAGGGATCACGAAAAAAGGGAAAAAAATAAAAGGAGAGAGAGAGAGTTACAAAATTAAGTAACGTACCTTGTTGATGAAATTCCCACCAAAAAAGAACATGTGTGGAATGGAAGAGTAAAACTAAGAGATCGAAGAAGAAGAAAAGAAAATTGTGAAAGACGACAAATTTATGTGTACATATGAAGGAAAATATAGAAACAGATTTGGCTTTTTGGGGGGATTTTTTCTATTAAAAAAATAAAATAAAATAAAAATTGATGAGTTAGAGGAATAGACACCGTTATAAACGCTCAACTCAATGGTTGTGAAGCCATATTGAGCTATTCAATAATAAGTTAATACCAAACATTTGTTTCATCAAGAACGACCGAGACATTTGAGGAGAGATATAATTTGACCATTTCAATCCAATAATATATAATATGTACTTTGCAACAATTATATATTATGATATTATTAGTTATTGTTGTAACATCATAAACCATATATATGATCTTAATTAATGAGTTGTTATTTTATAATTTGGTAGTCCTTTTTATGATGGGATATTGTATGTGTATCTATCTATGTTTTTCTCTAATAACACTATCATTTTTTAGCTGCAAAGTTAAATCAAAATCTAAGACCATCTCTAATGGAAGATGTAAATTTTGGGAAATTTTTAAAAAATATGGCTTTTATGCTATCAATGTACAAAAATTTGGGAATTATACTTTTCTTAATTTGTATGGAAAAATTTATTAAAGAAAAAATTAAAGTATGAGAAACACAATTAGTAGCTAACTAAAATATGGAAGCTAAATTTAATACCAAAGCACATAAGCCAAACAGGGGTACAATTATAAATTAGCATTCCACTCTTCTTTCTCTCAAACTCCAGCCACACAAAACTTTTCTCTCTCCAAACCACACCGTTCTCTCTCTCCCATATCTCTTCTCTTTCATTTTGCCCTAGCCGCCACCTCCAACGTCCTCCACTCGCCTGCCTCACTGTAACATCCTCCTAATCCAGGAACGTTACATTGTGTACTTTAAATGGTATTAGAATTGCTAATCAAGTCATTTGGTTATAAACGTGTAACTAAGGTTTATGTCAAGGGTTAGGGTTAAAAATTTTGGTCAAAGGAAACGTTGACTTTTCATTTAAATGTTTAATACATAAATGAGATCCCAAAATGTTACAAACGATGGTTTAAAAGGGAAGCTCTCCACTTATGGCTGGCAAGCTTTCCTTTCTCCTTACCTGCACCACATAGCACCCGTGAGCCAAGGCTCAACAAGAGAACTTGAAGATGTGCATGAACAGTAGATACGGATTCCAGATACATATCTAGCATGCCCAACAGTAAAAACCTACTCCTGCATGCATACAATTATAAATAAATGATCATTGGATCATTCTGTGGCCTTCTGCCCTGAATAGATGACCATAGAGTCAACTCGGGGCCCTATGCTCTAGCTATGTGACCATAGAGTCACCTGGGGCCCTATGCTCTAGCTATGTAACAATAGAGTCACCTGGGGCCCTTGCCCTTAGCTCTTAGTAACTAGCCATAGAGCTAGCCAAGTGCTTTGTTTTCCAACGACCATACAGTCGGTCAATGTAATAGTATGTCCCTGATTGAGCGTAAGCCTCTCGACCAGCGCGCAATGCACTATTGTCGCCCTTGACTAATAAGTCAAGGCTTTAATCAGAAATTTTGACAACCAGAAAAACAGACACAGATACAGATAAGCATACTTTAGAAAATACAAGTATGCATACATATAAATCATGGTATATTAGCCAATCACACACAAACATAGTAATTACCATGTTCCTTAACGAGGCTAAGCCCTGCCTATGAAAACAAGGCAAGTATTCATTAAACAATTATCCAGACGCAGAGCATTCAAGCATAACCTAAATAACGTTCATTCTCAAGGGCCGAGCCTTATTGATAGTTACAATAAACTACTAGGCCAAGCCCTAATCACATATATCACGTATTGGGTACAGTTTTCCTACCTTAGGTCCGAGTGCAACGTGTATTAAGAATGACCCTCAAGCACGATCTCGGTTCCGAGCCCCTAGCGATAACCTAGTCACAACAAATAGAGAATCTTATCAAAACGAGCAAATAAAGGCTTCCGGACCAAGTCCTAGCCTCCGAGATTTCGAATTCTACTAAACTGGGTAGTAGACACTACTACAAAATTAACATGGGATGACAGTTTAAAACCGTTGTATGGACTTTCATACGTCGGTTCTAATACCGTCGTCTCATGCAATGTCATGCCATGTAAAACATGAGATGACAGTTTAAATAAGAGCGTCGTCCCCTACAATACATGAGACAACAGTTCTTGCACAAGCATCGTCTCCTACAATATAATAAGACAACAGTTCCTACACAAACGTCATCCACTACAGTACATGAGATGACAGTGGTTTTTGAACCGTCGTCCCATATAGCATAAAATAACAAAAGAAAAATATTAAAATTACTATATTCATTAAAAAAAATTTGTGTAATTACAATATGTTATACAACTAAAGTTGCAACAAAATCAAAATTTGTATTTATCTTAACTATGTAAGTGATAACAAACTAAGAATTACAATATTAAACTAATTGATTTCTTTTGATATGTGATCCTTTCATAACTGATTAACGGAATTCTCATATCTTGTTAAATTTAATGCAATCACTGCAGCAACTCCTGAAGAAATACCAACCTGTGGACAAGTATATCATCTTGTTATAAAAATTGCATAATTAATACAAGTGCAAGAGAAGGAAAAATGCTTACATGCTGAAGTTTTTAACTCGTAAATCATCCCCCAAGGCCAACTTCCTTACCATTTGAACAACTTCATCATTGGTAATCTGCATTTTTTATTTCACCACATATTATTAGATAGTTGGTTCTATTTTAATAATAAGAAACAAAATTAAAATTTGATCTAAATATTATGAAAAAGAAAAAAAAATCAAACAAACATGTAAATATAAATATATACATACCAAAAAGAACAAAATTGAAATGCTACAGTATGGCTTTTCCAAATAATTTTTAAAATGAAAGTGAAGATAATTATGACAAAATACAAAAGGGATTTTGGATACTGATTGCAAAACAAGTGTGAGAGAACTAATGATAGAAATTGAAAATCTAGTGCAACATAGAATTAACAAATCCGTGAAGCTTAGTAAAATTTTAAAGAAAACAAGTACAAAAATATTATTATATTAATAATAACAAGCAAATTTCTAAGGACTTATTTCTCTGGTATTAGTATGGAACCTTCATAACCTCATCAAGAAAATTAATATCCAAAATGTTTGGGAGATAACTTGCATGTAGTTAACAAAAGTGGCACAAAGCTTCGATAAATTTTTTATCTTGTAGAACCAAAAGTGAAATACCAATACAATGCTAATAACCTTGATTTAGGCCTGATTTGACGATCGTTTCAGAAGGCTCCGCACTAACTACCTGAAGGAAAAGAAAAGGATACAGAGCTTCAAATGAAGATGCATTGAGAAGCACTTAATTTTCAGAGATGTGACCAACAAAACAATTACTTGGGAAACACTTATCATGGAGAACATGTTGTCCTATGATGTTTAACAACTAAATTGCAGATGGATATATATACATTGGAATAATCAACTATAGCAGCATCAAAAGGTGGATTAACCGTAAGAACAACAAAACTCACTATTATAATGGTCAAGATATATATATATATATTTATATATAAGCATGACACTAGCTTCAAGAAGCAATATAAGAGCCCAAATATAGTGCACATTTAACACTTTAATTATTAGAGTATTGAGAATCAGCAGTACAATTTAAAAATAGAGCCATTAAAGCTTTCTTATCAATAGCAAATCAATGAAAACTGATTGTTATTGTTTTGGACCTCTTTTTGTTGCACTATCTTTTGAAGAAAGACACACACAGACACACTCTTTAACTTTCCACTCCTTTGTTAGAGTAGATACATGACAAGTAAAGACAACAATTGTAAAAGAAAAAATCAAGCATGCAGCACCATACACACTAGAGAGATTGATAGAAAATAATTAATCGTTGTTCCACAATTGTTTCTGCACGCTAATTAGAGTAGTACACAAGTCTGCAGTACTGTCCCTGAAGCAATCCATACCTTATTCCCTAAAATTTTCAAGAGCAAGAACAATGAGGTTTCAATTCTTCACTTTTGTTATTGTAGGTAGGACATATATTTAATGCATATGAGGTTGTTCCAATAACACATATATGGCTGTTCCAATCTTAAAAAGTAATAGCAAAACATTAGTACAGGGATCAAGAGTTCCTTTAATACAATTCATATGCCATATCTACTTAATTCAAATTATATCATATGTTAATAAGATGAAATATCTTCAATTATTTTCAATTGTTATTGATTTATATATATAATATTATTCATACATCTATAAAATAGTAAATAGAATAATTTAGAAAGTCCAATGTTGCCTTCGTTCCAAACCAGTACATGTACTACTAAATAAATAGAATAAATTAGCAAGTGCATTGCCTCCATAAATAAGAATATGTTGCTTTTTCTCACAAACAACAAAACCCATTTACATTTATTAAAATTCTAGAAAACATCAAACTAGACAAAGTGCTAATCCCTCTACCTATATAAGAAAATAATCATCATACAATGAGTATTATCAACAAAAAAAAAAACTTTATGCATGTGAAAATTGTAAAGATTTTAGTACATTTCACTCATAATCACATTTAGCTTCTTACCTTCCTCAGAAATATATCATATATAAGCACATACAAAGACACCCATAAATAACAAATGGCATCAAACAGTGTAACAAGGAGTAGAATGACCCTTTTTCCCTAATAAAAAATATGCATTGATATTATGATCTCGGGAGCTTGTTTTCTCCTTAACTACAAAGTTAATAATATATGTTTTATTTTCAATATGTCAAGAAAAGAACAAGCTTTTTTTGAAGGTAGCTTCAGAGAAGGGGAAAATAGAATACAACATTTGTAAAAATTACGAGTGACCCCAATGCAAATCACAAACTAAATTTACTTAGAATAACATAGTCACAGGTACAAATCATAAGTTGCTTGTTGTCAATAAGAAGAAGAAAATGCATTGTGTCACTAATAAGTGACTATTAGTCTCTGCAAAGTTTACAATTATCAAATGGCTAAGAGCTTAAGAAGCTAGTCTTAATGCTTAACAATCCTTACATTTTCATGGTCGATGTGGCAAAGGAGCATGATATCTTCCCCAATTTAGTTGGTTTTCACATCATGAACCTGCTAGTCAAATAAGACCAAAATCAAACAAGTAACCTAAAAAATATGTATAAATCTCAATAAACATTGTAATTATATTTTAAGACAACAAAAATTATTTAAACCAATCAAGTATAATATATGCCTTTGATAATTACATGTGCATTTGATACATACACAACTCAAAAATATCATAGTAAATTCTATGCTTATATATATAAATATATATATATATTAAAGGAATAATTATGACTAGTGGGAATCATCTAATTTATGATCAATTCAAATACATCAATACATGCCTTAATAAAAGTGAATATCCACACTAGGTCTCCAAATACAAGCATGAAGCCTAACCTCTATGCTACTATGTCCCATCTATGAAAGACAATGACAACAAACGAATCAAATGTGTATAAAAAAACTACCTAAATGGCAAAGAAATCCCTTTCTCCATTATGCATTGCGAATACAAATTGTATGTAAGTTTTTACATAGCTCATATACTAAGCTTCCCAAATCTATAGCATATAAAATATATTAAACTTGAAGTAGACTAGGATAACCAATAGATCGTAATTAACAAGAAGTATCACCTCTTCTACAAGTCCATGTCTCCAAACAAGCGTAACTCCAATAGGTGTATCCTCCTCACCTAAAAAGTTTTACAAACTATCAACAACTCTCATATCAATGTAATATAAAGCCAACACACAACATAGAACCAGCTAGGACACCAAACGCAAGTGAGCCCAGTTGCATAACAATCAAGCAAAGAAACCTAAGAAAATTCCAGTTTTAACTCAAGAGTACACAACAAGATTCTAATGTATTATATAAGTTGAATAAAGTCATATTCCTTTTGTTACTTTCAACTTGAAGCTTATGATACATACAATATCACTGTGCAAAAAGTTGGTTGCAGCAAAGTAAAAGCATTTCAAGTGCCTTCATTAATGTGGTAATACAAGAAAGAATATTGAGATTTATCAATTATGGTCAAAATTTTACGATAAAAGTAAAATTATAGACACATCAACACTTTTACTATCAAAACTATAGAGAAAAATTATTCTTTTATTCATGTTTTTCCTCCTTTCTACTAATAATAAATATTGGCTTTAAAAATGCTTTGTTGGGGGCTATGTTCTTCCTTTCTTTTATCATCATGTGGTTGGCTTAAAAACATTTCTAAGTGAAATAGAGAGAATGTTTTATTCAAACCAAAAACAAAATATATACAAACATGCTCCCTCACCCAAAGAGGGCCCTCAAAGCAAATCTACGAAAGCAACAATATATATATATATATTTGTATGCAAAATCTGTATACTACAATATTAGCCAAAAAAAATTATAAGGTGCATGATAATGCATGCCTTGGCTTGGAACATCAGGCATTCTACGAAAAAGGAAATCAATATTATAGTATATTAGATTATATATTGTAAATGATTTTTTTTTTAATCAAACGCAAGTTTTTCTTTTCTTTTATCTCCCCCTTTGTTTTGTTGTGGTCTATTTCGTACATCATAGAAAAATACATTTTTGTCCAGATATCTTATATGCATCTCTTTTATCAAGTTACAAACAAAGGTTCTAAAAGACAATAAGAGAGATAATAAGAATGTTACCTAGATATAATTTGAAGATGGAAGCAAGCCAGATTTTCTCCAAGGCCACAAGGTCATGTAGACTTCGGCAACAAAGGACAAGATTACATATCTCTCTCAGTAAGAGTGACCAAAAGACAAAAGATCCGTAATTTAAAAAAGAAAACTCACATAGTAAAATTATTATTCTCAAAAGCACAAACTGTATATGTAGAAATCTACTGAAAACTCAAAAGCACAATATGTATATGTAGAAATCTACCCAAAAGAAATGCCTTAAACAAATTTGAGCAAACACAAATACAAATAAGTTATATGAGGCAAACACAATGAAAGATTGAAAAGTTATTACCTTTCTTAAATAAATTTAGGAGAAATTGGATAAATGAGATGGAGACACCAAAAGAACAGAGCAACAAGAAGAAGAAGAGAAAAGGGAAAAAAGAGATCATGATTTTTTTTAGAAAAAGAACAAATATAAAGAAAATATATACTTAAAAAAAGAGAGATGGGTATATACCTGATAGAGCCGGATTTGAGAATGGGAGTAGAGAAAACGAAGTAATGGTTTGATTTGGGGAAAAATGAGTGGGGAAGACGATGGGCTTAGTAGTAGAATGTATCATAGAATGATACCAAAAGGCAAAGACCTTCAAACTACGACTAAAATTCATCAATAGAATAACATTAGAATGATTTACTAAGAGAAAGCCACTAAAGATAAAATAATGAAATATCAATCCATCTGAAAAAAAAAAGGCACATAAACTGTAGAAGCCTAAGACTTAGTTATTTGAAGAAAAAATAAACGAAAAAGAAAACTTATGATTGAGGGAAGAGTTTCCTTACAACTTAAACATTTTTTTCCCCTATTGACAATGAGAGAGAGAAGAGGAGATGGCAGAGAGAACCAGATGGGGGAATTAGGGTGCGCCCTAGAAATCTAAAACAAATAATTGAAGTTGAAACATTAAAAAAAAAATGTAATTGATGCTTAAAATCCCAATGCCAAATCCGATCTCAGAGCTTTGTACCTTACCAAACAAATATATTTAAAGATAAAACAATAGATATATATATAAATCAAATAGGTGGTCTGGGATCTACTATTCATAAATCAAAGATAATTTTATATCAATTCATGTCATAATTTATACACCCAAGTTAAATCCTATATATATATAAATACACGCAAGGTGTTCAAAGGAAAGAATCTGAGAATGCTTCCTCTCTCTGTTTCAAATCTTTCAATTTTTCAAAGTACCCAGAGAACAAGGCAACCATAGTGTGAGGATAGAACTGGTGTCAGGGAAAAGAGATATTGAACATGGAAGATGAAGATATTGAACGAACAAGAGAAAAAGAGATCTGATGATAGAACATAAGTGGTGTGAATTGGAATTATGGTTAAAGATCAGATAAAGATTGAAGAAAGAATTGGGCGAGAGAAGAAACAGAGGAGAGAGAGATGTAACACCATTTTGGTTAGCCGCTTAAAATTTTAAGTCCCGCCTTTTTTTTTTTAACTCAAGTCCTACCTTTTATTTTAAGCTTTACCTTTTTCACATTTTTTCAATAAACTTATAATAATGATGTAATGTTAGAAGATTCAAATTCCATTATTATTGCAAAATTAAAAATAAAAAGTGTGTTGCATTGAGACGACATTTTATTATAACAGTTGTCTCGTGTTTAAAGTAGGCACTTTATGACGGCCTCTCAAGAACCATCATTTCATGTTAATATTGATTTCCATGGTATGACCATTTTGGAGAGTCTGTCATCACTTGTTTATTTTCATCAGGTGAAGACAGTTCTACAAAAACCGTTGTCTCATGTACGTTGTTTAAGTACAGTTTTGTAGTAGTGAGAATAAATCCTGAGCCCTTAAGTTTGAGTTCCCGCACTCAAAACCCTCTCGGGGCTCAAACACCCTTCAAGTGCCGTGACTCAAAACAAAGGAGCAACGACCCGCCCCAAGTCAGAGAGCCCAAGGCTCTCCTTAGTTTCGACACGTGTCGCGGTGCGCCATTATTGGCGCCACGACTCAAATGGAGGTTCGACACCTCCTTCTCCTTCTTGTTCATGAGAGCTGTGACGCAACCTATCCAAACTTAGCTAAATCCCCAAGGTAAAGTTCCCAATCTACTTAGCACCTCAAAATACACAAAACCCAAGCCTAAACTTGGCAAAAACACCATCAAATCCCAAAATTCAGAACTGAGTTTCTAAAATCCAAAACTTAGCTAAAAACCAGAAAACCATAGGGATTCAAGGCTGGAAATTGTTACCTAAGTTTCCCCAAATGATGTTGAGCTTCCCCTCAAGCAATATCGAGCCTAAGCTAAAATCGATTCCTCCTTATTTGCAAAAATTCCCAATCAATTTGAGTGAGTGTGTGAACGAGAGAGAGAGAGAGAGAGAGAGAGAGAGAGAGAGAGAGTATTCTGATCGCATTTTCCTTTGTTTTAGTGTTTGTGATGTTTACTTAGACTCTAAGTAACCTTAAGCAAATCTCGAGGCTCGAGGTACCAAAAACGTCCCCGAGGGCAAAATGGTCAAAACTCTCGAAATTTCCTCCTAATTTCTCTAACTCCAAATATATCCTTGATTATTTATTCCCGTTACTCGATAACCCGGTAATGTACTAGATACCCAAAATACCCCTTGTCTCACCCCGAGTCGGGTATTAGGTCCCGTTGTGACATTCCCGCTAACTTGCTCCTAGGATTTCCTCGTGCCGAGTAACCCAAATATATCCACATAATAATGTGGTCTCACACATATATGCACATATATTCAAAATATACCCGTAACGGGCCAAATTACGAAAATTTCCCTTCTAATAAGAAACAGGCCTGCATGCATATTTAATACACCTAAACATGTATATCTAGTCATATTATAATATAACTCACATAATCATATAATTACACACATATATATCACGTAAACACATAAACACATTGTTATCCTTGTTTTCCACCCGTGACACGTGGCATGACCCATTGGGTTCGTGAGCCCTCTTGAGAGGTTCGGGCCCATCCTGAGCCCAATGATTGAGGAAGGATGAAACCCTGATGCCCACTGATCATCGAGCCCAACAACATTCAGTGGGCGCGAGCATAATGAAAAGACCGAGACTAAGATGCAGGCCTGGCTCATCTTCTTGGCCCTGACCATCGTACATCCTCTGGGATGTTAATTAAGTTGGTAGACTAAAATGTTCACTGGTGACAGACCTTAACAAGAACCTAGGGGAGATCTTCAGTGTAACGATGTCCACCTTGGCAAATGAACCCAAGTCCTGGTGAACAAACCAGGACTCCGGTAAATGAGCCGGGACATTAGTAAACAAACCCAGACCAGACGTCCGGATAGGGTAAGCCTAGTTTTCCCTAATGCTGACCTGTCCCCACAAAATAAGGTAGTTGATCTCCGCAAATAACTTGTAGAAGAGGGTACACATTTTGAGCCCATGCGGAACAGTCCGTGCTAACGTATAATGGGCAGTTGTAAGGATTTGCCATGCTTAAGCCAGAGCAATGGGCCCAGATTAACAACATCTAATTATGTTACACTCTTTGTATTATGGCTCCATTAGCAAGCAAACTGTAATTACATCCCTATTGGGCCCAGATTAGTCCAGCCCAAGGTTCTTGACTGCCTATAAATAGGGCCGGTTGTGCATTGTAGCAGGGATCCCAAAATTTCTCTTGTAAGGAAAACGCTGCTGAACTTGTAGAAAACTCATTGTCAAAACTCTCTAAAGCCTAATACTAGTGACTCATGGACTAAGGCTCATTAACGCCCCAACCACGTAAAAGCTGTGATTGATCATTTCTTATTCTCTCTTTTCAGCTCTTACTCTATAATATATTTATAGTTTTCGAAAAACTCAGTAAACATTTTGGTGCTTTCGTTGAGAGCTGAAGGAAGTTTGAATCAATCTCGATCATCTACGTAAAATGGGGAACACTAGGCATACCATGTTTGATCCTACTCACCAGCAACAACAAGACAATGGAGAACCATTGCCCAATCATCCATTTACTCAAGACTAACCCGAGGATACGCCTTATCAGGGGCCTCTGCCTGATGACTCCCAGAACTTTGGGGATGGGGGTGACTACAATTAAGGCTATTAAGAGGAAGAGGAAGGGGAATATGAAGATCATGAGGTCTAAAACCCCGTTGATCTTGACAAGAAGGATATGGATCCTGAACCAGAGGAGGTCCGTCAAAGACAACAGGTCTTGGATCAAGAACCCAAGATAACTTAACAAAAAGAGGCCACCCAACAAATGCAAGAGTCCCTCGTGGCTCTTCAGGCCTTTATTGCTACCCATGGATTCGCAACCAATCCTTCAGCCCCCCTAGGAATGCAGCCGCCTGTCCTACCCAACGACACTACTTCTATTCCTCCTTCGGGACCATCCTCGCATCCTGGAGCTGGCCCGTCGAATCCTGCTCATGAAAAAGGAAAGGCCAAAATGGATGATCTTGTTGGAAAAACAAACCCCCCAAAAAGAACTCATCCTATTCAGAAAACTGGGGCTAACCCAAGGCAATTCCCTAGGAAAGAACTTATGAATCATGTCCCAAGAAGGGATCACCTGAACGATCCGCATGGGAAGCGCCCACAAGGTACTAAGCCCCGGAACGTCCCTAGATGGGACGATCAAGGATGACACTTTTTTCCCAGAGCCTTCGTGAACAAGGATCATAGAGGGTGCAAACGCAGGGAAAAGCCGAAACAAATCAATTCAGGAGACACCCTCTGTGCCGGCCTCAATGCTCGAAAGGAGAGGGCCCCGCAAGGAAAGGATGCACCCTCGAGGAGGAGACTTGAGGAATAACCTCAATGATAGGAGGAACAAGAGAGTCCCCCTAGACGATGGAATAGCCAGACAGTTCATGGAATAGTTGGCCGCTCTTAAAAGAGTCACAGACTTCCTGGTCTAGAAACACGAAGACGGAGGTTCCAATTCTGAAGAAGAGGAAAAGGAACCATGCACCAAGCACATACTAGACGTCGTGGTACCATAAGGGTTTAAGATGCCAGACATACCCGCCTATACCGGGAATACGAACCCTAGAGATCACTTGTCCCGCTACAATCGCCTGATGACTGTAGCTCACGTCTGTGACAATGGAAAGTGCCTATGTTTCTCAATCACTCTTGCTGGACCCGCAGAAGAGTGGTGGAAAAGACTTAAGACGGGATCGATCTAGTCTTGGTCAAGATTATAGTCAACTTTTCGAAAATAGTTTGTGGCCGCCGTAAAGGTGGACATGCAAGTTAGTGCGCTAGCTAATGTCAAGCAACATCCCATGGAAATCCTTAGGTATTACATCCAATGCTTTACGGAAGAAGCCTCACAATCTAAGGTGGATGACGGACAATGCCTCGTGGCTTTCCAGTCCGGGATTAGAGTTGGATCACCTCTGTGGGACAAAATGCAACGCAACAAGGTGAACACCCTTGAAGAATTCATTAGGAGGGCACAAGGTTTCATCAACTATGAGGAGGCCCGAATCCAAGCCTTTGGGTGGCAGCCAGCAACCTAGTCGACAACCCAAACCTTTCTCGGATACTGAGCGCAATATCCAGCAAATATCTATCTGGCACCCCCAGCAGCATCCGGATCCGCTGGATCTACGGGCCCACTTTGACGAGATATGCTCTGGCTCCATCAGCCCCATTTTCTGGGTATGGAGTGGCAACCACCGAGTACAGTGCCGCTCCCGGCGGTGCCTAACCTCCTTAAGCCGAAGCAGTTGAGGCAAGCTTAAACCCCTCCTAGGGAAAGAGATCGGGCAAAGGTTAGAACTGCTTCGAGCCCTCAACGAAGGGGAAAAGGGGATATGAGCCCCAATACACGCAGTATACCAACTTGGTGGACACCCGGGAAAACATCTACCTCGTAATGGGAAATGTAGTCCGTTACTGAAAACCAAGCCCCATGTTTAAAGGGGGAAAGAATTCCAGGGACACCAGCAAAAGGTATGCCTACTATAAGGGCATGGGCCACACGACCAAAGAGTGTCGTCAGTTAAAGGACAAGATCGAGAGTCTGATCAAACTAGGGCATCTCCACCAATGGGTCAGGATGACATCAGGAGTTCCAGGATTGCCAGCGACTCCCGGACATCCTTTGGCGCTAGGTGCGCCAGGATCATATCGATCTCCTTAGGGAGGCTAAAATCCAAGTTCAGGAGCACAGGCCCCTCGCTGGCCCCAATAGTGTAATCTCCTGGAGGTCCAAAGGCCTCTGGCCCCGAAATGCCATATCCTCTCGGAACCGCACCTCCTCGAGTTGATGGCCACGTGGCCACCATATCAGGAGGCCCGCATCTGGGAGGACCGTCCCGGAATGATCAGAAAAAGTACCTTAGCGAGCTCGATCACGACCATGAGGTGTGCACCTTGGTCCAAACTCTAGGCCAAGTGCCCGAAGTTGATGAACCTGCCCATCACGTTCATGGAAGAGGATGCCCAAAATGTTCATTTCCCACATCATGACCCCTTGGTCATTGATGCCAAAATCACCAACAAAAGGGTATCCCAAGTGTTGGTAGATGACGGGAGCTCCATCAATGTCCTATTCAAGCCAACATTCACAGCGATTTGCCTAACAAAGGCAGATCTACCTTTCTGCCCAACATAGATTTACGACTTCAATGGGGATTCATTACTCCTGATGGGCAAGATCCAGGTACCTGTGACATTGGGGAACAAGGTTCAAGGCTCGTTCAAGTATTGCACTTTCATAGTAGTTGACTGTTCCACTGCATATAATGTAATCTTCAGTCACCCCGCTTTAGTCGACTTTGGCGCCATCACCTCCATCCGCCACCTCTGCATGAAGTTCCCTTGCTATAATGGAGGAGTGGGAACTGTATGGGGAGACTAGAAGAGCGCACGAAAGTTCTACCATGTTTTCGCTTGACCAATCTTCATGGTCCGTGAGGAACTCATTGAAGAGGAAGACGTGGACCCAGTCCCACCTCTGCGGCCAGCACAGAGAATGGTCGTGGAAGACAATGAACTGGATCCGCGAATAGAAGCAGATAGGGCATTAGAACCCATGGAGAAGGTGAAAAAGGTGTGCATCGATGACACTGACCCGACAAAAGTAATCCGAGTTGGGAGAAACCTAAACTCTGAGGTCAGAGCTGCCATAATCGCCCAGGTGAAAGAGAACCAGGATGTCTTGGCTATATCTCATTTAGATATGACCGAGATTGACCGCAATGTCATATGTCACGCACTGAACATTGACGAAAATGAAACCCCAGTCCGGCAGAAGTGGAGGTCCCTAGGGGCGCAGAGGTTAGAGTCCCTCAAGTTAGAAGTCGAGAAGTTGTCCTCGATCAACTTCATCCGGGAAGCCTTATATCCCATTTGGCTAGCCAATCCAGTGTTGGTACCAAAGTCAAATGGAACATGGAGGACTTGCATCAACTTCACGGACCTCAACAAGAATTCCCCGAAGGATTGCTTCCCTCTGCCCCAGAATGACCAAATGGAGGATGGTATGTCCGGGTATGAGTTGTTGAGCTTCATGGATGCCTACTCCGGATACAACCAGATCTCAATGCATTTAGCAAACCAGGAACACACCAGCTTCCATACGGACAAGGGTGTATACTGCTACACAGTCATGCCCTTCGGGCTTAAGAATGCTAGGGCCACCAATCAGAGGCTGGTCAATAGGATGTTCCGGAACTAGCTTGGGAAGAACATGGAAGTATATATAGATGACATGTTGGTCAAGTCCAAGACCTCGGCCGAACATGCAAATGACCTGGCAGAAGCATTTTCCATTATCCGGAAGTATGGGATGAAGCTCAACCCCAAAAAGTGCACTTTTGGCGTGGCATCCAAGAAGTTTCTGGGTTTCATAGTAAGTTTGAGAGGGATAGAAGCCAACCCGGACAAAATCAAAGTGTTGATCGAGATGCCATCGCCACGAAAGCACAAAAATGTTCAGAGCTTGACGAGAAGAATAATAGCTTTGAGCCACTTCATCTTGAAGTCCACAAACAAGTGCATCCCGTTCTTCAACATACTTTGTGGAATCCAGAGGTTCGAATGGACGACCCAATGCGAAGAGGCCTTCAAAAATTGAAGGAACATTTGTACCAAGTGTTGATCTAGTTGAAACCAGTGGATGGGGATCCATTGTACCTATACTTGGCAGTGTCAGAACACGCCATCCGCCTTAGTGCGAGAAGAGGGAAAGGTCCAATTCTCGGTCTATTACGTAAGCAAAAGGTTGCTAGGTGTGGATTCTAGATACCCTTTAATCGAGAAGCTGACATTTTGCTTACTAACTGCCTCCAGGAAGCTAAGACCTTACTTTCAGGCCCACGCCATTAAGATGCTGACGAACCATCCCCTACGACAAGTAGACAAAAAAACGAATCATTGGGGAGACTTTTGAAGTGGGCCATGGAGCTTAACCAGTTTGACATTGTGTATGTCCCTAAAATTTCTATCAAGGGACATGCCTTGGCTAACTTCATCTTAGAATGCACCAGGATATCTGAAGATGAAGAATCCGTCGACCCCATAATGCCCTTGTGGAAAATCTTTGTAGATGGAGCCTCCAATGAAAATGGGGTCAGGATTGGGATCATCTTAATATCCCCTCAAGGTCCCTACGCTTCAAGTTCGAAGCATCAAACAACGAGGCTAAGCACGAGGCCATGCTAGTCGGGTTACGCTTTGCTCAGGAGGTAGGGGTAGCGAATATTGAAGCCCACAGTGAATCCCAATTGGTGGTCAGACACATTTTGGAGGAGTACCAAACAAAGGGGAAGAAGATGGAAGCTTTCGTGACACGAACCCGAGAGTTACTACAATCCTTCAAGAAATACTTCATTTGAAAAATCCCCAGGGAACAGAATGTGTTTGCGGACACATTGGTGAAATTGGCCATGGATGTTGAAGCAGAACTCTCCAGGGTGATCCCAATCGACCATCCACCCGCGCCCTGTATTCAAGCCCCCACAATCATCAACGCTATCGATTACTCTTCGTCCTGAATGAACCCTCTCATCCAGCACCTAACCACTATGGAATTGCCCGCGGATAGGGCTGCTACCAAAGAACTTCAGTACCAGGGTCCCAGATACGTCATGATGGATGGAAAACTCTATCCTAGGGGGTTGTCCATGCCCTATATTCGATGTGTATCCGGGACAGAAATGAGTGCAATCGTGCACGAAGGTTTTTGCGGAGATCACACATCCAGACTCTGCTTGTCCAAAGAAATCCTAAGGCAGGGATATTTTTGCCCAACGATGAAGAAAGACTGTGTTTATTACGTCTGAAAATGTGAACAATGCCAAAGGTACGCGAAGATCCCACGAGTCCCTCCAACGGAAATAACCCTAATGACTAGTCCCCGGCCTTTTGCGGTTTGGGAAATCAATTTAGTAGGATCCCTCCCGACCGAGAAGGGTGGAGTAAAATACACCATTGTAGTTGTCGACTATTACACCAAGTGGGTCGAGGCAGAACCAATGGGCACCATCACCTCCAAAAAGGCCCTAGACTTCGTCATCAACAACATTGTGTGCCGATATGGCCTCCCTCACAAAATCATGTTCGACAACGGGAAGCAATTTGATAGAATCCACTTCACTGACTTTTGTGAAAGAAATGACATCATCAAAAGCTTCTCTATGGTCACAAGACCTTAAGAAAATGGGCAAATGGAGGCCATGAACAAGATTTTGAAGGGAACATTAAAGAAAAAGCTACAAGCTTGCAAGAGCAAGTGGCCGAAAAAGTTGACCCGCGTCCTATGGGCCTTCCACACCACAGAAAGAACGTCAACTGGACATACTCCCTATTCAATGGTGTACGAATGTGAAGCATTCATCCCGGTAGAAACAACGGTCCTGTCTCATAGATGGGACATACGATCTCGTCCGGAACCACACTTTACTCTAGGAATCCCTAGATCTCATTGAAGAGATCCGGGAGGAGTCACATGTGCAGTTGAAGATGTATTAGGGAAAGATCACCAGACACTTTAACTCTATAGTTAAGACCCGGAGGTTCAAAACCAGCGATCTAGTCCTTAGAAGAGTCTTCTCTGAATCTCAAGATCCAGGAGTGGGATTTCTGGGACCAAATTGGGAAGGACCCTATGAAATCCAAAATGAAGTATGTCCGGGAACGTATCACTTAAGGCGACTAGATGGAACGAAGGTCCCAATGGCCTGGAATGCAGAACACCTCTGCCGGTACTATCAGTAGTCGAGAGGATCTAATTATGTTTCTTTATAATATTTTTTAATTATAGCAATGTACGCCCCAGGGTGATTACTTTTTTAATGGAGATGGTGTATACAAAACACCATAAGAAATGTTGTAAGAAAATTTTTGCGTCCTTCTTCAATTTTTACACAAACAAGTAACCTAAGACTACACTCTTTGGTCACTTGGGGGTAAGGCCATCTATACAAGTCCAGGGTTAAAAACAAAAAAGGATGCAAAGCTCAGAGCTTAGTCCTGATCCAGACTCGTATAGATTGGGGGTACAAAACCCAACTCCCAATAAAAAAGGATACAAGGTTCAAAGCCCAGTCCTAACTCGAATCCGTGCAATCCGGGGGGTTCAACCAAAATAGGATGCAAGACGCAAAACCCAATCCTAACCAGAACCTATATGGTCCGGGGGTTCAAAACCCAACTCCTAATAATTGGTCCAGACCTAATGTGGTCCCGAGTAGCCAAATCCTTATTCATGTTTTCCTTACAATTGTCCAGAACCATTGAAACATGAATCTTAGGTTTAAATTGGTTAAAGTTAGTCTTATAAACGACCCAGGACATTGGAACCTGAACCTCAGTTTCGTAATAAGCTAATCAACTAATCTCTGATGGTCCAGACCATTGGAACCTGAACACCAGAGTCAGGACAAATAAATCAGACGACAGTTATTAACTCCTTAATGGTCTAGGCCGTTGGAACTTGAACCTCGGGTTCAGAATGAGTTAATTAATTAAGTCATATCTAAAAAATCTCTAACGGTCCAGGCCGTTGGAACCCGATGACCCAGGCCGTCAAGACCCAAATGTGGGTCCTAGGACAGGTTAAATACCTTCTACATTATTTTCCCTAATCGTCATGGCCATTGGAACCATTACCCAATATTCAACCTGGATTCATGCAGAGTGATAAAGTACTTAGTGAATTTAGAAGAAAAAATAAATGAAAACAAAGTGGGAACCATTATGCATAGAAAAATCAGTATAGTAACAATACAGATAATTAAATAATTGTCTTGGACGCATCCATAAAAGTACACGGTTACAAAAATAGAAAGGAAGCCTTAACTAAAATACAAAGGCTCAGGCCTAGGCTTTGTTTTGATCCGGGACATCCAGAGCATTCTCATCCTGTTGGTCCCTAGAGCGATGTGTCATCTTTCTCTTTAGCTTCGAATTTAGTCCTCTTTGAAGCCAGATCCGGATAGAGGAGATTCATGTTCTTGTCCTGGAGCCAGGCCATGTAAATGGCCTCGTCAAAAGTGATTTCCAACATCTCGTCAGCTTGCTCCTTCTCCTGGCAAACCTCCTCGCTCTGCTTCATCTCCAGCTAGATCGTGGCCTCCAAAGCTTGGTTTTGGGACTCAAGGATTGACACATTTTCCCGCTCCTGGCAAAGTTGTGGCTCAGCTGCCTCTAGAAGGGCTTTGGTCAAAGCGTCTGAGCCACGAACACGAGATAGCTCTGCCAACAGGTTGTCCACCGACATCTTATGATTGGCGTCCTTCCTGGACAAAGCTTCCTTGTGTTGAGCCTAAACTCGGGCAGCCTCCTCATGCTCAGTCTTAATTTGAGCAGCCTCCTTGGCAGCTTCCAGCTGATTAACGACCCCCTCAAACTCCATCTGGGTTGTCTCCAGCTTCACCGCCATCTTGACCACCAGATATGTGTTCTTATGGGCTAACAAGGCATCCTAGAATGAATCAAAGTTAGAAAATTTACAAGGAATAATGATAGAAAAAAATAAGAAAAAGGTCGAGAAGACTAGACGGGCATATGGCCTATCGCAATGGCTTGATGATGAATGGCCTGGGAGATAAAAATAGCATCCTGGCTAGCTAAGGTGGCAAATTTCTTGAGCTGAAGGGTGGACATGGTAGCCCTCACCTGGGCCAATAAATTCGCAGCAAGCGGAGCAGTGTCATGCCCCAACTTAGGTTGAAACCCGATTTCGACTACAAGTCGGTCCATGAACTGTTGCGGAGCATTGAAGGCCTCTAAACGATCAGCAAACGCCACCTTTAACTGGATGATCAAGGCCTAGGTCACCTCATCCCGTTTGTCCTCACCTTCATTTGTAGCTTGGGACACCATCTTCATCCTCTCCTCTTGGAGGATCAGTTCCGCTTCCTCAGGAAGGGTCGGATTGATGGGAAGCCTTGGAGCCTCTGGGACCTCCTGTGTAATGATGAGGCTCTCCCCAAAGGAATGCTCCTCAGCTAGGACAAGATCCTTGGTCCTGGCCTTCTTTGCCTGCTTCAAGGACTACGCGGTGACCGAGTCCACTTTCCTCTTATTCGTCCCTCCTCCTTCAGAAGGCTCCTGCTCCAAGTTAATAACCTGGAAAGGAGAAAATTAGGGTAGAACTAGTTCGACGTGGGCCATCGGGACAGAGCCCGTAGCTGGATCCCTCTCGAAAGCCTCCAAGAATGGCTCTGAATCCTCGAGTATCAGCTCCAGGATCTTCTTTTTGGCCAGGCCCTTGGCAACCCTCTTTCCTGAAGCCTTGGTTGCGGCTGCCCTGGCCTCAATCATCTCTTTCATCTTGGCCACTAGATTGGACATCTCCAGATCACCTAAGATAGACAGAAAAAGAAAAATGATCAGCAAAATAAATGAATGGGAGTAACAATCAAAAATAAAAGGAGCATTTAAGTCTAAAGTCCTCCGGGACAAACCCTCATTTATGGAATGGGCACGACTCAACTCTCATTGGGCGAAAGGATGAATTCGGTCCCCCATGTCATCCAGGTCTAAAAATCTATTGTATTGAAGGAACTAGGAAGAGTGCATGAGGGTCAACATGTCTATAGCAATGGGGCAAGGAAGCCCCAAGTACAAAGTAATGTTGCGACTCATGGTCAGGGATCTGTAAGTGACAAGGAAAACAAGAACCAAGCAATTAGCACCAAAACCGAAGAAAAATGGTCAAGGTACATGGATTCTCCTAAAACTGCTTAGAGAGGTCCCCTCCGAATCCAGATGCGGGACCAATAGAAATCCCATGATCTAAAGTCGGGAACTAACGACCAAAGGTTTTTCTAATTCACCCCAAATAGTCTTGAGGCATCAGAATTGATCCGGGACAACCAGACTAGTACGAGGTGTCACCCAGAAACTCTACAATTCATGTTTACCACTATCCTACCTAGAACTGTCCTACACAGTGGTCACGACCCTAACAGTTTTATAGTCGTAGAAATAATGTGACAGTGAAAACAACCAAAAAGGAGTAAAAAAGAGGAGAAAATGACCAGAAAACTTACTGTGAGGTAGTGGATTTGAGATTCATAAAGTCTCAGGCGACAACGTCGGCAGAATCTCAGTCTTTAACCTGAGGAGACAGTGCAGCAGTTCATCGGTACTTCTAGATGTGTGAATCAGGATAGAACTATTTGCTGGTTGAATGGAAAGAGGTCTCATCAGAAATAAGTGAGCACGAAGGTGTATCAATCGCTAGAGAATCTCATCGGCAATGTTGGACATACAAAGCTTTCTCCTGTGCTCTCTAGTTTGAATATATGGGATGAAATTTTTTTGGAAATGAGCCTATCGAGGTATTTATAGGGTAAAAATCCACTATTTGATCCAACGGTCCACAGTCGGGATCCCAAGATTATCCCTATCCGACGGTCCCGGATGATGCAGAGGCATTAATTGGCCTAATCAAATACTAAATTGCAGATTCATCAAACCACGATCCGTACCTACCTCATCCAACGGTCCATGTTAAAAATCTCAACACTATCCCCATCCAATGCTTCTTGGTAGTGTAGAAGCATTAAACAACCCACTCGAGTACCCAATAAAACTTTTTCGTATAGACGAGACTTCTTGAGAATTGCGCTGACACCCATCGTTCACTTGGGCAATCAAAAGATTCTTTCTAGATCTTTAAGGTGCGAGTGGCGCAGACACAACATCAACCTGGAGATACATGCCCGAGATGTTGGGAATTTGAAAGGATGGGGATCACCCAATTGGCCCCCAAGTAAATGAACCTGACTCCTAGTAAACGAACTGGGATATTTGAGATTGATCCGGGAGAGTGAGGCAAGTCTCCACCATACAAACACGGATGAAGGCTTGGGGGGTAAATGTTATCCTTGATTTCCACCCATGACACGTGGCATGACCGAATGGGTCTGTAGGCCCTCTTGAGGGTCTGGGCCCATCCTGAGCTCAATGAATGAGGAAGGAGGAAACCATGATAGCCCAACAACATTCAGTGGGCGCGACCATAATGAAAGGACCAGGACTAAGATGCAGGCCCGACTTATCTTCCAGGCCCCGGGATGTTAATTAAGTTGGCAGACTAAACTGTTCACTGGAGTCGAACCTTATTAAGAACCTAGGGGAGATCTTTAGTGTAATGATGTCCACCTTGGCAAATGAACCTGAGTCCTGGTGAACGAACCAAAACTCCGGTAAATTAGCCGAGACATTAGTAAACGAACCTAGAACAGACGTCCGGATAGGGTAAGCCTAGTTTTCCTTGATGCTGACCTGTCCCCATGAAATCCGGCAGCTGGTCTCCTCAACTAACCACCAGAAGAGGGTACGCATGAAACCTACACTGTTCCTAGGAAACAGTACTGCCACTACTCTAACAGATCATGTCCCCAGGATCCCTTTAGAAGCCTATGCAGACCAGTTCGTGCTAAGGTACAATGGGCAGCTGTAAGGCTTGGCCACGCCTAATCCGGCTCAATGGGCCCAGATTAACAACATCTAATTATGTTACACTCTTTGTATTATGGATCCATTAGCAAGCAAACTGTAATTACTCCCTATTGGGCCCGGATTAGTACGAGCCCAAGGTGCTTGTCTGCTAATAAATAGGGCTGGTTGTGCATTGTAGCGGGGATCCCAAAATATCTCTTCTAAGCAAAATGCTGCTGAGCTTGTAGAAAACTAAATTGTCAAAACTCTCTAAAGCCTAATACTAGTGACTTGTGGACTAAGGCTCATTAATGCCCAACCACATAAAAATTATGATTGTTCATTTCTTATTCTCTCTTTTCAGCTCTTACTCTATAATATATTTATAATTTCCGAAAACTTGGTAAACACACATAATTTTCAATAAATTTCCATCCTAGGCCCCTAATAAAGACCCTAAGACGTATTAGGTAATTTGGGTCATTACAAATATCCCCTCCTTACAGAAATTTCATCCCTAAAATTTTACCAGAACAGCTCGGGATATTGATTCTACATATCTGCCTCCAGCTCCCAGGTCGCTTCCTTGACCTTGCTGTTCCTCCATAATACCTTAACTAAAGGTATAGTCTTGTTCCTCAGGACCTTGTCCTTCCTATCTAAAATCTGAATTGGATGCTCTTCATAGGATAAATTGGTCTGCAGTTCCAGATCCTCGTAACTCAACACATGAGTCCCATCTGATACATACTTCCTCATCATGGAAATATGAAATACGTTGTGCACACTAGACAATGAAGGGGATAAGGCCAACCTATAGGCCACCTGATTGATCCTCCCCAGGATCTCAAATGGTCTAACAAACCTAGAGATCAACTTGCCTATAACGTCCAAAAAATGCTAATAGGGCTTAATGCTTTGATTAGCGTGTCGAGAGGACATAATTGAATATATGTGTGATTAATTGATTAAAATGCATGAATATGTGGCGTACATGATTTATATGATAATATGAATATATTTATATGCATGTTTATGAGTATTAAATTTGCATGTGGGCCCGTTCTTGTTTATAAGGGCATATCTGTAATTTTGGCATGTTTGTGGACATACATGTAATTATATGTGTTAAATGATTAAGAACACATTATTATGTAGATATCTGTGCACTATAAAACTCCAGGCGATCCTAGTGAGCGAGTTAACAAAATATTCACAGCAGGGTTTAATACCCGGCTCGGGGTGAGCCTAGGGGTATTCTGGGTAGTTTAACGTATATTTGGGATTTATTGAGTAGTGGTAATTGGTTGGGCATAGCAATATTAATTGGAAATTGGTAGGACGACTCGAGGAATTAGCGGGAAATGGGGCAAATGACCATTTGGCCCTTAAGGGAAATAAAAGGGTTGAGTTGTCTTGAGGGGTATTCTGGTCTTTTGGGTTAAAAGGTATACTCAGTTGAGAGTATAGCAAACAATCAGAACCACTAGTGGTTTTTCAAACTCTCAGCACTCTCTCTCCTGCTCACTCATGTTCTCTCTCTCCCTCACTTTTGCCTGAGAGAGTTTTGAAGCTTTGGAAGAGAAGGCTTAGGGAATTAAAGTTTGGAGATTGTAGGATTGAAGTCAGAAGTGTTTGAGGTGCAACTTAGGGGCAGAGCCATCTTTAAGGTAAGGTTTCAGTTATGAATTAATGGTAGAACTTTGCTGTTAGTTTAAGTTTTTTTAGTTTCTAAGTTTCAAAGGGGATTTTGATGAATTGAGGGTTATTAGAAGGATTTTGGGTTAGAATTTTTGGAGATTATTGTCATCTAAGTAAGTTATTGTGATACACTAGTTGAATTCTGGTTCTGGTGTATGTTATGTTAGATTTTTGATGAATTAAGATGGGGAAAAATACAGAGAAACCCAGGGATTTCAGGGTTCACGGGGGAGCGCCGCGATCCAGTTCATGGACGCCACGACCCGCGTGCCTGAGAAGGCCCTAGGGGGCTTGCTAACTTGTGGGCGCGCGGAGGCCCTAGAGGGCAAGTCGTGGCCTGCCTCCCCCTTGGAACAAGAGGCTGGTGCCCCTGACTTGTGGTGTGCCATGGCCCTTAGGGCCAGGTTGCGGCCCGCCTAGGCAGCCATAGCCAAGTTTGGTTTCTAAGCTCGGGGTGGCTCGGGGACTTAAAACCTAAGTGCTCGGGACAAATTTTACTACCCAGTTTAGTAGAATTCGAGGCCCCGAAGGCTAGTATTTGTTTCCAAAGCATTTAAGTGGATTAGATTTTGATAATTATTCATTGTCGCTTGTGACTAGGGTTACCGTTAAGGCTTAGGACTTGAGGTAAGAAAACTGCACCCATGTTGTGAATGAGACTGAGATTCCCTATAAATGAACGTATGTGTTCTGTAACTTGTATATATGTTATGTGTGGTGTGAAAATATTGCATAAGGGAGCCGGGGACGATGTTGAGCGTACTGAACGCAGCTCGGCCTAAGCGAGCCAGGGTCAGCTAAATAACCAGATGGCTCGGCCTAAGGGCGCTCACACCTAAATATTTGTACTAAAGAATGACTTATTTGTTTGGAGGTATATGTTTACTGTTGCCTAAACTATTGCTTGTACTTTTTTGTTGGTTGAACTAGTTGATCTAAAGTTTACTATGCACTTTCTGTTGTTATCTATGCTTGTTGAATTTGGTTTTTCTTACTGAGCCTTGGCTCACGGGTGCTACGTGGTGCAGGTAAAGGCAAGGGTAAGCTAGACTAGTTGTGAGATGGAGAGCTTTGGGGGCGGAGTGTACATCAGCAGCTGCTCGACCACCACTGTAGCGAACTGAATTTGCTAATAAGGCTTGGGGCCTTGATTAGCTTGCCTGGAGGGCAATAATTGTTATATTGTATTAATATGTGAATTTAATGAATATGTGATTAGAAATGCATGTTTAGGTGAATTAAATATGCATGTGGCCTCATTTGGTTGTTAGGGGCATATTTGTAATTTTAGCCCGCTGAGGGCATAAATGTAATATTTTTATATGTTGTGATTGATACCACATGTGGGTGGTGATGTAACTGTGATGCACATTCCGAGACGGTCCTAGGGAGCTGTTTCACTAAAAGTCACAACGGGGTTAAATACCCGGCTCGGGAGAAGCCTAGGGGTATTTTGGGAATACTATAACTTGAGTATGGGAATTAGTGAGGAATGGTTAGTGGCACTTTGGTAACTTGGGTAACTATAAGTAACTCTTGAGGATAGTTGTTTTAAGTGGGAAAGTGGTATTCTTGCAAGAGAGTAAGGAAAAGTCTAGGGTGCCCTTGAGGGTTAGCTAGAAACGAAGTTAGAAAGGAGGGAAATTGGGTCATTTGGCCTTAGAAAAAGATAATCTTGGCTGAGGAAAAGTCATACACGTTATTCACTCTTAGGCATAATCTGAATGTGGAGGTTGGAAGTCTAGAAGAACCACGAAGCTAGGAAAGAAAGGTGGAAGAGAGCTGAATTTCTTTGAAGCAAAGGAAGGAATTCAAGACTGAATTGAGGCAACTAGAATCAAGCATAGGCCAAGGTTAATTTAGAGGTAAGGTTTCATATCTGATTGTTGAGTTTCCTTGAAAGTTTTGAGAATTTGGGTTGAATGCTGAAAGTTGGGTTTTGGCTTAGTAATTGTGAAATTCAGCTTGAGAATCAAAGGAATTAAGCTTGGAGTTGGATTTGGAAGAAGCTCAAAGTCGAATTTCAGTTTAAGGTAAAAATTTCGTGCATCTTTGAAGTTGATTGCTGGTGTGGTTTAAGTTTTGTAAGGTCCGGTATAAGTTTTATGAAGTTTTAAACCAATTTGTGAATCATGGGTTAGAATGTGTATTTGGGCTTGTTATTGATGTTTTGGAGTTGCCACATGGTCTATTTGGGGTTTTGGAATGAATTTGGGATTTAGGTATGTCTTGGTATTGATTTGGAAGTGTTTTGGCTCGGGAAAATGTTGGGAAAAACCCCAGTTTTCTTGGTTCACGTATGGGCGCCGCGACCCTGTTCTTCCGTGCCGCGGCTCTAGGATGCATCAGGGGAAGGGCACCATTCTGCACGCCGCGACGCTAGGCCAAATTCTGGGTAGGGGAAAAATGTGTTTTTGGGGTTTTGGCTAAGGGGGCTTGAGGGATGCTTTCGCTACCTTGTGGGGGGAAACGGGAGGTTCCGAGAGCACGGGATTGGTTCCGAGGGATGATTATAAATTGGTTATTAATGAGAATGCTATGTATGTGTTGTGACTAGGTTTTCAGCGAGGCTCGGGTTAGAGGACCGTGCTCGAGATTTCGGTGCTCAAGAAGCTCCGTACACAGGTAAGAAAACCGTTGTAGCCATAAATAGGGCGAGGCTCCATAGTTGCATTGCAGGGTACGACCCTATACAGTTATATGTAGGGCATAGCCCATTGATTATGTTAATACATGTTTAAGTGTTTGATTAATTATGCTATGTATGTAAATATGTAGATGAACGGCAAGGGCCGGGAACGACGAAGGCCGAGAACAGCAAGAGGGCCGAGAGCAGCATTTAGCATGCGGAGTGCGAGTTGCCAGGGTAAGACCCTAAAGGATACCTGGGATATCCTTACGGTGTAGACCGTGAACCCTGGGCCTGGTAAAGCGCCTAGGACGGCATGGCCATACGTCTTTAGCCTGTTGGCGGATTTGTTATATGTTGTGTAGTTGATATGCATATGTTATCTATTTGTGTGGAGTTTTCTTGCCGGGATTCGGCTCATGGGTGCTTTGTGGTGCAGGTAAAGGCAAGGAGAAAGCCATCCAATCATGAGTATGAAGAGCGTGAGGCGATGCGTACATGTCTAGTCTGCCTGTCTGCCACTAACAGGGGTATTTTTGGGAGATGCTTTGTACTGAATCCTATTTTGTCGTTTAGTCGACTTAAAACATATTTTGAGTTGTAAATATTTATAAACAGTATTTTTTGGGATCCCTAATGTAAAACACTTAATACTTTTCAATGAAAGTTTACATTTTCAAATTATGTGATTTTAGTACAGTTTAGTTACACTTTTGAGTTAAATGTTGGGTTAGTTGGTTAAGTGCACATTTTAAACTCACTTAGTAACGAGTCTAAGGTAGTAGGGCGTTACAACTTGGTATCAGAGCGAGCCAAGGTGTATGGTTCCTGGAGGTTGACCGAACATGTACGCTCGCTGGCAGTGATAAGCTCGACTCAGGGTAAGTTGGTAATGATTGACTTATATGTTGAATCTGTGTTTATATGTCTGTTTATTTTCCCGCATATCTCATATAGAGCATGATGAATGAGTTAACATATGCATGATGTCAGGGCATGCCCCGTTGAGTGTTATATGCTATTGTTATGCTATGTGCATTGTTATTTGTGGTTCACTGATGTAATTGGGAGGTGGTTTTGGATGTTGTTATCATGCCTGATGAGCGACATCGTTGATTGCAGGCATATTTGTTGAGATGCCTCGACAATCATCTAGAATCCACGGCAGTCGGGCCGAGGATGACAACCAGGGTCAGGACCCTTCACCTGCCCCACAGAATTGGCAACAGATGTTTGCTGAAATGGAAGCAAGATTGCAACGAATAGAAGAAGAACTCCGACAGTTGAGGCAGCAAGCCCCTCCATAGGTCACAGGGTTGCCAGTTCAACAGGTTGTGGCGCCAGTGCCTATTCAGCCTGTGATGGAGAACAGGTGGGAACCTTTGTATGAAAGGTTCAAGAAGCAGCATCCTCCCACCTTTGAGGGTGGACCAGACCCACTGCGGGCAGAGTAGTGCATGAATATGGTTTCCTCAATCCTGGATTTCATGAGGGTTGAGGGGAACGAGAGGGTAGCCTGTGCCAGTTACAGGTTTAGAGAAGATGCCTGCATTTGGTGGGATGTAGTGGTTCAGAGAAGGAATGTGGCAGTTATGACTTGGGAAGAATTCAGGAACATTTTCAATGAGAAGTATTATAGTGTTGCAGTACGAGCTGCGAAGGCTGACGAGTTCATCAACCTAACTCAGAACCGGTTGATCGTGACAGAGTATGCCCTGAAATTTGATCGATTGGCGAAGTTTGCGCCAGATTTAGTGCCGACAGATGCGGTAAGAGGAGACAGGTTTGTACGGGGATTGAACGTTATGATCGCCTGTGATGTGAAGATCATTTTGGATCCAGAGAATACTACCTATGCTCAGGTTGTAGACAATGCCCTTACAGCTGAGGGGGCCGAGGACCAGATTTGGAGAGAGAGAGCGCTGTTAGGCGCGATGCCAGGAGGACAGTGCCTCTTTTTATTGGATCTAGTCGGGGTAGTGGCCCCAGTGAGCAGAAGAGGAAAGCGCCAGATTCCTTTGTTCCTCCCAGTTCGGATGGGAGGGCACATGGTGCTTTTAGTGGCCGTCAGGGCGGAGGTGACAATTGGAGGAGCTTTCCAGTGTGTCCTCGGTGCAGACGAAGACACCAGGGTGAGTGCAGGATTGGGCCTGTTTTGTCTGTGGGAGTGCCAATCATTTGAAGAAGGACTGCCCATAAGCCAGCAAGGAGGAGTCGAAGCAAGGTGACAGTCTCGCTCCTGCCAGAGTGTTTACTTTGACTCAGACTGAGGCGGAGGCTAGCCCCTCAGTTGTGACATGTTAGATTTCTAGTGCTGGTTCTTTGTATACTGCATTGATTGATTCAGGAGCTACCCATTCATTTGTGTCTGCTAGAGTGATAGATCAGATGTGTAGACCTAGTGCTTTGTATGCTAGGGGTTTTCAGACTTTGTTGCCAACTGGGGAACTAGTAGTCTCTAGGAGATGGATTAAAGCTTTACCAGTAGAGGTAGATGGTAGGGAATTGTTTGTCGATCTGGTTGAGCTTGCGATGGATGATTTTGATATGATCCTAGGGATGGATTGGCTATTAAAGTATGGGGTGAGGATTGACTGCAAGCGCAGGATGGTGACTTTTGAACCAGAAGGGGAGGTACCATTTGTGTTTGTGGGAACAGTCAGTGGACCACGGGTGCCTATGATTTCAGCGCTGAAGGCTAGAGACCTGATGTAGGAAGGTTGCATAGGATTCCTAGCGAACGTTGTGGACACCTCTAGGGTCGTGATGGTTGGACCGGGGAAGACCAGATTGGTATGTGAGTTTCTAGATTTATTTCCAACAGACCTACCAAGGTTGCCGCCGCAGTGAGAGATTGAGTTTGTCATTGAGGATGTGCTAGGAGCGGTGCCAGTATCTAGGACACCATATAGAATGGCTCCGGCAGAGTTGAAAGAGTTGAAGATTCAATTATAGGAGTTACTGCACTTGGGGTTCATCAGACTGAGTTTCTTGCCATGGGGTGCTCCAGTGTTGTTTGTCAAGAAAAAGGATGGATCCCTTAGGATGTGTATTGAGTACAGGGAGTTGAATAAGTTGACCATTAAGAATAAGTATCCACTGCCTAGGATTAATGATTTGTTTGACCAGCTACAGGGAAGTACAATGTTTTCCAAGATTGATCACCAGTTTACAATCAGTTAAGGATCAAAGAGGAGGACATACCAAAGACCGCTTTCCGCACGAGGTATGGACACTATGAATTCCTGGTCATGTCCTTTGGATTAACCAATGCCCCAGCAACTTTTATGGATATGATGAATAGGCTTTTCAAGGACTATTTGGACAAGTTTGTGATTGTGTTCATCGACGACATTCTGGTGTATTCTCAGACAGAGACAGAGCACGACCAGCATCTACGTTTGGTGTTGCAGCGGTTGAGGGAGCATAAGTTATATGCTAAGTTTAGTAAGTTCCAGTTTTGGCTACCGCAAGTCACGTTTCTGGGCCATATAGTTAGTAAGGAGGGGATTTTGGTTGACCCAAGTAAGATAGAGGCAGTGAGATATTGGCCTAGACCGAGCAACATTCTAGAAATTATAATCTTTCTGGGATTGGCAGGATATTATCGGCGGTTCGTTGAGGGGTTCTCCAGGATAGCTACACCATTGACAGAATTGACAAAGAAGAAGACAAAGTATGTTTGGACAGACAGATGTGAGAACAGTTTTAAAGAATTAAAGTGACGACTGATCACCGTGCCAGTGTTGAGTCTGCCAACAGACAATGAGAAGTTTGTGGTTTACTGTAACGCTTCTAGACAGGGTTTAGGATGTGTGCTAATGCAAGCTGGTAAGGTGATAGCCTATGCATCGAGACAATTAAAGGAGTATGAACAGAGATATCCCATGCATGATCTGGAGTTGGCAGCGGTGGTATTCGTACTTAAGATTTGGAGACATTATTTATATGGTGAGAATTGCGAGATATACACCGATCATAAGAGTTTGAAGTACTTCTTTACTCAGAAGGATCTAAATATGCCCCAGAGACGGTGGCTGGAGTTGGTTAAGGATTATGATTGTGATATCCTATACCATCTTGGGAAGGCTAACGTAGTGGCTGAGGCATTGAGTTGGAAAGGCCTAGGACAGTTGTTCAGTTTGAGACAGATATTCGATGAGCTAGTTGAGGAGGTGACTATAGTGGGTATAGAGTTGGTGGTTGGTTGGTTAGCCAACATCACTCTTCAGTCTACAGTCCTTGAGAGGATCAAGGAGGCGCAGGGGAGGGATTCCCAGTTGAGAGGTAATAGGGAGAACGTCTTAGTCAGGGCAGCTAAGGACTTCTCGATCGGAAGGACAAAGTCTTGCAGAGCAAGACCATCACCTTAGTTAAAGTGCTGTGGAGAAACAACAAGGTTGAGGAGGCGACATGGGAACTTGAATCAGATATGCAGGAGCGGTATCCTGAATTGTTCAGGTAATTTCGAGGACGAAATTTCTGTAAGGAGGGGATAGTTGTAGCGACCCAAATTTGCTAATAAGGCTTGGGGCCTAGATTAGTGTGCCTGGAGGACAATAATTGTTATATTGTATTAATATGTGAATTTAATGAATATGTGATTAGAAATGCATGTTTAGGTGAATTAAATATGCATGTGGACCCCATTTGGTTGTTAGGGGCATATTTGTAATTTTAGCCCACTGAGGGCATAAATGTAATATTTGTATATGTTGTGATTGATACCATGTGTGGGTGGTGATATAACTGTGATGCACGTTCTGAGGCGGTCCTAGGGAGCTATTTTGCTAAAAGTCACAACGACGTTAAACAACCGGCTCGGGAGGAGCCTAGGGGTATTTTGGGCATAATATAACTTGAGTATGGGAGTTAGTGAGGAATGGTTAGTGGCACTTTGGTAACTTGGGTAACTATAAGTAACTCTTGAGGATAGTTGTTTTAAGTGGGAAAGTGGTATTCTTGCAAGCGATTAAGGAAAAGTCTAGGGTGCCCTTGAGGGTTAGCTAGAAACTAAGTTAGAAAGGAGGGCAATTGGGTCATTTGGCCTTAGAAAAAGATAATCTTGGCTGAGAAAAAGTCATACACGTTATTCACTCTTAGGCATAATCTGAATGTGGAGGTTGGAAGTCTAGAGGAACAAAAAATCTAGGAAAGAAAGGTGGGAGAGAGCTGAATTTCTTTGAAGCAGAGGAAGGAATTCAAGACTGAATTGAGGCAACTAGAATCAAGCATAGGCCAAGGTTAATTCAGAGGTAAGGTTTCATATCTGATTTTTGAGTTTCCTTGAATGTTTTGAGAATTTGGGTTGAATGCTGAAAGTTGGGTTTTGGCTTAGTAATTGTGAAATTCAGCTTGAGAATCAAAGGAATTAAGTTTGGAGTTGGATTTGGAAGAAGCTCAGAGTCGAATTTCAGTTTGAGGTAAGAATTTCGTGCATCTTTGAAGTTGATTGCTGGTGTGGTTTAAGTTTCGTAAGGTCTGGTATAAGTTTTATGAAGTTTTAAACCAATTTGTGAATCATGGGTTTGAATGTGTATTTGGGCTTGTTATTGATGTTTTGGAGTTGCCACATGGTCTATTTGGGGTTTTGGAATGAATTTGGGATTTAGGTATGTCTTGGTATTGATTTGGAAGTGTTTAGGCTCGGGAAAATGTTTGGAAAAACCCAGTTTTCTGGGTTCGCGTATGGGCGCCGCGACCCTGTTCTTCCGTGCCACGGCGCTAGGATGCATCAGGGGAAGGGCACCATTCTGGGCGTCGCGGCGCTAGGCCAAATTCTGGGTAGGGGAAAAATATGTTTTTGGGGTTTTGGCTCAAGGGGCTGGGGGGATGCTTCCGCTACCTTGTGGGAGGAAACGGGAGGTCCCGAGAGCATGGGATTGGTTCCGGGGAATGATTATAAATTGGTTAGTAATGAGAGTGCTATGTATGTGTTGTGATTAGTTTTTCAGCGAGGCTCGGGTTAGAGGACCGTGCTAGAGATTTTGGTGCTCAAGAAGCTCCGTACAAAGGTAAGAAAACCGCTGTACCCATAGAGCAGGGCGACGCCCGATAGTTACGTTGTAGTGCACGACCCTATACAGTTATATGCAGAGCATAGCCCATTGATTATGTTAATACATGTTTAAGTGTTTGATTAATTATGCTATGTGTGTAAATATGTAAATGAATGACAAGGGCCGGGAACGACGAAGGCCGAGAACAACAAGAGGGCTGGGAGCAGCGTTTAGCACGCAGAGTACGAGTTGCCAGGGTAAGACCCTAAAGGATACTTGGGATATCCTTACGATGTAGACCGTGAACCCATGGCTTGGTAAAGCGCCTGGGACGGCATGGCCGTACGTGTTTAGCCTGTTGGCGGATTTGTTATATGCTGTGTAGTTGATATGCATATGTTATCTATTTGTGTGGAGTTTTCTTGCTGGGCTTCGGCTCATGGGTGCTCTGTGGTGCAGGTAAGGGCAAGGAGAAAGCCGTCCAACCATGAATATGAAGAGCATGAGGCGATGCGTACATGTCTGGTCTGCCTGGCTGCCACGGCCAGGGGTATTTTTGGGAGATGCTTTGTACTGAATCCTATTTTGTTGTTTAGTCTACTTAAAACATATTTTGATTTGTAAATATTTATAAACAGTATTTTTCGGGATCCCTAATGTAAAACACTTATACTTTTCAATGAAAGTTTACATTTTCAAATTATGTGATTTTAATACAGTTTAGTTACACTTTTGAGTTAAATGCTGGGTTAGCTGGTTAAGTGCACATTTTAAACTCACTTAGTAACAGCTCTAAGGTAGTAGGGCGTTACAGCCACAGTCGAGGGAATTACATGGACTAGAGCTCCAATTTGTATTTTGCCATTTAGAATGGCTACTGTTGTGTTAACTTTTGAGGGTTGTATCTGCCATGTAAACACTATTTTTGAGATCCCATGTATCAAACTCTTATTTTAATGAAAATCAACCATTTTACGATCAAAATCTTTTAATCCAAACCTGTCACTTGACTTTAGAAACACATTTATGTTCAAACAACTTGATTAGCATGTCTCGCACTATTCTAAACACACAGTGTAACAATCTTGGTTATCCAAGGAATTACATTTCCATTATTCCCAATTATCTTCTCCCCTCTCAGTGGTGAAACCCTAAGGAAGACATAGTCTACCACTTGGAACTCCACGTTCCTCTGTTTTGGATTTGAATAACTCTTTTGTCTACTCTGAGACGCGAGCATCTGAGCTCTAATCTTTTCGATAGGCTCAGTGGTTCTCTAAACTGCCTCAAGACCAAAATATTTCATCTCACCCCTCTCATCCCAGTGAACATGCAATCTACACTTCCTACCTTACAACATCTCATAAGGTGCCACTCCAATATTTGACTGGTAGTTGTTATTATAGGAAAACTCTATCAGAGGCAAATATTTACTCCAGGACCCTTTAAAGTCCAATACACATGCTCTCAGCATGTCCTCCAGTATCTGGATAGTCCTCTTAGAGTGACCATCGGTCAGAGGATGATAAGATGTACTCAACTTCAGCTGTGTACCCATCGCCTTCTATAAACTTCCCCAAAACTTGGAAGTAAAGATAGGATCTCTATTAGACATGTTAGACCTCGGAGTCCCATGAAGGCGTACTATATCTCTCATATAGAGATATGCATATTGGTCAAACTTGTAGTTCATCCTCATTGTAAGAAGTGAGTTGACTTCGTATACCAATCCACAATGACCTAGACCGAATTGTGCTGGCCCACTGTCCTGGGCAATCGTGATGTCCTCCCATTTTCACTCTGGGATATCCAGAGGCTGTAACAGCCCTGTTGGTCTCTGATGCTCTGCCTTGACCTACTGGCAGGTCAGGCACCTCACCGCGTACTCAGTCACATCCCTCTTCATCCTAGGCCACCAATATAAGGCTTTCAGATCTTGGTACATCTTCGTGGAACCTGGATGTAGAGAATATGGGGTAGTATAAGATTGATCCAGAATCTCTCGTCTGATCCCAATGTCCATCAAAACGTAGATTCAATCCTTGTATGTCAATAAACCCATGTCTAACACTGTATAGTCCTTAGCTACTCCAGCTAGGACGTCCCCTCTGATCTTTCCCAGCTGTTGGTCACTCAACTACTTCTCCTTAATCCTCTCCAAAAGAGTAGACTGTAGGGTGATGTTGGCTAACTGGCCCACCACTGGCTCAATTCCTGCTCTAGTCATATCCTCAGCCAACTCCCTGGATATTTACCTAGCACTATACAACTGTCCCAGACCTTTCCAGCTAAAGGCATATGCTACCACGTTGGCCTTTCCTGGGTGATAGAGCATCTCACAATCATAATCATTCACCAGCTCTAGCCAACATCTCTGCATCATGTTCAAATCCTTCTGGGTGAAGAAGTATTTCAAACTCTTGTGATCTGTGTATATTTCACACTTCTCACCATACAAGTAGTGTCGCAACACCTTTAGTGCAAAAACCACTACTGCAAGTTCCGCATCATGTGTGGGGAACATCTTCTCATACTCTTTCAGCTGACGTGATGCATAGGCAATCACCTTCCCTATTTCCATAAGGACACAACCTAGGCCTTGCCTCGAGGCGTCAAAATAAACCACAAACTTGTCTTGATCTGTAGAAAGACTCAGAACTGGAGTTGTTATCAAATATGTAATGGCCTACTACTAAAGGACCGTTACACTGTGTATTTTAAATAGTGCTAAACTCGCTAAACGAGTCATTTGGCCACAACTGTGTAACTAAACGTGATTAACAGTTTAGGGTTAAATTTTTTTGTCAAAGGTACCATCGTTTCATAAAAATGTTGACCTCATGCATGGGATTCCAAAATACATTTAAAAGGTTAATTACAATGAAAAGGTTAAAACCTACTAACCTAAGCGGCAAAATAGGGTTTGACCGTAGTCCCTCTTTATACCCTCGGTCGTGGTGGTCGAGTAGCTGCATATGTACACATTGTCACCTAAGCTCTCCAACTCAAGGATTGTCCAGCTTTCTTTTCCCTTTACCTGCACCATGTAGCACCCGTGAGCCAAGGCTTAGCTAGAAAATTTAAACATTCTCATAAGCAGTAAATAACATGTTAACAAATCATAATAAGCATGCCTAGCAGTAATAACCCTACTCATGCATGCATACCATCCATATAAATGACTACAATGTCATATGGGCCAATAGCCCAAGATAACCATCAATGAATCAAATCGGGGTCCAATGCCCAAAATACATGATTAATAAATCATACTAGCTCAGCGCCCTAGGATAGGGGACTAATGAGTCACCCTGGGGCCCTTTGCCCTGTCTTGTATATTACTAGCCTTGGAGCTAACCCAGCGTACTAGGCACTCTAGTTATCTTACGACCAATAGGTTAGTCAAGCGTATGATGTGTTCCTGGTTAAGCATAACCATATTGACCAGTGCTCAGTGCACTATTTCCATCCTTGACTAATAAGTCAATGCTTTACGACCAGCATTCAGCATGCGAAGGTCATCCTTGAATAATAAGTCAATGCCTTACGACCAGCACTCAGAGTGCAAAGGCCGTCATTGACTAATAAGTCAATGCATTACGACCAGCACTCAGCGTGCTAAGGCTGCCCTTTACTAATAAGTCAATGCATAACGACCAGCACTCAGCATGCTAAGGCCTTCCTTGACTAATAAGTCAATGTTGAGGCCCAGCCCTAGGACATGGGACTAATAAGTCACCACGGGGCCCATTGCACTATCCTTTGTAGAAGAAGCCTTGGAGTAGGCCCAGCGTACCTTGCGCTAAGTTTTTCACGACCAATAGGTCAAACAAGCGTATGATGCGCTCCTGGTTAACTTATCTAAAACGACCAGCATTCAACGCGCCATTGACACCCTTGACTAATAAGTTAATGTTTTTCGATCAACATTCGGGGCTATTTTCGACCTTGACTAATAAGTCAATGCTTTTTGTCCAGCACTCGACACTATGTCGTCCTTGACTAATAAGTCAAGCCATTCTCAATTAGATAATGTAAACCTACATATATCGTATTTCAAATACCCAAGTACAAAGCATTCAGCATGCTTAATCAACAATCACAAGCATAATCATAATCATGCACATTCTCAGGCGTTCATGCCCTATTCATATCCATGTTCAATAATTTGGCCAAGCCATAATCACATGTATCACATACTGGGTGCAGTTTTCTTACCTTTATTCCAATCACAAGTTACCAATGAACGACCCTCGAGCATGATCTTGGTTTCGAGCCCCTAGCGATAACCTAGTCAAAACCATAATATAGAATCCCATCAATAACGAGTAAACACTAGCTTCTGGACCGAGTCCTAGCCTCCAGGACATCGAATCCTACTAAACCGAGTAGTAGGATCGATCCTGAGCCCTTATGTTTGAGTAAACAAAATCGCTCAGGCGGGCTGTGACTTGGCCCTAAGGGTCATGGTGCGCCTCCCAGACAGAGATCCCCCTGTCTGAAAATGAAGACACGGGTCGCGACTTGCCCTAGAGAGGCACGGCGCACCTCCTAACCAGAACCCCTCCTGAGCCCTGAGTTCACACGGGTCGCGGCGCCCAAGAACAAGGCCGCAGCGTGACCCCGCAAACCCAGAATTTCCCTGTTTTCCTCAGTAAATTTCACCCAAAATCCAACCCAATAGAACCCCAAACTCAGAATTAAATCCCCCAAACATTATCAACACATAAACACCATCAAAACCCAAATTTATTTTACTCAAAAACCTCTACCAAATCCCTAATTCAAATCAAAACTCAAGAAACTCAAGGAAACCAAAACTCAGAAATTTAAAGCTTAAATTACCTCTGATTAGATTGTTCTCTAGCTAAATCCTCAAGCTAACCAGCTTCTAATCTTCCCTAGAATCGATATGACTCTAACCTTGCTTGAATCCGAGCCCTAAAACTCGAGTTTCCTTCGAAAATGCTCATGAACGCCAAATGAGAGAATGGGAGAGAGAGAACGAGACTGAATGTTCTTTTATTTATTCTGTCAGGTTACTTCAAGCTTACGTAACCTTAAATAAATCCTAATGCTCAGGGTCCCTAAAAACGTCCTCGGGGGTAAAATAGTCAAAATACCCAGAATTCCCTCATAATCTCACTAACTCCAAATATATCATCAAATATTTATTCCCATTACCCAATAACCCGGTAATGTACTAAATATCCAATATACCCCTTGACTCACACCAAGTCAAGTATGGGTCCCGTTGTGACTTTCCCACTAGCTTGCCCCCTAGGATCATCTCCTGGCGAGTAACTCAAATGTATCCACATAATGATGTGGTCCCACACATATATCACATATATGCCAAAAATACCCATAACAGGCCAAATTACGAAAATTTCCCTTTTAATTAGAAATGGGTCCACATGCATATTTAATACACCTAAACAAGCATATCAAGTCATAGTATAATAAAACTCACATAATCATATAATGATACACATATATATATATATTAGACAATCACATAATTTCCACAATTTTCCATCCTGGCCCCCTAATCAAGGTCCTAAGCCTTATTAGGAAATTTGAGACGTTACAACTATCCTCTCGTTATAGGAAATTTATCCTAAAAGTTTTATCTGAATAGCCTGGGATATAGATCTCACATATCTTATTCCAGTTCCTAGGTCGCTCCGTTGACCTTACTGTTTCTGTATAATACCTTAACCAAAGGTATAGTTTTGTTCCTCAGAACCTTGTCCTTTTTGTCTCATATCTGGATTGGTTGTTCCTCACAGGATATCTCAGCCTCCAATTCCAGATCCTCATAACTCAAGACATGAGTCTCATCTAAAACATGTTTTCTCAACATGGAAATATGAAATACATTGTATACGGCTGACAATGCCGAAGATAAGGCCAATCTATAGGCCACCTGACCGATCCACTCCAAGATTTCAAATAGTCCTACAAATCTAGGGCTCAACTTTCGCTTATCTCCTCACTCCTTTCCATGGTGATACTCTAAGGAAGACATAGTCTTTCACTTTGAACTCCACGTTCCTGCATTTCAAATTGACATATAACTTTTCTGTCTATTTTGAGAAGCGAGCATCCGAGCTCTAATGTTTTCCATAGCTTCAGTGGTCCTCTGAACTACCTCAGGACCCAAATACATTCTCTCACCCATCTCATCCCAATGAATAGGCGACCTATACTTCCTACCATACAACATCTCATAAGGTGCCACTCTAATACTCAACTGGTAGCTATCGTTATAGGAAAAGAAAACTCTATTAAAGGAATATATTCATTCCAGGACCCTTAAAAGTCCACTATACATGCTCTCAGCATGTCCTCCAATATCTGGATAATCCTATCTAATTTACCATCAGTCTGAGGATAGTATGCTATACTGAACTCTAGCTGTATACTTGATAACTCTTGAATAAAGAGTTATTTCATGTGCTTTTGAGCTTATAATTGTGTAAAAAGTGTGGGTGATGTTAGTTTATTTTTAGCTTTTGTAGCTAACTTTGGTGTTTTTTTTATGATCTTAGTTAAGTTTAGTTATTTTTGTAGTTTTAATAGCCAATGGGTTAAATATAATAGTGTCATGAATTGATATTTGTACAAAGAGTGAACTAACATGTGAAACTATCTAAATTGAGTTTTTGATGGCTGAATTATCAGGTTTTGCTACAGCAAAGCAGATTTTGCTGAAGTATTTTGATCAGGCAGCTTTTGGGCACCTAGGAACACGTGGAAAGTCAAAGGGGTGAGCTGGAATAGTGGCTGAGGTGGCAAGTACATAAATTATGAGTCAAAAATTGAGAGTAAATGCCAAAAGAAAAGAGGAGACCCACGTTTTTACAAGGAGGATGGGAAATATGGTAGAAAGAGGGCCAAATGAGGAAACCTAGAAGATACTTAGAGAGGCTTCAGCCGAAATAGAGAAAGGAGAGGCAGCCATTTTTGGAAAGAAAAACCAGCAAGAAGAATAAAGAAAAATAAGAAATCAGCTAAGAAGGAAGGTGGATGAAAAAGGAGAAGCTCAAGCATCAATTGGATTTGTTCCTTCTTCTATTTCTAAACTTCTTTTATATATTTTCTGAGTTGATTTCTGATTTTGAATATTATGGGCTGTATTGATTGTGGATTAATGTTTATTAACTCATCCATGAATTATTTTTTAGGTGGCTTGAATTGTTGATGAACCCAATGTTATAGTCTAGTAATTTCTTGCACTTTATTTTAGTAAAATCTCTCTTGTTCATTCAAGTGTGCTTATACTAATTTCTTGTTGTTGTTTGGCCAGAAATGACAAGATATTTAATTATGTTTAATGCTGGAAAGATTAAATGTAATGGGAAGAACTTGGATGACACAAATCATAATCGAGGTTAGATTATGTTAGTAACATAGGGATGTGTTATTTGCCTTGTGTAACTTTTGATAATTAAACTTTGATTTTGCATTCTTCAATTTGATTTTGCATAGGAATATGTTTAATTAGGTAAAAGAATTAATGTCATAAAATTTGGGAAAGTTTTATGAATGTTTAATGAATTCTTGTTAACCTGGGAGTTTTGCTAGAATATTACTGTCGCAATCTGTTCAGGATGATTAATATAGGGGGAATCAATAATTCATGTCAATTTTAAAATCCATATATTTTCCTTAAATTTTCTTGTTTAGTTCAGTTTTAATTTCTGTATTTGCATCTCTTTTAATTTTTAGTTTAGCCTAAAAATAACCCATTTGATTTTTAGTACTTTTAAGTTGTTTAGTAATTGTTTTGCTTATTTTTCTATTTTGCAATCCATGTGGAGAAAATCTGCTTATCATTATATTACTTGTGTGACTACGTGCACTTGCATATTTAAGATTGGATTTAAATTTATCACAAGTTTTTGGCGTGGTTGCCGAGGATTGGAATTAATATTTTTTGTAATATCAATTACTTGCAATTTATTTTTTTTCTTTGTTGAGCTGACCTTGTTTGCTTGCTCTTGTGTTTTCTCAGGTGATTTACTATATGAACGAGCAAGAAGACATTGAACTAGAACCTATTGACCCTAAGATTGAACGAACAGTTAGAAGAAGACTAAGGGAACAACGGGCTCAAAGTCGCCTTAATATGACTGAAGAGGTTGAAGGAGTTGAGGGTGCTAATAATGTCACTAACGCGATTGCTATGGCTGATGATAGAGAGAGAGCCATAAGAGAGTATGCTGCCCCCATGTTCAATGAGCTCAATCTGAGCATTGTTAGGCCTGAAATTAAAGTACCCCAATAAGAGTTAAAGCCCATGAGTTCCAAATGTTGCAAACAGTGGGTCAATTTAGTGGGCTGCCAACTGAGGATCCTCATTTTCATCTTCGTTCATTTTTTGAGGTGAGCGATTGTTTCAAGCTACAAGGAGTGAGTGACGAGGCCCTAAGGTTGAAACTATTCCCTTTCTCTTTGAGGGATCGAGCTAGAGCTCGGCTAAACACCCTTCCTCCCGACTCGGTGACTACATGGAATGAGTTGGCCAAAAATGCCAAGTTTCGCAATGAAATTTTGTCATTTCAGCAGCTGGAAGATGAATCATTTTGTGAAGCTTGGGAGATATTCAAGGAGTTATTGAGGAAATGCCCACACCATTGGATTCTGCATTGTATCCAAATGGAAACATTCTATAATGGGCTCAATTCTTCCACTCGCATGGTGTTAGATGCTTCAGCTAATGAGGCTATTCTCTTTAAGTCCTACAATGAAGCCTATGAGAGTTTGGAGAGGATAGCTAGCAACAATTATCAATGGTCCAATGCTAGAGCCTCAACAAGTCGAAAAGTGGCTAGTATACTTGAAGTGGATGCATTGACAGCTTTGACCGCTCAAGTTTCTTCAATGACTAACCTTCTCAAGAACATGAGTTTGGGGGGAATGGTACAACCAGCTAATATGGGACAAGTTGCTGATGTATCTTGTGTTTATTGTGGAGATGGGCACACATTTGAGAGTTGTCCTTCGAATCCCGCTTCGGTTTGCTATGTGGGAAATCAAAATGCCAACCGTAACAACCCATATTTGAACTCTTATAATCTGGGGTGGAGGCAACATCCAAACTTCTCATGGGGGTCTAGAAGCTAGTTCAAGCGGAGCACCAATGCAAAACAAGCCTACATATCCACCGAGGTTTTCTTAACAACAACTGAGAGCTCAACCACCTCCTCCTCAAGTGTCTCAATCAAGCTCTTTTGAGAGTTTAATGAAAGAATATATGGCCAAGAATAGTGGCTGAGGTGGCAAGTACAGAAAGTATGAGTCAAAAATTGAGAGTAAATGCCAAAAGAAAAGAGGAGACCCACGTTTTTACAAGGAGGAAGGGCAGTATGGTAAAAAAAGGGCCAAATGAGGAAACCTAGATGATACTTAGAGAGGCTTCAGCCGAAATAGAGAAAGGAGGGGTAGCCATTTTTGGAAAGAAAAACCAGCAAGAAGAAGAAAGAAAAACCAGAAATCTGCTAGAAGGAAGGGGGACGAAAAAGGAGAAGCTCAAACATCAATTGGATTTGTTCATTCTTCTATTTCTAAGCTTCATTTTTATATTTTCTGAGTTGATTTCTAATTCTGAATATTACGGCTGTATTGATTGTGGATTAATGTTTATTAACTCAGCCATGAACTAATTTTTAGGTGGCTTGAATTGTTGATGAACCCTATTTGATAGTCTAGTAATTTCTTGCACTTCATTTTAGTAAAATCTCTCTTGTTCATTCAAGTGTGCTTATATTAATTTCTTGTTGTTATTTGGCCAGCAATGACAAGATATTTAATTATGTTTAATGCTGGAAAGATTAAATGTAATGGGAAGAACTTGGATGACACAAGTCATAATCTAGGTTAGATATGTTAGTAAGTAACATAGGGATGTGTGTTTGCCTTATGTAACTTTTGAGAATTAACCTTTGAATTTTCATTCTTAAATCTAATTTTGCATAGGAATATGTTTAATTAGGTAAAAGAATTAATGTCATAAAATTTGGGAAAGTTTTATGAATGTTTAATGAATTCTTGTTAACCTGGGAGTTTTGCTAGAATATTGCTGCCGTAATCTATTCACGATGATTAATATAGGGGGAATCAATAATTCAAGTCAATTTTACAATGCATATATTTTCCTTAAATTTTCTTGTTCAGTTCAGTTCTATTTTAATTTTAGTATTTCCATCTCTTTTAATATTTTATTTAGCCTAAAAACAACCCATTTGACTTTTAGTACTTTTAAGTTGTTTAGTATTGTTTTGCTAATTTTTCTATTTTGTAATCTCTATGGAGACAATCTACTTATCATTATATTACTTGTGTGACTATGTGCACTTGCGTATTTAAGATCGAATTTAAATTTATCACAACAATACTCATCGCCCTTTGTAACCTTCCCCAAAATTTGGAAGTAAAGATAGGGTCCCTATCCAATAGGATAGACCTTGAAGTCCCATGAAGGAGTACTATCTCTCTCACATAGAGATCTACATACTGGTCAACTTTATTATTCATCCTCAACGGTAAAACGTGAGCTGACTTGTATACCAGTCCATAATGACCTAGATTGAATCATATTGGCTCATTATCCTGGGCAATCCAACCATGAAATTCATTGGGATGTCCTCCCACTTCCACTTTGGGATACTCAAAGGTTGTAATGGCCTTACTAGTTTCTGATACTATGCCTTAACCTGCTAACAGGTCAAACACTTTGCCACGTACTCAGTTACGTCCCTCTTCATCCCAGGCCACCAATATAAAGATTTCAGATCCTGGTACATCTTCATGGTGCCTAGATGAAGAGAATAAGGGGTAGTATGAGATTCATCAAGAATCTCCCATCTGATCCCAGTGTCCATCGGAACACAATTCTGAGCCTTATATTTCAATAAACCTTAGCTTGACACTATATAGTACTTAGTTAATCCAGCTAAGACATCCCCTCTAATATTTCCCATTTGTGGGTTAGCCAACTATTTTTCCTTTGATTCTCTATAAAAGAGTAAACTTAAGCGTAATGTTGGTCAACTAGCCCACCAGTAACTCTACTCTAGTTCTAGTCATATCTTTCAACTAACATGATGCATAGGAAATCACCTTTTCTATCAACGAGGTACCAATTCTTGAGAACTCTTCCACAAAACACATGTAATACCCTGCCCATCAAAGGAAACTCCTGACCTCTGAGGTGTTCATTGGTCTTGGACAATCTCTAACTGAGAGTATACCACAATATCATCGGTAAAGACGATCCCAAACCAATGTAGATAATCTTTGAACACCCTATTCATCTATCCATAAGTGCTACCTGGGCATAAGACAATCCAGAAGACATGACTAAAACTCATAACGCTCAAATCTTATACAAAAAGCAGTCTTCTGCTTATCCTTCTCCTTGATCCTCAACCAGTAATAACCAGATCGAAGATCCATCTTGGAGAATACTATCTTACTCAATAACTGAACCTTTAGTTCCTACAACTCTGCTAAAGTCATTCAATACGGTGCCCTAGACACTGGTTCCGTCCCTAGCACCCACATAACCGCAAATTTATCTCTTTGCGTAGAGGTAACCCTGGCACTCTAGAAACACATCTAGAAACTCACAGGCTAATCTAGTTTGTCCTGGTCCCACTGACACGACTTGAGCGGTATCCACCACACTAGCTAAGAATCCTATGCATCCCTCCTGCAATAGGTCTCTAGCTCTAAGTACAAACATCATAAGTGTATGGGGTCCATGACCACTGCCAACAAATACAAAGGTTTCTCACCCTCAAGCTCAAGTGTTACCATCTTTTTCCTATAACCTATCGTTGCCCCATACTTGGCTGACCAATCCATACCCAAGATTATATCGAAGTCAGTCATAACCAACTCTATCAAATCAACAAATGAGTCATTTTTCCACAATAGTCTAACCCATCTTTTAAGATTATCAATAGGGTACCAAATTCTCATCACATCATTGCCACATAATCCATATACTAAGTATGTGCCTCTAATAAATGCAACAAAACAAAGAACAACATGGCACCAAAACCCGTTAGCATAATACCAAAATAAGAACCAGAAGGCTGACCTGCCACTATTGAGGAACCAGCGTCAGTCTTAGTCTCTTACTCTGATTGCGTCAGAGCAAACAGTCGAGTTGGAGTCGACCTATCTACCCCCTTTGGTTCATCCTTCCTTAGCCCTGGGTAAACCCTCTTGTGATGCCCAACCATCCCACATAAGAAACATGCCTTTGCTCAGCATTCCCCTAGATGGCGCCTCCTGCACCGAGCACATTTTGCGTAGAGTTTCCAATCCTCGTCCTCACCCTGATGGCCTATTTGAGCACTTAAGAACCCATTTTCTAGTCTAGAGGTACTGAATACATTGATAATTTTTTCTTTCTGATCATTGGGGCCTCTGCCTCTGCCTGATCCAATAAACAGAGGCATCACTACCTGAGCTCAGCGCTCTCCGGCACTCTCCCTCCAAATCTCATTTCATGTGCCCTCAACAATAAGGCCCTCCCTACCACTTGAGCGTAGGTATAGATCTCATGTACTGGGGTGATTCTAACGCCCTGATCTATCCCAAAATTCATCCTTGGATAAATCGATCCTTCCGAGCCACATCCGTGGGTACCATGTCAAAAGAAAACTTGGCCAACCCATCAAATTTGTTAACATACTTTGTTATTGTTGTATTTCCTTGAACCAAGTTCAGAAACTCATTTTTCTTAGCAGTCTTAACTGCATCACAGTAATATCTTTCTTTAAACAACTACCTAAACTCTTTCCAATTCATCACAGTTGTATCTCGTGTCTGGGATACCACTTCCCACCACGTCCGGGCATCTTCCCGCAACACACAAGTAGCACAGATCACCCTATTGTGCCCTACCACCCCCATACTGTCGAGGTTGGAACTGATCATGCCAATCCATTGCTCAACTCTGAATGGATCTAGGCCTCCCTCAAAAAATGGAGGGTAATATTCATGAAATCTTTTACATAGAAATTCCCATCTATTCTCAACCCTAGGCTGAGCTATTAGTGGTGCCATTCCTGGATCTAGGCCCGCCTCCAGACAGAGGCCCCTACCCCAATTTGCCTGCACCTCACGTCGCGGCCCTCCTACCAAGCACCGCGGCTCTAATGCCCACCATCCACTCTTCTCTTCTTCGTCAAGCTTAGGCCACGGTGCCCAAGAACAGGGTTGCGGCCCAACCTGGAACCCAGCTAAAACCTTCATGTTTCCCATTTAAAAATCTTCCAAAATCCTACAAAAACATATCCAAAAAAAAAAAAAGTTCCCAAACAGCCCAATGGTCCAAAACCATCAAAACCCGAGGCTCAGAACACTCAAAAACTCATCAACACATAAAATCCAATCAAAGCTTGGATTACCTATGATTAAGTCGTTTCCCAGCTAAATCTTCCAGCTAAAAGCTTCTAAACTTCCCTAGAATCGCTATAACTCGATCCTTGCTTGAATCCGAGTCCTAAAACTCAAGTTTCCTTCGAAAATGAGACAAACGATAAAAAGGGATAACAGGAGAAAGAGATAAAGTGTTTTGAACGTATTTTCTTTCTGAGAGGTTACTTCAAGCTTAAGTAATCTCAAGTAAATCCCAATGCTCGGGGTCCCAAAATCGCCCACGAGGGTAAAATAGTCAAAATTTCTAGAATTTTCTCCTCATCTCACCAACTCCCAATATATCATCAAATAATCATTCTCATTACCCAATATCCCATTAATTGACCACGTTATGACAAAACTGCTAACTTGCTTCCTAGGATCGTTTCACGTCGAATAGCTCAAACATATCCACATAAAAATGTGGTCTCACTCATATATCACATACATGCACACAAATATACAAATATGCCCTCAACGGGCCAAAATTATGAAAATGTCGTTCTTATAAGAAGTGGACCCACATGCATGCAAATATCATCATATAATAATATAACTCGCATAATCATTAATATCATCACCTAATCACATATTAAATCAGTTATGGCCCTCCTGGCCCCCTAATTCAGGCACTAAGTCACATTAGGGAATTCGGGACATTACAACTATCCCCTCCTAAAGAAATTTCGTCCCTGAAATTTACCTGAAAAGCTCGGGATACTGACTCTGCATATTTGACTTTAGCTCCCAAGTTGCTTCCTCGACCTTGTTGTTCCTCCATAATACCTTAACTAAAGGTATAGTTTTATTCATCAGGACCTTGTCCTTTCTGCCTAGTATGTGGACACCTTGTCCTTGACCTCATAGGAGAGATATGCCTTAAGGTCCAGATCCTCGTAACTCAACACATGAGTCACGTCTGATACATACCTCCAAAGAGCTGAGATATGAAATACGTTATGCACGACCAACAATGCCGATGGTAAGGCCAGCCTATAGGCCACCTGACAAATCCTCTCCAGGATCTCAAATGGACCTACAAATCTAGGGCTGAGCTTGCCCTTCTTCCTAAATCTTCTCACCCCTTTCCATGGGGAGACTCTAAGGAAGACATAGGGAGACTCTAAGGAAGACATAGTCTCCCACTTGGAACTCCAGGTTCCTACATTTGGATCAGCATAACGTTTATGTATGCTTTGAGAAGTGAGCATCCGAGCTCTAATATTCTCAATGGCCTCATTGGTCATCTGAACTGCCTCATGACCCAAGTATCTACTTTCTACTGTCTCATCCGATTGAATGGGAGATATGCATTTCCTACCATACAACATCTCATAAGGATCCATCCCAATGGTCGACTGATAGCTGTTGTTGTAGGAAAACTCTATCAAAGGTAGATACTTACTCCAGGACCCACCAAAGTCCACCACACATGCACGCAACATGTCTTCCAATATCTGGATCGTTCTCTCAAATTGTCCATCTTTCTCAAGATGATAAGCAGTATTGAACATCAACTGTGTACCCATGGCTCTCTGCAAACTTCCCCAGAACTTGGAAGTGAATGTGGGGTCATGATCTGACATGATAGACCTCGGTGCCCCATGAAGGCGCACAATCTCTCTCACATAAAGATATGCGTACTGGTCAACTTTATAGGTAGTCCTCACTGGTAAGAAGTAAGCTGACTTGGTGTATCAATTAATGATAACCCACACTGAATCATGCTGACCCACAGTTCCGGGTAACCCCACCATGAAGTCCATCATGATGTCCTCCTATTTCCACTATGGGATGTCGAGAGGCTCTAATAGCCCTGATGGCTTCTGATGCTCAGCCTGGACCTATTGACATATCAAGCACTTAGCAACATACTCTGCCACATCCCTCTTCATCTCAGGCCACCGATCTCACATCCTAATACATCTTCGTGGTGCCTGGATGCAAAGAGTAATGAGTAGTATGAGATTCATCTAGAATCACCCGCCTCATAGCAGTGTCCATTGAAACACATATCCAGCCTTTGTATCTCAATAAGCTCATCTCTGACACTGTATAATCTCTGGACACTCCAGCTAAAACATCCTCTCTGATCTTGGTCAGCTGTGGATCACCCAACTGACCTTCCTTTATTCTCTCCAACAACATAGACTGTAGCGTAATGTTGGCCAATTGGCCTACACGCCACTCTATGCCATCTCTGGTCATATCCTCAGCTAATCCTTTGAATATCAGCCTTGCACTGAAGATCTGTCCCAAACACTTTCGGCTTAAAGCATCTGCCACCACGTTGGCCTTTCCTAGATGATACAAGATTTCATAATCATAATCTTTCACTAACTCCAGCCAACGCCTTTGTCTCATGTTCAAGTCTTTCTGTGTGAAAATGTACTTCAGGCTCTTATGGTCAGTATAAATCTCACACTTCTCCCCATAAAGGTAATGCCTCCATACCTTTAATGCAAAGACCACCGCTGCCAACTCTAAATCATGAGTGGGGTATCTCTGTTCATACTCTTTCAACTGTCGTGAGGCATAAGCAATCACCTTCCCTGACTGCATAAGAACACACCCCAAACCCTAATGTGAGGCATCACAGTATATCACAAACTTCTCATGATCTGTTGGGAGACTCAAAACTGGACCTGTAATCAACCGCTGCTTTAGTTCCTGGAAGCTGTCCTCACACTTGTTTGACTACACAAACTTCTGATTCTTGCATGTCAGCTCAGTTAATGAGGTGGTAATCTTTGAGAATCCTTCCACAAAATGCCTGTAATAGCTTGCCAACCCAAGGAAAATTCTAACCTCTGATTCATTCTTTGGCCTTGGCCAATCTCTGGCCGCCTCTATCTTGGTTGGGTCTACCTTGATCCCCTCCTTACTGACAATGTGCCCAAGGAAAGTTACCTGAGATAACCAGAATTCACACTTCTTGAATTTTACAAATAATATGTGTTCCCTCAATCTCTGTAGAACCAACCTCAAATGATGCTCATGTTATAACTCTGACTGAGAATAAACCAGAATATCATCAATGAAGATGATCACAAACTGGTCCAAATAGTCCTTGAACACTCTGTTCATCAAATCCATAAAAGAAGTTGGGGCATTAGTCAACCCAAAGGACATGACTAAGAACTCATAATTCCCATATCTAGTGCGAAAGGCAGTCTTTGATATATCTCCCTCCTTGACCCTCAACTGATGATGACCAGATCGGAGGTCTATCTTAAAGAATACCATTTTACCTTGCAACTAATCAAAATAGATCATCTATCCTTGGCAGAGGATACTTGTTCTTGATTGTTAACTTGTTCATTTCTCTATAATCAAAACACATCCTTAGAGAACCATCTTTCTTCTTCACAAACAGAACTGGTGCACCCCATGGTGAGAAACTCGGTCTGATAAAACCTAAGGCTAACAGCAATCGCAGCTATACCTTCAGTTCTTTTAATTATGATGGGGCCATTATGTAAGGTGATCTAGACACTGGCTTCGTCCTTGGTGCCACTTCAATCACAAATTCAATCTCCTTGTGTGGCGGCATTCCTGGTAAATCTTCTGGAAACACATTCACAAACTCATAGACTAGTCTGGTCTCATCTGGTCTCACTGGCATGACCTGAGTGGTATCAACCACATTGGCTAAGAATCCTATGCAACCTCATTGCAATAGATCTCTAACCCTCAAAATATATATCATAGGTATACGGGGTCCATGCATAGTGCCAACAAACACAAAAGGTTACCATCTTCCTTCAGGCTCAAAGGATACAATCTTCCTTCTGCAATCTATGGTTGCCCCATACTTCACCAACCAATCCATACCCAGAATCATGTCCAAGTCGGTCATAACTAACTCTATCAAATCAAATGATAACTCTCTGCCCTCCACTGTCATTGGCAATGATCTGACCCATCATCTAGATACTACTAGCTCCTCAGTAGGTAATATGGTCTCAAACCCCACAGCATAATAATCACATGGTCTACACAGTCTATCAATAATTATACTAGCAACAGAAGAATGTGTGGCACTAGAATCAATGAAAACAGTATAAGAGGTTCCAGCACTAAAAAGTTGACCTATAACAACTAAGGGACAAGCCTCAGATTCTGCCTGAGTTAATGCGAACACTCAAGATGGGGCCCAGTTGTCCACCTTTCTTAGCTATTGCTTTCTTACTCTTGGGAAATCTTTCTTCAAATGTCCCGCTACTCTGCATAAAAAGCAAGCTCTTGCCCGACACTCCCCTAGATAGTGCCTCTTGCATCTAGGGCACTCAAGAAAAGTCCTCTAGGCCTTACTGCTGCCTTGGCAGCCCATTGTAATACCACGTGGTCATCTGTCAAGGCCTGGAGCTGGGAAGGCATCAGGAGCCTTTCTCTTCTGATCACTGGGGCCTCTGCCCCTACCTGAACCTATAAATGGAGGTCCCACCCTCCTAATGTCTCTCCTGGCTAAAATGTCCCGCTAGATCTTGTTTATGTGCTCTCAGCTATGAGCGCCTTCTCAACCACCTGTGCATAAGTAGTCACTACAGTGCATAAGTAGTGGTAATACGAACATCATGGGTTATCCTAGGCTGTAGCCCCTGGAGAAACCTCTCCCTTCTAGTCCCATCAGTGGGCACCAGTTCCATTGCAAACATTGTCGGTCTGTCAAACTTTAAAGCATACTCAATCACTGACAAACTTCCCTGAAACAACTTCTTGAAATCTTAAGCTTTTGCAGCCCTGATGGCATCATTATAGCACTTTTCATTAAACACGGTCTAAACCTCTTCCTAACTCAGGGCATTAACATTTATGGTTTGGGATATAACTTCCCACCAAATTCGGACATCCTCCCTAAATATATATGTGGCACAAGCCACCCTATCATTACCAGACACCCTCATAAAGTCAAGGATGGTGGTAACCATACTCATCCACTGCTCTGCCTTAGCTGGATCTGCACTACCCTATAAATCTGGAGGGTGTTGTTTCCTGAACCTTTCATAAAGAGGTTCCCATTTACTTCCAGCTTCTGGCAACTGCTCAACTGTTGGCACTGCTACAAGTAGTGCCTCTGGCAAGATGTTCCCTCTAGGAATCTGTTGTTGTCTTAGGAGGCTAATTTCTTCTTACCTCATTACTCTGGCTTGTAAATCAATAAGCAACTGCTACCAGTTTTCAGAAGCTGGCTGAGGGGTCTAACCCTGGTCATTATTCTGACCCTGTTTGTCACTCTGGCCTTGGTCTTTCTGGCCAGCTGATGAATCTATCTTCCTTGGAAGCATACTATCAACTTATACAATGCTTCAATAATCAATGTGGCCAGTTAGGTAGTCATAACTAAACCTCTTGCCTCCTCATGGTCCAAGATCACACAGATACTCATCCATGTTCCACAATCATACTAGCAAACATGTTGATTTATAAACATAGCAGTTAACATTTAGCAATTAGAAATTAACAATTAACAATGCTAATAAGCATGTTCTAGCAATATCAGTGCTAATAAGCATGTTCTAGCAATATCAGGGCTAATAAGAATGTTCTTGCTCATCATGCAGCAGTCAAGGGACAACCCTATCAGTGTATCTCATGCAGGTAGATAAAGCAGTTAAACACATATCACATAAATAGTTACTGAACCATGAGTCGAGCTTGTCTTCAGTGGTGAGTCTACATGCCCAGCCAGTCTACAGGAACCCTAACTCTTGGCATGCTCTGATACCAAGTTGTAACGCCCTGGTTAGCCAAGACTGTCACATTGTGTACTTTAAATAATGTTTAACTTTTCTAAACGAGTCATTAAGCCATAAACGTGCATCTAAGTGTTATTAATGGGCCAGGGTTAAAATCTTGGTCAAAAGGAATGGATATGTTTTATTTAAAACATTAAACTGTGCATGAGATCCCATAAAAATGTCTACAAAGTTGTGTACAATCCAAAATGGTCATTACAGTTCAAAAGTTACAATCCACTGACCTAAGCAGCAAAAATAGGGTTAAACCCTAGTTCCCCTGAGAAACACCTTGGCCGTGGTGGTCAAGCGACTACATATGCACACCTCGCCACCTAAGCTCTCCACTCAAGGCTGGGTAAGCTTCTCTTTCCCTTTACCTGCGCCACCTAAGCTCTCCACTCAAGTATTAATAAATGATCATTTTGGGGCTTGCATCCCTAATTAGATGATGGCTGTAAAGTCATTCTGGGGTCCTACACCCTGGATTAATGATTATTAAGTCATTCTGGGGTTCTGCGCCCTGAATAGATGACTAATAAGACATCCTGAGGTCCTGCGCCCTGAATAGATAACTAATAAGACATCTTGTGGTCTTGCTCCTAAGCCATGTGACCATCAAGTCACTTGAGACTTTTAGCCCTAGCTCTGAGTAACTAGCCAAGCTCTTTAGTTTTCTTCGACCAATAGGTCAGACGAGCATGTAATGCTTTTGTTGATTAGATCTAATCATATCGAACAACGTTCAATACGCTATTGCCGCTCTTGACTCATAAGTCAATTCCATACGACCAACGCTCAATACTATTGCCGATATTGTCTAATAAGTCAGAGCTTCACGACCAGCACGTAACACCATTGTCGTTTCTGATTAATAAGTCAGTGCGTTGCTCAGATAAACAATGCATTCAAGCATTCATAATGCAACAGATATCAAAATATAGAGCAATCAACATGCTTCAACAATAATCATGTATATCATGCAATGGGTGCAGTTTTCTAACCTCAAGCTTGAGCGTAAAATAAGTTAAGAACAACCCTTGAGAACGATCCTGTCCTTAGGCCCTTAGCGGTCACCAAATCATAACCAAATATGAAACCCCATCAATAAAATGAGTAATAAAAGATTCCCAGACCAAGTCCTAGTCTTGGGACCTCAAATCCTATTAAACCAGGTAGTAGAATCGACCCCGAGGCCTTAGGTTTAAGTTCCCACGATTAAAACATATCTTTGGCCAAAATTGCCCTTAAGCGTTGTGGCCCCACACCCATGAGCTACGGCCCGCCTCATAACAGAGGCCCCTGCCCCAATCTTTCTGCACCCGCATCGCGGGCCGCCTACCAAGCACCACTGCTCTAATGCCCATCAGCCACTCTTCTCCTCTTCATCAAGCTTGGGCCCTAGTGCCCAACAACAGGATCGCAGCCCAACCTAGAACCCAGCTAAAAACTTCATGTTCCCCATTTTAAAATCTTCCAAAAACCTACCAAAACATATCCAAATCCCAAAAAAGAAGCTCCCAAACATCCCAATGGTCCAAAACCATCAAAACTCGAGGCTAAAAAATCTCAAAAACTCATCAACACAAAAAATCCAATCGAAGCTTATAAACTTGAAAACTCAAAACTTAAAGCTTGGATTACCTCTGATTGAGTCGTTTCCCAGCTAAAACATTCCGGCTAAAAGCTTCTAATCATCCCTAGAATCACTATAACTCGATCATTGCTTGAATATGAGTCCTAAAACTCAAGTTTCCTTCGAAAATGCGACAAACAGTAAAAAGGGATAACGGGAGAAAGAGAGATTGTGTTTTGAACGTATTTTCTTTCTAATAGGTTACTTCAAGCGTAAGTAACCTCAAGTAAATCCCAATGCTCAGGGTCTCAAAAATGCCCCAGAGGGTAAAATAGTCAAAATTCCCAGAATTTTCTTCTGATCTCACTAACTCCCAATATATCATCAAATAATCATTCTCATTACCCAATATCCCGGTAATTGACCCCGTTATAACAAAACCGCTAACTTGATTCCTAGGATCGTCTCACACCGAATAGCTTAAACATATCCACATAACAATGTAGTCTCACCCATATATCACATACATGCACACAAATATACAAATATGCCCTCAACAGGCCAAAATAAAGAAAATGCCCTTCTTATAAGAAGTGGGCTCACATGCATGCAAATATCATCCTATAATAATATAACTCACATAATCATGCATATAATCACCCAATCACATTAAATCGATTATGGCCCTCTAGGCCCCCAAATATAGGCATTAAGCCACATTCAGGAATTTGGGACATTACATATGCCAAATATACCCCATAACAGGCCAAATTAAAAAAAAAAAAGCCCTTTTAATCAGAAATGGGCCAACATGCATATTTAATACACCTAAACTTGCATATCAAGTCATATTATAATATAACTCACATAATCATGTAATGATACACATATATATCACATAATCACATAATTTCCATAATTTGTCATCCTGCCCAATAATCAAGGTCCTAAGCCTTATTAGGAAATTTGGGACGTTACAAAATTCTTCTTTAGTCTTTGGAAATTGTCCTCACCCCTGTCTGACCATATGAACCTCTTATTCTTGCGTGTGAACTCTGTCAGTGGTGACACAATATTGGAAAACCCCTCCACAAAGCATTTGTAATAACTTGCCAATCCCAAGAAACTTCTGATCTCTGAGCATTCTTCGGCCTTGTCCAATCTCTGGCCGCCTAAATATTCATTGGATCCACTATAATTCCACCCTTACTGACTATGTGACCTAAGAAAGTCACCTGTGGCAGCCAGAACTCACACTTCTTGAATTTCACATACAACATGTGCTTTCTCAGCCTCTATAGTACTAATTTGAGATGTTGCTCGTGCTCTGTCTCTGATTGAGAGTATACCATTATACCATCGATAAAGATGATCACAAACTGATCCAAGTAATCTTTGAACACCATGTTCATCAGATCCATAAATGTTGCTGGGGCATTAGTCAGTCCAAATGACATCACCAAAAGCTCATAATGCACGTACCTGGTGCGAAAAGCTGTCTTCAGTATATCCTCCTCCCTTATCCTTAGCCGGTGATAACAAGATCGAAGATCTATCTTGGAGAATACAGACCTGCCCTGTAACTGATCAAACAGATCATCAATCCTTAGCAAAGGATACCTGTTCTTGATAGTCAACTTGTTCAATTCTCTATAATCAATCCTCATCCTCAGAGAACCATCTTTCTTCTTCACGAAGAGAATTGGTGCACCCCATGGCGAGAAATTGGGCCTGATAAAACCCAAGTCTAGTAACTCCTGTAATTTAACCTTTAGTTCCTTCAGCTCTGTTGGAGCCATCCTGTAAGGTGCTCTAAACACTGGTTCAGTCTCTAACACCACTTTAATCACAAACTCTATCTCCCTGTGTGGATGTAACCCTGGAAAATCCTTTAGAAACACATCCAAAACCTCACGGACTAATATGGTCTGTCATGGTTCCACTGGCACGGCCATAATTGTATCCACCACACTAGGATCGTTATACTATGTACTTTAAATGGTGTTAGACTTGCTAATCTAGTCATTTGGCTATAAACATGTAACTAAGGTTAAAGTCAAGGGTTAGGGTTAAAAAATTTGGTCAAAGGAAATGTTGGCTTTTCATTTAAAAGTTTAATACATACATCAGATCCCAAAATGTTACAAACGATTGTTTAAAATGGTATATACAAATCAAAAGTACAACTAGTCGGCCAAAGCGACAAAAAAATAAGGGATACAACCCTATTTCCTCTGAGATATCCTTGGCTGTGGTGGTCGAGCAGCCGCATATGTACACGCTGCCACCAAAGCTCTCCAATTCATGGCTGGTCTAGCTTTCCTTTCCCCCTACCTGCACCAAATAGAACCCGTTAGCCAAGGCTCGACAAGAAAACTTGAACACATCCATGAACAGTAAATACAGATTCTAGATACATATCTATCATGCCCAACAGTAAAATCCTACTCATGCATGAATATAATTACAAATAAATAATCATTCGATCATTCTGGGGCCCGCTGCCTTAAATAGATGACCATAGAGTCAACCTGGGGCCTATGCCTTAGCTATGTGACGATAGAGTCACTTGGGGCCCTTGCCCTTAGCTCTGAGTAACTGGCCATAGAGCTAGCCAAACGCTTTGTTTTCCAACGACTATAGGGTCGATCAACATAATAGTACCACCCTGATTGGACCTAAGCCTCTCGACCAACACGCAACGCTCTATTGCCGCCCTTGACTAATAAGTCAAGGCTTTAATCAGACATTCATACAAGAAGAAAAACAGACACATATACAGATAAGCATACTTCATATAATACAAGTATGCATACTTATAAATCATGGTTTCTTAACTAATCACACACAAACACAGTAATAACCATGTTCCTTAACAGGGCCAAGCCCTACCTATGCAAGCAAGGCAAGCATTCACTAAACAATTATCCAGATGTAGAGAATTCAAGCATAACCTAAATCATGTTCATTCTTAGGGGTCAAGCCATATTCATAGTTATAATCAACAACCGGCCAAGCCCTTATCACATATCATGTATTGGGTGCGGTTTTCTTACCTTAGGTCCGAGTGCAACATGTATTAAGAATGACCCTTGAGCACGATCTTGGTTCTGAGCCCCTAGCGATAACCTAGTCACAACCAATAGAGAATCTCGTCAAAATGAGCGAATAAAGGCTTTCGGACAGAGTCCTAGCCTCCTAGATGTCAAATTCTACTAAACCGGGTAGTAGAATCGATCCCAATCCCTTAGGTATGAGTTCCCACACTCAAAACCGTCCTAGGGCTCAAAAACCTTTCAAGCGCCGTGGCTCAAAACAAAGGAGTTGCGGCTCACCCCAAGTTAGAGAGCCCAAGGCTCTCTGTAACGACCCGAATTTGCTAATCGGGCTTAGGGTCTTGATTAGTGCGCCTGGAGGTCAATAAGTGATTTAATATGCTTATATGTGGATTTATGTGAATATATAAATATGATGCATGTTTAATTGAGTTAAATGTGCATGTGGGCCCCGTCTGGATATTAGAGGCATACGTGTGATAAATGTGATAAATGCTATGTATATGTGATATATTTGTGTAGCACGGATCGAGACAGTCCTGGTGAGCGGTTAGTCAGAAAGTCACAACAGGGTTGAGATTCGAACTCAGAGCGAGTCGAGGGGTAATTTGGGTACTAGGTGTGTTATGGGATTATCGGGACATGGAAATAAACATTTGGAGATATATTCGAGGATAGAATGTCTAGGCGGGAATATTGGGGAAATTTACCATTTTGCCCTCGGGGACGTTTTGGTACCCCGAGCCTTGAGGTAACCCTTTAGACTTAAGTCAAGTAAAACAAAATAGAGGAATAGTTTAGAAACTTTAGAAACCGACTCATACCTCCTCCCAACTGAAGATAGGTCTTACTTCTCTCTCTCTTTCACTCTCTAAGGAAAACTCAAGGGAAACCTAAGGGAAATCAACTTAAAGCTAAAGATTTTCAGCTGGGGAAATCTAAGGGAACTTGAAGCTTGAAGATTGAGGCATAGGGGAAACTGGTTCAGAAGCTTAATTCAGTAAGAGGTAAGTTCTAATTATTAAGATTTGGTCTTGAATTTCTGCTGGTTTTGAGGATTGCATGTTGGTCAAGCTTGGTCTACTTTTGGGTGCCTTAGCTGAGTTTTGGAGTAGGATTCAATGGGGTTTTAGTGTTGTTATTGAGCTGGAATGATGGTGTTAATTATCTAGGATTGTTAGTTTGGTTTTGGTGAGGATTGGCTTGAAGGAAAGGTAGCAAACTGATGAGGAATTCTGGGTTCGTAGGTGAGAGCCACGACCCTAGGAGGGGTGCGCCGCGGCCCGTGTGTGTGCGCGGCCATGGGTGGCCGAGAGGTTCACGCACGCCGCGGCGCTTGGTGGGCGCGCCGCGGCCCGTGTGGGGGTCAGTGAGGTGCTAGGCTCTGTTTCAAGGCTAGCCACGGCTCTTGTGGGTGGGGCCGCGGACCTTAGTGCGAATCTGAGTTTTTAAGGATATTTAGGCTTGGGAATTTAATGGGTAAGGCTCGGGATGGATTTTATCACCCGGATTGATAGAATTCAAGGTCACGGAGGTTGGGGTTATGGCTCGAAGTTATTTATTGGATTAGAATTTGATAGATGGACATTGTTACTGTGTTGTGACTAGGGTTTCGGCGAGGCTCACGTTAGAGGACTGTGCTCGGGGCATCGGTGCTCAGAAAGCTCGGAACTCAGGTAAGAAAACCCTTGTTCCCATAGAGCTTGTGTGCAGGGCTGAGCCCAATGTGTTTGAATGGAATTGATATGCAGGTCCGAGCCCAATATGTTAGAACTGCGGGGCATAGCCCTTTAACTGAATATGCTGGAATTCTATACTTGCTTGTTATGCTATGTGTATTATGATGTGAATGGTCGGCTAGAGCTGGGAACGGTGTAGATCGAGAACGGCAAGGGGCCGAGAGCAGCATTGAGCACGTAGAGTGCGAGTTGCCAGGGCGAGTCCCTAGAAGGATACCTGGGATATCCTCACGGCGTGGTCCGCGAACCCAGGGCTTGGTAAACGCCTGGGACGGTTAGGCCGTATGTGTTTAGCCATTGGTGGCCTATTTATGTGCTTGATATATGTGTTGAATATGTTATCTCTTTGTGGGTTTTTTGCTGGGCTTCGGCTCACAGATGCTCTATGGTGCAGGTAAGGGTAAAGAGAAGATCAACCAACCATGAGTACAGTAGGCATGAGGCGCCGTGTACATGTTTGGCCAGCCTAGCTGCCACAGCCAGAGGATTTTGGGAGATGTTTGTAAATAAATTTAGATTTTGTCGTTTAGCTGACTTAGTACAGTTTTTTTGTTGTAAATATTTCTAAATTGTATTTTGGGATCCCAAGTGTAAAGCTTTTATGATTTACTATGAAAAATTACTACTTCTAATGTTTTTCCTTTGTTTACGGCTTAAATACACTGTTTGACTTAAAACCTCGATTAGCGAGTGTGTAGCACGTTTTTAAACTCACTTAGTAACGGCTCTAAGGAAGTAGGGCGTTACAACTTGGTATCAGAGCGAGCCAAGGTTATTGGTTCTGGAGATTGACCGATCATGTACACACGCAGTCAGTAATAGGCTTAACTCAGGGTTGGTTGGTAAGATTGGCTGATATGTCCGAATATGTGTTTGAATGCCCTGTTTGCCTGCTTATCTTGTATAGAGCATGATGAATGAATTAACATATGCATGATGCTAGGGCACGACCCGTTGTGTGTTATATGCTATATGAGTTATTATGTGTGGATTACTGATGTGCCTGGGAGGTGGTTTTGGATGTTGTTATCATGCCTAATGAGCGGCGTCGTTGGTTGCAGGCATATTTGTTGAGATGCCTCGACAATCATCTAGACTCCGCGGTAGTAGGGCCGAGGATGACAATCAGGGTCAGGACCCTCCATTTGCCCCACAGAACTGGCAACAGATATTGGCCGAAATGGAGGCTAGACTGCAGAGAACAGAGGAAGAACTCCATCAGATGAGGCAACAGGCTCTGCCTCAGGTTACTGGGCTGCCAGTGCTGCAGGTTACAGCGCTGGTGCCTGTTCAGTCTGCTTTGGAGAATAAGTGGGAACCTTTGTATGAGAGGTTCAGGAAGCAACAACCTCCTACCTTTGAGGGTGGATCGGACCCACTGCGGGCAGAGCAGTGGATGAACATGATTTCCTTGATTTTAGACTTTATGAGGGTCGAAGGAAGTGAAAGGGTTGCTTGTGCGAGCTATATGCTTAAGGATGATGCCCGCATCTGGTGGGATGTGGTGAGTCAGCGGAGGAATGTTGCAGTCATGACATGGGGGGAATTTAAGAGTATCTTTAATGAGAAATGCTATAGCATAGCAGTTCGAGCTGTGAAGGTTGATGAGTTTATCAACCTGACTCAGAACAGGTTATCAGTTACTGAGTACGCCTTGAGATTCGACAGACTGGCGAAGTTTGCGCCAGACTTAGTGCCGACGGATGCGGCCAGGAGAGATAGATTTATACGGGGGTTTGAATGTGATGATTGCCCGTGATGTGAATATTACATTGAGTCCAGAGACTATTACTTATGCCCAAGCAGTGGATAAGGCCCTTACTGCAGAGAGGGCTGAGAATCAGATATGGAAGGACAGCGCTGTTAGGCGCGATGCTAGGAGGACGGTGCCTCCTTTTGTTGGGTCTAGTCGGGGCAGTGGCCCCAGTGAGCAGAAAAGAAGAGTTCCAGATTCATTTACTCCTCCTAGTTCTGATAGGAGAGTGCGGGGTGCTTTTGTTGGCCGTCAGGGTAGCAGTGATAATTGGAGGAGTTTTCCTATGTGTCCACGGTGCAGGCGTCGACACCAGGGTGAGTGCAGGATCAGGGCCTGCTTTGTTTGTTGAAGTGCCAGCCATCTGAAGAGGGATTGCCCTCAAGTTAAGAGGGAGGATCAGAAGTAGAGTGACAGTCTTGCTCCTGCCAGGGTATTCACTTTGACACAGACTGAGGCGTAGGGTAGCCCCTCAGTTGTGACAGATCAAATCTCTAGTGCTGGTTCTTTGTATACTGCATTGTTGATTCAGGGGCTACCCATTCATTTGTATCTGCTAGGGTAATAGATCAGCTTTGTAGACCTAGTGGTGTGTATGCTAGGGGATTTCAAACCTTGTTACCAATAGGAGAATTGGTAGTTTCTAGGAAGTGGATTAGAGCATTGCCTATGGAGGTAGATGGTAGGGAATTGTTTGTTGATCTGATTGAGTTGGAGATGGATGATTTTGACATGATTTTGGGAATGGATTGGCTATCCAAATATGGGGCAACGATTGACTGCAGGCGCAGAATGGTGACTTTTGAACCAGAAGGGGAGGTACCCTTTGTGTTTGTGGGGTCAGTTAATGGACCGCGTGTACCAATGATTTCAGCCCTAAGGGCTAGGGACCTGATGTAGGGAGGTTGCATAGGATTCCTGGCAAGCGTTGTGGATAATTCTAGGGTGGTGCCGGTTGGACCGGGTGAGACAAGGGTGGTGTGTGAGTTTCCGGATTTGTTTCTAGCGAATTTGTCAGGGTTGCCACCGCAGAGGGAGATTGATTTTGTTATAGAGTTAGTACCAGGAGCGGAGCCAGTATCTAGGACACCTTATAGAATGGCTCCGACGGAGCTAAAGGAGTTGAAGATTCAGTTGCAAGAGTTACTTGACTTTGGGTTCATTAGACCGAGTTTCTCGCCATGGGGTGCACCAGTGTTGTTCGTTAAGAAGAAGGATGGGTCCCTTAGGATGTGTACTGATTACAGGGAGCTGAACAAGTTAACCATTAAGAACAAGTATCCACTGCCTAGGATCGACGATTTATTTGATCAGCTACAGGGAAGAACAGTGTTTTCCAAGATAGATCTCCGATCAGGTTACCACAGTTAAGGATTAAAGAGGAGGACATACCAAAGACCACTTTCTCAACTAGGTATGGACACTATGAATTCCTGGTTATGTCCTTTGGATTAACCAATGCCCCAGCAACTTTTATGGATATGATGAATAGGGTTTTCAAGGATTATCTGGATAAGTTTGTGATCGTATTCATCGACGACATCCTAGTGTATTCCCCAGTCAGGGGTAGAGCATGAGCAGCATTTGTTGTTGGTATTACAATGGTTGAGAGAGCATAAGTTATATCCTAAGTTTAGTAAGTGTGAGTTCTGGTTGCCGCAAGTTACATTTCTGGGCCATATCGTCAGTAAGGAGGGGATTCTGGTTGACCCAAGTAAGATTGAGGCGGTCAGAGATTGGCCTAGACCGAGCAATGTTCCTGAAGTGAGAAGCTTCTTGGGTCTGGCAGGGTATTATCAGCGATTTGTTGAGGGGTTCTCCAGAATAGCTACGCCATTGACAGAGTTGACAAAGAAGAAGACTAAATATGTCTGGACGGATAGATGTGAGAACAGTTTTAAGGAACTGAAGCGGCGATTGATTACTGCGCCAGTACTTAGCTTGCCGACAGAGAATGAAAAGTTTGTGGTCTACTGTGATGCATCCTGGCAGGGTTTGGGGTGCGTGTTGATGCAAGCTGGCAAGGTAATAGCCTATGCATCGAGGCAGTTGAAGGAATATGAGCAGAGATATCCTATGCATGACCTGGAGTTGGCAGCGGTGGTGTTTGCACTTAAGATTTGAAGGCATTATCTTTATGGTGAGAAATGCGAGATATACACCAACCTATAAGAGCCTAAAGTATTTCTTTACCCAGAAGGACTTAAATATGCGCCAGAGGTGGTGGCTGGAGTTGGTTAAGGATTATGATTGTGATATCCTTTACCATCCTGGGAAGGCTAATGTAGTGGCTGATGCATTGAGTCGGAAGGGCCCAGGACGGTTGTTTAGCTCGAGGCAGATATCTGATAAGTTAGCTGAGGAGATGACCAGAGCTGGTATAGAGTTGGTGGTTGGTCAGTTGGCCAACATCACTCTTCAGTCTACACTCCTTGAGAGGATCAAGGAAGTGAAAGGGAAAGATTCTCAGTTGAGAGGACATAGGGAGAATGCCTTAGTCGGAGCGACAAAGGACTTCTCCATTTCAGAGATGGGATTACTGAAGTATAAGGGTCAGATTTGTTTTCCGGTGGATTCTGATATTCGGCGAGAGATCTTGGATGAATCGCATACCACTCCCTATTCTTTGCACACGGGTACGACGAAGATGTACCAGGACTTGAGAACTCTGTATTGGTGGTCGGGCATGAAGAGGGATGTGGTGGATTATGTGGCTAAGTGCTTAACTTGTCAGCAGGTTAAAGCTGAGCACCAGAGGCCAGCGGGGTTATTGCAGCCTTTGGGGATTCCAGAATGGAAATGGGAAGACATTACTATGGATTTCGTAGTTGGTTTACAAAGAACTGTGGGAAAGCATGACTCAGTGTGGGTGATTGTGGATAGGTATACCAAGTCCACCCACTTTGTGCCTGTTAGAACAACTTATACTGTGGAACAGTACGCTGAGTTGTATGTGAAGGAGATTGTTCGACTTCATGGGGCTCCGAGGTCGATAGTGTCGGACAGAGATCCCACCTTCAACTCCAAGTTTTGGGAGAGTCTGCAGAAGGCTATGGGCACGCAGTTACGGTTTAGTACAGCTTATCATCCTCAGACGGATCGGCAGTCTGAGAGGACGATTCAGGTATTGGAGGATCTGCTGCGAGCCTGTGTGCTTGACTTTGGGGGATCGTGGAGTAAGTATCTTCCTTTGATCGAGTTCTCGTACAACAACAGTTATCAGGCGACCATTGGTGTGGCTCCGTACGAGATGCTTTATGGAAGAAAGTGTAGATCACCTATTCATTGGGATGAGACAGGTGAGAGGAGATACTTGGGTCCAGAGATGGTTCAGAGGACCAATGAGGCAGTTGAGAAGATTAGAGCGCGTATGCTCGCTTCCCAGAGTTGACAGAAAAGTTATTCAGACCTGAGACGCAGGAGCGTGGAGTTCCAGGTTAGTAATCATGTGTTCCTTAGGGTTTCACCCATGAGGGGTGTGAAACGGTTTGGTGTTCGGGGTAAGTTGAGCCCCAGGTATGTTGGCCCCTTCGAGATTCTGGAATGGGTTGGAGAGGTAGCCTACAGATTAGCGATGCCTCCAGCTTTATCAGGGGTTCATGATGTATTCCATGTATCCATGCTCCGGAAATATATGTCAGATTCAACGCATGTTTTAAGTTTTGAGAATTTGGAGCTTGATCAGGATTTATCCTATGAGGAGAAGCTGGTTCAAATTCTTGACCGAAAAGATAAGGACTTGAGGAACAAGACCATCGCCTTGGTGAAAGTGCTATGGAGAAACAACAAGGTTGAGGAGGCGACGTGGGAACTTGAGTCAGAGATGAGGGAGCGGTATCCCGAGTTGTTCAGTTAATTTCGAGGACGAAATTTCTGTAAGGAGGGGATAGTTGTAACGACCCGAATTTGCTAATCGGGCTTAGGGTCTTGATTAGTGCGCCTGGAGGGCAATAAGTGATTTAATATGCTTATATGTGGATTTATGTGAATATATAATTATGATGCATGTTTAATTGAGTTAAATGTGCATGTAGGCCCCGTCTGGATATTAGGGGCATAAGTGTGATAAATGTGATAAATGCTATGTATATGTGATATATTTGTGTAGCACGGATCGAGACAGTCCTGGTGAGCGGTTAGTCAGAAAGTCACAACAGGGTTGAGATTCGGACTCGGGGCGAGTCGAGGGGTAATTTGGGTACTAGGTGTGTTATGGGATTATCGGGACATGGAAATAAACATTTGTAGATATATTCGAGGATAGAATGTCTAGGCGGGAATATTGGGGAAATTTACCATTTTGCCCTCGGGGACGTTTTGGTACCCCGAGCCTTGAGGTAACCCTTTAGACTTAAGTCAAGTAAAACAAAATAGAGGAATAGTTTAGAAACTTTAGAAACCGACTCATACCTCCTCCCAACTGAAGATAGTTCTTACTTCTCTCTCTCTTTCACTCTCTAAGGAAAACTCAAGGGAAACCTAAGGGAAATCAACTTAAAGCTAAAGGTTTTCAGCTGGAGAAATCTAAGGGAACTTGAAGCTTGAAGATTGAGGCATAGGGGGAACTGGTTCAGAAGCTTAATTCAGTAAGAGGTAAGTTCTAATTATTAAGATTTGGTCTTGAATTTCTGCTGGTTTTGAGGATTGCATGTTGGTCAAGCTTGGTCTACTTTTGGGTGCCTTAGCTGAGTTTTGGAGTAGGATTCAATGGGGTTTTAGTGTTGTTATTGAGCTGGAATGATGGTGTTAATTATCTAGGATTGTTAGTTTGGTTTTGGTGAGGATTGGCTTGAAGGAAAGGTAGCAAACTGATGAGGAATTCTGGGTTCGTAGGTGAGAGCCGCGGCTTGTGTGCGCGCGCGGCCAGGGTGGCCAAGAGGTTCACGCGCGCCGCGGCGCTTGGTGGGCGCGCCGCAGCCCGTGTGGGGGTTAGTGAGGTGCTAGGTTCTGTTTTGAGGCTAGCCGCGACTCTTGTGGGTGGGGCCGCGGCCCTTAGTGCGAATCTAAGTTTTTAAGGGTATTTAGTCTTTGGAATTTAATGGGTAAGGCTCGGGATGGATTTTATCACCCGGATTGATAGAATTCAAGGTCCCGGAGGTTGGGGTTATGGCTCGAAGTTATTTATTGGATTAGAATTTGATAGATGGACATTGTTACTGTGTTGTGACTAGGGTTTCGACGAGGCTCACGTTAGAGGACTGTGCTCGGGGCATCGGTGCTCAGAAAGCTCGGAACTCAAGTAAGAAAACCCTTGTTCCCATAGAGCTTGTGTGTAGGGCTGAGCCCAATGTGTTTGAATGGAATTGATATGCAGGGCCGAGCCCAATATGTTAGAACTGTGGGGCGTAGCCCTTTAACTGAATATGCTGGAATTCTATACTTGCTTGTTATGCAATGTGTATTATGATGTGAATGGTCGGCTAGAGCTGGGAACGGTGTAGATCGAGAACGGCAAGGGGCCGAGAGCAGCGTTGAGCACGTAGAGTGCGAGTTGCCAGGGCGAGTCCCTAGAAGGATACCTAGGATATCCTCACGGCATGGTCCGTGAACCCAGGGCTTGGTAAACGCCTGGGACGGCTAGGCCGTATGTGTTTAGCCATTGGTGGCCTGTTTATGTGTTTGATATATGTGTTGCATATGTTATCTCTTTGTGGGTTTCTTGCTGGGCTTCGGCTCACAGATGCTCTATGGTGCAGGTAAGGGTAAAGAGAAGATCAACCAACCATGAGTACAATAGGCGTGAGGCGGCGTGTACATGTTTGGCCGGCTTGGCTGCCACAGCCAGAGGATTTTGGGAGATGTTTGTAAATTTAGATTTTGTCGTTCAGCTGACTTAGTACAGTTTTTATGTTGTAAATATTTCTAAACTGTATTTTGGGATCCCAAGTGTAAAGCTTTTATGATTTACTATGAAAAATTACTACTTCTAATGTTTTTCCTTTGTGTACGGCTTAAATACACTGTTTGACTTAAAACCTCGATTAGCGAGTGTGTAGCACATTTTTAAACTCACTTAGTATTGACTCTAAGGAAGTAGGGCGTTACACTCTCCTTTGTTTCGAAGTGCGCCACGACTCAAATGGAGGTTCAGCACCTCCTTCTCATTCCTGTTCATGAGAGTCATGGCGCCCCAAGAACAGGGCCGCGACTCACCATGAATACTCAGAAATTTCCCAGTTTTCTTCAAACCAAAACCCACCAAGAACCTATCCAAACATAGCTAAACCCCCAAGGTAAAGTTCCCAATCAACTCAGCACCTCAAAACACACAAAACCCAAGCCTAAACTTGGCCAAAACCCCATCAAATCCCAAAATTAAGAATTGAGTTTCTAATCTCCAAAACATAGCTAAAAACCAAAAAAACATAGGGATTCAAGGTTGGAAATCATTACCTCAATTGCCCCAAATGATGCTGAGCTTCCCCCCAAGCAATCCCTAGTCTAAGCTAGCCTCGATTCCTTCTAATTCGCAAGAATTCCCAATGAATTTTAGTGAGTGTGTGTGAGAGAGAGAAAGAGAGAGAGTATGTTGAACGTGTTTTCCTTTGTTTTGGTGTATATGAGGTTTACTTAGACTCTAAGTAACCTTAAGAAAATCCCGAGGCTTGGGGTACCAAAAATGTCCTCGAGGGCAAAATGATCAAAACCCCCAAAATTGCCTCATAATATCACAAACTCCAAATATATCCTCGATTATTTATTCCCCTTACCCGATAACCCGGTAATTTACTACCCATAATACCCCTTGACTCACCCCGAGTCAGGTATTAGGTCCCGTTGTGACTTTCCCGCTAACTTTCTCCCTAGGATCGCCCTGTGCCGAGTAACCCAAATATATCCACATAATAATGTGGTCTCACACATATATCACATATATTCCAAATATTCCAAATTACCAAAATTACCCTTCTAATAAGAAACGAGTCCACATGCATATTTAATACACCTAAACATGCATATCTAGTCATATTATAATATAACTCACATAATCATATAATTACACACAAATATATAACATAAACACATAATTTTCCATAATCTGCCATCTTGGCCCCTTAATCAAGGCCCTAAGCCTTATTAGGTAATTTGGGACGTTACACTCACCATTTCCACCATCATCTCTAGCCACCCACCCTCACCACATGCGACTCACCTTAGGTGCGCACCTCCGTCAAACCCAGCCAAGAACACCCATTCGCGAGTCCCCAAATCCAAAACGACGAGGCTAGGCTTAGGCGAGGGATGTGTTGGTAGTGGTCGAAAGCGAGGGAGAAGGGTGGTGCCTGGACTAAATGTGATCCATGGTGCTCGGAGCTGTGCAAAATGATGGGGATGGCTGAGGTTACGACAGGGTTCTGCGCGCAGGGGAATGGGGGTTCTGGTGATGGGTGGAGGCAAGGGAGGAGGTTGGTTCGTGGTCAGATCTGTTTTTTTTCAATCTTCAGGTCTGTGATAACTGGTTACCTTCATGTTCTTTATGCGTATATTTTTGAGGTAACTAGTTACCTTCACGTTCTGATGTGTTTGTATATTTCTGGGTTCTTTACGGTAATTGGTTACCTATGCTACTAAATTTATACTTCCTTATTTAATGAAGTGTTCTTCCTCTTTTTCCTTCAAATTTGATGTTTTTGTTCGTTTCTAATATGAGTGACATGTCACCCTCTTATGGTAACTGGTTACCCCTTTTATGGCAGAAGGTTACTCCTCTCATGGTAACTGATTATCCCTCCTGATACATGTTATTTAGCGTGGCTCTAGGACTTTTTTTTACATAATGGAAAAAATCAAACAAATAACTGGTTACCCCTTTTGATACATGTTATTTAACCTAGCTCTAGGATTTTTTTTACATAACTATGAAAAATCAATTAAGTAACTAGTTAGCTTACTCAGGTTTTGAAAAAAAACTTACAATCTAAAAAAGGAAAAAATGTTTATAATGAATAAAAAAATCATTAACACAATTCATATTACAAAAGAAAATAATAAAAAATTTGTAAAACAACCAACGAAAAAATTAATATAAAAATAGTTATATAAAATTGATATAAAAAAAATCAAATAAGCTAAAAAAAATAATGAAATTACAAACATACACTTCCAAATTAATAAAATTTGATTAAGAGTACAACTATGACATAAACAAATATTTATACAAAAATATGGGAAACTAAACCTATAAAATTGAAAATTCTTAAAAAAAGTCATAGATTAACTTTTCTTGAGAAAAAGTCAAATATTTGCAAACTCTATTAAAAATCTCATATAAAATGTAATTTACTCTAAAATTTGTGCCAAATTTAGCACAAAAAATGAGTTAATGTTATATTTGGCTCAATATTTACAATTGTGATCCAATGCACAAGATGCAGATTAACACAAAAAAGTCAACAATTCATTTAATATTTATTGAGAGCATACAAAAGTTCATTTTTTATTGTCCAAATTATGTACTCCAAGAAAATTTTCATTAAAAAAATAAAAAATGTCCTACAAAAAATATTTTTTAGGACTAGCATTGCGAGTCCTAAAAAAGTTTTTAGGACTCGCGGGCCGCGAGTCCTCTATTTGAGAGTCTTAAAAACTAAGGTTTTTTAGGACTCGCGTTGCGAGTCCTAAAAAATCTGGTTGAGTGCCTTTAATAGATTTTTTAGGACTCGCTTTGCGAGTCCTAAAAAATATGATTGAGTGCCTTTGATAAGTACATTCTTCATCATCCTCATAACGTAATATCCACAGTCGATATTGTTTGGTTGTTTACGGCACTATATAAAGATTGGTAATACATGTATAATTCTTAGTATTAAATATCTTAAACATCTTTACATATACATAAACTATATACAAATAGAAACATACCGTAGGTTGGAAATACATTACTCCCAATGGGCGTTTGTTGATCTTTTGACGTGCTTTCATTCTTTCTGTGAAATACATCTCAAATGCATCATGGATGGTCTCCTTGATGGTTGTCCTGTTATCTAATGGTGCATTGAGAGGATCGAGAAAACAACAATAATGCCAATAGGGAAATAATAAAAATAACATCCAATGCTCCCTGTTGAAAGAACAAGTATTACAAAGTTGTTAATTTTAAATTCTATTTGTTTGTATCAATGAAAAGCATATTAATTAAACTTACCCATGGTTATAAGGCATAACTATCCAATCATGCTTTTTAGACGTGCAATATAACATCCTATCACATAAAGCTTGAGCACGACTATCTGCACGAGTCACGGAAGTAGAAACCTTATTCGGATTCATAAACAACAATGATCCTTTCTTTTCCTCGTCTAATAATAGTGTCTGGTACAAAATCCTATAAACAAATATAATGTATTAATAAGAAAACTAAATAATTGATGAAAGAAAATCCTTACAATAAATATTATTAACTTCATATAGAGCATACCTCATGTAGAAGACAATACATGATTGTCCAATCATCTCATTTCTACAAAATTCAAGTATTTCATCCCGAAATAGAGCAAAATATTCACAAGCATGGCCAAACACATCAAAGTCAATAGACACTTCAACGGCATAATCATGTTTAGGCCAAGCATTGACGATTTCAAAAACTTGTCTTAACTTAGGCGACAATGAAGATGGTTGTTGCACCTCTTGTGACAATGACTCCTTAGGCGCTCGTTTTGGAACTAGTTTTTAAGTTTGTGGTGCTAATGGTAGAGAAGTTTTTTTCCCAGCTTGCTTTCCTTTTCTTTTCACGACCTCCTAATAATAAACCCATAACAAATAATTAATAATAGAATAAGTAAATAAAAATTTAATAATCTTACAAGAATTACCTGTGTTGCTCCATTGAAGATGACTAGCGACTTGGGCCAACGTATCAAACTCCCAATAGCTTGTTTGACTGTATAAATCTCACTGTCAGGGATCGGGTTAACAAGTAGAGCATCAGGTTGGTCAGCAAACTCAATTGCACCGCGGTAGTTTTCTCCTAAGTTTTCTCCATGGATGTCTGAGCTACTAGTAACTAGAATGTATCCCCTACCAACGATGTTGGTGATAGAGCCTAATGCAAATTTGCATTCAATCATTTTATCCTGCACATATTTAGATATGTATAAATATGTTATACAAGTTCACAAATTTAGATTTTAAAAAGATAAAGCTATACCTGATTTGATCCAGAAGTGGGGATAAACACAGGTGCCTCTTCTGGTTGTGGGGGCGGGGGTGCTAGAGGTTGATGCTGCGATTTCGGTGATGCCTGATGAGATGGTGTCACCTGATCTATGGGTGATCCATAGTTTGGCACTGACGCATGAGTGTATCCTCCAAAGCCACTATGTTGTCCTTTTATCTGTTCCTTAAACTGTCGCATCATTTCCTCTTGTCTTTTGATCATTTCTTGTTGTTGTTTCATTATTCCTTCTTGTTGACGGTATTTTTCTTCCATCATTGCAAATCGAGCCTCAACTGAGGAAGCCTCAAATTCTTTTCCCTTTTTCTTACTGGATAGTGGGGTTTTCCAGAATTGGCTAGGCGTTACACCGAGCCCAATACCCCTCACTCGCCCTCTGCTCTCAGGGGTGCCTAATGCCATAGTAAGCACATCCCTAAGACCCATCAGGTTCAAATTTTCCTTCACTCATGAGCTTAGTATAGTGCTCCTGCAAAAAAAATATAGAAATATAGTTATTCTCATTAAAAATAAGTAATCCAATCATATAAAATGTAGTACACTTACTATGTTGCGAGCTACGCTTGTTGCCTCGGTACCAACCGGCTCACCCTTTTTGTTAGAATGTCCCGCCAACCACAACTGTGACCTGTCGATTTCAGACACCTCGAGTCCAAATTTTTTTTGTTGCAGCCTTTCCAGTGCCAACAAATACACACCTCGTGACATATGATGGTTGTGTTTATTTTTTTTTCGACGATCTTGATGTATTTTTCTTATTTTCTTCCAATCATCAGTCATGCGTGAAACACAGAACTCATCCCATTCTGTTTTAGTGATCAATTGTGAGTAACCTCTTGGCATATTGAACGTCTTGATGGTCGGATTTGCATCAAGTACATCATAGATGCATACCTTAGTCAGATGGGATTTGAATAATCTCCATCGTTTTGTTGCCCTTGACATAATTTTTCTTTTTGATTTATGGTATATGTCAAATGTAGCCTACAATTGAAAACAATACATATCGTTAGTTTACATTAAAAATACAAACAACATATATTATAGTGATAGAGAAAATACCTTAATGATTTTCCAAAAATTTTCTTTGTCTGATTTAGGGACTTTATCACAACTCGCGTGTGTGATTGAAGCACACCTCTTGATAGTTGATCCGATCATTGATCCCAATTTTGATCTCATTGTACCAATCACTTGTCCATATTCATTGAACTTGATCGGTACCTTAACACCTTCACTTCGCATCTTGACTATGTCGGGCATGGTACATAGTCCCCTAACAGATCTCACATGCACTATAGCAGTGTCATCAATCTCCTCCTGACCAACATTATTTTCAAGTCCAGGAAGTGGACAATCATCATCAAGTCCAGGAAGTGGACAATCATCATCAAAACCTCCTGGATCAGCCATGGAAATATCTGAAAAGGAAACGATTATAAACAATGTTAATAGGCAATCGTCAATATGATAGGAAAATTAAATATAAAATGAACAAATCCAACCTTCAGAAGAAGAAAAAACAAGTCAACATTTATCACAGTATATGATCAACCCATACACCGTCACCATCAAAACGCAAACAAATATCATCGTCATTTACACCATCATCAATAGGGTATTCGGTAAGCTGTGGTTCGGGAATTGTGACAGGTTGTTGAAGGAGTGGTAAGTCATCTACATCATTCTCTTTGTCTCTCCAATCTATCGGTTGAGTAGGAACCACGACTGACCATTGCTTGTCTGATGGATCATTCACATAAAAAACTAGTTTGGCTTGTGTTGCCATTATGAAACGATCATTTTTGTGCCCAATTCGATTTAAATCAACTGAAGTAAAACCTAAATCATCAACCTTTACTCCCTTGTCACTTTTCACCCAATCACATAAGAAGACCGGCACTCTAGTTGTAGTATAATCTAATTCCCAAATTTCTTGGATTACTCCATAAAATGTCATATCACACTCTACAGGATTTTTGTCCTTTGAACTAGAGATTTGCACAGTTTTTGCTACAATACAAACTCCACTATTCTGTGTGGTTCTTACATTATCTCGTTCCAAAGTATTGAATTGAGTACCGTTGATGATGTATGATGGGTACTTAAACACATTCAGAGAAGGACCACGAGAAATCCACTTAACTATGTCCGACACATGACACGACGTGTGGGTCACTTCAATTGCAACTTTTGTTCAAAAACATGAAATAATAATTAATAACATGTCATGCAATCAAAACAAAATATTTAAAATTATTTACTCAAATCAATACCTTGTTCTCTAACCAAGTACTAAACGTACGATAGTGTTCATCTTGGGTCTATTTTTGGTTCTTTGACTTAGATGGATATTTTTTCCGAAGCCAAACAAAATGATTCCTTCATAAATGTATGCAAAATTAGTATGAATCAATACAAATATCACAATAATGTTTTATGATATCATACTGTCTAAGATAACTTACTCGATGTAAGGTTGAATCTCATCAATGTTTTGCAATACAAGACAGTGTGCTTCATGTCTTTCATCTTGAGTTATTGAGCATATAACACCACCTTTTCCACCATAACCACCATTACTTTTATTTAATGTAGATTGATCGCCCACGCTTGTCACACCATACAAGTATTCTGAACAAAATTCAATGGCTTCTTCTACAATATAGCATTCAACAATACATCCTTCGGGTCTACTTCTATTTCTAACATAACTCTTAAGAATCTTCATGTATCGCTCAAAGAGATACATCCATCTTAAATAAACAGGTCCGCATAGTTTAATCTCTCTAACCAAATGGACTGTAAGATGCACCATTATGTCAAAAAAAGAAGGTGGGAAGAATCCCTCTAAGTAACACAAGATTATAGCAATCTCCACTTGTAAATTGTCTAACGTTGAAACGTCAATCGTCTTACAACATAAATACTTGAAAAACAAACACATCCGTGTGATTATTTCTCGAACCTTTCTAGGTAGCACACCACGAATAGCCACAGGTAGAATGTGTTGGAATAGGACATGACAATTATGAGATTTCATGCCGACCAAATTCAAATTCTTCATATCCACCAACGTTCTTATGTTTGAAGAATACCCTTCTGGAACTTTAATATTGTATATACAATTGCAAAGTTCTTTTTTCTCATCCTTAGTGAGTGTGTAACAAGCTGCCGGTAAAAATGTTCTATTAGGGCTAGCTTTTGGATGTAGGTTTTTTCGCAAGCCCAATGCAGCCAAGTCTTTCCGAGCTTTAATACCGTCCTTACTTTTACTTGGAATATTTAACAAAGTTCCTATTAGACTACCACACACATTTTTTTCAATGTGCATGACATCTAAATTATGTCGCAAAAGTAACTTTTCCCAATATTCAAGCTCAAAGAAAATTGATTTTTTCTTCCAAGGACTTGTAGACTCATCCGCACTAGTCAAACTAACTTCAGTCTTATCCTTGCCAACACTCTTTCCACGACCCTTCTTCTTCTTAATTGGACAAACAATAGGCTTTCCCACCTTAAACTGAATTACAGATACTTTATTAAGTACTTGATTCCCAGTCAAAGGAACTGGAGCCAAACCAAACTCTTGTTCACCATTGAATGCATTTTTCCAAGTTCTAAAATAATGTCTCCAGGGCAAGAATTTTCTATGTCCCATATAGCACACCTTGCGGGAATGTTTCAAATATTGAGAGAAAGTCTTCTCCTCACAAATAGGACAAGCTTTGTATCCTTTTACACTGTAACCAGATAAATTTCCATAAGCGGGGAAGTCGTTGATTGTCCATAACAACACCGCTTGAAGGGTAAATTCTTCTTTTCGGTATGCATCATAAGCCCTAACTCCTTCATTCCATAAAGTTTTCAAGTCATCAATTAGGGGAGCTAAGTAGACGTCAATATCGTTACCAGGTTGTTTAGGTCCAGATATCAACAAGGTCAGTAAGGTAAACTTCCTTTTCATACAAAGCCATGGCGGTAAATTATATATGACTAGCATAACAGGCCAACAACTATACTTACTACTGAGAGAAGTATGAGGATTAATTCCATCCGTAGAAAGAGCTAGACGAATATTTCTAGGTTCATTGGCAAATGAAGGCCATTCAAAATCCACTGTCTTTCACGCTGGTGAGTCAGCAGGATGTCTAAGTCTACCGTCCTTTATTCTCTCATTCGCATGCCAAGTCAAATTCTTAGCATGATCAACATTTCGATAAAATCGAATCAAACGAGGAATTGGAGGAATATACCACAAAACTTTTGCTGGTACTCCTTCCTTAACTTCCTCTAAATTCCTTTTCTTTTGCCATCTGGACACACCACAAGTAGGACACCAATTCACATCTACAAGGCTATTCTGATATAATACGCAATCATTAGGACAAGCATGTATTTTTTCATATTGCAAGCCTGTTGAGCACATAGTTTTCTTAGCCTCGTAAAATGATACGGGCATCTCGTTTTCTTCAGGCAGTAAATCTTTCAAAAAAACTAACAATTCCGTAAAACTCTTATCACTCCATCCATTTTTGGCTTTTATATTGTACAATCTAAGAAGGGCTGACAACTTTGAAAATTTAGTGCAACCAGAGTAAATCGGCTTTTCAGCGTCATTAAGAAGATTTTCAAACTTAACGGGATCTACTTCTGATTCATAATATGCATCGTCAATCATTTCATCTAAATTATCCTCACGATCCAATTGCCTATAATTCCGATCTTCATTCATCATAGGAGGGTCCGGAGTAACATGAAGCTCTTCACCATGCCAATACCATATTTTATAACTTTTGTCTATCCCGTGGAAATATAAGTGCTCTTTTATTATTGTGGCAGTCATCTTTTTCATATTTCCACACTTACTACAAGGACAACAAATATAGTTTGGATCTTTGGCATGATCCAAACTAAATTTAAGAAACTCATCGACCTCTTTTATATATTCTACTGACATCCTATCAGCTGACATCCATTCTTTGTCCATATTGCGCCTATTTGTTTTAATAAAAAATTAAAATTAAGAAAATAAAATAAAATAAACATACAAAACAAAACTAAGTACAAAAAAATTTATAGAAAATCGGGCAGCATATCCCCTAATTTACTAGCCTAGCCATCTGTCCCAATCAACACCAATATGTCAAACAAATCAAACAGCACACAGGTTTTCATCCATATATCACCGCAGCACACAAAATTCTCAGAACCTACTTCACTAAGACATGCAAGTTCTCAATCTTCCGTTATCACCACAGCACACAGAATTCCCAGAACCTACTTCACTACGGATGAATATCTAAGATATTCAAACTCCACTAAAGTAGTACAGTTATCATTCAAAATTGTAAAATATTGAATTTTTTAAAAACTAAATCAAATGCAACATACCTCTTGCAATTAGCTACTAATCCAATGCTTTAAAACCAATCAAAATATTAACCTATTCATTTTAATCAACATTATAAAACAAGAAAAAGGTCAGATGTTGACATGCTCTTTTAAAAAAGTTAAAATCAACACAACAAATATATGCATACATACTTGTATATTCTCTTACAAGTCACACTTGTATCAACAGCTATTATTTGTCTAATGAACACTTTAAGAGCTTTTTTTATTTAGACATAAAAGCAGCATCATCACTTTTATCCATTATACATATACAACACACAGGCAAGACACTTTTATTAGAGCTCTCACAGATTGTTGTTAACTGGAACTCCACTACAGGCAAGACACTTTTTTATTCTTCTCTTATTTTCTTTTTTTATACCTGCAATGTACTAACACATTTAAAAGTTAATTGTCGTTATTATTATTTTCATTATGATGTTGGCTTTTATTGCTGTGGTCATTGCTGTTAATATTATCATTTGATAAATCGATGATGATTACTCTTCTAGTTATTATTATTGTGGTGACGATGATAAGTTGATAACAGTGTTCACCATTTTTCTTGCTGTTCTTTATTTATTTATTATGATAAGGATAATGATGATGTCGGTTTTTATTACTACCGTTTAAGAATGTGCCTTTTTCGGATTTATGTAGAGATTGGCAATGCTTTGTGTAAATATTCTTATACTTAAAGTTCTTAGTTCTGTGTTCTAGGGACTTCATATTTTGTTTTCTGTTTGTTTCGTTATATATGGGTAGTAAGGTTCTTGTACTCCCATACCTCTTGTATTTTTTTTTTCTATTAATTATAAGAGCACTGATGTTTTGATTAAAAAAAGGAATCATAATAATTATATTATTATTATTTTTTCTTATGGGAGTTAAGTGATCATTCAATCGTAAATATTAGGGAATTTAATTGAAATTGTTTTTCTAATTACCAAAAACATACATGTCACCGGGTTGGACAAAAGAGGGATATTGGAAGAGAATAAGCATAAGACAGAACAAGCGTAAAGTCACCCATAATAGCTTCCTCATCATCTCCAGGTTAGATGATTTGTTTATTGCGTAACTTAGCTTCTTTTTAAAAATATATATAGTGGATGAGAAATGAAAAATCATCAGTCAATAGAGAAAATTAAAAGGAAATTAATGAATCTTCTTTGAAATATCATGTCCTCACTTTGTCAGGTTGGGGAGACGCCTTTAGTATAATTGTGGTCAAATTATTTGACCAATGATCTCAGTGTGATTATTATTATATTCTTCATGCATGCATGTAAGGTCTGCCTAGTTAAATAATCATGATTATATATGTGGACTCTAGTTAAAAACTTCCCATTTAGTTTTTTTTTTTTCTTTTTTCTTTTTCAAAGAGTTAATAATATATAAATATCAGCATTGCATTTTGGTATTTCTGTAATATGTAGCAAACAGCTATTATGAGAATATTATTGTTTTCAATTGCAAGTTTGTACTCAATAAGTTATTGGACTTAAATTACGGAGTTTTGGAAGTCAATTCTCTTGTTTGACCACAAAAACTCTTAATTTTTTTGGCAGGTTGAAAATGAGTTGCCTGAGAAGATTGAGAGACTTATAAGATGTGAGGCTTCTGCTTATCAGAAACTTTTGATGAAGAGGGTGGAAGAAAATCTGGGATCTATTGGAAGTACAAAGAGAAGAATTTATGATATATTTGATATATTGGAAGTACAAAGAGAAGAATTTATGACGTTGGTATCTGAATTTGTGAGTTGATTCATGTGTATTTTTCTGTTCATGGGTCTTAGTTTAAAACTACACAAACACTATTTAAATTATTATTAAGTTTCAGGATGTTAATTAAACAATGTTAGTCCTTTGAAAGTTATGTATATAATCTTATTGACATCAATCTCGATCACGGTATATGTTTCAATTAATAACAAATTGATCTATTACTTTCCCTGTTTACGTTTCTGGTCTCTATACTATAATTTTTTCATTTCTACACAACAAGTTCACATCAAGTGTAAGCACTAAGCACAGTATTTACATCAGGGGATGTCATTTCAATAAGATTGATTACACACCTAGAGGCTAGAGATGACCCAAAATGTGATTGGTGCTGCAAAGAAAATTTAAAGATGACCCAAAATTACGACCTTTTGATGGTGTGGAAGATGATGCCAGAATCAAGGCTCTACTTCAGATTGGGATTAACTTAAGTTTGGAATTACTCAAACTTATGTTTGTTTTCCTAAAAGAGAAGAATTTATAGTCAAGCTATCTGTGGGATGGCCACTATTCTATTATCTGACCTCAATGGCATGTTTTCAGACTCGCTCAGTGCACAACTCTGTTATGGAACTAGTGTACTATACAGTGTATATATATATATATACATAACAGGATATATATATATATATATATAAGCAAAGATGTTTGTTTGCAGATGTGTGGTGTATATATATATATATATATATAAAAGCAAAGAAATATATACCTGGAAACCAACGAAGCACGCTGAGAGACGGAACCGTGAGCAACCAGCACCCCACGCCAAGAAGCACGCCGCTGGCGAGACTGCTGAAGCCGAGAACCCAGCTGCCGTCGACGCCGTTCACCTACAGCCGCCGTTCACCTCTCTACCAGCCCTAAATGTTGTGATTTTGAAAAAATCCCCAAATGTTTTGCTGATGAGTTCTTTAACCCGATAATTTCAAAAAAATTGATAGCTTTTTGAAGTGTTTTATATAATAATTTTAAGGACTTGCTTTGGGAGTCCTTAATACTCTTTTAGGACTCACGGTGAGTCCTAAAAGAGTATTAAGGACTCCCAAAGCAAGTTCTTAAAATTATTAAGTAGCACACTTATTTTTTAGCTTATATTTTTTTAGGACTCGCATATTCTTTTAGGACACTCATTGCGAGTCCTAAAAGAGTATTAGGGACTCCCAAAGCAAGTCCTCAAAATTATTAAATAAAACACTTATTTTTTTAGTCCAGATTTTTTTAGGACTCACATATTATTTTAGGACACTCATTGCGTGTCCTAAAAGAGTATTAAGGACTCCCAAAGCAAGTCCTCAAAATTATTAAATAAAACGCTTATTTTTTTAGCTCAGATTTTTTTAGGACTCGCATATTATTTTAGGACACTCATTGCGAGTCCTAAATTGTGTTTTTTCAGGACTCTCAATAAGTGTCCTAAAAACTCTAAAAATATTTTTAAGGACTTGCATTTAGGCGCGTGTCCTAAAAAAGTGTCCCGTAAAGGGTATTTTGTAGTAGTGATATATGGGTAGTAATTAATTGTCAACTACTCAATTATAATAATTAGTGACCATATGTTAAATAAAAAAGTAGCATTTATTGATGTGCTAAATTTGGCTCATGTTATATTTTGTACCAAATTTGGCACAGCTTTTAGCATGTGCCAAATTTAACACGCTTTTTGAAACACTATTAGAATTATACTTTTTGTAAAATATTCTAAATATAGCATTCCACCACTTTTTTGGCACTCTATGAGAAATGCTCTAATGATAGTCACATTGAGATCAAATTAACATGGAGCTCATTACCCATTTTTAATGATTCTCACTAAGTTTATAAGTGCAAAACGTTGGTGTCTCTGTATAACTTTATTATTATTAACAATTTAAATGTAGATCAATATAGACGGGGTTTCAAATTCTAGCAAACAAGTAAGTTATTATACCACAATTATTATAAATTGGTTTTTTTTTTTCTATTAGGATGTGTGGGGGTAAATCGTTTATATCATACTAATAAACAAGATACATATCACGTGGAAGAACAATTTATCATGGCCAATTAAACAAGAGAAAAAGAAAAGAAAATGTAAAATGTATAAGAGACTTGATATCTTAACCAACTTATTGATTTTGATGCGACTCTCTATTTCATGGTAAGGATTGTTATTCATGTTGTCCTGGTCCTTATGCAAACATATAATATAATAAAAGCAGATGCACATGTACATTTGAATTATTTATTGCAAGAATATTGCCATTTTAAGTTTCCTCCTTGTATGAGCAATAGTCTCATAGACCTTTAAGAACAGATTTATTTGTCAAGTACTTAATTGCAACTTTTTTAATTTGTTTTATAAGAATGTTTTTATATCTTAGATAGATTATAACTATCAACTTTTATTGACTATTCCTTCCCATCTCTTTTAGTCAACCCTAAATTTTTAGAATATAATATATTAATTAAAGCCATCCGTGCAACTAGGTAGATAGGAGGGAAATTTGAGTTTCTATGCATGAGAGGCCTTCTCATTATAAAAACTCCCTTGATGTATTCACATCACATTTTAGTGATATTCTTTCCCTTGTTTCTAAAAATATATCTCTCATTATTTTTGCACCAATCTCTCTCTCTCTCGACTTTCTTTGAAAAGTGCAGCCACAACACCACCATCACCACACACCCTCATCCTTCTTTTTTTAAGTTTTTCCTCTCTCTCTCTCTACCCCTCCGTTTCTTATCTCTCTTTCTCTTAACTTCACCATGGAGGCTTCACAAAAAAAGACTCATGATAGTTTTTAATGATTTAGAACTTAAACTCATGACAAGTAGCACTTAAGACAATAATTACAACATTTTGAACAGATCTGGGCATGATTTTTGGATTTTTTCGCTATATTTTTCAGATCTGAAACTCTGAATTCTGCAGAAAATTGACTTTGTTCGATGGTGCTCAATGTCAGCTCGATAGGGCCTTACAAATCATGATTTTCATGAAAAAATTGACTTGGCTTTATGGTTGCTTGATAGTGCTCAATTCGATTCTTGGAATATGCGTAATTTTTCACTTGGTTACTTTAATTAATATATTATATTCTAAAAAATTAGGGTTGACAAAAAGAGATGGGAAGGAATAGTCAATAAAAGTTGATATTTATAATCTATCTAAATACAAAAAAAAAAATCACTTCAAATGGACACCCGAGTGAAAAATTACGCATTTTGCAAGAATTACATTGAACACCATCAAGTATTATCAAGCAACTGTCGAGCAGGGCATCGAGCACTACCAAGCTTCATTGAGCAAAGTTAACTTTTTCATGAAAATCTTGATTTTTAAGGTCTCATCGAGCTTCATTGAGGAGCACTAAGTTGAGCATAAAAAACATGACTTTTGATGGCAAAACCGACTTTGCTCGATGAAGCTTGATGGTGCTCAATGCTAGCTCGATAGTTGCTCTATACTGCTCGATGGTGTTCGATGAAATTCTTTCAATAGGCATAATTTTTATCTCGGGTGTCCGTTTAATGTAATTTTTATTTATTTTGGGATTTTTTCGAGAACTTCACGTTTAGGATGTGTATATCCACATTTGGGAAGTATAAAGGTTGATAGCACGACCAAAATTGGGGTATTGTTTTGAATTTGGGTATTTTTTCCCAAGATTTAAACTTCCCAAATGTGTATATACACATCTCAAACGTGTAGATCTCGAAAAAACATGCAAAATAAAAAAAAAATTATCTCAAACTGACACTCGAGTGAAAAATTACGCCTCTTGCAAGAATCACATCGAGCAACCATCGAGTAAATTCATTTTTTTCATGAAAATCTTGATTTCGAAGGCCCCATCGAGCTGCCATCAAGCACCATCAAACAACCATCAAGGAATGTCGATTTTATGCATATTTCAGAGTTTCAGATCTGAAATAAATTGTGAAAAAACTAAAAAAAATCATGCCCGTATCTATTCAAAATGTTTTAATCAATGTCTTAAGTGATATTTGTTATGAGTTTAAGTTTTAAATCATCAAAAACTATCATGGGTCTTGTTGTACCTATTATTATGCCTGAAGCTTGAAGAGTCAGTGAGATCAAAGTGAAAAACCCTGAGAATAATGGCTTAAGAGCTTTAGAATGATAAGATAGGGTAAGAGAAAATTTTGCAAGAGAAAACGAAAAGGTGGTAGTAGGGCTGATCAGAAAGGGGGTATATATATACCCCCATTTTGTCTATTTAATTATGGTCATTTGGGAGAAATCTTGGACCATTTGTGTAATTTCCCAAATTCGCTAATGAGGATTAGTGTCTCGATTAGTGTGTCGGGAGGGCATAAATGAATCAATATGTGAATTTAATTGAATATATGTGTGATTATGTGACATATATGAGTTATATTGTGATATGAATATTTATGCATGTTTGTGTGTGTTACACCCAAATTTCGAGAATAGAAATTTGGATCTTGAAAGTCAGGCTTGTAAAGTGTAAGCTCGAAATAAGAAATTTCGTCATGTCATTAGCATTAATGAGAATTGAGTTTGACAGTCTCGCTCAGTATTAAAACTGACAATGTAGGAATTGGTGAGCTCGGAACTACGCAGTCTCAAAGGTGTTTTGAGGCTACAAGTCAAGCTCGAAGCTACAATCAAACAAGGAGGTTCGAGCTTATGCGTTGTGAGCTTGGAGAGGAAGATCTAACTAAAGTTACTTGTTAAGACCGAGAAAAACCAAGGTAGCGAGCTCATGATGATTAGTCAATCTTGAAGGTATGTGAGCCATGTTCGAGGTCGATAATCTAGTGTGAATACGGTTACTGTTTAAAAATCCCTATATCTGGGGGATTTTTTGTAATATGTTAATAAATCCCGAAGGTCAGGGGATATTATATATTTAAACGCATTTAATTGTATTTATATGAAATTTGAATAATAACTTCCCGAAATGTGAGGGGAGATATTCTGTAAACCAGTCTATAAATAGACTGGAGAAATTCATTTGTAGACACTGAAATTGGGACTGGGAATACTCTGATGAATTACTTTGTTAAAGCTTTATGAGAATTCCACAGTTGAATAATATCGACTCGTGGACTAGGTAGATTTTAACTACTGAACCACGTAAAAAATCGTATGTTTCTTATTAATTTTTCTGATTTTGTGTTTAGTGCTCTTCATTTCTAAGTTGAAAAAAAATGGCATCAACAGTTTGGTGCTTTCATTCAGAGCCATTAAACAAGATGTTAGCCCGTTTAATCAGAAAACCTCCTGAATCATCAATGGCCGCCGCAGACAATCCCAGCACTGGTGGGAAACCATTGCCCCAAATACTAGAGGAGCAAACTCCTCGTATCGAAGACTATCCACGACGACCTAGCAAGCAGCCCATGGCTGACCCAGGCCCTGAAGAGAGGAGTGATTCATCTGATTCTTGGGGGCCACCTACTCTCTGGCCTGATGAGGATCTGTACTACAATCCTGAAAAATATGTTCCTATGGTGGAACTTGAAAATCGCCAATTGCGCAAACAATTGGCAGAGGTGACAAAGCGCAATGAGGAATTAGCCAAGCAGGCTGCTGAAGCCCAGGCACCTCGTCGGAGACCTAGAGGACGTCCCCGTGGGAGCATGACCACCAGGAGGGAAGAAAAAGTGACACAGCAGGATCAGCCAAGGTCCCGGAGAAACACCCAGGCTGAGGCCACTGACAACCCAACTGCAGAGTTGTTAACAGGGATGGGTAATAACCGAGCTCCTCCAGTAGCTCGGAACCTGAATTCAGAAGCTGCAAGAAACAACCTCGAACCTGTCCGGGCAAGCTCTGGGCCATCTATGCTGTAACGCCCTACTTCCTTAGAGCCGTTACTAAGTGAGTTTTTAAGACAAAACAGTGTGCAACGAACTCGCTAACCGAGGTTTTGAAACAAAAGTGTGACTAATTAAAAGTTAAGGCTGTAATCTTTGAAAAGGCGTCGTTTCATTAAAACTTCTATTATTAAACATTTGGGATCCCAAAATAAGGTTTGAAAACTAATTACATTTTTGAAATAAGGTTACAGTTAAGAAATCATAAAATCATAGATTATTACAGCCACTTTCGAATAAACCCCCAACCAAAGCAGTCGGGCAGGCCGAACATGTACGCGCCGCTTCACGCTCTCCGTACTCATGGTTGGTTGATTCAGTCATTGCCCTTACCTGCAACACAGAGCACCCGTGAGCCGAAGCCCAGCAAGAAAACTCATGCAGAACATAACATATGCAATGTATACAGTTTATCATAACAGATAATCCACAATAAACAAGTCAATCATTAGACTAAGCACACACGGCCAAGCCGCCCCAGAGCCTTACCGAAGCCTGGGGTATCGGCTCACGCCGCGAGGATAACTCATGTATCCCTTGGGTCCCACCCTGAATATAGCATAACACATGTATCCACCGGGCCCCGCCCTGATTATAGCATCCCATGTGCTAGGTGTTACTTTCGGCCCACGGCCGCCCCGGCTTACGCCGTACTCGGCCCACGGCCGCCCCGGCTTACGCCGTACTCGGCCCACGGCCGCCCCGGCTTACGCCGTACTCGGCCCACGGCCGCCCCGGCTTACGCCGTACTCGGCCCTTGCCGCTCATTTCATCATAATCACACATATAGTACATTTGAAATAATCATTCACACACATCATGATTCATTTAAGGTTAAACATTTGCACATAATACAATCTGGGGCCATGCCCTAACCTCGGGTGTTATAGTTTCCTTACCTGACAATGCGATAGTTAAAATCACCTGACTCCTTGAGCACGATCCCACCCGAGCCTTAGCGCACACCTAGGCACAAACATAGGTCAAAGTCAACACCGAACCCCAAGTCCAAATACCTAGCCTCGGGACCAATCCCGAGCCCCCGGGAAGTCCCAAATCCCCAAAACAAAGTGGCGGAAACAAGCCCCGAACCCTAGGTCAAAATCCATCATCAAAACTCAAAGATTCCCCTCTGTGAACAGTGCAGCGCTACAGCGCTCTAAAGAGGGCGCTGTAGCGCTACAAGCAGAACACCCCTCCAGAAACAGGGACTAGCGCTACAGCGCCCACTGACTAGCGCTGTAGCGCTAGTTGCAGCCCAGAAATCCCAATATCGCATTTCTGCGATTTCTTTCACCCAATCTCAAACCAAACTTCCCCAAATCTTTACCAAACTCAAAATCAAGCTTATGAACACTCTCCATTCATCCCAAGCATCCCAAATCCTCAAATCCCAAGATTATTTATCCCAAATCTCAAAATCTACCATGAACAACCCTAAACCAGAAATTCAAGCAAACCACAAAGTTAAAGTCTTAGAAATCATACCATTGCTGCAAATTTCGACCTTGATTCAACCCTAGGCCTCCTTAGCTTGCTCTCCCTCAAAGCTTGCCCAGAAATCCCCTGAGATTCCCATCAATCCAGCTCAAAACACAGCTCAAACCATCAAAACCCTTAAAACCGAAAATCTCTAAAACTTACCTCAAACATTGATGTGTTCTTGCCAAATCTTCAAGTCTAACCCAAGATCTTTGATGCTCAGCCTATCCTTGCTCTCCCTCAAAGCTTTTCCTCAAGAAAAACGGAGAGGAACGGTGCAAGAACGCACAAACCGTTCCTTGAGAAAACCCCCCCTGTTTTCTCTCTTTTCTTTCTTTCCTTCTTCTCTCTCTTTTTTTTTTCTTTCAGCATTCCCTCTCTCTATAAAGCCTTATAAAAACCTATCTCCAAAAGCCAAATGACCAAAACGCCCTCCCTATAAATTCTAAATCCTTTTGTTCAAGTAGGGCCATTTTAGTCATTCACCCAATTCCCGCTAATCCTCAAGTGTCTCTAATATTTTCCCGTTGCTTCCCACTACCTGATAAATCACCAAATAATTATCCCCCCATCATCAAAATAAATCTTAATCTATTTCTCTGAATTCCTGTTCGTACCCCCAGGCTCGCCCCGAGCCGGGTATAAATTCTTGTCATCACTTTCCGCTAGCCTGCCCACTGGGATCGCCTCGAGTCACAAAGCACAGATACATCCACATACCACTGTGGCCTCAACAATCAACACATATCAATGCAGTTATGCCCAACATGGCCAAAATTACAATTATGCCCTTCTAACACGATCCGGGCCTACATGCACACTAACTTACATAGTCATGCATCTCGGATAAACAAATAGTCATATAACATGCTTTAAATCATAACCATGCATTTAAATAATTAAAATCACACATAAATCCCATCATGCCCTCCTGACACGCTAATCAAGGCCCTTAAGCCTTATTAGCGAATTTGGGTCGTTACAACTATCCCCTCCTCATAAAAATTTCGTCCTCGAAATTTGTCCAACATATCAGTCTGTAAACCCGCAACTCTGACCATACTTCCAAGGTCCACCGCCTTTACTTTACTTTTCAACCACACTCTTACAAGAGTAACAATTTTGCCCCACAAGATCTTGTCTAATAGCCATACTCTTGATAGCCTCTCGTTACACCGCAACCCTGCCGAAGCCCAGGGTCTGCCTAGGTTACAATGACCAATTCACTGTCTTATTCTTGATTCCAGAGATACTCAAAAGTCATCACCTCTACTAGGTGGGATCAGCTTGTAGGCCCCGCCGGCCTAACCCTTAGTACAACTTCTGAATTTCATGTTGAAATAGGAATCAGAACTCTCCCTTCTTTCTCTGAACACCTTACAGATCCTCGTCTGTTATTACGCAGAGATGCAACTCTTTCCTTCCGGAACTTTATTTCCTCAACATTTAACAATTTACCAGCTCTTTATTCTTTCAAATAGGCAGACACCCCTGCCTAGAGAAGTTTCAACGACCTCTTTGGCTTTCTCTCTGAACTAAAGCCAACTCGTAGTATTCACTATGCGTTACATTAACAAGACACCAACAACTGCCACCACGACTAACTCGTCAGGGATTACACTTCCCTTAATACCTCAAGTATTCGCCTACTCAGCGCTTAATTCTTTAAGATCTTTGATAACTTTCAGACTGCCAATTCACTTGCAATCAACTGATAATTCCAGGTTCCCACTCTGTTCTTTTTGTCCTCTAAATCCATTCCAACAATTTAAAATACTATAGGGTCTCAATTCCGTATCATCGACGTTCTATCTCGAACCCAGTTCACTTGACCCAACAACATTAACTCCCTCAACTGAGTTAAAACTTTTCATGTCCAAACAATTTACTCAAGGTCTAAAGTGGTCTATTCCCATGATACACTACCACATCACCTAACCCCTCAGGGTCCAAAGGAAAACGCTATATTCCGGCACCCGCTCGACCCTCCCGGTACGACGTACCCTAGGAGGTGGGATGATGTCCATTCAGAATTCTCATTCACAACCCGAATCTAATTGGATCCTTCGTCCATTTCTGGTATTCCAACTTGTACCACCTTAGCAGGGTCCTTCTCTGCTTCAACCAAAACCGACACTTCGGGTTCCATAGCTCGGTGACACTTACCAACTAATCATACCTGCTAACGTTACGCCAATCTCAGTCGTTGCCTTATATCCTCCATCACAATCTATGGCGTTATTCCCAGGCTGATACTCGCCTCACAGCTAGGAGCTCCGCCTCCAATTATATCTCCCCTCGCTCAATCGAGGATTTCAAGCACTGGTCGTCCGTCTGCTACTTTTCACCGCATCTGGGTCTCAACGTTAACCTTCTTACTAATACCCAACACTCAAGTACCTCATCATAGACCAAGTCCTTTATGCCACCACTCTTAACTTAGCCATAACACACACACATTCCAGCATTCCCAGATATTAATCAATTCTTACCTTGTCTTATAAATTTCTTTCTGATTCGACACATTCAGTCCGTCTAACCTCAAGTTTTACTGTCCTCCTCATCTCTGATGTAGTTGTCCCCGGAGATGCTTGTGCAATAGATGACGCGCTTACCAATCTTGTTATGCTTTCAATTCTTCAGACGCCCATCATTAGCTTCTTTGCGGCTTCAGATCAATTCTTCTCTTACCTGTCCTTTCTTCTTGCAGCCGTAATCTGAGAACTCCTGACGACATCCAAACTAACACTCCGTAGAACCTTACCTGTGACTTCGCCTTCTGGGTACAAACGTCTTTCGCATAGTCACTTGCTCACCATTTCTGTCTGGGAGTAATCCATATGTACTGCTCGTGAACTTGAAGGGAACTTGCCCACACCGTTCATGCATTCTCTGTCTAAAGAACTTACCTGTGATGCTGCAGCTTGAACCGTTCCAGAATCCTTGTTACCAATTCCTCACACCCTGCCCGGTGCAACCTAATCAATTCACGAAAAGTCTTTATCCTTGGTTTCCAACTGGCAATAACCAGGTCGTAGATCAACTCTTGGGGACATCGTCCCATCTTGTATCCAACATTGTGCTTTTCGTCCTAACCCGACGATATTAGCAATCTCCGCAGTATAACACTCTGGCTAATCCAAGATCAAATTTCTTCGATTGCTTCAATAGACTTTCTGTCGGCCAAAACCGTCTTCTACAACATCCCTTATACCAACCTATCTGTAGTCTGACCTTGAAGTATTCCCTAAATCTTTCTTTGCATACCCTCATAATTTTCCCACTGGTCAGCTCTGTCTCCTTTACATACTCCAGATGATATCCTCAACAATCCATCCGCCAGAGTTTCTAATTCCTTCTCAATAAGTATTACTGTCCTCGGCCTCTCAAATGGCACCTTTGAGGCAACCTCTCTATGTCCATCTCCCTCGCGGAACATTCTCAACACCGAGCCCTTCTAGTTCGATACATGACCAAAGCATAAGCTCGTCAGTTAAATACTCACCATTGAGGACTCAGCCTCGAACTTCAAATGTATCGGTGCATTCCAGTTCTCCGTTCCCTCACCATGGAAATCCATCCCAACATCTCGAGTCATTCTACGTAGAAGTCATGTCCTCACCTGACCTCCTCTCAGGTGGCATCCTCTCCCCCAAGCGCATACTAACTAACCTCCCTGGTTCCTGTCGCCAGCTCGACAACCACATTAGCAATCAAGCTTCTTTCAAATCTCAAATTAGGTGCCCAAGCACTGTCTGGGGTCCTTCTACCTCAACAATCGTGAATCCAACCTTGCTGCGTTCTATCAAATAACAGTACCATCCTTTCACCCAGACCTCTCCCCTTTCTTGGCAATTCCCGAAGCCACAACCCTATCCGGGGTTCTTTTAACTTGATTGTCCCGAATCTATCTTTACTAATTCCATCAAAGGAAGCACTGCCCTTGCGGCTCTAGCACTCATGTTCTAATCATCAACCATCAGTTCCTCGACATCATGGCCCTCTCTGCCATCCACATGCAGACAAAACTCTTTCCTCAAAGCAGCCCAAATGCCTTAGGCTATTCCAGATCTCATGCCCTTAAATGGGTCGCCATCAATTCAGGATACATCCATCAGTATAACTTTCCGAAATGAATTACCCAAATCACCACACCCATCGATCTACGCTGTTGTTACCCCCAACAGTCCAAACCAAACTTATAAATCCACCAGTCTCCACAGTTTAAATCATGTCTTTAAAATCTCTTCTAACCATTCATCATCTAGGTTCTTTCCAACCCATTAAGCCAGTACCTCAGCCCGAGTACCAATTCCAGGCATCCCTCTACCTCAACATTTAACATAACCCCCTAATCAGGATCTCTCGTCCTCTTAACCAAGGGTGGAATTAACCCCGCTCATCTATTGATAAATTCCTTGTCAACTCGTACCTTCCTCAACACTAGAGGATAACACCCTATACGCCTTTCATATAGTACCCTTATCTGTCCATACTTCACAGTACACCATCACCGGTAACCTTACTGTTAAAACATCTAATTCAACCATCTCCCCAGAGAATCCGCTGTTCTTCTATCCCATCTCAACTAACAAACTCCACAGCTAACTCACACACTAGTGACCCTTTGCTGCTGCTCTCAGGGATAACTGGAGATCTCAACTCCAACTCACATCTAGAAACCCCCTTTTCAACACAATATCAGGTCCCCAAACCCTTCTAGGAACCGACAACTCGAGTTCATCTGTCAAAACCGACCAACTCCTGAACTCTGGGGTTCCTACTCTGAACCAAACCACCACTAGGTCCAAATATCCACAGGTATAATGCACACACAAGCATATACTAGTTCAAATCCACAATGATATACATTTAGCTACCAGATTTAACATCACTAAGTATATCCATGCTCATCATGCTTCATACAAGCCAATATACCGATATAACATATGAATTTAATCCAGAAAATTAAGCACATACACTCAATATGCGAACCATTATGCTAATATTCATCCATATGCATAATAGTATTATTCAGCATGCATCAATCTCAACATGCAAAAATCAAGGGCTCAGCCCAACAGCATCTCCTGCATATGTCAACTCATTTCTCATGCTCCATATAGATAAGCAGGCAAACAGGGCATTCAAACATATATTCAGACATGTCAATCAATCATACCAACCAACCCTGAGTCGAGCTTGTCACTGACAGCGAGCGTACATGTTCGGTCGATCTCCAGAACCAATAAACCTTGGCTCGCTCTGATACCAAGTTGTAACGCCCTACTTCCTTAGAGCCGTTACTAAGTGAGTTTTTAAGACAAAACAGTGTGCAACGAACTCGCTAACCGAGGTTTTGAAACAAAAGTGTGACTAATTAAAAGTTAAGGCTGTAATCTTTGAAAAGGCGTCGTTTCATTAAAACTTCTATTATTAAACATTTGGGATCCCAAAATAAGGTTTGAAAACTAATTACATTTTTGAAATAAGGTTACAGTTAAGAAATCATAAAATCATAGATTATTACAGCCACTTTCGAATAAACCCCCAACCAAAGCAGTCGGGCAGGCCGAACATGTACGCGCCGCTTCACGCTCTCCGTACTCATGGTTGGTTGATTCAGTCATTGCCCTTACCTGCAACACAGAGCACCCGTGAGCCGAAGCCCAGCAAGAAAACTCATGCAGAACATAACATATGCAATGTATACAGTTTATCATAACAGATAATCCACAATAAACAAGTCAATCATTAGACTAAGCACACACGGCCAAGCCGCCCCAGAGCCTTACCGAAGCCTGGGGTATCGGCTCACGCCGCGAGGATAACTCATGTATCCCTTGGGTCCCACCCTGAATATAGCATAACACATGTATCCACCGGGCCCCGCCCTGATTATAGCATCCCATGTGCTAGGTGTTACTTTCGGCCCACGGCCGCCCCGGCTTACGCCGTACTCGGCCCACGGCCGCCCCGGCTTACGCCGTACTCGGCCCACGGCCGCCCCGGCTTACGCCGTACTCGGCCCTTGCCGCTCATTTCATCATAATCACACATATAGTACATTTGAAATAATCATTCACACACATCATGATTCATTTAAGGTTAAACATTTGCACATAATACAATCTGGGGCCATGCCCTAACCTCGGGTGTTATAGTTTCCTTACCTGACAATGCGATAGTTAAAATCACCTGACTCCTTGAGCACGATCCCACCCGAGCCTTAGCGCACACCTAGGCACAAACATAGGTCAAAGTCAACACCGAACCCCAAGTCCGAATACCTAGCCTCGGGACCAATCCCGAGCCCCCGGGAAGTCCCAAATCCCCAAAACAAAGTGGCGGAAACAAGCCCCGAACCCTAGGTCAAAATCCATCATCAAAACTCAAAGATTCCCCTCTGTGAACAGTGCAGCGCTACAGCGCTCTAAAGAGGGCGCTGTAGCGCTACAAGCAGAACACCCCTCCAGAAACAGGGACTAGCGCTACAGCGCCCACTGACTAGCGCTGTAGCGCTAGTTGCAGCCCAGAAATCCCAATATCGCATTTCTGCGATTTCTTTCACCCAATCTCAAACCAAACTTCCCCAAATCTTTACCAAACTCAAAATCAAGCTTATGAACACTCTCCATTCATCCCAAGCATCCCAAATCCTCAAATCCCAAGATTATTTATCCCAAATCTCAAAATCTACCATGAACAACCCTAAACCAGAAATTCAAGCAAACCACAAAGTTAAAGTCTTAGAAATCATACCATTGCTGCAAATTTCGACCTTGATTCAACCCTAGGCCTCCTTAGCTTGCTCTCCCTCAAAGCTTGCCCAGAAATCCCCTGAGATTCCCATCAATCCAGCTCAAAACACAGCTCAAACCATCAAAACCCTTAAAACCGAAAATCTCTAAAACTTACCTCAAACATTGATGTGTTCTTGCCAAATCTTCAAGTCTAACCCAAGATCTTTGATGCTCAGCCTATCCTTGCTCTCCCTCAAAGCTTTTCCTCAAGAAAAACGGAGAGGAACGGTGCAAGAACGCACAAACCGTTCCTTGAGAAAACCCCCCCTGTTTTCTCTCTTTTCTTTCTTTCCTTCTTCTCTCTCTTTTTTTTTTCTTTCAGCATTCCCTCTCTCTATAAAGCCTTATAAAAACCTATCTCCAAAAGCCAAATGACCAAAACGCCCTCCCTATAAATTCTAAATCCTTTTGTTCAAGTAGGGCCATTTTAGTCATTCACCCAATTCCCGCTAATCCTCAAGTGTCTCTAATATTTTCCCGTTGCTTCCCACTACCTGATAAATCACCAAATAATTATCCCCCCATCATCAAAATAAATCTTAATCTATTTCTCTGAATTCCTGTTCGTACCCCCAGGCTCGCCTCGAGCCGGGTATAAATTCTTGTCATCACTTTCCGCTAGCCTGCCCACTGGGATCGCCTCGAGTCACAAAGCACAGATACATCCACATACCACTGTGGCCTCAACAATCAACACATATCAATGCAGTTATGCCCAACATGGCCAAAATTACAATTATGCCCTTCTAACACGATCCGGGCCTACATGCACACTAACTTACATAGTCATGCATCTCGGATAAACAAATAGTCATATAACATGCTTTAAATCATAACCATGCATTTAAATAATTAAAATCACACATAAATCCCATCATGCCCTCCTGACACGCTAATCAAGGCCCTTAAGCCTTATTAGCGAATTTGGGTCGTTACAACTATCCCCTCCTCATAAAAATTTCGTCCTCGAAATTTGTCCAACATATCAGTCTGTAAACCCGCAACTCTGACCATACTTCCAAGGTCCACCGCCTTTACTTTACTTTTCAACCACACTCTTACAAGAGTAACAATTTTGCCCCACAAGATCTTGTCTAATAGCCATACTCTTGATAGCCTCTCGTTACACCGCAACCCTGCCGAAGCCCAGGGTCTGCCTAGGTTACAATGACCAATTCACTGTCTTATTCTTGATTCCAGAGATACTCAAAAGTCATCACCTCTACTAGGTGGGATCAGCTTGTAGGCCCCGCCGGCCTAACCCTTAGTACAACTTCTGAATTTCATGTTGAAATAGGAATCAGAACTCTCCCTTCTTTCTCTGAACACCTTACAGATCCTCGTCTGTTATTACGCAGAGATGCAACTCTTTCCTTCCGGAACTTTATTTCCTCAACATTTAACAATTTACCAGCTCTTTATTCTTTCAAATAGGCAGACACCCCTGCCTAGAGAAGTTTCAACGACCTCTTTGGCTTTCTCTCTGAACTAAAGCCAACTCGTAGTATTCACTATGCGTTACATTAACAAGACACCAACAACTGCCACCACGACTAACTCGTCAGGGATTACACTTCCCTTAATACCTCAAGTATTCGCCTACTCAGCGCTTAATTCTTTAAGATCTTTGATAACTTTCAGACTGCCAATTCACTTGCAATCAACTGATAATTCCAGGTTCCCACTCTGTTCTTTTTGTCCTCTAAATCCATTCCAACAATTTAAAATACTATAGGGTCTCAATTCCGTATCATCGACGTTCTATCTCGAACCCAGTTCACTTGACCCAACAACATTAACTCCCTCAACTGAGTTAAAACTTTTCATGTCCAAACAATTTACTCAAGGTCTAAAGTGGTCTATTCCCATGATACACTACCACATCACCTAACCCCTCAGGGTCCAAAGGAAAACGCTATATTCCGGCACCCGCTCGACCCTCCCGGTACGACGTACCCTAGGAGGTGGGATGATGTCCATTCAGAATTCTCATTCACAACCCGAATCTAATTGGATCCTTCGTCCATTTCTGGTATTCCAACTTGTACCACCTTAGCAGGGTCCTTCTCTGCTTCAACCAAAACCGACACTTCGGGTTCCATAGCTCGGTGACACTTACCAACTAATCATACCTGCTAACGTTACGCCAATCTCAGTCGTTGCCTTATATCCTCCATCACAATCTATGGCGTTATTCCCAGGCTGATACTCGCCTCACAGCTAGGAGCTCCGCCTCCAATTATATCTCCCCTCGCTCAATCGAGGATTTCAAGCACTGGTCGTCCGTCTGCTACTTTTCACCGCATCTGGGTCTCAACGTTAACCTTCTTACTAATACCCAACACTCAAGTACCTCATCATAGACCAAGTCCTTTATGCCACCACTCTTAACTTAGCCATAACACACACACATTCCAGCATTCCCAGATATTAATCAATTCTTACCTTGTCTTATAAATTTCTTTCTGATTCGACACATTCAGTCCGTCTAACCTCAAGTTTTACTGTCCTCCTCATCTCTGATGTAGTTGTCCCCGGAGATGCTTGTGCAATAGATGACGCGCTTACCAATCTTGTTATGCTTTCAATTCTTCAGACGCCCATCATTAGCTTCTTTGCGGCTTCAGATCAATTCTTCTCTTACCTGTCCTTTCTTCTTGCAGCCGTAATCTGAGAACTCCTGACGACATCCAAACTAACACTCCGTAGAACCTTACCTGTGACTTCGCCTTCTGGGTACAAACGTCTTTCGCATAGTCACTTGCTCACCATTTCTGTCTGGGAGTAATCCATATGTACTGCTCGTGAACTTGAAGGGAACTTGCCCACACCGTTCATGCATTCTCTGTCTAAAGAACTTACCTGTGATGCTGCAGCTTGAACCGTTCCAGAATCCTTGTTACCAATTCCTCACACCCTGCCCGGTGCAACCTAATCAATTCACGAAAAGTCTTTATCCTTGGTTTCCAACTGGCAATAACCAGGTCGTAGATCAACTCTTGGGGACATCGTCCCATCTTGTATCCAACATTGTGCTTTTCGTCCTAACCCGACGATATTAGCAATCTCCGCAGTATAACACTCTGGCTAATCCAAGATCAAATTTCTTCGATTGCTTCAATAGACTTTCTGTCGGCCAAAACCGTCTTCTACAACATCCCTTATACCAACCTATCTGTAGTCTGACCTTGAAGTATTCCCTAAATCTTTCTTTGCATACCCTCATAATTTTCCCACTGGTCAGCTCTGTCTCCTTTACATACTCCAGATGATATCCTCAACAATCCATCCGCCAGAGTTTCTAATTCCTTCTCAATAAGTATTACTGTCCTCGGCCTCTCAAATGGCACCTTTGAGGCAACCTCTCTATGTCCATCTCCCTCGCGGAACATTCTCAACACCGAGCCCTTCTAGTTCGATACATGACCAAAGCATAAGCTCGTCAGTTAAATACTCACCATTGAGGACTCAGCCTCGAACTTCAAATGTATCGGTGCATTCCAGTTCTCCGTTCCCTCACCATGGAAATCCATCCCAACATCTCGAGTCATTCTACGTAGAAGTCATGTCCTCACCTGACCTCCTCTCAGGTGGCATCCTCTCCCCCAAGCGCATACTAACTAACCTCCCTGGTTCCTGTCGCCAGCTCGACAACCACATTAGCAATCAAGCTTCTTTCAAATCTCAAATTAGGTGCCCAAGCACTGTCTGGGGTCCTTCTACCTCAACAATCGTGAATCCAACCTTGCTGCGTTCTATCAAATAACAGTACCATCCTTTCACCCAGACCTCTCCCCTTTCTTGGCAATTCCCGAAGCCACAACCCTATCCGGGGTTCTTTTAACTTGATTGTCCCGAATCTATCTTTACTAATTCCATCAAAGGAAGCACTGCCCTTGCGGCTCTAGCACTCATGTTCTAATCATCAACCATCAGTTCCTCGACATCATGGCCCTCTCTGCCATCCACATGCAGACAAAACTCTTTCCTCAAAGCAGCCCAAATGCCTTAGGCTATTCCAGATCTCATGCCCTTAAATGGGTCGCCATCAATTCAGGATACATCCATCAGTATAACTTTCCGAAATGAATTACCCAAATCACCACACCCATCGATCTACGCTGTTGTTACCCCCAACAGTCCAAACCAAACTTATAAATCCACCAGTCTCCACAGTTTAAATCATGTCTTTAAAATCTCTTCTAACCATTCATCATCTAGGTTCTTTCCAACCCATTAAGCCAGTACCTCAGCCCGAGTACCAATTCCAGGCATCCCTCTACCTCAACATTTAACATAACCCCCTAATCAGGATCTCTCGTCCTCTTAACCAAGGGTGGAATTAACCCCGCTCATCTATTGATAAATTCCTTGTCAACTCGTACCTTCCTCAACACTAGAGGATAACACCCTATACGCCTTTCATATAGTACCCTTATCTGTCCATACTTCACAGTACACCATCACCGGTAACCTTACTGTTAAAACATCTAATTCAACCATCTCCCCAGAGAATCCGCTGTTCTTCTATCCCATCTCAACTAACAAACTCCACAGCTAACTCACACACTAGTGACCCTTTGCTGCTGCTCTCAGGGATAACTGGAGATCTCAACTCCAACTCACATCTAGAAACCCCCTTTTCAACACAATATCAGGTCCCCAAACCCTTCTAGGAACCGACAACTCGAGTTCATCTGTCAAAACCGACCAACTCCTGAACTCTGGGGTTCCTACTCTGAACCAAACCACCACTAGGTCCAAATATCCACAGGTATAATGCACACACAAGCATATACTAGTTCAAATCCACAATGATATACATTTAGCTACCAGATTTAACATCACTAAGTATATCCATGCTCATCATGCTTCATACAAGCCAATATACCGATATAACATATGAATTTAATCCAGAAAATTAAGCACATACACTCAATATGCGAACCATTATGCTAATATTCATCCATATGCATAATAGTATTATTCAGCATGCATCAATCTCAACATGCAAAAATCAAGGGCTCAGCCCAACAGCATCTCCTGCATATGTCAACTCATTTCTCATGCTCCATATAGATAAGCAGGCAAACAGGGCATTCAAACATATATTCAGACATGTCAATCAATCATACCAACCAACCCTGAGTCGAGCTTGTCACTGACAGCGAGCGTACATGTTCGGTCGATCTCCAGAACCAATAAACCTTGGCTCGCTCTGATACCAAGTTGTAACGCCCTACTTCCTTAGAGCCGTTACTAAGTGAGTTTTTAAGACAAAACAGTGTGCAACGAACTCGCTAACCGAGGTTTTGAAACAAAAGTGTGACTAATTAAAAGTTAAGGCTGTAATCTTTGAAAAGGCGTCGTTTCATTAAAACTTCTATTATTAAACATTTGGGATCCCAAAATAAGGTTTGAAAACTAATTACATTTTTGAAATAAGGTTACAGTTAAGAAATCATAAAATCATAGATTATTACAGCCACTTTCGAATAAACCCCCAACCAAAGCAGTCGGGCAGGCCGAACATGTACGCGCCGCTTCACGCTCTCCGTACTCATGGTTGGTTGATTCAGTCATTGCCCTTACCTGCAACACAGAGCACCCGTGAGCCGAAGCCCAGCAAGAAAACTCATGCAGAACATAACATATGCAATGTATACAGTTTATCATAACAGATAATCCACAATAAACAAGTCAATCATTAGACTAAGCACACACGGCCAAGCCGCCCCAGAGCCTTACCGAAGCCTGGGGTATCGGCTCACGCCGCGAGGATAACTCATGTATCCCTTGGGTCCCACCCTGAATATAGCATAACACATGTATCCACCGGGCCCCGCCCTGATTATAGCATCCCATGTGCTAGGTGTTACTTTCGGCCCACGGCCGCCCCGGCTTACGCCGTACTCGGCCCACGGCCGCCCCGGCTTACGCCGTACTCGGCCCACGGCCGCCCCGGCTTACGCCGTACTCGGCCCACGGCCGCCCCGGCTTACGCCGTACTCGGCCCACGGCCGCCCCGGCTTACGCCGTACTCGGCCCACGGCCGCCCCGGCTTACGCCGTACTCGGCCCACGGCCGCCCCGGCTTACGCCGTACTCGGCCCTTGCCGCTCATTTCATCATAATCACACATATAGTACATTTGAAATAATCATTCACACACATCATGATTCATTTAAGGTTAAACATTTGCACATAATACAATCTGGGGCCATGCCCTAACCTCGGGTGTTATAGTTTCCTTACCTGACAATGCGATAGTTAAAATCACCTGACTCCTTGAGCACGATCCCACCCGAGCCTTAGCGCACACCTAGGCACAAACATAGGTCAAAGTCAACACCGAACCCCAAGTCTGAATACCTAGCCTCGGGACCAATCCCGAGCCCCCGGGAAGTCCCAAATCCCCAAAACAAAGTGGCGGAAACAAGCCCCGAACCCTAGGTCAAAATCCATCATCAAAACTCAAAGATTCCCCTCTGTGAACAGTGCAGCGCTACAGCGCTCTAAAGAGGGCGCTGTAGCGCTACAAGCAGAACACCCCTCCAGAAACAGGGACTAGCGCTACAGCGCCCACTGACTAGCGCTGTAGCGCTAGTTGCAGCCCAGAAATCCCAATATCGCATTTCTGCGATTTCTTTCACCCAATCTCAAACCAAACTTCCCCAAATCTTTACCAAACTCAAAATCAAGCTTATGAACACTCTCCATTCATCCCAAGCATCCCAAATCCTCAAATCCCAAGATTATTTATCCCAAATCTCAAAATCTACCATGAACAACCCTAAACCAGAAATTCAAGCAAACCACAAAGTTAAAGTCTTAGAAATCATACCATTGCTGCAAATTTCGACCTTGATTCAACCCTAGGCCTCCTTAGCTTGCTCTCCCTCAAAGCTTGCCCAGAAATCCCCTGAGATTCCCATCAATCCAGCTCAAAACACAGCTCAAACCATCAAAACCCTTAAAACCGAAAATCTCTAAAACTTACCTCAAACATTGATGTGTTCTTGCCAAATCTTCAAGTCTAACCCAAGATCTTTGATGCTCAGCCTATCCTTGCTCTCCCTCAAAGCTTTTCCTCAAGAAAAACGGAGAGGAACGGTGCAAGAACGCACAAACCGTTCCTTGAGAAAACCCCCCCTGTTTTCTCTCTTTTCTTTCTTTCCTTCTTCTCTCTCTTTTTTTTTTCTTTCAGCATTCCCTCTCTCTATAAAGCCTTATAAAAACCTATCTCCAAAAGCCAAATGACCAAAACGCCCTCCCTATAAATTCTAAATCCTTTTGTTCAAGTAGGGCCATTTTAGTCATTCACCCAATTCCCGCTAATCCTCAAGTGTCTCTAATATTTTCCCGTTGCTTCCCACTACCTGATAAATCACCAAATAATTATCCCCCCATCATCAAAATAAATCTTAATCTATTTCTCTGAATTCCTGTTCGTACCCCCAGGCTCGCCCCGAGCCGGGTATAAATTCTTGTCATCACTTTCCGCTAGCCTGCCCACTGGGATCGCCTCGAGTCACAAAGCACAGATACATCCACATACCACTGTGGCCTCAACAATCAACACATATCAATGCAGTTATGCCCAACATGGCCAAAATTACAATTATGCCCTTCTAACACGATCCGGGCCTACATGCACACTAACTTACATAGTCATGCATCTCGGATAAACAAATAGTCATATAACATGCTTTAAATCATAACCATGCATTTAAATAATTAAAATCACACATAAATCCCATCATGCCCTCCTGACACGCTAATCAAGGCCCTTAAGCCTTATTAGCGAATTTGGGTCGTTACAACTATCCCCTCCTCATAAAAATTTCGTCCTCGAAATTTGTCCAACATATCAGTCTGTAAACCCGCAACTCTGACCATACTTCCAAGGTCCACCGCCTTTACTTTACTTTTCAACCACACTCTTACAAGAGTAACAATTTTGCCCCACAAGATCTTGTCTAATAGCCATACTCTTGATAGCCTCTCGTTACACCGCAACCCTGCCGAAGCCCAGGGTCTGCCTAGGTTACAATGACCAATTCACTGTCTTATTCTTGATTCCAGAGATACTCAAAAGTCATCACCTCTACTAGGTGGGATCAGCTTGTAGGCCCCGCCGGCCTAACCCTTAGTACAACTTCTGAATTTCATGTTGAAATAGGAATCAGAACTCTCCCTTCTTTCTCTGAACACCTTACAGATCCTCGTCTGTTATTACGCAGAGATGCAACTCTTTCCTTCCGGAACTTTATTTCCTCAACATTTAACAATTTACCAGCTCTTTATTCTTTCAAATAGGCAGACACCCCTGCCTAGAGAAGTTTCAACGACCTCTTTGGCTTTCTCTCTGAACTAAAGCCAACTCGTAGTATTCACTATGCGTTACATTAACAAGACACCAACAACTGCCACCACGACTAACTCGTCAGGGATTACACTTCCCTTAATACCTCAAGTATTCGCCTACTCAGCGCTTAATTCTTTAAGATCTTTGATAACTTTCAGACTGCCAATTCACTTGCAATCAACTGATAATTCCAGGTTCCCACTCTGTTCTTTTTGTCCTCTAAATCCATTCCAACAATTTAAAATACTATAGGGTCTCAATTCCGTATCATCGACGTTCTATCTCGAACCCAGTTCACTTGACCCAACAACATTAACTCCCTCAACTGAGTTAAAACTTTTCATGTCCAAACAATTTACTCAAGGTCTAAAGTGGTCTATTCCCATGATACACTACCACATCACCTAACCCCTCAGGGTCCAAAGGAAAACGCTATATTCCGGCACCCGCTCGACCCTCCCGGTACGACGTACCCTAGGAGGTGGGATGATGTCCATTCAGAATTCTCATTCACAACCCGAATCTAATTGGATCCTTCGTCCATTTCTGGTATTCCAACTTGTACCACCTTAGCAGGGTCCTTCTCTGCTTCAACCAAAACCGACACTTCGGGTTCCATAGCTCGGTGACACTTACCAACTAATCATACCTGCTAACGTTACGCCAATCTCAGTCGTTGCCTTATATCCTCCATCACAATCTATGGCGTTATTCCCAGGCTGATACTCGCCTCACAGCTAGGAGCTCCGCCTCCAATTATATCTCCCCTCGCTCAATCGAGGATTTCAAGCACTGGTCGTCCGTCTGCTACTTTTCACCGCATCTGGGTCTCAACGTTAACCTTCTTACTAATACCCAACACTCAAGTACCTCATCATAGACCAAGTCCTTTATGCCACCACTCTTAACTTAGCCATAACACACACACATTCCAGCATTCCCAGATATTAATCAATTCTTACCTTGTCTTATAAATTTCTTTCTGATTCGACACATTCAGTCCGTCTAACCTCAAGTTTTACTGTCCTCCTCATCTCTGATGTAGTTGTCCCCGGAGATGCTTGTGCAATAGATGACGCGCTTACCAATCTTGTTATGCTTTCAATTCTTCAGACGCCCATCATTAGCTTCTTTGCGGCTTCAGATCAATTCTTCTCTTACCTGTCCTTTCTTCTTGCAGCCGTAATCTGAGAACTCCTGACGACATCCAAACTAACACTCCGTAGAACCTTACCTGTGACTTCGCCTTCTGGGTACAAACGTCTTTCGCATAGTCACTTGCTCACCATTTCTGTCTGGGAGTAATCCATATGTACTGCTCGTGAACTTGAAGGGAACTTGCCCACACCGTTCATGCATTCTCTGTCTAAAGAACTTACCTGTGATGCTGCAGCTTGAACCGTTCCAGAATCCTTGTTACCAATTCCTCACACCCTGCCCGGTGCAACCTAATCAATTCACGAAAAGTCTTTATCCTTGGTTTCCAACTGGCAATAACCAGGTCGTAGATCAACTCTTGGGGACATCGTCCCATCTTGTATCCAACATTGTGCTTTTCGTCCTAACCCGACGATATTAGCAATCTCCGCAGTATAACACTCTGGCTAATCCAAGATCAAATTTCTTCGATTGCTTCAATAGACTTTCTGTCGGCCAAAACCGTCTTCTACAACATCCCTTATACCAACCTATCTGTAGTCTGACCTTGAAGTATTCCCTAAATCTTTCTTTGCATACCCTCATAATTTTCCCACTGGTCAGCTCTGTCTCCTTTACATACTCCAGATGATATCCTCAACAATCCATCCGCCAGAGTTTCTAATTCCTTCTCAATAAGTATTACTGTCCTCGGCCTCTCAAATGGCACCTTTGAGGCAACCTCTCTATGTCCATCTCCCTCGCGGAACATTCTCAACACCGAGCCCTTCTAGTTCGATACATGACCAAAGCATAAGCTCGTCAGTTAAATACTCACCATTGAGGACTCAGCCTCGAACTTCAAATGTATCGGTGCATTCCAGTTCTCCGTTCCCTCACCATGGAAATCCATCCCAACATCTCGAGTCATTCTACGTAGAAGTCATGTCCTCACCTGACCTCCTCTCAGGTGGCATCCTCTCCCCCAAGCGCATACTAACTAACCTCCCTGGTTCCTGTCGCCAGCTCGACAACCACATTAGCAATCAAGCTTCTTTCAAATCTCAAATTAGGTGCCCAAGCACTGTCTGGGGTCCTTCTACCTCAACAATCGTGAATCCAACCTTGCTGCGTTCTATCAAATAACAGTACCATCCTTTCACCCAGACCTCTCCCCTTTCTTGGCAATTCCCGAAGCCACAACCCTATCCGGGGTTCTTTTAACTTGATTGTCCCGAATCTATCTTTACTAATTCCATCAAAGGAAGCACTGCCCTTGCGGCTCTAGCACTCATGTTCTAATCATCAACCATCAGTTCCTCGACATCATGGCCCTCTCTGCCATCCACATGCAGACAAAACTCTTTCCTCAAAGCAGCCCAAATGCCTTAGGCTATTCCAGATCTCATGCCCTTAAATGGGTCGCCATCAATTCAGGATACATCCATCAGTATAACTTTCCGAAATGAATTACCCAAATCACCACACCCATCGATCTACGCTGTTGTTACCCCCAACAGTCCAAACCAAACTTATAAATCCACCAGTCTCCACAGTTTAAATCATGTCTTTAAAATCTCTTCTAACCATTCATCATCTAGGTTCTTTCCAACCCATTAAGCCAGTACCTCAGCCCGAGTACCAATTCCAGGCATCCCTCTACCTCAACATTTAACATAACCCCCTAATCAGGATCTCTCGTCCTCTTAACCAAGGGTGGAATTAACCCCGCTCATCTATTGATAAATTCCTTGTCAACTCGTACCTTCCTCAACACTAGAGGATAACACCCTATACGCCTTTCATATAGTACCCTTATCTGTCCATACTTCACAGTACACCATCACCGGTAACCTTACTGTTAAAACATCTAATTCAACCATCTCCCCAGAGAATCCGCTGTTCTTCTATCCCATCTCAACTAACAAACTCCACAGCTAACTCACACACTAGTGACCCTTTGCTGCTGCTCTCAGGGATAACTGGAGATCTCAACTCCAACTCACATCTAGAAACCCCCTTTTCAACACAATATCAGGTCCCCAAACCCTTCTAGGAACCGACAACTCGAGTTCATCTGTCAAAACCGACCAACTCCTGAACTCTGGGGTTCCTACTCTGAACCAAACCACCACTAGGTCCAAATATCCACAGGTATAATGCACACACAAGCATATACTAGTTCAAATCCACAATGATATACATTTAGCTACCAGATTTAACATCACTAAGTATATCCATGCTCATCATGCTTCATACAAGCCAATATACCGATATAACATATGAATTTAATCCAGAAAATTAAGCACATACACTCAATATGCGAACCATTATGCTAATATTCATCCATATGCATAATAGTATTATTCAGCATGCATCAATCTCAACATGCAAAAATCAAGGGCTCAGCCCAACAGCATCTCCTGCATATGTCAACTCATTTCTCATGCTCCATATAGATAAGCAGGCAAACAGGGCATTCAAACATATATTCAGACATGTCAATCAATCATACCAACCAACCCTGAGTCGAGCTTGTCACTGACAGCGAGCGTACATGTTCGGTCGATCTCCAGAACCAATAAACCTTGGCTCGCTCTGATACCAAGTTGTAACGCCCTACTTCCTTAGAGCCGTTACTAAGTGAGTTTTTAAGACAAAACAGTGTGCAACGAACTCGCTAACCGAGGTTTTGAAACAAAAGTGTGACTAATTAAAAGTTAAGGCTGTAATCTTTGAAAAGGCGTCGTTTCATTAAAACTTCTATTATTAAACATTTGGGATCCCAAAATAAGGTTTGAAAACTAATTACATTTTTGAAATAAGGTTACAGTTAAGAAATCATAAAATCATAGATTATTACAGCCACTTTCGAATAAACCCCCAACCAAAGCAGTCGGGCAGGCCGAACATGTACGCGCCGCTTCACGCTCTCCGTACTCATGGTTGGTTGATTCAGTCATTGCCCTTACCTGCAACACAGAGCACCCGTGAGCCGAAGCCCAGCAAGAAAACTCATGCAGAACATAACATATGCAATGTATACAGTTTATCATAACAGATAATCCACAATAAACAAGTCAATCATTAGACTAAGCACACACGGCCAAGCCGCCCCAGAGCCTTACCGAAGCCTGGGGTATCGGCTCACGCCGCGAGGATAACTCATGTATCCCTTGGGTCCCACCCTGAATATAGCATAACACATGTATCCACCGGGCCCCGCCCTGATTATAGCATCCCATGTGCTAGGTGTTACTTTCGGCCCACGGCCGCCCCGGCTTACGCCGTACTCGGCCCACGGCCGCCCCGGCTTACGCCGTACTCGGCCCACGGCCGCCCCGGCTTACGCCGTACTCGGCCCTTGCCGCTCATTTCATCATAATCACACATATAGTACATTTGAAATAATCATTCACACACATCATGATTCATTTAAGGTTAAACATTTGCACATAATACAATCTGGGGCCATGCCCTAACCTCGGGTGTTATAGTTTCCTTACCTGACAATGCGATAGTTAAAATCACCTGACTCCTTGAGCACGATCCCACCCGAGCCTTAGCGCACACCTAGGCACAAACATAGGTCAAAGTCAACACCGAACCCCAAGTCCGAATACCTAGCCTCGGGATTTAAATTTTTCTCCGTTTACACAGTGTATATCGAGCTCAACGAGACTCGGGAAAACATATTTCTAGCCAATGAAAATCAGGTCCCGTTCAGACGACCTGATCCCATGCGGAATCAGAAGGCGAAAAAGGACTCAAATAAATACTATAGATTCCACAGAGACCTTGGACATAACCAATGAATGTCGACAACTGAAGGATGAGATCGAAGGCTGGATCTCGAGAGGATAATTCGGACAATATGTTTGAAATCGAAATTCCAATCAAGCCTCAACAAGTCATAGGGCAGTAGCTGCACAACTTACCCAACATAATAATTCCCGAGTTCGAGAGGATGAGCGACCCCCTCTGTTTACCGAGTTTTTCGGAAACGAATACAAACAAAATAATAAAAAGATAAGAACTGTAGAAGTGCAGAAATATAAATAAACAAATAGGTTTTTTACGTGGTTCAGGCGTTAACGAGCCCTAGTCCACGAGTCGATGTTATTATACTTGTAGAGAATTACAATAAAATGGCTGGTGTACCAGAACCTCACAAACTAACAATGTTTCTCTCGGGTTCTCTTGAAGAAGATGAAGCTAGAGAGATTTTGGTAGAGTTCTTGCTCTTTAGTCTGTTTTTTTCCCCCTCCTATCGTAAAATGAGGAGGTCTTTATAGCTAGGGTTTTGGATTAAGGTTTTACTCTGCCCCCATGAGTCTTAATTACACCAGTCGTAAATAGGGAATATAATTACCGTAGTAGCATGGCTACTAGGCTCTACGCAGGTATAATTACATGAAAATATGGGGAATGTCAAAAGGCAGCCGTCTTTTCCAGGCTGTCAGCGGAACAGTAGGCGAAAAGGCACTTTTAGGCGTGCTGGGATGTGTGCGGCCTCGACCTGTCAGGCGTGTCAGGCGGGATCCTGTGTCAAGTGAGTATCATTCCAACTATGCCTCCTCCGTGACTCGACCGCCTGGTCTTCTTCCGTGCGAGGCACGGAACTGTATCCACGAAGGTAACTTGAAGAGCTTCTCCTGGAAGGACCTTCCCCGAAGGATATCCCTTCGGGAGTCCGGGAGAATTGACGAGCTTTCGGGTCGCGGTTGCTTGAAAGAGTATGCTAGACACTAAACGGGAGAGGCGAAGCCTTCCTGTCCATCCGCGAGCCCTGGTCACCCTTCGTGAAAGACTTTGATAATTCTGCTTCCCCGAGGCTATCCATCTAGACGCTATCCGGAAATCTGGATAACATTTACCCCCCAAGGTCACGGAGCTTGAGAGGTCCGGGAGCTTGTACAGTCCTCCGGGTGTTCTGGTCTCTAGATTAGGCGAGGGGTCACCTCCTGTGTTCCTGGAAGGGTTCCTTCTTCCCTTCTAAGTGTTAGTGCGAAAAAGAAAAGGAAATTTCTTCTGTTTGAACTCAAGTACTCAAGTGTGGCGAGGGCCACGCGTCATGCAGGGAATGGCTCTGTGACCAAGACATGTGCGTGAGGCGACTGGCTGAGTATGCGTGCGTCAGGCGTCTGAGTAGTGATTTGATGGTATTTAATGGTACATCGGGCCCGAGATGGTACAATGATGGGAAATAAATACTTTATTCTCATCCGAGGAGTCATAAATGGGACCGGCACTTCATCCCCAGCCGTCGGATCTGATGCATGCGGTATGGGAAGATCGGGACCGTCCATTTGTGGAATTCGAAATGACTTCGTTCCTGCTATAAAAGCGAGGGAACGGACCCTTCTTCCTCTTTACGCTTTCAAATTCTCGAGCTTTCAGATTCTCAGATTCCCAAATCTTCGAACTCTCAAGCTTCCAAGCTTCCTTTCCTTCGAATTCGCCACTTCTTTTGGTAAGGAATCCAGAAACTTTTCTTTCGATTTGGCAGTAGGTTTGTTCGCCGAAGTTCTAGGTTTGAATCGTTGCTTGTCTTTGCAGCCTTTACTTCACGTGTTCGTGCGGTGCAGTGACCCGGTTACTCCCTCAATCTTCAACTACCCGACTACCAGTAAGTATTTTTACTTTGCTTTTTCCTTCTAAACCTCAGATTGTTGATAGTTGTTAGGGTTGAGTTTTCTGCCGGTGTCATCTTTATGCATGCGTGAATAGGGCTTTGATAGGCATGTGACTGGTGTGAGTCAATAAGTCATTTCTTTGCATGCTTCGACGATTTGCTTTTGGAAAGTTGTTCCCCGTCTGCTTGTGCTGTTCTGGTTTGTTATTTTAGGGCATAAGCGTGAACGCCTTTGGGGTGTCTTCCCCTGGGAAAACACTTCTCTTGGCGGGCTTAGGCTCGAATTTTGAATCTGGTTCCTTGCTGTCCTCCGGGTGGCATGATGCCAAACCCTCGGCAAGCTCGGTGGGAGCCTCTCCAAGCAGTTTTCAGGGAGGGTCTCCCCGACGCCTTTAATACCGTTAGGGTATGACAAGGGTGCTGACTGCTTGGAGTGTTTTCTTCTTTGTTTCTTTTGCTCAGTGACGAACACCTCAAAGGAACAAATCATCGCTGCGGTAGAGGCTGAAACTGCCCAGGAGCAAGATTCCCCTGTTGCCGGCGCAAAGGGGGAAGCAAAATCTAAGGTGGCCGCGGCTAGCCCACCGACTATCAACAGTTCCATCTGGGAGATGGACCAGAAGCCGAACCTGTTCAGGAACTACGGCATGCTGGAGCTGTATTCCTCAGAGGCAGGCCTGAAGAACATCCCAGGCCTGATGTGGCACCGTCTGTCGGTGCTGGGTGAGTCTGCCAGTCAGAGTCATGAGGGTTTTGGTGCCTGGAGCTGGGCACACATAGTGTGTGGGGCACACTTGCCCCTAAGAAGTTATTTTGCCAACTTCTGCGTGAAGGCGGGGATTGCCCCCTTCCAGATGATTCCCCCCAGCTACAAGCTTCTAGCGGGGTGGTATATCTTTTGCAAGTCCCGGGACCTGGAGGCCCCTACCCCGGAGGAGGTGCTATACTTCTATGGGCTTAAGTCTCAACCCATGAGAGGTCATGCAGACAAGGTGGGGTTTTATAGGCTGGAGAGGTATCCGGACGTGATGTGTCCCACATGTCATACCGCGAGGGTTCCAGATCTCCGGGAGTACTGGTTCCTGACGACTGGCTTCCCATTGAAGAGGGTGCCAGCTCTATCTTTGGACTTCAAAGTCCCTGGTAAGTGCTCCTTCCTCTCTTTTTTAACTTTGTTTCTTTACGTTTGGTTTGCCTTCTGGGGGGATCTCTAACACTCGTGTTTGGATTTTGCAGAAGCCGTCCCGCGAACACCTCGCTGTGCGGAGATGATAAGGAGGTCAAACTTCTACGAGGGGCTCTCGGAGGAAGAGCTGAAGGTGGAAAGACTTGTGACCACCGAATCTTTGAGGGAGTATGGGCTACTCGCCTCTTTCCAAAATATTGAGCCAGTGAGTGGCAGGGGGCAAAGTCAGGTGTCAGCTAACGTCCGGGAGCAGATTGCCCTGAAGCTGTCCAAGGTGATCTTCCAGGCGGCCCAGGACGAGAATAATTTATCCCCCAGTTGGGCGGAGAGGTTCCCCGACCCCCAGTCGGAGGAAGAAGAAATCGAGGCTCGCCACGCCGCAGCTTACCCCAATGAAGGGACTTCGGGAGCTGGTACCTCCGGGAAAGGTAAGACTAGCTTTCGATTGATCCACACCCCCAGCCTGTCTGAGGTTTCCTGGACTTCTCAGGTGGGGTTCGATCCCCGTTTCCTTAGGCTAGATCCGCGTAGGATACCCTTTGACAGATATTGCGATAGGGTAGATGAGCTCCTCGGGTGTTTGAGTGACGGTAGTCTGCCAGAAGGTGTCACCATGGTTGACCCCTCTTCCCTTAGCATGTCATTCCCGGACTTCAAGGAGTACGGGAGCTTCCTGGAGCAGGAAGCGGTGTCTTGTTTTGCTCGGGAAAGGCCATCCACGTTTTTCGTGCATGGTCGTCCTTTTCAAACTTTTCTCTTTTTTGTTTCTTGTTCCCTGCTGGTGGACTTGTTTGTGCTTTTATGTTGTGGCTTGTTTTGTTTTCTGCTTATCTTTTTTCACATCGCTTGCTGGTTGGTTAACCTTGCTTCGTACATTTCTTGCAGAACATCCCGAAGCAAAGATGTTGGGGAGAGCTACCTCACTTATCAAGAAGGCCGCCACCAGCCAAGACCCGCCCAAGGGGAAAGGACGAAAGGCCGGAGCTGGTAGAGGAGGTAAAGCTGCCACACCCAAGAAGACAAGTGGCGAGGCGCAAGGGTCTCTGGTGGTGGAGAGGGCAATCGTGCCCGTGGTGGAGAAGCCTCCTGTCAAGGGGCTTTCCGAGAACATGGTGGTCTCGAGTAGTAGTAGCGATGGGGAAGGTCTTGTGTTCCCCGCGAAGATGGTCGGGGTGAGCAAGCGCCCCGGAGGAGAGGCTGAGGGCGACAAGAAGAAATACCTTAGACATTCTTCTCCCGGAGGTGATGGGGACCTCCGGGCTGCACGCAGTCCCCACCAGACTACCCCCACCCAGCAGCAAACACAACCCCAACAGCAAAAGCAACAGCAACAACAACAACAACAAAGACAATCAACACCGCCACAGCAGCAGCAAAAACAACAGCAACATCAAACCGGGGCGGTAGTGTCTTCGCTACCGTCCCTAATACCCCGTCTACCTCCTCCTCCAGACCAGAGGGAGTCCACCATTTCGGGGTCTCCTTCTTCTCCTTCTCTTCCACTTTCTCAACAAACAAGCCTTCCTCAGCCTGGCCTGAAGTTCCACTTCCCTCAGAAACCAACCCGTTTCCCCGCTGCCCTCCTGGAGGGTGTAAGACGGGTTGATAATTTTTTGAAGAGGCGGTTGGAGGCTGAGAAGGCTGTTACTCAGGGAAGGGCAGACAACCTGTCTGCCGTGAAGAGAGCTGAGCTGGCAAAAGGGGTGAGATCCCTTCACTCGGCTGGAGCGGTTTTGGATGGCCCAGCCTTGGAGAAGAGGCTGGTGCCTAGGCTCGGACGTGCATTGGCGCCGTTCAGAGCGGAGATGATGGAGGACATGGCCCTGAGCTTGTGCGAGCTCAATTCTGAGAAATAGGCCATCAGTAGCAGTAAGGACCCGCTGTTGCTGACACATGCCGTAAAGCAGCAACTTTCTGGGGTAAGCTGTCCGTTGTTGTGTTCTGGGATCATTTGTCTTAGTACATTTGGTTCTGCTTAACTCATTCTGTTGTCTTCCCTTGCAGGCCTCTCTCATCGCGGAACGCTCGTTCCGGGAGGTGGGTGCAGTTCTGGTTCAGCTGGAGGAGAGCCAGGTGGCTCGCCAGGCCTTGGAGGCGGAGAAGCAGAAACTGACCCAACAGGTCGAGAGCATAAAGGGGGAGGCTGTGGAGAAGATTAACCAGGCCCGGCGCAAGGCTGAAGAAGAGGCGGACAAGAAATATCTTGCCAAATATCAAGAGTACCGGGCCAGTGCGGAGAATGAGTTCAAGCGGCGGTCAGATGACTTAAAGGCCAAAAACTCCAAGCTCCAGGAAGAGCTATCCCAGGCCAGGGAGGAGAAGGATATCCTGGATGCCCGCTTGCACTCGAAAAATAATCTCCTCCTTAAGCAGAACGAGGAATATGCCACTCTTCAGAATAGGCTGCACGAGGAGGAGCGAGATCACAAGAGGAGCAAGGATCTCGCGTCTATGCAGGAGTTGGGGCTCGCTGAGAAGGATAAACAGATTGGAGCCTTGCAATTCACTGTCAGGGGGCATGTGACCGAGAAGCAATCCTTGCTGGATCAAAATAAGGTGCAGCTCAAGGAGATTGATTCCCTTAAGGGAGAGCGGGATGCATCCAAGGCCGAGCTGGAAAAACTGAGGGCTCAATTGGCTGTCGCGGAGGCAAAGCTGGCGACCTCTGAGGCGGAGCGCTTGAAGGAGAAGGAAGATGCCGAGGTGGTGCTGAATAGAACGATTAATCTATCCCACGTGGTCCTCATGCACCAACTTTGGAAAATAAATCTGGAGGTAGTAGGCTACCTGGGAGAGGACGCCGCTGCCATGAGGGAAAAGATACAGGTGTGGGATCAAAGCCCAGAGGTGTACGTCCAGACTTATAACATCGATGAGCCTGCTGGAGCCCCTGAGGCAGAAGATCCCGAAGAGGCGAGGACCTCTGAACCTGCCTGTGATGAAGTTCCACCTTCCAACGAGCCGACTCTGCCAGGCCTAGCTGAAACCGCTGTCTCCGAGGTCCCGGTTGTGGAAGCCGCTGCCGCTGCCACCCCCAGTGCTTGAAGGGGTCTTATCCTTTGTGTATTTATAGTTTTTTTTTTTTATTTTCCTTTGGGGCGAAGCTCCCTGTACTCTTTTTTAATTGCGGGAACATTGCAGATGCGCGGTCCGCAGGGCCTTCATTGTAATAATTGTAGACTTCTTCTTTCCTTTTCTGCTGAGTTCCTTGTTTAATTTTGTGCTTAGGGTAGAGACTTTTATACGGTAGAAACTGCTGTAGGGGCGCATGAGGTTTTGGTTCCAACGGCCAGAACCTATGCATTTCTAACTTGAAGCTCCAACGGCTTATGTCTTTTCCCACGTAGTTTCTAGGTTACGGAGGGTTCTTGGTTCCAACGGCCAGACTCCCTCTTTCATTGTACTCAGCTTTCCTAAGGTAAATAGCCAATCCCCGGACTTGTAGTTATACCGTTCGCTGGGATGGCTAAGGTGACCCGTTCCGTCTCCCCATCGCAATCTTTACAAAGCTTGCGAGGCAAACACTTAATACGATTCCGTGGGATGGTGCCGGAATGAGAGTTCTTTTGGTGAGCGTCGCTAGACTTAGGGCTAGATCTTTGCGAAGCAATACTAGCTGTCGTTGCGGACCTCACGGTGGCCGATTTCAGGGACTTGGCATGAAGCCTTGCGAGGCAAGGTTCGTTGCGGTCGGGGAAATCGTCACGCCTACCATGTGTGATCCTGGAGCAGGGGCTTTGCGAAGCAAGGCCCGCTGTAATTGGGGGATCGATTATATCTGCTCCCAGAGCTGAAGCTTGCGAAGCGAAGCTTGCAGCGGTCGAGGAGCTCGCCATGCATTATTTTGTGAGACCCGGAGGAAGCCTGCGAAGCAAAGCTTACAGCGGTCGCGGATCTTGCCATTTTTCGCCTTGCGGGACCCGGAGCTGGAGCTTGCGAAGCAAAGCTTTCAGCGGTCGCGGATCTTGCCATGCATTACTTTATGAGACCTGGAGCTGAAGCTTGCGAAGCAAAGCTTTACAGCGGTCGCGGAGTATTCTGCGAAGGACTGGTCAGGAAGATGGGGGTGTTTCGGCGTAGCTCTCTGAATGTGCCTCAACCCCCAGTCCTGTTCATCGCTGGGCTACACAGGAGATAATTTTCATGATGCATAATGGCAGACATTTTCATGGCAATTTTCACATAACCACATAATGCACACATGACACGTAATGCAAATATGCTCATGGCAACAAATCAACCTAAGCTTAACAATTTAAAAATTTCAAACACAATGCTAACACATAAGTGGTGTTCTTTGTATGTTTTGTTCAAGGGGCGTATGGCTATGCCTTAGCCATGTATACCCCCCCAAGTGAGCGTGGGGTCCGGACGTCTCCGGGCCGCGTGGTCACTTGTTAAAACACAGCTTGGAACAAAGGGATAAAAAATGCAGTAAAAGCGGAGTGAATCTCTCCGTGTTTTATTAAATTAGCCTGTTAGGCATGTGTTTTACAGCTGGGAGGATTATCTCCATACTTTACATTTTTGCTACGTCCACCAAGGACTTTCGACTAGATAGTCCGGGGCCTACTGATAGTAATGGCGGAGGTGCTCCGCGTTCCAGGCGCGCGGGACTTTAGATCCATCGAGTCTCTTTAAGTGATACGTCCTATGGCCCACTTTTTCTTGGACTTCATAGGGGCCTTCCCAGTTGGGTCCGAGGACTCCCACTCCCGGATCCTGCGTAGCAGGAAATACTCTCCGTAGGACAAGGTCCCCAACTTCGAATGTACGGCTCTTGACTCTTGTGTTGAAGTGTCGGGCTATCTTGCCTTGGTACATTTTGAGTTGGACCTGTGACTGCTCCCGTAGCTCTTCGATCATGTCCAGGGACTCCTGGAGAAGGGCGTGGTTCCGGGTAGGGTCGTAGGTGTCCTGCCTGTGAGAGGGGATCATATTTTCTACTGGGATGACGGCCTCGCAACCGAAGGTCATGGAATAAGGTGTGTGCCCCGTCGAAGTTCTCTCTGTTGTGCGGTAGGCCCAAAGTACTCGCGGAAGCTCTTCCGGCCAGTGAGCCTTGCATGCTTGGAGTTTTTTCTTCAAAGTGGTCTTTAAGATTTTGTTCACGGCTTCCACTTGCCCATTAGCTTGAGGTCTGGCGACTGCGGAAAAGCTTTTGATGATTCCATGCGAAGCACAGAAGTCCGTGAAACGCTCACTATCAAATTGCTTCCCGTTGTCGGACACAATTTTTCGTGGAAGCCCGAAACGACACACTATATTCTTGATGACAAAGTCCAGTGCTTTCTTAGATGTGACCATGTTCATAGGTTCAGCTTCAGCCCATTTGGTGAAGTAGTCTACCGCGACTATGGCATACTTCACTCCACCTCCTCCAGTTGGAAGGGAACCTACTAGGTCAATGCCCCAAACGGCGAACGGCCAGGGGCTGGTCATTAAGGTAATTTCTGTAGGCGGCGCTCGCGGAACCTTGGCGTACCTCTGGCACTGCTCACATTTTCTGACATAATCCACACAATCCTTCTTCATGGTGGGCCAGAAGTATCCTTGACGAAGGATCTTTTTGGAGAGGCTCAGCCCGGAGGTATGGTCGCCACAGAAGCCTCCGTGAATCTCATGGATGATGGTGCTAATTTATGTTCCGGCAACGCACCTAAGGAAGGGTATGGACAACCCCCTGCGGTAAAGCTTTCCATCCATAACCACGTATCGGGGAGCTTGATATTGGAGCTTTCTTGCGTCAGCTTTATCAGTGGGGAGCTCTCCGGTGGTGAGAAATCTGAGGATGGGTCCTATCCAGGAATGGGAATGGTCGATGATGGCATTTACCCTCTGTGTCTCAGTACTAGGTGCTTCTAAGTGCCCGATGGGCACTAGGCCATATTGTTCAATCTCCGGGTCCGTTGCAAGCTTGGCCAGTGTGTCCACGAGTGAATTCTGGTCCCGGGGGACCTGGCGGATTTGGTAGCCTTTGAAATGCTGCAGAAGGCCACGGGAGAGAGACACGTAGGCAGCCATTTTTTTGCCTTTCGTCTGGTATTCTCCGGATATTTGGTTTACCACAAGTAGGGAGTCGCTGTATACTTCGATTTTTTGGGCTCCGACTTCTCTGGCCAGTTGTAATCCAGCTAGCATGGCTTCGTGTTCTGCCTCATTGTTGGATGCTGGGAACGTGAAACGGATGGCGCTCTGGAGCTGATGTCCTTGGGGAGAAATTAGGATAACCCTTGCTCCAGGTCCTTTTTCATTTGAGGCTCCGTCTACATAGACCTTCCATGTGGGAAGTTCCGGGACAGGATCTTCCGGGAGGTCATTCATTCCTGAGCATTCCACAATAAAGTCCGCGAGAGCTTGGCCTTTTATGGAAACATGTGGCTGGTAGTGGATGTCAAACTGGCTCAGTTCCATGGCCCATTTAAGTAATCTGCCAGAAGACTCGGGCTTCTGCAAGACTTGCCGGAGAGGGTGGTTGGTGAGTACTCTGATGGTGTGCGCCTGGAAATAGGGCCTTAGCTTCCGCGAAGCGATTAGCAAGAAGAGGGAGAGTTTCTCGATCATTGAATATCTGGACTCGGCGTCCAATAGCCTCTTGCTCACGTAATACACAGGGAGCTGGAGACGGCCGTCTTCCCGGACGAGAGCGGCACTTACGGCATGCTTTGTCACAGCTAAGTACAAGAACAACACCTCTCCTTCGACAGGTTTGGACAGAATGGGAGCTCGAGTTAGATGTTCCTTGAGGTGTTGGAAGGCTGCTTCGCATTCGGGGGTCCACTCGAACTTCTTGTTTCCTTGCAACACATTGAAGAAGGGGACACATTTATCAGTGGCCTTAGATACGAAGCGGCTGAGAGCAGCTATCTTTCCGGTAACGCTTTGGACATCCTTATGCTTCCAGGGAGAAGGCATATCTATGAACGCCTTAATTTTCTCAGGGTTGGCCTCCACTCCACGGGAGCTGACAATGAAACCGAGGAACTTCCCAGACGAGACCCCGAAAGTACATTTCTTCGGATTCAGTTTCATTCCGTACTTTCGGATCACGGCGAAAGCTTCCTCAAGGTCGTCACTGTGGTCCCCGGAGGTCTTGGATTTCACCAACATGTCGTCTACATACACCTCCATGTTCCTCCCCAGCTGGTCCTTGAACATCTTGTTTACTAGACGCTGGTATGTCGCCCCAGCATTCTTCAAACCGAAAGGCATGACCACGTAACAGTAGACACCCTTGTCCGTGAGGAAGCTGGTGTGTTCCTGGTCCGTGACATGCATCTTGATCTGGTTGTATCCGGAGTATGCATCCATGAAGGATAAGAGTTCATACCCGGAAGTAGTGTCTACCATCTGATCGATTCGCGGAAGAGGGAAACAATCTTTTGGGCAGGCTTTGTTCAGGTCCGTGAAGTCAATACACATTCTCCAGGACCCATTGGGTTTCGGGATCAGAACCGGGTTGGCCAACCACACGGGATAGAGTGACTCCTGGAGAAAGCCTATGGACATCAGTTTGTCCACTTCAGCTTTGACTGCTTCGGCCCTCACTGGGTCTAACGACCTCCTCTTTTGGCGAACTGGAGTTGCAGATGGGTCTATGTTGAGTGCGTGGCATGCAACATTAGGATTAATCCTCGTCATATCAGCGTGGCACCATGCCAGGATATCCTGATTATTCTTCACAGTGGCCACGATCTTTTCTCGAATGGCCGATGGAAGGTTTTTCCCCACCTGAATGACTTTGGTGGGATCTCCCGAGTTGAGGATCACCTCTTCGACTTCCTCCATCGGCTCTATCGCCCTCTCGACCCCCACTCTAGGGTCGAGTTCGTCAACGTATGCCCCTTGGGCACCCCCAGTTTCTGGTAAATCCTCCGCCAAAGGTGCGGCAACAATCGCCTCCTGGACCGTGTAGACGGATCGGACGGAGACATTATAACAGCTTCGTGCACTTCGTTGGTCTCCCCGGAGGGTGCCGATACGCCCGTTGTCGCATGGCAACTTCAAGCATAAGTGGCGTATCGAGGTTATGGCCCCAACATCGATTAGGACCGGTCGGCCTAGGATGGCATTATACGCCGTGGGGCAGTCGACCACCACGAATGTGCAGTGCTTGAAGGCACAAGCGTCGTGGTCTCCTTTGAGGGTGACTGGAAGTTGAATTTTGCCTAAGGGCATGAGTGCATCCCCATTGAACCCCTGAAGCTGGATGAGGCATGGGGTCAGATCTGTCTCGGTTAATCCGATCGCGTGGAAGGCAGCTTTGAAGAGGATGTTTACGGAGCTTCCATTATCGACTAGGATCCGTGACACCTTCTTATTGGCGATCTGGGCTTCCATGACGAGGGGATCGTTGTGGGGGAAGTGCACATGTCGGGCGTCATCTCCGTGAAGGTGATGGGAAGATCCATCATTCGGGGACGCTGAGCAGGTGACTGAACCAAGGCGCACATCTCCCCGGTGTGTTCTAACTCCCTCAAGTACCTTTTCTGGGAGTTGCGGGTGCTTCCGGCAAGGTGCGGTCCTCCGGAAATGGTGGCTACGTGTCCGTCAACGGGTGGCGGAGCAAGGCCAGGCGAATATGGTTTTCCGGGTCCTAGAGTCAACATGGCAATGGGTGCCAGAGAGGTCGGAGCAGGAAGCGCTGGGAACTGAGATCCAGGAGCTTGGGGGTGACCGGCTCCAGAAGTGCTAGCGGTCCCCCTCTGTCCCGGAGAGTATGCAGCCCCGTGAACTACTCCCTGTCCGGGATAGATTATGGGTATCCTCACCCATTGACCGAGGTGTCCCGCTCTTGCAAGGGACTCGATCTCATCCTTCAGCTGAAGGCATTCGTTTGTGGTGTGCCCCACGTCTCCGTGGAACTCACACCTCTTATTGGAGTCTCGCGGGCGCCTTCCTCCGTGAGACACTTTCGGGGGCTTCCTGTAGTTGACCATATTACAGGTCGCCCGATAGACATTCTCTCGTGAGTCTATCAAACTGGTGTACTCCGTGAACTTGGGCTCATAGTCCTTCCGGGGTTTCTTTGAATGGTCTCCCCGGTTGGAGTTTCTTCCGCCTCGTTTATTCCGCGATTGGCTCAGATTTTGTTCTGGGCCTTCCGCTTGCGGTTGCGACGGGCCGGGAGCGATACTACATCCGGTTTGTACAGCTCCGTACCCAGAGAAATGGGTTTGACTCGGCGTCTGAGCAGACGCGGAAGGCCCATACACGCTTGGAGTGAACTGGTCTCCTGGAAGCGTGAGGGCTGGTGCGGGAGCTTGTGAAGCAAAGCTCGGCGCAGTCACGGAGGGCATCGAAGCTGGGGGAACTCCAAAGGCCTGTTGGTAGGCATCCTCAAGGTTGATGATTCCCTGAGCTTTTGATATGAATTCGGACAGAGTTTCTGCTCATCTCCTTTGCATTTCTCCCCATAGCAGGGAGCCGACGGTAAGCCCCGATTGAAGGGCGATCAGCTTCATGTCATCGCTGACCTTGGTCTTAGCAGCAGCTTCCATCATTCTTTGAATGAAAGCTTTGAGGCTCTCATTGGGTAGCTGCTTGATGTTGGTTAAGGAACCAACCTCCATGTCGTGGTCCCAGGCAGCAATGAACTGCCTCCTGAATGCGGACTGTAGCTCCTTCCAACTGTGGATGGATCCGGGAGCTAATCTTTTCCACCAGTCCTCCGCGGACTTGGTAAGGGTGAGTGAGAAGCACATGCATTTGGCATCCTCACTGACGCGCGCCACTTGCATCATCTTGTTGTATTTAGCTAGATGGGTGCGCGGGTCTGTCCTCCCCTCATATAATTCTATATGAGGCATTTTGAAGTTCTCCGGGAGGGGCGTTTCCGCGATCCTCCGAATACATGGTTCCGGGTCTTCCTCCTCAGAGTCTGACAGGGCCCCACTTTGCTTCTGGACCAGCTTGGTCAAGGCAGCGATCTGTTCCTCGAGCCTCTTTGTATCGCTCTCCGGGAGGTCACGTCCCCGGAGCTTGTCGTTAAGATGATTTCGCAGGTCATCTCCGCGAGGCCGGGCCTTTTCTCCTTTGGCCTTTTCATACTTGGCCTCCAACCTTCTTCTTAGGTCCATCGTGGACCAGCTATCTTCGGAGTGCGTGTCTGCAGCCCGACCATCCTGGTTGACGGAATCACTGGGGCGGTTGTTCCTTCCCCTAGGCCTGGGTGCCTTAGCTCCGGGCCCTTTAGGCACAGAGTGCCCCCTTGGGGCTGAAGGACGTCTGGGCTTAGGAGCGCCAGAGACCTTCTGCGCGCGGGGGGGGGGGGGGGGCAGTCGGCCTGGTGATTCACGCCTTTAGGAGGTGCAGGGGCGTTAGCGCGCACAGGCTCCCCAACTTTTTCTTTGCCCTTGTTAGGGGCGGCTTTGGATGGTCCAGCAGCGGCTGGATCCAGCATGGTGGCATCAGCACCACCTAAAACAGAGGCGTCCTCTTCCGAGTCGCCTAGATCTCCGAACTTGCTTTGGAGGCGCTCCATCATGCGCTGCATTTTTTCGGAGACGCGCTCCTGCTCAGCAAGCTTGGCCTTAGTGGCCACCAGTTCTTCGGCTACTTGGACCAGTTCTGGATCCTTCTCGTAGTAGTAGCCGTCTTTGTAGTAACCGTCTCGGACATACTCTTCTTCGTTTTCTAAGTATGTCGTATCTTCAGTACTGACCCGATCCTGGCGGGATGTCGGGTCTTCACCTTGGTAGTCCGAGTCGTGGGTACTTTCTCCTTCGGTCTGGGCTGCCGAGGGTTCGTTTTGTACCGCATCTTCCATCATAGTATCGGGGTTGACCCTAGCATTCTTGTCAACCGCGGATTTTCTCGTAGTCACCATCTTTTCAGTACGGAGTGAATACAAAAAACGTACACAGAAAAAGAGCTGACTAACAACTCCCTACAGCTCTCAATGAAAGCACCAAAATGTTTACCGAGTTTTTCGGAAACGAATACAAACAAAATAATAAAAAGATAAGAACTGTAGAAGTGCAGAATTATAAATAAACAAATAGGTTTTTTACGTGGTTCAGGCGTTAACGAGCCCTAGTCCACGAGTCGATGTTATTATACTTGTAGAGAATTACAGTAAAATGGCTGGTGTACCAGAACCTCACAAACTAACAATGTTTCTCTCGGGTTCTCTTGAAGAAGATGAAGCTAGAGAGATTTTGGTAGAGTTCTTGCTCTTTAATCTGTTTTTTTCCCCCTCCTATCGTAAAATGAGGAGGTCTTTATAGCTAGGGTTTTGGATTAAGGTTTTACTCTGCCCCCATGAGTCTTAATTACACCAGTCGTAAATAGGGAATATAATTACCGTAGTAGCATGGCTACTAGGCTCTACGCAGGTATAATTACATGAAAATATGGGGAATGTCAAAAGGCAGCCGTCTTTTCCAGGCTGTCAGCGGAACAGTAGGCGAAAAGGCACTTTTAGGCGTGCTGGGATGTGTGCGGCCTCGACCTGTCAGGCGTGTCAGGCGGGATCCTGTGTCAAGTGAGTATCATTCCAACTATGCCTCCTCCGTGACTCGACCGCCTGGTCTTCTTCCGTGCGAGGCACGGAACTGTATCCACGAAGGTAACTTGAAGAGCTTCTCCTGGAAGGACCTTCCCCGAAGGATATCCCTTCGGGAGTCCGGGAGAATTGACGAGCTTCCGGGTCGCGGTTGCTTGAAAGAGTGTGCTAGACACTAAACGGGAGAGGCGAAGCCTTTCTGTCCATCCGCGAGCCCTGGTCACCCTTCGTGAAAGACTTTGATAATTCTGCTTCCCCGAGGCTATCCATCTAGACGCTATCCGGAAATCTGGATAACACCCTCCGATTGATGGAGAGGATGTAGTAACCATCTCGGGGGGACCTCATATTATAGGTTCAAGCAGGAATGCCCAAAAGAGATATGTTAACGAGCTCAAGACTGGGCACTGTTCTCCCTATGAACCCGAACCACGAACTCCAAAGTAGCAGAGGGTTGAGACTCAGCCCATCACATTTACTGAAGAGGACGCGTCATATGTCCAATTTCCTCACAACGACCCCCTGGTCATTACTCTCCAGCTTGCGAATAGGAGGGTACGCTGGGTCCTGGTTGATAACGGGAGCTCGGTGAATATCCTTTACAAGGCCACTCTTGAAAAGATGGAACTCACGCTTCACAATTTGAAAGCATATGAAACGAAGTTGTGTGGTTTTTCAAGAGAATGGATTGCTAGTACGGGATCCATTGAACTCCCCGTGACCTTGGGAGACTATCCTGTCTCGTTAACCAAGATGATGGTGTTTGTGGTAGAAGACACCTCGTTGGCCTACAACATATTGCTCAGGACACCCGCCTTGATTGGGCTGGGGGCAGTATTATCTGTCAGGCACCTGACCATCAAGTTCTCAACATCTAGTGGCATCGAGACATTTAAGGGAGACCAGCTCACAAGAAGGGAATGCTACAACATTTCCATGAGAGGAAAGAATCAAACAAGTGCGCAGACACTTGTAGATATTTAGGAGACGGATGGATCTATCTTCGAGATAAACGAGGAGATTGACCCTAGAGCAGAAGAAAGGGCCGATCTCGAACCTCTGGAAGAGCTCGAGGAAGTGGCGCTCGAGGAAATGGATGCCACGAAGGTGGTAAAAGTGGGTAAGAATCTTTCTGAAAAGGCAAGATAGAAATTAATTTTCTTCTTGAAAGAAAACCAAGACGTATTCGCATGGTCACACTCGGACATGGTAGGAATCAGTCCAAATGTCATAAGACATGCACTAAACATTGACAAGAGCTCCCCCCCGAAGCAGAAAAAATGAAGGCTCCTGGATGATGATAGAAAGAAGGCCCTCAAAGAAGAAGTCGATATGTTAAAAGCAAATCAATTCATACGAGATGTCTTTTTCCGGATTGGATCGCCAATCCAGTGTTGGTCCCAAAACCCAACGGCAAATGGTGAACCTATATCGAGTACTCCGATCATAACAAGGCGTGCCCTAAGAACTATTTTCCCTTACCTCGGATAGACCAGCTCGTAGATGCCACTGCAGGTCATGGCATCATGTCATTCATGGATGTTTATTATGGATATAACCAGATTTCCATGCATGTGCTGGACCAAGAACATATGAGCTTTGTAACAGATAAAGGGTTGTATAGCTACAACGTCATGCCTTTTGGGCTTAAAAACGCTGGAGCCACATACCAAAGGCTGGTAAATATGATGTTTGCTGAACAAATAGGAAATAACATGGAAGTTTAAGTGGACGTTATGTTAGTCAAATCTAAACATACAAATAACCATGTGGATGACCTCGCAAAGTGTTTTACTGTACTTCAGAAATACAACATGAAACTTAACCCACCAAAGTGCTCATTCGGAGTGTCCTCGGGAAAGTTCTTTACATTTATAGTAAATGCACGGGGAATAGAGGTTAATCCAGACATGATTAAGGCATTAATAGATATGTCCTCACCTCGAAAACATAAGGATGTCCAGAGCTTAATTGGACGAATGGCAGCCTTAAGTAGGTTTATCTCGAAATCTACAGATCGATGCCTTCCATTCTTCAATCTCTTAAGAGGAGGAAAAAAGTTCGAGTGGTCAAAAGAGTGTGAGATTGCATTTCAAAATCTTAAGAAACACCTCGCCGAACCACCAATCTTGTCCAAACCTATCACAGGACAGATTTTGTGTCTAAACCTCGCTACAACCGAGCACGCCATTAATGCAGTGCTAGCACGGGAGGATAAGAAAGTACAAAAACCTTTGTACTACGCCAGCAAAAGATTATTGGGGGCAGAATAGAGATACCCATTAATGGAAAAACTAGCTCTGAGCTTGATACACGCATCTCAAAAGCTCCGACCCTACTTCCAAGCACATCCTATTCATGTGCTAATTGACCAGCCAATGCGACAAGTTTTGTCGAAGCCAGAAGTGTCCGGAAGATTGTTAAAGTGGGCTGTCGAACTCGGGCAGTTTGAGATCATATATCACCCAAGAACAACTATAAAAGGACAGACTCTGGCATATTTCATTATCGAATGTACCAGGATCTCAAACGACGAAGTTTTAACCCCAGCCCAAGAGCTGTGGAAACTTTATGTTGATGGATCTTCTAACAAAAACGGATTGGGGCAGGCATCATATTAATTACCCCAGTAGGAAATCGATTCCCCTCGGCTTTAAGGTTCGGCTTTGAAGCATCCAACAATGAGCCTGAATACGAGGCGTTACTAGCAAGACTTCGAATATCCATAGAGCTCAAAGTAAAGGCAATACATTGCTATAGTGACTCGCAGCTAGTGGTTAACCAAGTCTTGGTAGAATATCAGGCTCGTGGCATAAAAATGGTCGCGTACCTAGAGAAAGCAAAAACTGTACTCGGACAGGTTGAATTCTACGTTGTAGAGCAAGTCCCCTGAGAACAAAATTCAAATGCAGACGCATTGGCCAGGCTCACCACAACTAACGAGGCTGATACACTGAATGTCGCCACAACCAACCCCGAGTATTAGTGAGCCTAACGAAAAATTCGTATGCATTATTGACTCGCAACCAACCTGGATGACCCCAATAGTTGACTACCTTGAAACCAGCAGACCGGAACGAGGTTAGAAAACTGTGTATAAGATCCCGAGGTACACTATTGTGGAAGGGAAGTTTTATCGTAGAGGGTACTCTATGCCATTACTCCAATGTGTAACTCCACTCGAGGCAAAGAAAATTTTGGAAGAAATACATGAAGGATTTTGTGGAGATCACGCTTGGGGGCATAGTCTATCCAAAAAGGTGACAAGATAGGGGTATTTATGGCCCACAGTCAAGGCAGACTCATTCGAATATGTCAAACGATGTGATAAATGTCAACGACTTGCCTCAATTCCACGAGCTCCACCTACTGAACTCACCATGATGAGCTCCCCATGGCCATTCGCAGTATGGGGAATTGACCCCATAGGCTCATTGCCAACTGGAAAAGGTACAGTAAGGTACGTTGTGGTCGCAGTCGACTATTTCACAAAATGGACCGAAGCAGAACCCTTGGCCACTATTACCTCGAAAAAATTCTTAGACATTGTTATAAAAAATATCATTTGCCGATATGGGATGCCCAGAAAAATAGTATCAGACAGTGGAACCCAGTTCAACAGTGATCTTTTTACTCATTTCTGCGAAAAAAATGGGATAATAAAAAGTTTCTCCTCCGTGGTCCATCCCCAGTAAAATGGCCAGGTCGAAGTGATCAATAAAACCCTAAAGAGCTCCATAAAGAAAAGGTTAGATGAGGCAAATGGGATGTGGCGCGAGGAGTTGCCTCAAGTCTTGTGGGCTTATAGAACCACAACACGGACTTCAACGGGGCATACTCCCTTCTCCCTAGCTTATGGATGCGAGGCCATGTTTCCTATTGAGGTCGAAATCCCTACAATACGGAGCCATTCATACAATCAAGCCTTGAACCAATCTCAGCTCGAAGAAAGTCAAGACCTCATTGAAGAAAGACGAGATGAAGCCCAATTGAAAAATGCTGCATACAAGCAACGAGCTACTAGATACTTCAACAAGAGGGTTCGAGAGAGAAAATTCAGATTGGGAGACCTGGTGCTAAGGCGTGGATTTTTAGCTCCACAAGACCCGTCTGTAGGGGTGCTTGGACCTAATTGGGAAGGACCTTACGATATCGAGTCTATCATTCGACCTGGAGTGTATAAGCTAGCAAGGTTAAACAGAGAGTTGGTTCCGCGAGCTTAGAATGGAAAACATCTACGACCTTATTATCAATAATGTAGGAATGATGTTTTCGTTATAACCAAGCAGATTTTTTTTTCCTGCTTTTTATCAATAAAATTCTATGTTTGGTTCAAAAGTTGTATTCTCTTTTTGTTGTATTTTTTGCAAACCCTCTTAATTTAATAACCTATGATCACACTAATAGGATATTAAGGGGGGCATAAGTGGTATATGATCATACCATAGGTTTGAAAAAATAAAATGTCTGGATCATTAACGCAACATGAAAGTTTAGAAGCGTACACACGAGCTAATACTGTCTGGATGTCAACCCGACATTAAAATTTACAAGTGTATGGATCATTAACCAAACACGCGAGCTAAAACTGTCTGGACATAACCTGACATTAAAATTTATAAGTGTATGGATTATAAACCAAACAAAAGTTAAATTAGTTTGGAACAAACCAACCTAATCGACAATAAAAAAAAAAGTTGGAATTTAAGATAAACCAACTATGACAAAAAGGGACTAGGAAAGCAAGATATATCTAAACTACTAAAATTACATGCCAATTAAGTACTTTTGAGTACATGGTGAAAGTAAGGTTCAGCCTTGACAATAATGAAGTCGAACATGGATATATCGAGTAAACCGTGCATGAATGCATTGAAATTGGAGCTTAAATCCAATAGATGTATTTGTATAAATAAACAAATATAAAAGAAAGTCTTTAATATAACATGCTCGAAATATTTCGACCCAGAAATGTAAAGCACAATATTAAGGCAAAAAGCGGAAAGTAAAATAAAATTCATAAATATTTTTGAGCCTGAAACTTGTATGCATAAAAATTAAAGTTACTATTTAATAAAAATAGCTCTAAATCGAGCTATATATTGTCTTCTCCTCAAAGGCATATATATAAATATATATACATAAAGAGTTACATAAATAATAATGGGATGCAGTCCATGACCTTGCCTTCACGAAGTAGATGCCTCCCCACCAACAGTGTCGGGTGCTTCCGCCGTCTCCTCAGCCTCGAGTCTGGCCTCCTCTTCCTCAAGTTGAGTCTGCCATTTATCAACAAACTTGACCTCTAAGTTGGCTAAGAAGCTGGTATCAAGGTCAAGATTGTTCGCCCATATTCGATACATTGCCATATCTACAACATGATCTTTCTTGGTCTTGAACTCCTCAAGAAGGCGGACCTTCTCACCTTCGATTATCTCGAAGGTTGCCTTCTTTTCCTCTTCCAACTTGGCATTTAGCTCTTGAAGTTCCTTAATCTTGGAGTCTTTCTCCTTGATCTCAGAATTCTTGGCCTCGACCTTTTTCAAGGTCACTGCCATTGTTGACTCGAGGTCAAACACTTTCTGGGCAGTCTCCAGGGCAGCCTCCAACTTCAGCTCAAGTTCAGACGCCTTGAGAATGGCTGCCTCCCTTGCCGCTACCTCCAACTTCGCTGCTTTGAGCTCGTCTGTGAGCTTTTGCTGGAGGTTCTTGGCTTCTTGAGCATGTGCCCTGCTCACGGCCACCTCGTTGTTCAACTTGAAGTTGTGTTGAACAAATGAAGCGAATGCCTATACACAAAAACAGATACGAGTTATTAAACATACGATGTGAGTCAGTATAGCACAAGAAAGTTATAGTACAAATGACTTAGCGAGGATAGAAGCTCGCCACCCTTGTCGAAGATGGTGTTGGCATCACGACAGGCGGTGAGGAACTCCCATTGAGGGGTGCCAAGGCTGTTGAGACTTTGGCCCACGCGAGACAAGACATCCAAGCCCAAATTGACTCCATGCGACCTCGCTGCATTGTCGAGCACGTATTCTGGGATGTGAGTTGAGATCGTCCATAATCGTTCCTGTGTGGGGGCTTGTCTTTTTTGGGCGGCAGAAGCCTGTTCGGTGACTCGAACCGCAGGAGGAGGCAGGGGGTCTATGGGCGCCACTGGCTCAATTCCAGTATTTACTCCGGGAGTAGGTTCGATGGCCTGGCTCGGGCTCTGAGCGGCCGAGGTTGGGGGGACCATGTTAGATCTCTTGGGAATTTTGGAGGGATGCCCCCCTTTCTGAGACGCCCGTTGGCGTTTGCTCGCCTTCGCCGCCAGGGGATGATTGAGCACGTTGTCGAGATCTGAATCCATTTCCCCTAAAAAAACACAAGTAACACTTTAGTGATCGAGCCTAGGTTACTAAAAGAAGTAAGACTAAGGATAAAACAAACCTAACTGGTACTCTCGACCGAGCTTGAGCTCGGCGACCAGGAAATTCCCCTATCTTTTGAAGACGTTGGGGGAGTCCCATCCCTATATGTAGGAGATAGCATCGAAATGCTCTATATATGTTGGTTCCATACTGAATGGCAACCCCATCCCAGACCTCGTTCAGACTATACATAGATTGATACTGACCTAACCAGCTATCGAACCTACGCACTCTATAATCTACCCATGACCACACATAAAAATTATCCTTAGGATCCTAAAAGAGGATCAATACATCGGGTTTGTGCTTATGGAAAGAGGGAGACCACATGGAGGAGATGAGAACAAATTTACCTCAATCACCTGAGCTTGGTGAGGCTTCATCTTGGGCTTCGTTGCCCGAGGTAGGCCGATCATGTCGGCGAGCCATAGGGGCACGAGCCCATGAGCTCAAAGACCTCCGCCTGGGGAAAGTCTGTCAATGGAAAGCAGTACGTGTTCCCCTTCACATATTTTCAGTATGTCAAGTCATCCGTAGACTGGCCTTCTTCTAAAAGGCCACAGGCTTGAAGTTGGTCTTCGTGGAGGAGGTAAGACAAAGACCTTTGACGATAAGGCAGTTGGAGCAAGGTTGCCTTATGTCCCACCGTCAATTCTGATGGGGTGGGGCAGTGGTAATTGGTTGCAGGAACAAGTACGTATCAATATTTTGAGCCTAATTATTTAATGAAAAAAGGGATAAGTGTGATGAGGTGCTTACGGATATGTTGGAAAGAGTAAAATCTGGAAGGAGCGAGACCGTCTGTCCAAAAGAAAGTGATCTTGAAATTCACAGGATGATTTGGCATATCCTCAAAGAGTTTAATTTCCTTCGGGTAGCTCGATAGATAATAAAAGTCGTCTCCTCCACGAGCTTGAGAAGGGTTGCTTTTGAGACAAAAGAAATATAATATCTCTTGAGGGAAAGGCCTATCCCACTTCAGCTCATGGTATAACGACCTGAGGGCTGATAAAACCCTGAAGGAATTAGTCTGGAGCTAGAATGGGGAGAGCCCAACAAAGTGCAGAAATTCCTTGAAGTATGATTTCAGGGGTAGCGAAGCCCCTGCCCTCGTATGCTCGCAAATCCATGCGGCAAGCTTAATTTTGCAGTCGGGATTTCCATCTCCCAGGGCGAAGCAGCTCCGTTCGTTCAAAGCCGCAGGCTAGCACATCAGGGTGCCATAAAGTTTAAGTCCATGGTATGCTAGCAGCGTGGATATCTGGCTGGTAGAAGTGACTGAGCTCCAATAGTGCTCAGCCTTGAAGAATTCATCTTTTGAGGTGGGAATTGAAGCAGCTTGGGAGGTGGAAGGACGCTTTGAAGGATCTTCCGTCAGTGAAAATGAGAGAGCACCAGGCTTGAAGGCGACACTGACTTTGATCTTGGGATCTAGTGGAATAGGTCTGATTTCGGGGTCTAGATCTGGATAAACCGTGACTCGGAGTATTTTTCTCTTTTTCTCCTCGACCTCGTTTATTTGGCGTCGAAACTGATCTCAGATATCTTCTTGTTCGCACCTTTCTCTATGTTCGCATATCAGACGCTGGTTCTGTGTGAAGGGTGATTCAGGACTAGGAGTTGATGGGAAGTAAGGAATAGCGAGCTCGGGCCCCCGCCGAATCTCAGAGTACTGCGACATCTAACAAGAAAGAAAAGGGTGAGGGCCCAGTATATAGGAAATCACAAAGAAAGTATAATTTTGATGATTCGAGCTCGAGATCACGAAATTACCTCAATCGAGACTGAAGTCTCGAAAGGGTAAGATGAACTCGAACGTGAGCCCCAAACTATTGTAAAGTTCGGGCTTTGAGCGTCTACCCGCACGAGAGAGTGGGGAAGTGGATACCTGTTTCAAGGAATCTCAGATTTTCAGGGATAAAGCTGACGGTTACCCAAAAAGTTGATATATTTGTGATTTGTGTAGTTAAAACCCTAAATGAAAACTCCTATTTCTTGGCTTTCACAAAACGCTACTCCTTATCAGAATAACCCCATTGTTGCACTAAAAAAAGTTGGGTTAAAAAACCGTGTTCCAAAACTTTGAATAAAAAATTTGTTTAATGTCAAATAAACAACTTTGACAAACTAGAAAATAAACTAGTAAACATATTCATAATACAGAGAAATACGTAAAAACGCATGAATAACAAAGCAAGGGTGAAGAACAGAAACTTACACATAGATGCTTGCGGATATAGAGAAATTGTCGATTGGAAGATTGGTTACAAGGAAGACCTCACAGAATCGAACGTGCTGGCACTATATTGTTTCTTTGGTTTGGAGAACATGCAATAAAATTCTATTAAAAAAAAAAAGACGAAGCTCTGTTTTGCTCTGGCACAAGTTTTTCTCTCTGACAAATATAAAAGAGATGAAAGTGAAGAAGACGAAGTGCATATATATATATGAATCCTAGGGGAGGTCAAAGGTCGGAAAAATCTGAAACATCGGATTGATTTGGAGTCTAATCTAAGGGATGGGATATAAATGTGCTAACAGCATCAAAAATGAGATACGAAAAGACGTGGGTAGATATAAAAAGTACTCAAGTACACTGAGTGTGCAACCCTTGGCTGACGCGTGTCCATACTCGAGTGTTGTAGGTGGCACGATTTTTGAAAGTAGTAGTTCAAAAGTTTCCTTCTCATAATAATTTTGAGAATAGAAATTTGGATCTTGAAAGTCAGCCTCGTAAAGTGTAAGCTCGAAATAAGAAATTTTGTCATGTGATCAACATTAATGAGAATTGAGTTTGACAGTCTCGCTCAGTATTAAAGCGATGACATCGGAATTGGTGAGCTCAAAACTATGCCGTCTCGAAGGTATTTCGAGGTTACAAGTCAAGCTCGAAGCTACAATCAGACAAGGAGGTTCGAGCTTAGGAATTGTGAGCTCGGAGAGGACGATCTCAATAAAATAACTTGTTAGGACCGAGCCAAACCGAGATAGCGAGCTCATGATGATTAGTCGATCTCAAAGGTATGTGAGCCATGTTCGAGGTCGATAATCTAGTGTGAATACAGTTACTATTTGAAAATCCCTATATCTGGGGTATTTGTTGTAATATATTAATAAATCCCGAAGGTCGGAGGATATTATATATTTAAACGCATTTAATTGTATTTGTTTACCGAAAAACGGACTACTGGATGATGTGGCAAGATTGGTCTACATGTGGGATGCACATGGCAGTTTTAAGTGAGCGTATCCTGCTCGGCCACGACCAGGAGATTATTGGCTTATCAAGTATCATTATTATGTGCGACTAGCCTGGTCGCATATACTCAATTATTTCCTTCAAATATGCAATCTTGTAATTATGTATTAATTGAAATTTTCATTATTATTTGTATACACATGTATTAAGTGTGATTAAGGCCCATTGGCCCATGTAAACCTCCTTGAGCCTATAAGTAAGAATCAAAGAGCTCAAGAGGGGGGACATTTTGATCTTCGAACATTTGGCTTGAAAACACTTGAGCTGAGTGATTCTAAGAGAGAACAAGAGTGTTGTTATCCATCATAATTGTATTTATCTGAGATTTAGTGAAACTCGTGAATCCTAGTTCATTGATCACTGTTCTTGGAATACTACATCAATAAGATCACTAAGTGGATGTAGGTTATTACCATTCTATTGGGGTCGAACCACTGTAAATTGTTTGTGTCATTTATCTTTTCATCTGGATTTCTTCTCATTTTCATCTTATTTTATACTGTTTATCTGACTCCATGTTGTTGACCAATTCAAGGGTCAACATTTTGGTGCTTTCATTGAGAGTTAAACTCAAGACTTCCAATAAAATCAAATGGTGAAAACATCCAGAAAGATGGGACAAACTTCTGGTGCTCCATCCACCCAGTCTCCTCCACAAAATGTGGCGGAAGATGAACCACACTTGGATTTCAAAGAGGAGGAAATGGATTATGAGACCTTGAGGACAACACTGATTGTGTTGCAGGAGGAGTTAGCCAATCTGAGGGCTAATCAGGAGAATGTGGCTGAGACGATGGCGTTGCAACAAAGGGAAATTGACCATCAACGTCAAGAGTTGAATGAGCAGCAGGCTAACATGGACCACCCATAGAGAGATGTCACTGTCACCCTGGAAGCAGCCATTCAGTTAGCCTGGGGACAACCTGCACAAACTTCTCAACCGGGTCAGCCACCAAGTGTACCACCACAACAAGGCCCAAACCCAAGTCCTCCACCTCAACCAGCAAGCCTTTAGAGGCCAGAGCAACCTCCTGCTGCTCAACAGGATATTCCATTTCAAAATCCTAAGCAGCAACCACCTTCTCGTGCTGGTCAAGATAATCCCCAGCATCAAAGTCAGAATAGGGCCAGACAGCCTCCCCGAAGCCCTAGATCCCAAAATGCTGAGGAACCGAATCCAACAAATAGGGGGCAGTGCCCTTCTGCTAGCAGAAGACAAGTCGAGTCAGGCTATACGATTAGGGGCCCCCCAAGACATAATAATTCCCGGGGACCCACCAACCAATGCAGGCCTCCCCCTGACGCTTGGGACATGCCAGCAAGAGGAGGTGATTGTGCGATCAGCAGGTCGCGACATAGTCGGTCGCATTTTAGGGATGGCCATGACTACAATGAAGCTAATTCTGGCAGAGGAAATGTTGGTCGAAGGCAAGGAGAGAGGGGTGGAGAACGAAATCCCCCACCAAGGGAAAATAGGCCTGCGAGCCAGAACACTAGGGGGAAACCTAGGCAACCTAACGTCTTTTATCGATTGGGTGCTAGCGAGCAAAGGTGTAGAGATGATGACTTGAGGGATGTGCTCAACGATAGGCGAGAACGACACGACGAGTACGCCCCTCCAGCACTGGTCACCCCAATGATACCAGACGCAGTACATACCCAGATCGATGTGCTAAATCAGGTTATCCAGCAGTTGGTGGGGAGCCAAACATCCCACATCGAGTATGATTGGAGAAGAGGCACTCCATTCATACAAAGAATAGTGATGGCGGAAACCCCAAGAAAATATAAGATGTGAGTATTGCCCAACTTCGATGGATATAGAGACCCAGTATCTCATGTGAATAAATTCGAGAAGCAGATGGACATCCAGAAGGTGTCGGATGGTGCTCGCTGCAAAATCTTTCTGGCCACCTTATCCGATATTGCTTAGGAGTGGGTTTTCAAATTCTCTCTTGTTAGCATAGTGTCATGGGAGATGTTCGTAAATGAGTTCTATGGGCAATTTTACGCTGATCGAATACATCCGACTGAAGCCAACCAACTGGTCGAGATACGCCAGAAGGAGAGAGAGTCCTTAAAGGAATATGCGAGCGGAAGCTGGAGCTAAGATGGTTGGCGATGAGGGGAAAATGATGGCACTTACTGCTGGAGTGCGGCGCCACTCATCCCTCTGGAAAAGCTTAAGGAAGAATGGGGTGAAGAGTACCCAAGAATTCCTAGATCGAGCAGATCGGTACATCAAGCTCGAAGAGGTGATTGCTAACGAAGGGAAGTTTCCTGCAGGAGACAAGGGACCAAAAGAAGATCCCGCCCAAGCCACCAACGGGTCAGATAAACCCAATGGCAGTGGCAAAAACAACGGGTAAAATGGTGGAAAAAGGGAAAACAGCGAGCCATCAACATCTAAGAATAAGCACCCTAAGGGTAACTGATACGAGCCAAGATTCACCAATTACACGACCCTAGTCGAAAGCAGCGCGGAGGTGTACCAAGCGACCAGCACCAATGTCCTTTACAAGAGACCAGCACCGATAAGGAAAGATATCTCCAAGAGAGATACAACCATGTTTTGTCGTTTTCACAACGACTATGGTCATGACACCAATGAGTGCAACCAACTGAAAGATGAAATTGAGTTCCTTATTAAACAAGGACATCTGAGGAGATATGTACGAGCCACTGGAGGTTCTCAACAAGAGGCTCAAGGAGGAAACGAGCAGGCACCTATATGCCAACGCTCACCCCCTTACAGCCAGCTCCTATGGCGAGTACATTGTTAACCATCTGTGGTGGCCCACGCCTAGTAGGAGATAGTGGGAAGGCAAGGGAGCGATACGCCAGAACCTTATGCACGACTAGGACATTGAAATGCTGAATGTGGAAGAGCAAACTCCTAAGAAAGCTCGAACAGAGGAAGAACTGATAACTTTCTCTGAGCTTGACGCTCATCATGTCTGTTTCCTCATTCAGACCATCTGGTCGTGGACGTCGAAATCGCCAATATGATGGTTAAGTGGGTGTTAGTGGACACAGGGAGCTCAGTAAATATTATGTACAACTTTTCGCTGGAAAGGATGAAGTTGCCAGTGAAGGATTTGGAGCCATGCATCCAAACCATTTATGGTTTTTCTGGCGAAGGGCTCGCGCTAACAGGGTCGATCAAGCTTCCGGTCACAGCAGGAACTGCACCTGCGAATAGGACAATACTCACTACTTTTATAGTAGTTGATTGTCCTTCTTCATATAATGTTGTGATTGGAAGGCCTATTCTAGTCGACCTGCAAGCCATAACCTCGGTCTGGCACCTCGCCATGAAGTTTCCAACTGACGCAGGGATAAGATGCATGTTGGGAAACAAACAAGAAGCGGGGGAATGCTACAATTCCTTGGTTACTAAGGCAAGAAAGGGTGGATCGAGGGAAGGAGCCGAAAAAGGGTTGCAATTGGCCAATGAGATACAAGCCCAATCAGGTGAGCACGTCGCCAAATAGGGTGTTCCCCAAAGTGAGGATAGGGATTTAGATCCTCGCTTTGGGGATTTTGAGGAAGATGTAGGACCAATCGAGGACCTCGAGGAGGTCCAACTCGATGAGTCAGATTCGACCAAGGTTGTGAAAGTCGTTAAAAACATAGAGACAACAACAAAACAAAAACTGGTGGAATTTTTGAAGAAGAACCAGGAGGTCTTTGCATGGTCGCATAAAGATATGGTTGGAACTGACCCAGCAGTTATCAGCCATGTCTTGAACATAGATAAAAGTTTTCCACCAGTAAAACAGAAAAGGAGGCTGCTCGACAAAGATAGATCAAAGGCATTAAAATAAGAAGTCGAGAAGCTAAAGGAGAACAGATTCATTAGGGTAGCGTTTTATCCTTCGTGGGTCTCTAATCCCGTATTAGTTCCCAAGCCAAATGGCAAGTGGAGAACATGTGTGGATTTCACAGACCTCAATAAAGCATGCCCAAAGGATTGTTTCCCTCTCCTAAGGATCGACTAGCTAGTCGATGCCACTTCAGGGCACGAGATTCTATCATTCATGGATGCATACTCTGGGTACAATCAGATCAGTATGCACCCGCCTGATGAGGATCACACTAGCTTTCGAATCGATACAGGGCTTTACTGTTACAAAGTAATGTCTTTCGGTTTGAAAAATGCTGGTGCGACTTACCAGCACTAGTCAATCACATGTTCAAATAGCTGATCGGTGTAAACATGGAGATATATGTTGATGACATGATAGTTAAGTGAAAGAAGGCAGAAGAACACATCAGGGACCTGGAAGAGTGCTTCAATGTCTTAAACAAATATCAGATGAAGCTGAATCCCCTTAAGTGTTCCTTTGGAGTTGGATCAGGGAAATTCTTGGGATTTATAGTGAACTCACGAGGTATCGAGGCTAATCCTGAAAAAATAAAGCCCTGGTCGAGATGAAGTCGCCAACAAAGATAAAAGATGTTCAAAGCTTAACTAGGAGGATTGCTGCTTTAAATAGATTTATCTCCAAATCTACGGACAAGTGTGTCCCATTTTTTAATCTACTTAGGGGCAATAAGAAATTCGAGTGAACAGAAGAGTGTGAGAGGCTTTCTTGGCCCTAAATTCTCATATGTCGTGACCACCGATTATATCCAAGCTGATTTAAAAGGAAACTTTGTTCATCTATTTGGCGATCACAGAATGTGCTGCTAGTGCTGTCCTGTTAAGAGGGGAGGAACATGTGCAAAAAGTTGTGTATTATATAAGCAAGAGGCTAATAGGGGCAGAACTGCGATATCCGCCCATTGAGAAATTAGCCTATTGCTTGATCTTAGCCTCTAGAAAGTTGCGACCATACTTCCAAGCTCACCCCATCGCAGTACTCACCGACTAGCCACTACGGCAAGTCCTGTAGAAATTGGAAGTCGCTGGTCGATTATTGAAATGGGTTGTTGAACTTGGACAGTTTGATATTTCTTACTTTCCATGAGCAGCTGTGAAGGGACAAGCTCTAGCAGATTTTGTCGCAGAACTTACTAGGCTCCAAGACATTGAGCCGACAAAAGAGCCTGAACCTCAAATCCAAACTCCCTCTTGGAAGTTGTTCGTAGATGGCTCTTCTAACGATCACAACGTTGGAGCAGATGTGATTTTAGTCACGCTTGAAAGACATTGATTCCACTACACAATCAGATTTGACTTCACAGTGTCCAATAACGAAGTCGAGTATGAAGCTTTGCTCGCAGGATTAAGATTAGCTAAGGATATGAACATAAAGTCGCTTGAAATCTATAGTGACTCCCAGTTAGTGGTTAATCAAATTACTAGAGAATATCAAGCCAGGGTTCTGAAGATGGTTGCTTATTTAAACAAAGTAAAGGATTTGTTAGCACAATTTGAAAAATATACTCTCCAGCAAGTACCTCGCGACTAGAACTCAAACACTGATGCTTTGGCCAAGTTAGCAAGTGCAAAGGATGCTGACACCTTAAATATAGTGCCTGTTGAATGATTGTCGGCACCAAGCATCCAAGAAGAAGAGTCCTCCCTGGTAATCCAAGCAACAAACACGTGGATGGCACCTTTCATCGAATACTTTAAGCATGGAGTGCTGCCGACGAACAAAAACAAAGCAAGAGCCCTCCAGTGGCAATCAACTCGGTTTATCCTAATCGATGGAATTTTATACAGAAAGGGGTACTCAATGCCACTCTTAAGGTGTGTTATAAAGGAAAAAGCCAAAGAATTAATGCGAGAAGTCCATGAAGGTTTCTGCGGGGATCATGCTGGGGGCAAAGTTTATCAGAAAAGATCCTAAGGCAAGGATACTTCAGGCCAACGATGAATGAAGACTCTGTGGATTTTGTTCGAAAGTGCTACAAGTGCCAAAGATTCTCCAAGATACCGCGAGCATCCCCTAATGAGCTAAAACAGATGCAAAGCCCTTGGCCATTCGCAGTATGGGGGATAGATTTGTTTGGGTCTTTGCCCACGGGAAAAGGCAATGTCAAGTATGCCGTGGTTGTTGTTGATTACTTCATGAAGTGTGCCAAAGCTAAGCCACTTGCAACAATAACAACCAAGAAGGTTCTGGATTTTGTAGTCAAGAACATTGTGTGTCGCTATAGGTTGCCAAGAAAAATTGTCTCATCCACAGGCAAACGGACAGGTTGAGGCTGTCAATAAGACACTGAAGAAAAGGCTCGAAGAAGCAAAGGGAGCATGGCCAGAATAGTTACTTGAAGTCCTTTGGTCGTATAGAACATCCCACGGAACAGCAACAGGCCATACTCCATTTCCCTTGGCCTATGGGTATGAAGTTATGTTGCCTGTTGAATTAGATCCGCCATCGCATCGAAGGTTGGCATACAATCTATACATTAATAGTCAATTATTGATGGAATCTCTGGATTTGGTCGATGAAAGGCGCGAGCAAGCTCAACTCCGAGTAGCAGCTTATCAGCAAAAGGTTGCTCGGTATTTTAACTCTAAAGTACGCGAAAGAAAATTTAATGTGAGAGATTTGGTTCTTGGAAGATTTTTCCTCAACACCCGCGATCAAGTTGCTGGAGTGCTTGGACCTAACTGGGAAGGGCCATACCAAATTGAAGAAGTCCTTCAACCAGGCACCTATAAACTTGCTCGCTTAAATGGAGATCTCATTCCTCGTTATTGGAATGGAGAACACCTGCGCATGTATTATCAATAAACAATTATTTTTAAATAATTGGCTTGTATTAATTTCACTTTTTACAAGGGTTAGTTAGCTATATGACTAATCGCTTATAAGTGTAAGATCAAATTTTTGATCACTCGTATAGACACGATTGCCCATTTATTACGAGAAATAAAAGGAACTGTGCGCAGCCAATTATTCTTGCCAATTATTGTATTTATTACAAGTATTTGCTCATTACGTGTGTTGTTTTGCTCTATTATCATTTTTATAAGTATTTATTAAAAGCAGTAATGTTCGAACAGGTCTTGGTCAAGCAAGTGACCGAGGACTTTAAGCTCCTCAATCACTTGGGGGGCATATAAGGTAGTAAGTAAGCAAAGCATATCAACAAGTATATGTAAACAGACTAGCAAAATAAGGGAAAACATGCTACGGTATTTAGAGTAATTTTCAAAATTTTGTTTAAATTTTGTTAAATCAAAATAAAGTGTTATGCTAAGTTCGGTCATGCGAACAGATGTTATAATAAAGTGCAAATATTATAATATCAGAAGTAAAATCCTTTACACCGCAAGCAGTTGCTGCTCGGATGTAATTGTCAATTAAAAGGAAAAGCTGCCCGTGCAGCAATAAAATAAATTGTCTTGACATCACGAACCATGGTTCGTGTGTCCTGAGTTACAAATTAAAATAAAAAAATTATGAAGCAGCAGAAGGATCCTGCTGAGGCTCTTGTGACTTCTGGTGGACTGTGGCCCCATCATCTTCATTGACGCCCTCAATGCCTGTTGCCAAAGATATCTCAGGGGATCCCTGAGCCTTTTCCTCCTCTTCCAGGCGAGCAATACACATCACCAACTCAGCCTGCCTAATATGGTCTGGTAGATAGGTAAAGTCCGCCTTGGGGTTGCTTTTCCAAAACATATAGAAGCACTGGGATGCCGCTCCCTCATACTTCTCTAGGTTGCAGGCGTTGGTCTCCTCGAGGTCGGCAGTTTCTTTACACCTAATCTCCAACTCCATTTGAATTTTGTTGGCTTCTGGATAGTTTATCAGCGAGGCCTTCTTATACCTCTCCTTGGAGGCAGTGATTTTGGAAATTGACTCCTTCTTCTTCTTCAGTTCCTCCTCGAGCTTGGCGATCTTAATCTCAGCTGTTCGCAACTCCTCAGCATGCTTGGCCTCGACCACCTTGTGCTGCTCGGAGAGCCTTTCCTCGGCCGCCTTGATCTCTTTAGCATGCTTCGCGACCATCTCCTCCGACCGGCGCCAACCGGTACTCACGGTCAGAATCCTCTGCGATAAAAAAATTAATAAAAAAGTTGTTAGTATTAATCAAAGAGATAAGCAATCAAACCACAGTGAAAGTGGTGACTTACAGTGAGTAGTTCGTTCAGCGCGCAACTAAAGAGCTGATCAACCGGAGTGGTGGGAGCGCTGCTGAAGGATTCCAAACTGCACCGGTGTTTGGATAGTTTCTTCAGCCTGTCGCTGGCCGAAGTGCAGGCAGAGTTTAGCATAGCCTCAACCAGAGTTTTATTTGGCTGATTAGGAGGACTTGGGTCGGCGGGAGCTGGAGGATTCTGGTCGACAGGACCTGGAGGAGGAGTCGTCTCTTTTGAGGGAGTTGGTACAGGAGGATCCTCCGTCCGAGACCTTTTTGCGGAAGGGTCACTGCAGCCTTCTCTGGGCTGACGCCGATTCGATTTTTTCTTGTTCGTAGGAGTTTTGCTAGTGGGATTAGTGTACAAATTGAACGCCTTCTCGGCAGGCATGTCTGCAGAAAAAAAGTATACGATCAGTCAGGGCAAGTAGTTATGCAAAAAAGACAAGGAAATGGAGAGAAAATAAATCATAAGTAAAATACCTGAGCTACAACTACTGGTCGTTACATTATCTATTGTGCTACTGCTACAGTTACTTTCTACCTTGAAGAAGTCTGAATTTAAACTAGTCACGCATTTAAAGTTGTAGTCCCCGTCAAATAAATGAAAGGGAATGGGCAAACTGTCTAAGAGTAAGAAGTCAGTACCGTTCTCATCCGAGGACTCAAGTATGGGCTCGGGGTGTGCAGGAAGTTTATGCTTGCATTTCCCATGTTGGGAAGGGACAGCAGCTACTTGCAAAGGTCTGGAAGGTTCCCTGATGGTAACTCTAGTAGCCCTCCTCCTCGGGGGTTGTGACACATCGTGGTGCTGCTCGGGAACTTCTTCCCGAGGAGCACTTCTCGCAGTCGATTCCCTCACACCCTGGTGAGGTGCAAGAAGGCCAACCAGCCTTAGGTTATTCTCCGTGACCATCTCTTTGACACTCTTTCAATGTTCGTCATGCTGGCCAGGGCTGCTGCTCATATCTCCATTTTTGGAGTGGGGACTGGTCGATGTCATGGACCTGAACGACACCAAAGTTCTAAAGAATGTATAGAAAAGCTAAAAGAAATTGAACGATCAGTAAGTAAATGATTTACCTCCTTCAGTGAAAGCCGGGTTTTTGGCAACTAGGTCTAGTGTTAAAAATTACTCCTGGAAGTACTTCCCTACGTTGGACTTGTGGGTAATGTCACTCAGGAAGGTGCGAGTAGATTCCTGGTGATAAAAATGGAAGAACCCCGTGTTGTTGTGGTTGGGGTTAGATTTGAGATCAAACAAATAATTGATCTCATGCGACATAGGAACGTGCCACTTCTAATGGTTGTAGAGGATATAAAGGGAAGAAAGTACCCTATATCCATTCAGAGTAATTTGGAAAGGGGCGACCTCAAAATAATTGGCCACCCCCTAGAAGAACATATACAGAGGCAAGGTTGTCCCTGCCTCAATGTGATACCTCGACCAGGCGCTGAAGGCGCCCCCAGGCAGGTTTGCCTGCTAGTCGATCAAAGGCTTGATGAGGGTTATCCCAGGAAGGTCGTACTTCTGGAGATAATTCCCTATCATCCTAGTTGTAATAATACTAGGAGGTGCTACGTACCATTCGACCTCTGGTCTAAGGACGTCGCAAGGTCGGGCTTTGGTTTGTAATTATGGCGGGGAAGTGTTTGCAGGTTGAAGGTTGGTCGGAGGAGTTTCAGCCTGAGGGGTAGGTTGATTAGCAGAAGGCTGAGTTGTTTTCTTTTTTCTTCGTGCAATGGATTTTACGCGACCCATATTGGTTAGGCTGGTCAAAGGTCTGTTTGTGGGGTTGTGTTGGGAAAAGGGAATTTTCGAGAATGGCAGCGACGGCTGTTCTTGATCTTCGAACAATAATGTTAGCAAGTCATCGTCGATCAGCCTCTCACCTCCCCACGGTTCGTGCATGAAAATCTGCGAACAGAGAAGGGGAGATGAGAATCTACGACCAATAGACTAAAGAAGTGAAAATGTTGGGATAACGTTGCTCGTGTATAAAAGTTAAGCCTTTATAAGAACAGTAGCATTCTAACGTAAACACTAAATAGCATGCGAACAACTTGGAAAACATATTAAAAAGCAGAAGTGAAAAGTTTTTTAAGAAAAACTTTTCGCTTTGAGAGAGGGTAGGAAATACCCAGTTTTTTACGAGTGCTTAAAAAGCTAATTTTTACATCGATTTTGCACCCTAAATTAGTAATCCTAACTCCCAAACCAATTCCTAAGCCTCATTTAGTTTTTTTTCCTTATCCTATCATGTTAATACCTACTAGACCGATTACTCCAAATCATTTTTTCAAGAATAGTCAGAAACTCAAATACCAACAAATTAGAAACTTCAACGGATAACTATTGCACGACATCTCAGAGACAAATAAGTTCAAGAAACTTACTTGGATAAAAATTGATGCAAATTCACAAACGTTGATTTGAGTGGCTGGACATATACTCCATGGATCACCAAAGTCGTCTGAGTTTTCTGGGTTCTTCATACTTCGTTCTTCAGTGTTCTTGAGGAAAAAAGGAGAGTAAAAAGTGAAACTAAAGGGTTATTTATATTGGTCGAGGCACGGTTAATACGGTAATGATGGGGGATGATTTTTCGAGGCATGGAAAAATGTGATAGCCGTCAAATTGCTTTTTGGGAAACTGTAATGACATGATTGGTTACCTTTTTCAAAAAGGCATTGATGGCTCTGACAGGTCACGCGGAAGGTTGATCGTTTAAGTTTACTTTATGCTGGTCGCAGTAAAATAAACTTAGGGGGCAAATGTTTACCCAAAAACATACTACCTGATGACGTGGCAGGATTGATCTACAGGTGGGATGCACGTGGCAATTTTAAGTGAGTGTATCCTGCTCGGCCATCGACCAGGAGATTATTGGCTTATTAAGTATCATAATTATGCGCGACCAGCCTAGTCGCATATACTCAATTATTTCCTTCCAATATGCAATCTTGTAATTATGTATTAATTGTAATTTTCATTATTATTTAGATACGCATGTATTAATTGTGATTAAGGCCCATTGGCCCATGTAGACCTCCTTGAGCCTATAAATAAGAATCAAAGGGCTCAAGAGACTTTTTGATCTTCGAACATTTGGCTTGAGAACACTTGAGCTGAGAGATTCTAAGAGAGAACAAAAGTGTTGTTATCCATCACAAATGTATTTATCTGAGATTTAGTGAAACTCGTGAACCCTAGTTCATTGATCACTGTTCTTGGAATACTACATCAATAACAACACTAAGTGGATGTAGGTTATTACCATTCTATTGGGGCTGAACCACTATAAATTGTTTGTGTCATTTATCTTTTCATCTGGATTTCTTCTCATTTTCATCTTATTTTATACTGTTTATCTGACTCTGTGTCGTTGACCAATTCGAGGGTCAACAATATTTATTTGAAATTTGAATAATAACTTCTCGAAATGTGAGGGGAGATGTTCTATAAACCAGTCTATACATAGACTGGAGAAATTCATTTGTAGACACTGAAATTGGAACTGGGAATACTCTGCAGAATTGCTTTCTAAAAGCTTTATGAGAATTCCATAGTTGAATAATATCGACTCGTGGAGTAGGCAGATTTTAACTGCTGAACCACGTAAAAAATTGTGTGTTTCTTATTTATTTTTTTGATTTTGTGTTTAGTGCTCTTCATTTCTAAGTTGACTAAAAACGACATCAACAATGTGTATTAAATATGTGTGTGGACCCGCTTTCGTTAATAAGGGCATATTTGTAATTGTGACCCATTGAGGGTATAATTGTAATTATATGTGTTATATGAATGAGACCACATTATTATTTGCGATATTCAGCTCGAGGCGATCCTAGTGAGTGAGCTAGCAGAAAAGTCACAAAGGGGATTAATACCCGGCTCTGGGTGAGCCTCGGGGTGTTTTGGTAACTTAGTACATTTCCGTGGCTTAACGGGTAATGAGAATTTATTTGGTGATTTTTGAGATATTAGAATTAATTGAGAATTTATAGTGTTATTTGAGGTTTTGTGGAAAGTAGTGGCGCCCTTGGAGGTTACCTTGAAGGTTAAGAGTGTCTAGGGACAAATTTGTCATTTGACGACACAATTAGAGTAAGAGGCAACCCTTTGCTTAGGGTTTATGTATTCATGTATAACATTAGCTCTCCCTCTCTCCTTCTGAGTTCTCTCTCAGCATAGGCTATGTTTCTCAAGCTAGTGAGTGTGGAATTCTTGAAGCTTTCGATCTAGGGGTGATCTGAGTTGGAATTGAGGTTGTGGTTGAGGACTGGAGGCTACTAAGGGCGTTATCGAGCTAAGGGAATCAAAGTTGCTGAGAAATTCAGAGGTGTGGAGTTCTAACCTTGGGGTTTATTTAAGTGTTCTTGGTAAGCCCTGAGTTTTGGTGTTTTATTGTGTTTTTGAGGTTTTTGGTTGTTGTTTGTTGAGTGTATAAGTAGATAGTGGCGTTCCAAGGTTGGAAAATGGTAGGAAATTTGTTGAATTGGATTTTGGAGTCAGTTTGAGATTTCTAAAAATCGCAATTTCTGGGTTCGCAGGGTTGCGTCGCGACACTGTTCCTAGAGCGCCGCAGCTCGCATGAACTCAGGGGCTAGGGTGGTTCTCTGAATCACCTTAGCGCCGCGGCGTTAAGTGGGCTGTGCTGTGGCATGTGTCCAGGGAATTGAGGGCCTGGGCTCTCTGTTTTAGGGGTGCATGCGACCTTTCTGGGGTGGGCCGCGGCGCTAGGCCAATTTCAGGAAGGCTATTTTTTTCATTTTTAAGGAATAGGCCCAGGGCTTGGGGGACGATTTTACCACCCCTTTTGGTTGAGTTGGAGGTCTCGAGAGCACAGGTTTTGTCCTGGGGTTCATTTATTAAATTTAATTATTATAAGGATGTTATTTTATGGGTTGTGACTACGTTACCGCTAGGACTCGTGGAGATGATCATTCTCGGGAATCGTGTTTGCATGTTTACGCTTGAACCAAAGGTAAGAAAACTGCACCTGGTTTGTAATTAGGGCTTGGGCCCCTGTTAATGAATTTGACTATAATTATGAATGTGATTACTTGATTAGGCATGCTTGTATACATTGTATTTGATTGAGTGTTAGGTATGAGTTGGGGTCGGCAATAAGCGTGTAGAACGAAGGTCGTTTTGGCTATGGCAACCTCGGAGTGCAGTATGCATTTTTCTGGCCCGAATGCCACCTAAATAATTGAGAGTGATTTCTGCACTTGTGTAAGTCATTGGTTGTTTAAATTGGACTATGTGTTTGATTGAGTAGGGTTATTACTGCTAAGCATGTTATTTATATTCTGTTGCTTATTTGAATCTATTGATTTAAGTTTTCTTGCTGAGCCTTGGCTCACGGGTGCTATGTGGTGTAGGTAAGGGAAAGGGGAAGTGGGACTAGCCATGAGTTGGAGAGCTTTAGGGGTGGCGTGTACATATGCAGCTGCTCGACCGCCACGACCGAGGATTCAATGAGAGACTAGAGTAAAACCCTAATTTTTCCGCTTAGGCCGACTTGTGTTGTAACTACCCTTTGGAGTTGTAAATTACTTGTAAACATTTATTTTGGGATCCCATGTACAGACTTAAACTTCTAAATGAAAGTAATTGTTCCTATGATCAAAAATTTTAAACCCTAATCTGTTAATTACACTTAGTTACACGTTTATATCCAAATGACTTGTTTAGCAAGTCCATCACTATTTAAAATACACAATGTAATGGTCTTGGCTATCCAGGGTGTTACAATTCGATCAAGGAAATTTTAGATCGAATGACCATAATTAAATGGACAAACCGGGGGCAGAAAGGTGACAAGACAATTGTCATAGTACTCGGGAACCCGAAAAAACGCCTAATCAAACTGAGACACGTGTCAAAGTAATCGAGAGGGTAGGTGGGAATGTTTCCCACAACAGAAGTGGTAAAACCTCAACAGTGTTTGTCAGAAGTAAAGGTGACGTCATACACGAGCAGAGGTTTGGGGGGCAAATGTTGTGCCTGAAAAATATGAGCTGACGTGTCCTGCTCGTGGTACAGCTAGAATTTATTTAATGAAGATATTCCTAGGTCCAAGATCATGGTACAATTTCCCTAATGAGTAGCTCGAGTTAAGCACAAGTCAGCGAGAGATCAAGAAGATCTATTAACCAGATCATTAGATTGCTTAGCTATAGCTAGAACCTCTCGATATTCTGATCGACATAACCCGAAAACCTTTATCTCGCGTTGTGTGCATTCAGCTCACTATCGACACAAGGAATGCACAGATTCGAATCACTAAAGACTCAGGATTTTATATGCATAATTAGAATATTGTAATCTTGCCTGATAAATGTATAATATATCAGGCAATCAATATATTGAATGTGTTAGGATTAACGCCCTAAGAGCATGTAAAGACATTTTATTCATTTAAATAAAAGTAGAATTTTACTATATTTGAATGTTATAATTACTATTTTAATTAAATTTTTACTAATATCAAGAAAATTCCTTATTCATTCATAAGAATATGATCTTGTATTAGTATGAAAAAATTAAGACCATATATAATAAATAAAATAGTCAGTAACATATTAAATTAAGAAATCTGTAATGAATGGTTACTAGTGCGATTTACTAAGCATCCAGGATGCAAGTGATCTAGATTCAGATTATTGATGTGGATAGAAATCTTAGTAAATGTGTTGTATATAATAGAGATTATATATGACAGGACTAATGAGAATTAATTATCTTTATAAATTTTTCGTTTGACAAAAATATTTAATTCTTATCATAATAGATGATCATTTGTAGGCCAGTCTAAATCCTGAGTATTCATGAACTCCTCTTTGTGTTTATTGGATCTTTTGATTCACTCATTAAGGTTTCTTAGTTTATTGAGGCAATGACTTTTGCTTCAGAGATTCAATATCATGAATGGCTCGGAACATGATTTACAATAATGGAATCCATAGTTTCCTAACGGATCGAATATTGGTTCCCTTAAGGGCTAATTCTAGAACTGAATAGTTATTGAGCTCATTTCAATAATTTGATTATAGATTAATTATTCGCTAGTGAATTAATCGTACTTAAGGATCATGAGGTAATTAGAAGGGTAAAATGGTAATCTTAACCAGCTATAATTAACGAACTAATACATGGAGGACAAAACTACATTTATTGATTATATCAATGGACCACAAGAGAAAACTCTGTAAATATAATTCTATACATACTTAGAGTGCAATTGCATATTTATAGTGGAGTAATCATCGAATTAATAAATAAGATTACTAGATTAAAGAGTTTAATTAATAATCTGGTTTATTGGAGCTTCGTATTATAGGTCCATGGTCCCCAGATCACATCTGTCCTACACTGTCAAGGGTAAGGATGTCAAAAGAAAGATTTGTAGAGAGAATGACTTAATTGTAAAGGAATTCATTTTCGGGCAGGAGGCCCATCATGCCGCCATCTCCGATCATCAGAACCCTGAGGTTCAACAGCGGCCGGGCAAGCAGCCAATAGCCCAAGATGACACTGGAAGTTCGGCACCCCGGCCACCTAATCCGAACCCAGATTTTTACACGGCGGTAGAAATGGAGAATGCACAGCTGAGGAGTCAGCTGGCGAAAGCTAACCAGCAGATTCGGGAGGTGTTGGCCCGATTAACCCCTCTTACAATCGACGCTAACGTCGGAAAGAGGCAAGGCGAGACTCATAAGTCCCACCGGGGTAATCGGTCCAGGCCTAGCCGGTCGGTCAGACCCCCGACATCAAACTCTACTCCCACATCGCACCACTGGGAGACCACTTTTGAGGAACCACCTAGGGCCGAGCAACAGTATAGCCGATCGGTCCGGACCTCAACTCCCAGCTCACTTCCACCCTCGAGTGCGCCCAGGAGGGCTTGAGGGAATTCTCGAAGGAGATCCGGGGAGGGCTCACAGCGACAGCCCGCCCCGGCCAACCGTCCAGCGCCTCGCTCAGACTGCCGAGCACAGGGCCCGGCGGAGGGTAGAGCGGAGCGGCCCCTACCTAACCTAATCTGCCCTGACGAGACCAGGATTGCATCCCCAGTTAGGCATTCTCCTTCACCGATTAGATATCCGTCTCCTCCTCGGCCAGTCTGAGATATTCCAGCTTATGGGAGCAGTAGGAGAAATCCACCTTCCACAGGGCCTTCCCATCGTAGCAGGGCGCCCAAAGAAGTCCCGAATCCTCCTCCCCAGAGGCGGGCTCCGAGCTTCTCAAATGGGTGCTATTGGACCGGAAGCCGTCGAAGTGACCTTTCTGGCGGAGACCTGCACCAACGCTTGAGCTCGGTACAGAGTCCTCAAGACGCCCCAAGGGACGACCTCCGAGATCGTCTAAACTACCAAAGAGGAGACCCGGTGGGAAACGGCAGCCGTGCTCGCCCAAGGGAAGACCTGCCCAAGGTACGCGACAGCGGGAATGTCCCATATAACCTGTCTCAAGATAGGAGGGACAATAACCCGCCAAACGTGTACAATGGATCTGGAGCTGTTGAACAACCCCGGAACAACCAAGGAAATCAGGACAAAACCCTTGAGCGCCTGGCTCAGATGGAGGAGCTAATGAGGAAGCTCCTGTTAGAGAAAGAAAAAGGCGAATATGATTCAGGGGACGAACTTGAGCTCTTAGCCTCCAGCATAGCGGCGACGGCATATCTGCCCGGTTTCTGTATGCCGCACTTGTCCAAAATCAACGGAGACGAAGATCCGTCAGATCATCTGGGTATGTTCAATACCTTGATGATGGCCCACAACATCGGCCCCGAGCTGAGATGTTTAATATTTCCCTCCACTTTGATTGGTCCGACCAGACAGTGGTTCAAATAGAGTAAAAAACAGTCAATCAGCTCGTGGAAAACTTTCTCTACTGACTTCAAGAGAGCATTCCGAGCTTCCCAGGCTACCCGCGTCAAGGCCAACACCCTGGCCAACGTAAGGCAACAACCCGATGAGCCTCTGAAGGCTTACCTGAGCAGATTTGCGAACGTCGCTGCTCGGGCCAGAGACGCAGATGACAGCTCTAAGCTCATGGCTTTGAGGACTGGAATCCTCGTCGGAGGGGGACTCTGGAATGAGATACAAAGGAAGGGAGTCAGCTTCGTAAACGAATTCCTAAATAGGTCCCAGGGGTGGATCAACCTGGAGGAGGCGCAAGCCTCAGCTGCAGGAACAAGTTAGGTCCCCGAGTAGCCCGCTGGAGTGGGAACGAAGGTCGTGACAGCGACCTAGACCGTTACACAGAATAACTAGTTTGGTGGAGGCAAGAGAAAGGGGAGCAGCGAGGGCAACCAGCACGGCCCAAAGAAGAACAAATCCGTAGAAAAATTTAAGCCGGTCTATGCGACTTATACGGAGCTCACCCACTCTAGGGAGAACATCTTCCTAGCAAATTCTGCTCGCCTCCCCTGGAAAAAGCCGGAGCCGTTAAAGCACCAGAAAGGAAAGCGAGACCCTTCCAAGTTTTGCCGGTTCCACAACGACATTGGCCACAATACCGATGACTGTAGACACCTGAAGGATGAGATCAAAACTCTCATCAGAGCCAGACCTTTGCCTCAATATGCACGGAATAGAGTTCCCGCAGGCCATCCAGCTCCGGAAGTCCCGGTCAGTCAGCCCGGGTCTCGGATAGATCAGGACGTCCCTCCTCCCGTGATAGGAGGAGAGATCTCCACGATCTCTGGAGGTCCTCATTTGGCTGGCACGAGTCGAGGTGCCCAAAATAGATACGTCAACAAACTTAAGGCTCATAATGGAGTGGAGTTCATCCCCGAGCGGCATCTGCCAAAGCAGCAGTGATTGGAGAGGCAACCAATCATTTTTATTGAAGAAGATGCAGCCATGTCCAGTTCCCTCATAACGACCCTCTGGTCGTAGCAGTGCAGCTTGGTAATCGAAGGGTTAGGAGATTGCTGGTCGATAATGGGAGCTCGGTAAACCTTCTATTCCAGTCCACGCTGGAGAAGATGGGTTTGTCTATCACCGAGCTGAAAGCAACCTCCATGATGCTTTATGGTTTCTCTGGAGAAGGATCGGCGGAAATAGGGACGATCGTGCTGGTGATCACCTTGGGAGAGGGACCTCAGACAGTCTCAAAACTCCTTGAGTTCATGGTCATCGACTGTCCCGCCACGTACAATGCCATTCTGGGTCGACCTACACTTATAGCTTTTGAAGCCATTACCTCCATCAGCCACCTCGCGCTGAAATTCCCCTCTTCCACGGGGATATGCATGGTCAGTGGCGATCAACTTGCTGCCAGGGAATGCTACAACATATCCATGAAGGGAAAGTTAAACCCCGGGCAGTTAACGATGACCGTCCAAGGTGGAGAAGAGGAATCTCAGGAACCTTTGCCTTATCCTGAGATTGGAAAACCTCAGAACGCCGAAGGGGAAAATATCATCCTGAGTGATGATATTGACCCCAGAGTAGGCGAGGATAAGTCCGAGCTCCAAGCTATCGAAGAGATCGAGGAGGTAAATATCGATCCACAGAATCCCTCACGGATGGTTAAGCTCGGGAAAAACCTCTGTAGCAAGAGGAAGGCGGAGCTGATCAAGTTCCTGCAGGAGAACCTGGATGTGTTCGCATGGTCACATGAGGATATGGTGGGAATCAGTCCAAGCGTTATGATGCACACCCTCCATTTAGTTAAGAGCGTGCCTGCGAAGTCCCAGAAACAGAGGCGCCTGGGAACAACTCGAGCTCAAGCCCTAGAAGAAGAAGTAGCCCAGCTTAAAAAGTGCAGCTTTATCCGCGAAGCTATGTTCCCGATCTGGGTCGCCAATCCTGTGTTGGTCCCGAGCCCAACGGGAAATGGCGGACCTGCATCGACTTCTCCGATCTGAACAAATCTTTCCCTAAAGACTGTTTTCCCTTGCCAAGGATCGACCAATTGGTAGATGCCACGGCGGGGCACGAGCTCATGTCCTTTATGGATGCGTAGTCGGGCTATAATCAGATCGCCATGAATCCAGCGGACCAGGAGCACACTAGCTTCATGACCCCAACTAACGTCTATTGTTACAAGGTCATGCCATTCGGGCTGAAGAACGCCGGTGCTACCTACCAGAGATTGGTGAACAGGATGTTTGCCAACCAGATCGGGAAGAACATGGAAGTGTACGTTGACGACATGCTGGTCAAGTCGAAAACTGTCGAGAACCATGTTTCCGACCTAGAGGAGTGCTTTAAGATACTAAGAGAGTACGACATGAGGCTTAACCCCGCAGAAGTGCACTTTCGGGGTCGCATCTAGAAAATTCCTGGGTTTCATTGTCAACACTAGAGGAATCGAGGCGAACACCGATAAGATCAGGTTGTTGCTCGAGCTGCCCTCACCTCGGTCGCGAAAGGACGTTCAAGGCCTGACAGGAAGGGTGGCAGCCCTTAATCGATTTATTTCTAAATCCACCGACAAGTGCCTGCCATTCTACAACCTACTCTGGGGGAATAAAAAGTTCAAATGGACAGAGGAGTGCGAACGTGCCTGTAACGACCCAAATTGCTAATAAGGCTTAAGGGCCTTGATTAGTGTGCCAGGAGGGCATGTTGGGATTTATGTGTGATTTTATGAGTTAAATGCATGGTTATGATTTAAAGCATGTTATTTGGCTATTTGTTTATCTGAGATGCATGACTATGTATATTAGTATGCATGTAGGCCCGGATCGTGTTAGAAGGGCGTAATTGTAATTTTGGCCATGATGGGCATAACTGTATTGATATGTGAATTGTACCGCGTGGGTGTGGTGTTATTATTGTGATGCACGTGCCGAGACGGTCCTAGAGAGCTAGTTAACTCAAGAGACACAACGGGATTTCTATACCCGGCTCGGGAGGAGCCTAGGGGTAATTTGGGGATTTTGTAACGTAGTTCTTGAGAGATTTTGGTGACTGGTAATTTGGTAACTTGTGTAACTGTTAGTAACCATAGAGAGTAACAGGTTTTGATGGTAAAATGGTAGAATTGTAATGGATAGGAAATGACAAGTAAGCCCTTGAGGTTTAGTTAGGAAAGGATAGGCAAGGAGGGGTAATGTGGTCATTTGGCAAGGGTAATAGACAAATTTCAGCTGGGTTATATGGGGTGAACGGTTTGGCATTTATCCATTTTGGAGGTTTTGTTTAAAATTTAGAAGAAGAAAGCTAGAAGGAGACCTAGGGCAAGAAGAAGAAGAGGAGTGAATGAGCTAAAACTTGAGACTTAGGAGATGAATCAAGGGTGCATAGGGTTGGATTCTTCATTCAAGGTAAGGATTCTAAGTAAATTTAAGGCTTATTTCTGTTATGGTTTGAGGAATTTAAGCATGATTTAAGTTTGGTTTTGGGTTTTATATTTTCTGAAGTTGAAAATCAAAGGTGTGGATTTTGGGGATTTGATTGTGTGTTTGGGTTTCTTTGATTGTGTTTCTGAGTTGTTAAATGGTCTATGTGGGGTTTTGAATTGATTTTGGGGCTTAGGTGTGAGTTTGGGAGTGTTTTGGATGATGAAATGCAGGGGAAAAACCCAGTTTTTCTGGGTTCGCGAAGGAGCGCCGCGGTCCTGTTCTTAGGCGCCGCGGCGCAAGGCTGTTTACAGCCAAGGAGCTCTCTGACTTCGCTGGGCGCCGCGGCCCTTGCGGGTAGCGCCGCGGCGCTACGCCTTTTCAGGATGGGAAGTTTTGCATTTTTGGGCATTTGTTCCGGGGGTTCGGGGGATGTTTCCGATGAGTTGTTTTAGGAATTTGGGAGTCTCGAGAGTGTGGGATTGGTCCCGGGAAGTGGGTATGAATTGATTAGTATTAAAGGACGTTTCATGTGTGTTGTGACTAGGATATTGGAGAGGCTCGTGCTAGAGGACCGTGCTCGCGGCTTTAGTGCATCAGGAAGCTCGGAGTATAGGTAAGAAAACTATAACACCCGTAGGATAGGGCATGGGCCCATAGTGTGATTGCGGGGCACGGCCCTATATTGCATGTTGCATGATGAGATGATTGCCGGGCATGGCCCTATATTGCATTACATGTTAGGGTGCAGATTTAAATGAATTGATATTTGTTTGAATGTTGTTTGATTTATGCTATATATGATTATAGTGAAATGAACGGCTATGGCCGAGGGCGGCAAGGCCGAGAATGGCAGCGGGGCCGGAAGTAACACCTAGCACATGGGATGCTATGGTCAAGGTAGGACCCAGGGGATACGGGTGGTATCCCTACGGTGAAGACCGAGACCCCAGGCTTCGGTAAGGCTTCGGGGGCGGCATGGCCGTGTTTGCTTAGTCTAATGGTTGACTTGTTTATATGTGGATTATCTGTTATGATAAACTGTATAAATTGCATATGTTATGCTCTGCATGAGTTTTCTTGCTGGGCTTCGGCTCACGGGTGCTCCGTGTTGCAGGTAAGGGCAATGACTGAGTCAACCAACCATGAGTACGGAGAGCATGAAGCGACGCGTACATGTTTGGCCTGCCCGACTGCTTTGGTTGGGGGTTTATTCGAAAATGGCTGTAATACTCTATGATTTTATAACTGATCAATTGTAAACTTACTTTAAGATGTAAATAGTTTTCAAACCTTATTTTGGGATCCCAAATGTTTAATACTAGAAGTTTTATTGAAACAACGCATTTTTCAAAGATTACAGCCTTAACTTTTAATTAGTCACACTTTTGTTTCAAAACCTCGGTTAGCGAGTTCATTGCACACTGTTTTGTCTTACAACTCACTTAGTAACAGCTCTAAGGAAGTAGGGCGTTACAGTGCCTTTCTCGACCTAAAAGCACATCTGGCCGAGCCGCCCATATTGTCCAAACCAACGGCAGGAGAGCCTCTTTTCCTTTACCTAGCTGTCACAGAAGATGCAACTAGTGCCGTATTGGTCCGAGAAGAGGACCGGGTTCAAAAACCAGTCTATTGCATCAGCAAGAGGCTTCTCGAAGCTGAGTACCGATATCCGTTGATGGAAAAGATGGCGTTCTGTCTCATCACGGCCTCCCGAAAGCTGAGGCCGTATTTCCAATCCCACTCAATACATGTCATAACCAATCAACCTTTAAGGCAGGTTTTGTAAAAACCTGAAGCATCGAGACGTCTGTTGAAATGGGCTATTGAGCTCAGCTAGTTTGAGATTTTATACACTTCGCGAACTGCAATAAAAAGCCAGGCCCTGGCTGATTTTGTGGCAGAATGTACAGGATTCCGGGAAGATCCTGTGGAAGATTCACCCCAGGTCACCTCGGCCCAGGCGTCATGGAAGATCTTCGTAGATGGCTCATCTAATGAGAACGGCTCCGGGGTTGGAATCATTTTGATATCCCCAGAAGGACATAGATTCCACTCGGCGTTGAGATTCGGATTCAAGGCTTCCAACAATGAGGCCGAATACGAAGCTCTACTGGCCGGGCTAAGGGTGGCCCAAGAGCTGAAGGCCAGCTTCGTTCAGTGCTTCAGTGATTCCCAGCTCGTGGTAAACCAGGTGCTAGGTGAATATCAACCACGGGGAACCAAGATGGCTGCTTACTTGGCCACGGTAAAAGTCGAGCTGTCCGCATTCGAACGGGGCTCAGTCGGGCAGATACCTCGGGAACAGAATGCCAACGCAAACGCCCTCACCAAGCTCGCTACCTCCGGGGAGATGGAGACTTTGGGGTTAGTACCGGTAGAGTTCTTGGAAAAACCAAGCATAGAATTCGTGGCGGAGGTCGAGATGATCGACACCAGACCGACCTGGATGACCCCCATCCTCGAATATCTCACCGAAGGAAAGTTACCGGAAGAGCGTAATGACGCAAGGCGGGTACTTTACCAAGCTCCAAGATATACGGTGGTAGATGGTCTATTATACCGGCGTGGGCAATCCTTGCCTCTCCTGCGATGTTATCTGCCAGGTGAAGCAAAGACCATTTTGCAAGAAGTGCACAAGGGTTTTTGCGGAGATCACACTGGGGGGGGAAAGCTTGGCCATGAAGATCTTAAGGCAAGGATATTACTGGCCCACTCTGTCAAAAGACTCGATCTCTTACGTCAAGAAATGTGACAAGTGTCAGCGATTCGCCATAGTTGCCCAAGCTCCCCCAGTCGAGCGGAAGATGATCTCATCCCCATGGCCATTCCCGGTCTGGGGAATCGACTTGGTTGGCGCCCTCCCTACTGGAAATGGAGGTGTCCGTTACGTGGTGGTAGCTATCGACTACTTCACCAAGTGGGCTGAGGCAGAGCCCTTGGCAACGATCACTTCCAAGAGAGTCCTCGACTTCGTGGTCAAAAGCATTATCTGTCGGTTCGGGCTGCCAAAAAAGATCTTATCAGACAATGGAACGCAATTTGACAGCGACCTTTTCACTAAAGGCATTGTGAAAAGCTTCTCCTCTGTGGCCTATCCCTAGGCAAATGGGCAGGTCGTGTCCGTCAATAAGACACTAAAGGCGAGCCTTAAGAAGATACTGGACGAAGCCAAGGGAATCTGGCCAAAATAGTTCCCCCAGGTACTTTGGGCATACCGAACCTCACATCGAACTCCTACAGGTCATACTCCTTTCTCCCTAGCTTTTGGGAGTGAGGCAGTCCTTCCTGTCGAGATAAAGGTATCTTCGCATAGAGTCCAGGCGTATGACCAGGACCGCAATCATGAACTGCTTTGCACATCCCTCGACCCGATTGATGAAAGACGAGAAGATTCACAGCTCCAGCTCGCGCATTACCAGCAAAAAATCACTCGTTATTTCAACTCAAAGGTCAAAAAGCGTGCCTTTAGCATTGGCGATCTGGTCCTCAGGAGAGTCTTTTTAGCTAGTAAGGACCCCAAAGACGGAGTATTGGGACCGAACTGGGAAGGGTCGTACCAAGTAATCGAGGTCATAAAGGAAGGAGCCTACAAATTAGCTCGGCTTAATGGAGAAGCAGTCCCACGAACTTGGAACACCATCCATTTGAAGAAATATTATCAGTAATACCCTTGTAAGGCTTACTCAGAAAGGCCATTTTTTGTTTATTAAGCAATGAGAATTAAATCTTTTTTTCATTATTGTGTATATTTGCGAATGTAATCTCAAGTAACCACGAAAGACCCTTTCCTAATTACTTGGGGGGCATATGGTGCCTGGATACAACCAGGTCGCCTTAAAGACTTAGAAGTTGATTCAAATCGATTGATCGATGTTTTTCTTAAAAAACACGAGATATTGATAAAGGATTAACGCAAACTAAGTCGTATCCTGGATATAACCAGGTCATTCTAATAAACTTAGAAGTTAATTCAAATTGACTGATCGGTGTTTTTCTTAAAAAGCACAAGATATTAGTCAAGAATTAACACGAACTAAGTTTTCAAATTAATTTCTTGGATGTAACCAGGTCCTAAAACTTAGAAGTTAATTAAAATTGACTGATTGGTGTTTTTCTTAAAGCACAAGATATTAGTCAAGAATTGACACGAACTAAGTTTTCAAATTAATGTCCTGGATGTAACCAGGTCCCAAAACTTAGAAGTTAATTCAAATTGATTGATCGGTGTTTTTCTTAAAAAGCACAAGATATTAGTCAAGAATGATCACGAACTAAGTTTTCAAATTAATGTCCTGGATGTAACCAGGTCCTAAAACTTAGAAGTTAATTCAAATTGATTGATCGTTGTTTTTCTTAAAAAGCACGAGATATTAATCGAAAATTAACGCGAGCTAAGTTTTTAAAGTAATGTCCAGGATGCAACCAGGACTTATCTTAGAAGTTGGTTCAAAATTGATTAACATGTTTTTTCCTAGAAAAGCATAAAATGTCAATCACAGCGCCAACAAAAAATGAAGACTATTACCAAAATGCATAAAGGCAAAAGGAGGTAAATCAATTAAAAGAAAAAAATTGATAAAGCCAATTGTCTCGAGGTTAGAAAAACCTCATACAAAGTTATAAAAAAAATATGTGTTCGAAGGGTAAAAAGAAAAAAAAAAGTCCTAGGCCCCGCCAGGCTGCTCCGATGAGGTCACCACCTCGCCCTCCTGCTCGGTGGCTGCGGAGGTCTCCCTGGTCTCAGAGGGCGCCTCTGGCTGAAGGCGAGCTTTGAACATCTCCAGGAAGTTGTCCCATGCATCCGCCCCCAGAAAGGAGAAGTCACCATCTGGGTTATAGACCCAACAATGGTACAGCATAGCCTCCATGGAGGAGCTAGCGATTGCCCTCTCCGTCGCCAGGGCGGCCTTAGCCTCCTCGGCCTCGGCCTCAGCCTTCGCGGGGTCCAGTGCGGCCTGAGCGGCCCTAGCCTCCTCAAGCTCAGTCCTCGCTGCGGCTAGGGCAGCCTTGGTAGCCTCGGCCTCCTGCAACTTAGGTTGAGATGCGTCCAGCTCGGCCTGCGCAGTCGCCAGGGCATCCTTGGCATCCTGTTCCTGCTTTTGGGCAGTCTTAATGGCAACCAAAGTTTTCTGGTGCTCGTCCCTCATATCCTCGAGTCGAGCCCTAGATCGGGATATGCTCCGATGGAGAGCCAAGGCACCCTGCAAGGCTTAAAGATGATAAGGCAACTGCCTTAGAGGAAAAAACGAACATGTGATGCATAATGAGCAAGGGATACAAATGGAAAGGCCAACTTACCGTGAGAGCCATCCCAGCGAAGACTCCATCACATTCTCCGGGCTCCTTGTCTCGATCGCCCGCAGGTCCCTCTCGGCGGCATTGTAGTAATGGTCCACGGTGTAGCTCCCCGTCTCGTAGACCGTCCCCCGAAAGACGTCGGGGACCTTCTCCAGAGCCCAGGGGTTCACCGGGACGCGCACCTCGGGGGTTGTGGTTGACAAGGTCCCGGGGGGCACCTTTGTTTCCCGAGCAGGGTCGGGAACTCGAGGGGGAGGAGGAGGCATCTTCATTGCAGGAGGGGGCGGAGGCACTTTCTCCTGAGCTGCCGGAGACTAGTTTTTCCCCTTTGCAGGGGACTTAGAGGTACTCCTGATGGCCTTCATCGCCAGCCAGAGCTTTTTCACCATGGGCCCGGAGGCCCCAAAGGAAGGGTTCCCTCCAGGGAACATAGCTCGCAGATCGTTGCTCCCGGGCTGAGACATATCCTCTGGCAAAACAAGTAAAAATATTTATGCAAGACAACCAAAGTTAAAGGGAAAATAGATCTCAAGTATGTATTGAAAGGGATCCTACCCTCCGAGCTAGAGGAGGAATCTATGGTCACGACCACCGGCCCCGGAGCTGTAGCGGGGGAATCTAGGATAATGACTTCCCGGGCTGGAAGAGGCTCTGGGTCAGAATCTGGCTCGGGACTAGACTCTTCTACGTATTGCCTAAGACCCGGAGCTTCTATACCCTCCCGAAGGGAGGGCCACGACCGAAGATTTGTCCCATACTCCTCAAAAAAGACCGACCTAAAAGCTATGGTGTTATCTACGACTACAGTGCCCCTAGGGCGGCTACTTTCGTAATCCAGCACGAGCTGGTCGACGCATTGGAGTAAGGTTACGTCGCGGTCTGGGTCACTTCGATGGCGATGAACGGGCTGGCTGGGATTGAACCTAGCTAACCGAAGGTCTGCAGTGGCCCTATCTAAGTCCCTAAACATATAAGGATTACCTTTCCCGGAGGGATCGGCTGCTGCTCTGGACCGGGCTCTCTCCACGTCTATTTCTTGGGCGACCTCCAGCGCCTGCTTTCTCCTCATCCTCTTCTTCTCCCGCGGCCTCCTCCTTAGGGATGGGTGCCATCTCACGGGCTGGAGGGAGGCCCCGTGGTCTCCTCAAGGCCAAAGTCTGGCCTGGGGAGATTAGCTTGCATGCCAGCATCTTCTCGTCTGATACGAGCTGGCGATAGTCCTTTTCGCTGGGGGACAGCCCTGCCAGTGTCTCGTATTGACCCTTGAGGGTCACAAACTTGGCCGTCCTCGCGAAAATGGCTGCACGATTGTTTCTAAGTCAGGAACTAATAAATGAAGCTAATCAATAGTCAACTTACGAGCTAAGAGTAAAGGGTACTTACGAGGGCGGTTGAAATAGTGATATTCGCAATTGCGAAACCCCTTGGACATGAAGAACTGGTCTTTAAAGTCGTTGGGGTGGCTGGGCAGCTCGATGACCGCAGCCGTGTTTGGAAAATAGGTCAGATAGTAGAACCCGTCGCCTCACCCCCTCTGCTCCGAGCTGGCCTTGAGGCAGAAAAAGTAAAGGATGTCCGCAGGCATGGGGACCTCCCATTCCTACTTCAGGAATAAATATCTCAACCCCGCTAACAAACGGTAGGAGTTAGGGGGGAGCTGGAAAGGAGCCAACTTCACGTAGTTGAGAAAATTCGCGAAGTACTGGTCCAGCGGAAGGAAGGCCCCAGCCTTGAAGTGCTCATCACTCCAGGCCGCGTATTCCTCATCAAGCGACGTGTAGCTCCGCTCACCTTCTAGGGGAGGTCGGGCATTTAGGGCACCCCTCCCAATCTCAATATTGTGGGAAAGGAATATCTTATTCACTTTCCCCTGGTGGGTGAACTTCGAGACGATCCTCTCGGCCTCGAAGAAAGCGTCGGGCCCCACCTCGAGCTCCTGCTCCACGGCCGGACCAAAAATGGGGATTGGAGAGTCCATGACCACCTCCTTTCCTTTGGCTTGCTGTGAAGACGAGCTGCCAGCAGTCTTCTTAGAGGCGTTCTTCTTTGGTCCCATCTGGTCGCCTAGCGAACAAAAGAAGAAAATTTAGAAAAGGTGACCTAAGCATAAGAAAGAGTCTGACGCGAAGTGTTTCCTTTACATGGGCTGAGGTAATCTTAGCTCGTGGAGAGTGAGACCACGTGGTTCTATGAACACGCGCCTGTGCTCCCAACGGATCCCCGATTACTCAGAATCCGTGTGTCAGGAGGGTCAGAATAAAAAAGGTTGCCTTGGAAGGAAAGTTTCAGTAGGCAAACAGTGCAAAACCGCCTGTGAAGTGTGTCCCCTAAGCTACCTGGTTTTGCACCCTAAAAGCTGGTTATTTCAAACAGGCCTACAAAATTTCTACCCAAAAAATTTCCCCAGAAAGTGTACCCTTTGAGTCCTATTCCTAAATGGTTTTTCTACGGTCGATGCCCTGAAACCTACGCCTATCATATCCACAAAAACCAGTAGGATAATGCATGCGGTTACAGAAACAATTTACCTAAGCAATAGTGAAAAGGAAATTTAAAGAATGCATAAGCGGAGAACTTAAAGAATGTTTTGCTGTGAAGAGGCTGAAAGGGTCATCTGGGTTGGAGTCCTGTTGAAATTGCTGGTGCCAAAGTCTCAAAGGAGCTCTCGCGCCTGAACTTATGGAACGCTGGGAACAGTAACCGAAACAAAGGGAGGGTTTTTTCTTTTCGCAACTGAGAAGGAAGAATGTAACGCCCTACTACCTTAGAGCCGTTACTAAGTGAGTTTAAAACGGAAATTGTGCATCTAACTGACTAAACGAGGTTTCTAAAACCAAAAGTGTGATTTGATCAGAAGTTAAGGCTGTAGTCTTTGAAAATGCTTAGTTTCATTAAAAACGTTAAGTATCAAACATCCGAGATCCCAAAATAAGGTTTACAAAATATTTACAACTCAAAAATAGATTTACACTGGTTAACTACCAAAAGAATAAGTTAATACAGCCATATACAAAATGCCCCCAACCAAAGCAGTCGGGCAGGCCGAACATGTACACGCCACCCCCACACTCTCCATACTCATGGCCGGTTGACTGACTCTTTGCTTTTACCTGCAACACGGAGCACCCGTGAGCCGAAGCCCAGCAAGAAAACTCAAACAGTACATAACATATGCATAAAATATAGCTGACATATAATCCACTGATAAATAGGAAAACCATCAGACTGAACAAGCACGACCATGCCGCCCCAGAGGCCTTACCAAAGCCTGGGGTCTCGGTCTTTACCGTAAGGATAACTCATGTATCCATTGGGTCCCACCCTGGCTATAAGCACTCCATGTGCTAAGTGTTACTTCCGGCCTCAAGGCCGTTCTCGGCCTTCGCCGCTCTCGGCCTTAGCCGTTCATTTCATTATTATCATACATATAGTACATTTCGAAATAATCATTCAAACATATAATAATTCATTTAAGGTTATACATTTGCACGTAATACAATCTAGGGCGATGCCCTGCAATAACACTGTGAGCCCCTGCCCTGATCTCGGGTGTTACGGTTTTCTTACCTTTCAATTCGATAGCCTTGATCACCTGACTCCTCGAGCACGATCCTACTCAAGCCCTAGCGCTCACCTAAGCAAAATCCATAAGTCAAAGTCATTACCAAACCTCAAGTCCAAAACCTAGCCTCGGGACCAATCCTGAGCTCCCGGGAAGCCCTAGATCCACAAAACAAGGTGGTGGAATCGAGCCCTAGGTCAAAATCCCTCAACGAAAGCCCAAAAACCCCTTTCTGTGAACAGTGCAACGCTACAGCGCTCTTAAGAGGGCGCTGTAGCGCTACAAGCAGAAAAACACATCCCCAGAAACAGGGCCTAGCGCTACAGCGCCCAAAGACTAGCGCTGTAGCGCTAGTTGCAGGCTGGCAACACCAAAAATCGTTTTCTGCGATTTCTTTCAACCATTTCAACCCCAAACTTGTCCAAATCTTTCCCAAGCCCAAAAACAAACTTATCAACACCTCACACTCATCCCAAGCATCCCATGAACTCATAACCCAAGCTCAAGCAACCCAAAACTCAAGATCCACCATAATGAACCCTAAACCCAGAAATTCAGTCAAACATCAAAGTTAAGGACTTAGAAATCATACCGTGGATGGAAGTTCGACCTTGAGTTGAACCCTAGACCTCCTTAGCTTGATCCTTCTCAATCTTGACCTGATTTCCCAAAAATCCCCATCTATTTAGCTTAAATACATAGCTCAAACCAGACAAACCCTAAAACTGAAATTTCCAAGAACTTACCTCAAATTTCTGATGTGTTCTTGCTAATCCCTTGCCAATCCTCAAGTCTAGCTTAGGATCCTTGATGCTCAGCCTACCCTAGCTCTCCACTGAGCTTAACTCCAAGAAAAATGAAGGGAAATGGTGGGAGAACCACAAACCGATCCTTTGAAACAAAACCCCTCTGTTTTCTCTCTTTTCCTTTTTCTTCCTTCTTTCTTTCTTTTTCAGCCTTAACTCTTTTTATACCAATTCCACTAAGTATAAAGCTCCCTTTAACTTATCTCTAACAAGCCTAATGACCAAAATGCCCTCCCTAATAATTCTAAACCTTTTTGCCCATGTAGGGACATTTTAGTCATATTACCCAAATTCCCACTAATTCCTCAAGTGTTCCTAATAATTTCTCGCTTGCTACCCAATACCTGATTAATCACCAAATATACATTCCTCATCATCAAGATTAACCTCAATATACTTTCCAAATTCTCATTTAAACTCCCCAGGCTTAACTCAAGTCGGGTATAAATTCCCGCTTTGACTTTTCCGCTAACTCGCTCATTCTAGGATCGTCTCGAGTCACAGATCACAGATATCAACACAGTCATGCCCAAAACGGCCAAATTACAATTATGCTCTTCCTAAGATAATCAGGTCTACATGCATACTAATTCACATAGTCATGCATCTCAAATAATCAAATAGTCATATAACATGCATTAAATCATAATCATGCATTTAACTCATTAAAGTCACACAAAAAATCCCATTATGCCCTCCAGGCACACTATTCAAGGCCCTTAAGCCTTACTAGCGAATTTGGGTCGTTACAAAGAAGAAGGTGAGAAAATAAGAAAATTTCCAAATGAACGGGTGGCCAATGCGTAATGTGGCCACCCCTTTTATATACGTAAGAGGCCAAGTGAGGAGGGGCGTTGGATTGCCTTGATGTAGGATACGAGGATCTCTACTTGAAAGGCGGAACGATGGCCGAGTATAGGCTAGGCCATTTAATGCGGTTCTCGGAAGACGTACCGTCACCAACCACGATGCTCCACGTATTCGATGCCTGCGTAATGGGCGGGATGTGAAGAGTCCACAAGGAAGCCTAAAAGCCCCCACTGTGGCCCCAGGTGACGTCGTATGCCACGAGCAGGGGCTTGGGGGGCAAATGTACGCCCTAATTCTCCAACGGACTATTAGCGAGCTGAGGTATGGCATAATTATTTATCAGCCACGTGGATGACATGTACCCGGAGCTGCTGTTACCAGGTCCCACCTCTTTAGCTCGAGGAGACCAAAGGCTTATAAAGGTTACTAAGGAGCCGTGTCAGAGGTATAGACACTGCGGGTTAAGAAGACATCCAACTCGAGGTACGAGCTTGAGTTGGAAGCTGTGACCCTTTATAAAGTCAACCAAGCAATGTAAACATGCATATATCAGACATCACGTGTCTGATATATCCCTAAATTCTCGGACACGCAGCATAAACGTGCGTGTTCAGGCACCCACGACTGGGTTGGGCCGTGTGGCCCATTATCCCCGTTACCTATTGATTAGACCACACTTCATTTGTCAGGTTTTAGGAATTAATCATGAATGTCACAGAAGTGACATGATGGATAAGAAGGTCACGGGATGGCCCCCCTCGCCAATCCCCAGGTGCCCTCTCCTATAAATATGGAGACCCTTGGAGTTGCAAAGGGTTGGATTCTATTGTGTAAAGAAATACCCTATAAAGAATACCAGAAAACTAGCAATAATATTGGCTGGTGGAGTAGAAGGATTTTAACCTTTGAACCACCTAAAAAAGTATTCGTATCACCATTTCATTTCAAGATCATTCATCTGTTACGGCTCATTACTTAGCACTAATCCCACTTGCTTATTCTATTAATTACCTGTTGGCGAAGAACCGCGTCAACAATATGTATGCTCCTGGCTGGTATTAATAAATTTTTTAAAAGACTCATTCTGTTGCGTAACTCTGATTTACACTTTTAATACCAACAATTCATACCAGAGCAGTCTGCATATATATATATTAAATATTGTGTGGGTTTCTTGCATTTGTTATTTTCATGTTGATATGTATATTGAATTAATGGATGTATTTTTGAATGTATGGTTGAATGATGGATGGTTAATTATATGGTGTTATTGGGTTAGGATTTTGAATTTCTAGATCTTGTGTAAGCCCTATGATGGTGCCTTTGGGATAGCTATGATCATAGCGTACCACCAAATGATCCACACACTGAAGGAGGGTTGTGTTTAGGTCTAGATTAGTAGGGTGACGACTAATGAGCTGGTTAGGGTTAAATTGAATTAGCCTATAACTTGCAGCAGCCCGATCTAACTCTCTGTAAGGGTATGGGTTACCTTGGCTGGAGGGGTTGACTGCTGCCCCAGATGCAACTCGCTCATGATCAGGCCCTTGAATATCTTCATGAGCTCGCCTTTTACGCATAAGTGACGCCACATTATCTTCCTCCTCGGTGTCCTCATTGGCTGGCAAGGCCTCTTGAGAAAGGGGGAGCTTGGGGATAACTAGAAGAGGAGCTCAGATCCTAAGAGATAATGTCTGGCCCTTGCTAACCAGTTTGCAAGCCACCATGGTGGTGTCGTTCACAATATGACAATAGTCTTTCTCCCTGGGAGGACGACTAGACAGGGTATCATACTGACCCTCGAGGGTCACAGACCGCTCTATCCTCGCAAATATAGCTACACAAAGAGCGAACTCAGTCATAACTTTTTTTGAAAATTTTTTATATATAATGCACAAATGACAAAAGTTTACGTGCTGAATTCACAAAGATAGAAGACTTACGATGATGGTTAAAGTATCGATGCTTGCAGTTCTTGAACCCATTTGACATAAATAATTTATCTTTATAGTCATTTGGGTGGCTGTGAAGGTCAATGACAGAGGCGAAGTTTGGGAAACGAGCGAGGTAGTAAAATCTGTCACCTCGCCCTTTCTGGTTGGGACTGGTGTTGAGGAAGAAGAAGTACATGATGTCTATTGGAGTGGGGAGCTCCCACTCGTGCCTCAGAAAAAAAATATTTTAACACCTCCAAAAGCCTGTATGAGTTTGGGGGGAGCTGGAAAAGAGCCAGTTTGATGTAGTTAAGAAAGTCTACGAAATACTGGTCCAGTGGGAGGAAGGCACCGACCTTCAGGTGCTTAATGCTCCTAGCCCCATAGTCCTCTTGGAGAGGGGTGCAACTCCATTCTCCCTCAAGCGCATGTCGAGCGACAAGACCTTCAGCTCCCATCTCAATCCTGTGACTCATCAGGTTCTTGTTCACTTTCCCCTGAGTCGTTATCCAAGAGACTATATGCTCGGCCTCAAAGAATGCGTTGGGGTCGACTACATTCTCTGTCTCCACCACAGAACCATAGTGAGGGATGGGATAATCAGAGGTGATCTGCTTGCCTCTATCTTTGTTTTGAGTAGAGGAGCTCGCAATATTCTTCTTTGTGGGTGCCATGATTCAGATCGCCTGACGACAAAGCGGCCTATTAGTAGGCGACCTAAGATGGTTTCTAGCTACGATTATAGAGGTATGGAATATCAAAGGTTTAATTGGTTTACTTTCAATATTTGAAAGTTTATACAAGCTAAGATTTTCCCTTGCCTCAACGTGTGGTCCTACGCGGGGTCCTAGGCCACACGCCTCGATATCTTAAAATTCCCAGATACTTCGGGATTCGAGTGTCAGATCCGTCAGACCCCACTACCTTCCTTTTGAAAGCGGTTTAATGCAAAACTGCCGAAGGAATCGTAACCTTTAAGCTACCTAGGATTAAACCTAAAACCCCTTCAGCTTCTACACCCTAAATAGGTATATGGACCGATTTACCATAAGAATTTTCTCAGAAAAATCCAGAAAATATGCCCAGTTTTTAGAGTACCTTACTTCTAAACGAATCTGATTTCATTCATCTAGCCTAAACAGAATCCTATTTCCCATTTACACTCAGACGTAACCTAAAAGATATTGAGCAAAGAGCATTTTTTCGAAGTAAAACAAAAACTCACAGGAAAATAAAGAATCGAAAAATTCAAACCAGATGAAGAAATACTTACAGATTATATGCTCGTTCAAGGAAGATGTTGACACGTCCACAGGAAAGTTCTTTGAAAGCTTTTGAAATTTTGAAAGTCGATGGAGGGATTTTGGGAGATTTTGGAGAAGAAAAATGGAAACTTGGGTTTTTGAAAAGGGAATTTTTTGAATGCAAAGGTGCTGAAGTTTCAGGTTTGATCATCATATTTATAAGTAAACTGCAGAAATTAATCTGGGCCATCCGATTGGGCTATTTCGAGATTCGAAGGCCAAGTTAAATGAACCATACGACGGAAAAAAGTTGACAGGACAATTTTCTTGGTCCTCGAAACCCGAATGGACGCCAATTGCAGGAAGCTACGGGTCCAATACTTGAGTAGTGGGCAGGCATGATTTTATATGGCAGAGGTCTAAAAGGCCCTACTGTGCATGTCAGAAAGTGACGACATCAACCACGAGCAGGAGCTTGGGGGCAAATGTTGTAATTAGCGCGAGTTCAATTATTCAGCTCGGGTACGCTGGCAGATGAATGTATGGAAAAATAACGAAGTAGAATATCTGGTTAACAATGGTGTGAACGGCTCGAGTTTGGGGGTTCGACAACACGATACATCCAACTTTGTGCGCTCTGAGCTTACTACGAGCTAGGGTTCAAATAGTCATTGAACACGAGCTCGGGTGAGATATTCAGCTCGAGAGAACCTGGAGACTCCTTATACACTCATTAATGCCCAAGTTGTATCACATATCTATCATTTATTATCCTTGATATCAGAAGTATATTTATTCGAGTATAAAATCATATCCCAATGTAAATGGTAATAATCTATATTAATTATATACCTTATTTATTCTTGCGGTTACCCAAACCTGTCCATGGAATTCCCCTATAAATACTAGGAATATTGGACAGGAAAAAGGGGTGGTCATTTTTGTGTTACCAAAACTCTGCAGTAATTGAGAGAGAAAAGTAATAATATTGACTCATGGACTAGGTGTATTTTAACCACTGAACCATGTAAAAGTTGCGCGTGTTCGAGAGAGTGTTTACAATTTCATTACGGTTTATAATCTAGCACTAATCTACCTGTTTAATTTCTTAATACGGTGTTGGTGAAAAACCACGGCAACAGGTTCACTATGTCACAATGTTGTATGTTTAGTGCAATATTATCTAGTAATATTAGCTCAGGATTGGATCCCCTTCTAAAGTCTCTATTGTATCAACTAAAAACCTATTGTACAACTATTCGAGACTCTGCGATACTATTTCTGCTCTAGGTGAATAGGGACATGAGAAATTTTCCTTATGTCATGATTAGGTATGCATTGTAACACCCTACTACCCAGGAACCGTTACGTTGTGCATTTTAAACAGTGCTAAACTCGCTAATCGAGTCATTTGGCCATAATCGTGTAACTAAGTGCGACTAATAGTTTAAGGTTAAAATTTTTGGTCAAAGATACAACATTTCACTAAAATGTTTACTGTATACATTGGGATCCCAAAATATATTTTAAAGGTTAATTACAATAAAAGAGTTACAACCAACTGACCTAAGCGGCAAAATAGGGTTTAACCCTAGTTCCTCTATAAACCCTTGGCTATGGTGGTCGAGCAATCACATATGTACACATCATCACCTAAGCTCTCCAACTCAAGGATGGTCCAGCTTTCTTTTGCATTTACCTGCACTGCATAGCACTCATGAGCCGAAGCTCAGCAAGAAAACTCAACATGCTCATAAACAAATAATAATATGTCACTAAATCATAATAAGCATGCCTAGCAATAATAACCCTATTCATGCATGCAGGCAAGTCCAAATAAATGATTATGGGATCCTGCACCATAAATAGATGACTAATGAGTCTATCTTTGGGGACCCGAGCCCTGATTAGATGACTAATGAGTCTATCATTGGGTAGGTGACTAATGAGTCACTCTTTGGGTAGGTGACTAACGAGTCACTCTCTGGGGCTCTGCGCCCTAAGCCATATGATATTTCAGTCACTTGGACCAAATCCTAGCCTCTGGGATGTCGAATCCTACTCAACTGGGTAGTAGGATCGATCCCAGACCTTAAGAGTTAAATTTCCACGACTAAAAACCAAATCTCAGAAAAAATGCACAGGCTGGTCGCGACTTGACCCTGAGGGTCACGACTTGCTCCCAAGACAGAGAGCCTCTGCCTGGGCTTCAAGGTGCGGGCTGTGACTTGGACCCCCTTTAGTTGCGGCACGCCCCCCAGGCAGAGCCCTCCTGGCTCTTGGTTCATCCAGGTCGTGACTTGCTAGAACAAGGTCGCGACTTGACCACGAAACCAGCCATTTCCTATGGTTTTTCTCATTTAAAATCCTCCAAAAACCTTTCCAAACACATCCAAATCCCAAAATCAAAGTTGCCAAACATCCTAATTATCCAAAACCATTAAAACCCAAGTCTCAAACCATCCAAAAACTCATCAAAACATAAAATCCAATCAAATCTTAAAAACTTGAAACTTAAAACTTGGATTGCCTCTGATTGAGTCGGTTCCCAAATAAATCATCCGGCTAATAAGCTTCTAATCTTCCCTAGAATCGCTATGCCTAAATCCTTGCTTGAATCCGAGTCCTAAAATTCGAGTTTCCTTCGAAAATGTGATCGGGTGTCAAAAAGGGAACGAGAGGGAGAGAGAACGTTCTGAACGTTCTTTTTTATAATTCTAACAGGTTACTTCAAGCTTAAGTAACCTCACACAAATCTTAATGCCCGGGGTGCCAAAAATGCCCCCGGGTAAAATAGTTAAAATTCCCAAAAGTTCCCCTTGATCTCACTAACTCCCAATTTATCATCAAATATTTAGTCCCATTATTCAATATTCGGTAATATGCTAAATACCCAAAATACCCCTTGAATCACTCCGAGTCAAGTATGGGTCCCGTTGTGACTTTCCCTCTAGCTTGCTCCCTAGGATCGTCTTGTGCTGAGTAACCTAAACATATTCACATAGTAATGTAGTACCACACACATACCACATATATGCCAAATATACCTATAACGAGCCAAATTATGAAAATTGCCCAATTAAACAGAAATAGGCCCACATGCATATTTAATATACCTAAACATGCATATTGTACGCCCTGGATTTCCCACGGGCTGATTAGCAAGCCGAGCTGCGGCCTAACCATGATTACCTCATGAACAACCCCAATACCGGAGCTTCTGTCTCGAGGTCGTACCTCCTTAGCTTGGGAAGACCCCAAGGGCTCGCCAAGATTGCCCAAGGCTGGGGGAAGGACTCTGAAGGCCGAAGGTCGAGTCAAGTATGCAGCTCGTGGTACGAGCTAGATATGGAGGCTATGACCCTTTGTAAAGTCTACACACGCAAGGTAAACGTGCATATATCAGACATCACGTGTCTGATATCCCCCTGATTTCTCGGACACGCATCAGGAACGTGCGTATTCAGACACCCACGACTGGGTTGGGCCATGCGGCCCATTATCTCCTTACCTATTGATTTGACCGCACTTATGTGTCAGGTTTAGGAATTAATCATGAATGTCACAGAGTTGATACGATTGGTAAGAGGGTCATGGGATGACCTTCTTACCAACTCCCAAGTGCCTTCTCCTATAAATATGGAGACCCTGGGAGTAAATAGGGGTTGGACTCTCAATTGTAAAAAAGGGCCCTATGATTAAATACCCAGTACAGAGCAATAATACTGACTAGTGGAGTAGAAGGATTTTAACCTTTGAACCACTTAAAAACCGTGTCTTGAGTCACCTTTCCATTTGCTAAGATCATATATATGTTTCAGTTCATTATTAGCACTAATCTCTTTCTCTTCTCCTTTTAATTACCTGTTGACGAAGAACCGCGTCAACAGTTTGGTGCTTTCATTGAGAGCAAGTTCGATTAGTGCTGTCGCAAACATCCAACTATGGTGACTACGCGGTCCAGGCATGGTAACGAGACAGAAAAACATGATGGGTAGGAGGCTCATCATACTGCCATCCCTGGTGAACAAATTCCTGAAGTCCAGCAGCGGCCAGGAAAACAGCCGGCGGGCCAAGATGATACTGGTAGTTCGGCGCCCCGGCCACCTAATCCGAACCCATGTTATTATACTGCGGTGGAGATGGAGAACGCTCAGCTAAGGAGTCAGTTAGCAACAGCTAGTCAGCAAATCCAGGATATGCTGGCCCGACTACCCCCTCTCACAACCGACGTTAATGCCGGAGAGAGGCAAGGCGAGGCTCCTAAGTCTTGCCGGGGTAACTGGTCCAGGCATAGCCGTTCGGATAGACTTCCAGCAGCTAACTCCACCCCTTCATCACACCGTCGAGAGGCAAACTTCGAGGAAATGCCTAGGGCCGGACAACAGCAATACAACCGTTTGGTCAGGACGTCGACTCCTAGCTCCCAACCATCCTCGAGAACGCCCAGAGGAGCTCGAGGAAATTCCCAAAGGAGATCCGGGGAGGGCTCGCGACGTCAGCCCGTCCCCGACGACCGTCCTGCGCCTCGTCCAGATCGCCCGGCGCGGGACCAGCAACTTGGCAGGGCCGAAAGGCCCCCACCAAACTTGATCCGTCCAGACGGAACTAGGATCGCCTCCCCAGTCAGGCATCCTCCTTCTCCAATTAGATATCCATCTCCCCCTCGGCTCGTCCGAGACATCCCAACCTATGGGAGTAGTAGGAGAAACCCGCAATCAGCTGGACCTTCCCAGCGTAGCAGGGCGCCAGGGGAAAGCTCAGATCCTCACCACCAAAGGCGGACTCCAAGCCTATCAAGCAGGAGCCACTGGACCGGCAGTCGCCGGAGTGATCTCTCTGGGGGAGATCTGCGTCAGCATTTAAGTTCGGCACAAAGTCACCAGACCACCCAGGGAGGCGACCTGCGAGATCGCCTCAACTCTCATAGAGGGGGCTGAGTAGGAGGAGATGGCCAGGCTCGCTCAGGGGGGGCTCTGTCCGAAGAACGTAATGGAGGGAATGTCCCAAATAACCTATCTCAAGATAGGAGGGGCAATAACCCACCAAATATGTACAATGGATCCGGAGCTATTCAACAGCTCCGGAATAACCAAGGACATCAGGACCAAACCCTCGAGCGCCTGACTCAGATGGAGGAGCTGATGAGGAATCTCCTGTCAGAAAAAGAAAAAGACGAATATGATTCAGGGGACGAGATGGAACTCTTCACACCCAATATAGCAGTGACAGCATACCCATCTGGTTTCCGTATGCCTCACTTGTCAAAATTCAATGGGGACGGAGACCCATCGGACCATTTTGCGGATGTTCAACACCCTGATGATGGCCCATAACATTGGCCCCGAGCTGCGATGCTTAATCCTCCCTTCCACGCTGACTAGACCAGCCAGGCAGTGGTTCAAGCAAAGTAAAAGACAGTCAATCAGTTCCTGGAAGACCTTCTCAGCTGACTTCAAAAGGGCATTCCGAGCCTCCCAGGCCGCCCGTGTCCAAGCCGACTCCCTGGCAAATGTGAGACAGCAGCCTGGTGAGACTCTGAAGGCCTACCTGAGCAGATTCGTGAACGTTGCTGCTCGGGCTAGAGACGCGGATGATAGCTCCAAGCTCATGGCCATGAGAACCGGAATCCTTGTCGGAGGAGACCTCTGGAAGGATATACAAAGGAAGGGAGTCAGCTCGGTTAACGAATTCCTTAACAGGGCCCAAGAATGGATAAACTTGGAGGAAGCCGAGGCCTCAGCTGCGGGAACCAGCCAGGTTCCCGATCAGCCCGCTGGAGTAGGGACGGAGGTCGTGGCAGCGACCCAAAGCGTCACACAGAACAACCAGCCCGGTGGAAGCAAAAGAAAGGGAAATGGCGAAAACAGTCAGCACGGCCAAAAGAAGAATAAGTCCGTAGACAAGTTTAAGCCTGTTTTCACGACGTATACCGAGCTCACCCGAACCAGGGAGAGTATCTTCCTGGCCAACTTTACTCGAGTCCCCTGGAAGAGGCCGAAGCCATTGAAGCACCACAAGGGAAAGAGAGATACATCCAAGTTTTTCCGTTTTCATAACGATGTGGGCCACAATACAGACGATTGTAGGCATTTAAAAGATGAGATCGAGACTCTCATCCGAGCCGGCCCCTTGGCTCAATACTTACGGAACAGGGTTACGGCGAGTCGACCTGCTCCAGAAGCCCCAGCCAGTCAGCCCGGGTCTCGGGTAGATCAAGATGTCCCTCCTCTCGTGGTCGGAGGAGAGATATCCACCATCTCTGGAGGTCCGCACATGGCTGGCACGAGCAGAGGCGCCCAAAAGAGATACGTGAATGAACTAAAGGCTCATAACGGAGTGGAGTTCGTCCTGGAACAGCGTCAGTCAAAGCAGCAGCGATTGGAGAGGCAACCAATCATTTTTACGGAGGAAGATGCAGGCCATGTCCAGTTCCCTCACAATGGTCCCTTGGTTGTGGCAGTCTAGCTCACCAACCGGAGAGTGAGGAGGGTACTGATAGACAACGGAAGTTCGGTGAACCTGCTATTCCGATCCACCTTAGAGAAGATGGGCTTGACTGTCGCCGAGCTTAAGGCAACCTCCATGATGTTGTATGGTTTTTCGGGAGAAGGATCAGCAGCGATAGGGACGATCGAACTGGTGATCACCCTAGGTTAAGGACCTCGGACAGTCTCCAAACTACTCGAGTTCGTGGTTATTGACTGCTCCGCTGCCTACAACGCCATTTTGGGCCGACCTACGCTCATAGCCTTCGAGGCCGTCATGTCCATTCGACACCTCGCAATGAAGTTCCTTACTTCAACAGGAATCTGCACTATCCAGGGCGATCAGCTCGCTGCCAGGGAATGCTACAGCATTTCCATGAAGGGAAAATCTAAACCCGGGAAGCTGGCAATGGCCATTCAAGGCGAAGAGGAATATCAGGAACCCTTAGCGGATCCTGAGATTGAAAAACCTCAAAGCGCCGAGGGGGAAAATGTCGTCTTAAGTGAGGATATTGACCCCCGAATAGGCGAGGACAGATTCGAGCTCCAGGCTATTGAGGAGCTCGAGGAGGTGAACATTTATCCGCAGAATCCGTCGCGGATGGTCAAACTCGGGAAAAACCTCTGCGGCAAGAGGAAGGCGGAGCTGACTACGTTTCTGCGGGATAACTTAGACGTATTCGCATGGTCGCATGATGACACGGTGGGGATTAGCCCGAGTATTATCATCCACACACTTCATCTGGATAAAAGCATTCCTACCAAGTCTCAGAAGCAAAGACGTTTAGGAACAACTCGGGCTGAAGCCCTAGAAGAATAAGTAGCCCGGCTCAAAAAATGTGGCTTTATCCGTGAAGCCAAGTTTCCAGTCTGGGTCGGAAACCCCGTGCTAGTTCCGAAGCCTAACGGGAAATGGCGGACCTGCATCGATTTCTCTGACCTGAATAAAGCCTGCCCCAAGGATTGTTTTCCATTGCCAAGGATTGACTAGTTGGTGGATGCCACGGCGGGGCACGAGCTCATGTCCTTTATGGACGCGTACTCAGGCTACAATCAGATCACGATGAATCCGGCGGACCAGGAACACACCAGCTTCATGACCCCGACTAATGTCTACTGCTACAAGGTCATGCCGTTCGGTCTGAAGAACGCCGGAGTTACCTACCAAAGGCTAGTAAATAGAATGTTCTCGGACCAGATCAGAAAAAACATGGAAGTGTACGTTGATGACATGCTAGTCAAGTCAAAGACTGTCGATAACCATGTTTCTGACCTGGAAGAATGTTTTAAGATACTATGCGAAATATGGCATGAGGCTCAATCCACAGAAATGCACTTTTGGAGTCACGTCAGGGAAATTCCTGGGGTTCATAGTCAATACACGAGGAATTGAAGCAAACCTCGACAAGATCAGGTCATTGCTCAAGCTTCCTTCGCCCAGGTCGCGGAAAGATGTCCAAGGCCTGACAGGAAGAGTGGCAGCCCTCAACTGGTTTATTTCCAAGTCCACCGATAAGTGTTTGCCCTTCTACAACCTGCTCCGAGGAAACAAGAAATTTGAATGGACAGTAGAATGCGAAAGCGCATTCTTCGACTTGTAGGCACATCTGGCTGAGCCGCCCGTGCTATCCAAACCCAAGGTAGGAGAGCCTCTTTTTCTCTACCTGGCTGTCACTGAGGATGCAGCTAGTGCCGTGCTGGTACGAGAAGAGGATCAAGTTCAGAAGCCAGTCTACTACATCAGTAAGAGACTTCTCGGGGCGGAATCCCGATACCCACTGATGGAAAAATTGGCGTTCTGCCTTATCACGGCCTCGAGAAAGCTCAGGTCGTACTTCCAGTCCCACTCAATACACGTCATGACCGATCAGCCTCTAAGGCAGGTTTTGCAAAAACCTGAAGCATCGGGACGTTTGTTAAAATGGCCAGTCGAACTCAGTCAGTTCGAGATTTTATACACTCCGCGAACTGCTATAAAAAGTCAGGCCCTGGTCGATTTTGTGGCAAAGTGCGCGGGATTCCAGGAGGATCCAGCAGAGGACTCACCCCGGGCCACCTCGCCCCAATCGTTGTGGAGGATCTTTGTGGACGGTTCATCCAACAAAAGCGGCTCTGGGGCTGGAATCATTTTGATATCCCCCGAGGGACATAGATTCCACTCGGCTTTGAGATTCAGATTCAAAGCCTCCAATAACGAGGACGAATACGAAGCTTTGCTGGCAGGACTGAGGATAGCCCAGGAGTTGAAGGAGAGCTCCGTCCAGTGCTTCAGTGACACCCAGCTCGTGGTAAACCAGGTTCTGGGCGAATATCAATTACGAGGACCCAAGATGGCCGCCTATCTGGCAAAGGTGAAATCTGAGCTGTCCGCATTTGAGTGAGGATCGATCGAACAGATACCTCGGGAACAGAACACTAATGCAGATGCTCTTGCCAAGCTCGCCACCTCCGGAGAGACGGAGACCTTGGGGTTGGTACCAGTAGAATTCCTGGAAAAACCAAGTATAGAAGGAGCCAGGACGGAGGTCGAGATGATCGACGCCAGGCCGACCTGGATAACCCCCATCCTTGAATATCTCGTCGAGGGCAAGCTGCCTGAAGGACGTAACGATGCATGGCGAGTCCTGTATCAAGCTCCTAGATATACTATAGTCGATGGTGTGTTGTACTGACGTGGGCACTCCCTACCTCTCCTCCGATGCGTTCTTCCAAGTGAAGCAAAGGCCATCCTGCAGGAAGTGCACGAAGGATTTTGCGGAGACCACACTGGGGGGCAGAGCTTGGCCTTAAAGGTTCTCAGGCAAGGGTATTACTGGCCAACTTTTTCCAAAGACTTGATCTCATAAGTGAAGAAGTGCGACAAGTGCCAGCGATTCACCGCAGTTGCCCGAGCTCCTCTAGTCAAGCTGAAGATGATCTCGTCCCCATGGCCGTTTGCCGTTTAGGGGATAGACTTGGTTGGCGCCCTCCCCACTAGAAAAGGCGGGGTCCGTTACGCCGTGGTAGCCATCGACTACTTTACTAAGTGGGCTGAGGCAGAGCCGTTGGCAACGATAACGTCCAAAAAGGTGCTCGACTTCGTGGTTAAAAGCATCATCTGTCGATTCGGCCTGCCCAAGAAGATAGTTTCCGATAACGGCACTCAGTTCGACAGCGACCTATTCACAGAGTTTTGTGAAAGACATGGAATTGTGAAAAGTTTCTCCTCCGTGGCCTATCCTCAGGCTAATGGCCAGGTCGAAGCTGTCAACAAGACCCTAAAGGCGAGCCTCAAGAAGAGATTAGATGAAGCGAAGGGAGTCTGGCCAGAACAGCTCCCCCAGGTCCTATGGGCGTACCGGACTTCGCATCGGACTCCTACGGGTCATACTCCCTTTTCCCTAACCTTTGGGAGCGAGGCAATCCTCCCCGTGGAAATTAAGGTTCTTTCGCATAGAGTCCAGTCTTACGACCAAGATCGAAACAACGAGCTCCTGCGCCATTCCTTCGATCTGGTTGATGAAAGGCGAGAGGATTCGCAACTCCAGCTCGCCCATTATCAGCAGAAAATCACTCGCTACTTCAACACCAAGGTCAAAAAATGCGCCTTTAGCGTGGGCGACTTGGTCCTAAGGAGAGTTTTCCTCGCCGGTAAAGATCCTAAAGATGGAGTTTTGGGACCAAAATGGGAAGGACCATACCAAGTCATCGAAGTCATCAAGGAGGGAACTTATAAGCTAGCATGACTTGATGGAGGGGCGGTCCCACGAACTTGGAACACCATCCACTTAAAGAAATATTATCAATGATTCACTTGTAAGGCTTGGAAGGTCACTTTTTATGTATTAATGAAAATCAAATTTTTATGCATATTTGCAAGTGTAATATAAAGTAACCACGAAAGACCCTTTGCCAGTTACTTGGGGGGCATATGGTACCTGGATATAACCAGGTCTCCTTAATGACTTAGAAGTTGATTCATATCGATTGACCGCTGTTTTCTTAAAAATGCGAGATATTGATAAGGTTTAACGATAACTAAGTCCTATCCTGGTTTTAACCGGGTCATAAAACTTAGAAGTTGATTTAAATCTATTGATCGTTGTTCTTCTTAAAGAGCTCGAGATATGGATAAAAGTTAACGCGAACTAAGTTTTCAAATTAAGTTCCTGGTTTTAACCGGGTCATAAAACTTAGAAGTTGATTTAAATCTATTGATCGTTGTTCTTCTTAAAGAGCTCGAGATATGGATAAAAGTTAACGCGAACTAAGTTTTCAAATTAAGTTCCTGGTTTTAACCGGGTCATAAAACTTAGAAGTTGATTTAAATCTATTGATCGTTGTTCTTCTTAAAGAGCTCGAGATATGGATAAAAGTTAACGCGAACTAAGTTTTCAAATTAAGTTCCTGGTTTTAACCGGGTCATAAAACTTAGAAGTTGATTTAAATCTATTGATCGTTGTTCTTCTTAAAGAGCTCGAGATATGGATAAAAGTTAACGCGAACTAAGTTTTCAAATTAAGTTCCTAGTTTTAACCGGGTCATAAAACTTAGAAGTTGATTTAAATCTATTGATCGTTGTTCTTCTTAAAGAGCTCGAGATATGGATAAAAGTTAACGCGAACTAAGTTTTCAAATTAAGTTCCTGGTTTTAACCGGGTCATAAAACTTAGAAGTTGATTTAAATCTATTGATCGTTGTTCTTCTTAAAAAGCTCGAGATATGGATAAAAGTTAACGCGAACTAAGTTTTCAAATTAAGTTCCTAGTTTTAACCGGGTCATAAAACTTAGAAGTTGATTTAAATCTATTGATCGTTGTTCTTCTTAAAGGGCTCGAGATATGGATAAAAGTTAACGCGAACTAAGTTTTCAAATTAAGTTCCTGGTTTTAACCGGGTCATAAAACTTAGAAGTTGATTTAAATCTATTGATCGTTGTTCTTCTTAAAGAGCTCGAGATATGGATAAAAGTTAACGCGAACTAAGTTTTCAAATTAATTTCCTGGTTTTAACCGGGTCATAAAACTTAGAAGTTGATTTAAATCTATTGATCGTTGTTCTTCTTAAAGAGCTCGAGATATGGATAAAAGTTAACGCGAACTAAGTTTTCAAATTAAGTTCCTGGTTTTAACCGGGTCATAAAACTTAGAAGTTGATTTAAATCTATTGATCGTTGTTCTTCCTAAAGAGCTCGAGATATGGATAAAAGTTAACGCGAACTAAGTTTTCAAATTAAGTTCCTGGTCCTAACCGGGTCATAAAACTTAGAAGTTGATTTAAATCTATTGATCATTCTTCTTCTTAGAGAGGTCGAGAAATGGATAAAGATCATCATAAACTAAGTTTTTCAAAAGATTGTGACCGGAATACGTAAAGGCAAAAAAGAGAAGATCAATTAAAAGCGTTAAAGCAAATTTTCTCGAGGTGAAAGCACCTCATGCAAAGGTTACATAAAAAAAAAAAAAAAAGAAAGAGTATTATATTGGGGGGGCACAAGAAAAACGCCCTAAGCTCTGCCAGGTGGTCCCTTGGAGGTCGCTGTCTCGCCTTGCTCAACTGCGCCAGAACCATCCCCGGTCTCCGAGGGCGCCTCTTTATCAAGGTGAGCTTGGAAGTTCACCAGCAAGCGCGCCCAGAGACTCGCCGACATGAAAGAAAAGTCTGCGTCAGGATTGTAGACCCAGCAATGGTAGAACAGATCTTCCATGGACTTTTCTAAAGTTGTCCGCTCGGCCTCCAGGGCATCCTGTGCAGCCTGGACCTCAGTCTTCGCAGCGTCTAGGTCCGTCTTCGAGGTGGCAAGGGAGGACTCGAGCTCTTGGGTTTTTGAACGGGATTTCTCCAACTCGACCTGAGAGGCCGCCAAGGCATCCTTGGCCGCTTGCAGGGTAGTCTGATGCTCGTCCCTCATGTCCCCGAGCTGAGTTTTGGTCCTGACGATGGCTCGGAGCTCCTTCTCGGTGAACTTGTAAATATGGCTGACGGCGTAGTTCGCCGACTCATACATCGTTCCCCGAAAGGCCTCGGGGATCTTCTCTAGGTCCTGGGGATTGACTGGTATGTGCACATCGGAGGATACGATGGTCGAAGTCCCGACCTCCGTTACTGCGTCCCGGGCGGCGAGTGGAGCTCGCGGAGCCGGTGGAGGCATATTGCTTCCCCCTGCAGCAGGAGGAACCGCTCCCGCAACCTGTGAAGCTAGGGCTTGATCCTTCTCCTTTGCAGGAGACTTGGTGGGAGTCTCGGCGGCGTTCTTGGACGTCCGGAGCCTTTTCATTCTTGGCCCAGCTGAGGGGTTCCCCTCGAAGACCGCACCTCACAGGATCTCCTCGGGCTGAGACATCTCGTCTGTCAAAACAAAAGCATGGTGAGTAAGAGTTAGCAACCATACAGATACAAAAACTAAGAGGTAAAAAGTATATGACTACTAAGGGAATCCTACCCCCCCGAGCTCAGGGAAGAATCTAAGCCGATTACTTCCCGAGCTAGCGCAAGTTCTGGGCCCGAGTCTGACTCGGGGCTAGATTCGTCTACATACTGCCTAAGCCCCGGAGCTACGTCACCCCTCCGGAGTGATGGCCATGTTCGAAGGTTGGTCCCATACTCCTCGAATAGGATCGACCTAAAGGCTAGGGTGTTATCTACTACTAGGTACCCCTAGGTCGACTATCTTGGTAATCCAGCACAAGCCGGTTGACGCAATGGAGCAGGGTCGTGTTCAGGTCCAGATCCCTTCGGTGACGATGGACGATCTGCCTAGGATTGAACCTAGCCAGCCGGGGGTCTGTTGTGGCCCTATCTAGACTCCTAAACAAGTAAGGGTTACCTTGGCCAGAAGGACCCGCGGCTGCTACGGATTGGATCCTCTCCATGGTCTGCTTCCTATTCCTCACAAGCGGAACTTCGTCGCCCTCGTCCTCCTCGTCTTCGTCTTCCGCGACCTCCTCCACGACGATGGGTCTGGTGTCGCGAGCTGGGGGAAGCCCCCGGGGCCTCCTGAGGTTCAAAGTCTGATTCGGGAAAATCAGCTTGCAGGCTATCATCGTCTCGTCTGTTACGAGCACGCGATAATCCTTCTCGCTGGGGAGCAAGCCCGCCAGCGTCTCGTATTGGGCCCCGAGGGTCACAGATTTCTCTGTCCTCGCAAAGATGGCTGCAGAAATAGCCTAAGTCAGAAAGGGGTACGGGAGGAGCTAAAACGACACTTAACTTACGAGCTAAGGAGAAAAGATACTTACGAGGACGATTGAAGTAGTGGAGCTCGCAATTCCTGAACCCCATCGACATGAAGAATTGATCCTTGAAGTCGTTGGGGTGGCTGGGCAGCTCGATGACCGCAGCCGTATTGGGGAATCGGGTTAAGTAGTAAAACCCGTCGCCTCGCCCTCGCTGGTCCGGGCTGGTTTTGAGGCAGAAAAAATATAAAATGTTCGCAGGAGTGGGGACCTCCCACTCGTGCTTCTGAAACAAATACTTCAACCCTGCCAGTAAGCGGTAAGAGTTGGGCGGGAGCTGAAACTGTGCCAACCTCACATAATTAAGGAAATCAGGAAAATACTGATCCAGTGGGAAGAAGGCCCCCGCCTTAAAATGTTCGCCGCTCCAGGCCGCGAACGATTCGTCAAGCGGCGCATAGCTCCGCTCGCCGTCTGCAGCAGGTCGGGCCACCACAGACGCCTTCCCCAGCATGATTTTGTGGGAAAGGAAGATCTTGTTGATCTTCACCTGGTCGGTCATTTTTGAGACGATCCTCTCTGCCTCAAAAAATGCATCAGGAGCCACCTCGAGCTCCTTCTCCACTGCCGGCCCAAAGCGGGGGATTGGGGAGTCCGACACCACCGCTTTGCCTTTGTCCTGCTGGGAGGCCGAGCTTCCGATGGTCTTCTGTGGGGCATTCCTTTTTGGTGCCATATGGTCGCCTAACGAACAAAAGAAAACATTTCAGAAAAGGCGACCCAAGCGTGAGGGAAAAATCAAATGTTACTTGCACGAGCTGAGGTAAGCCCAGCCCGTGGAGAGTGAGACCACGCAGTTCTATGAACACGCGCCTGTGCTCCCAACAGATCCCCGATTACTCGGAATTCGTGTGTCAGGAGGATCAGGATAGAATCTTCCTTGGGGGGAAAGTTTCAGTAGGCAAAAATTACAAAACCGCCTATGAGGCGTGTTCCCTAAGCTACCCAGTTTTGCACCCAAAAGTTCCAAAACTCCTACCCTGAAATTTTCCCCAGAAAAAGCATCTTGAAAACCATACTCTTAAGTGATTTCCTACAGCAAAGAAACCCTAACCTAAAAGGCCTTTCACCCTCCGTATCCACAAAATCTAGTAAACCCTTGCATGCGGCTACAGTAAAAAATTTACCTAAGCTACAGTGGCATATATTTTCAAAACGCACAGGGTCAGGGAACTTACAGTGTTTGGTTGGAAGGTGGGTAAAGGTATCGCCTTGATGAAAGCTGCGTCGGTGTGTTGGCTTCCAAAGCTTTGAAGAAATCCGTGCGTCTAAGCTTCTTGAACACTGAAAGTAGCAGCCACAGAGAAGAGGGTTTGTTCTTCTGAAATGAAGAGAGAAGAAGGAGAGAAGTTTGGAAAAATTTCGAACAAAAGGGTGGCCCATGCGTAGGGTGGCCACCCCCTTTATATACGTGAAGGATCACGTGTAGATGGTCGTTGGATGACCCTGGTGAGGGATCCAAGGCCCTCCACTCGAAATACGAAGCGACGGCTGGGCATAGGCTAGGCCATTAAATGCGGTTCTCGTAAGACGTACCGTCACCAACCACGGTGTTCCACGTATCCGGCGCCTGCGTAAGAGGTGGAATGTGAAGAGTTCATGGGGAAGCCTAAAAGCCCCTACTGTGGTCCAATACGACGTGGCGTACCACGAGCAGGAGCTTGGGGGGCAGATGTACGCCCTGGATTTCCCACGGGCTGATTAGCAAGCCGAGCTGCGGCCTAACCATGATTACCTCATTTAATTACAGTGTCCATCGGAATACCAGTCTGATTCTTATACCTCAATAAATTCATACCTGACACTGCATAGTGCTTAGCTAATCCAGCTAAGACATTCCCCTCAATTTTCCCATCTGTGGTCCCTCAACTATTTTTTCCTCTTGATCCTCTCCACAACAGTAACTCAAACATAATGTTGGCCACTTGGCCCACCAGTAACTCTGCTCTAGTTCTGGTCACACCCTTCAACTAACATGTTGCTTGGGCAATCACCTTTTCCTGACAATGAGGTGTCATAATAACTTACAAACTAGTTCTGATATGTAAGAAGACTCAGAAATGTTCCACAAAGCACATGTAATATCCTGCCCGTCCAAGGAAACTCCTGACCTCTAAAGTGTTCCTTAACCTCGGCAAATCTCCAACCGAGAATATACCACAATACCGTCGATCAAGGCAATCACAAATCCAATTTAGATAATCTTTTAATACTTTGTTCATATAATCCATCAAAAAAACTCAGCATTAATCAAATCCTCAAAACATAACTCAACACTTCCAGTGCCCATATCTGATATAAAAGCAGTCTTTTGCATATCCTTCTCCCTGATCTCCAACAAGTAATAACCAAATCAAAGACCCACCTTAAAGAATACCATCTTACTCAATACTAAACCTCTGGTTCCTATAGTTCTGCTGAAACCGTTCAATATAATTCCCTAGACCTGGTTCCATCCCCGACACCAACCTAATCACCATTCTATTTCTTTGGTGAAAAGGTAACCATGGCAAATCCCGAACTAATCCAGTCTATCCCAATCCCACTGGCACGACCTAAGTGTTATCCACAACATTAGCTAGGGGTCCTATGCATCCTCCTGCATTAGGTCTCTAGCTCTAAATACAGATGTCATAAACATACAGGGTCCATGCACAGTGCAAACAAATACAAGGGTTTCTCACCCTCAAACCCAAGGACTACCATCCTTTCCTTTCAAGATATAATTGCACCAAACTCGCTTAGCCAATCCATATCCAGGATCATATCGAAGTCATTCATAAACAACCCATTAAATCAACTGATGAGTCCCTTCTCACCATAACCTAACCAATCTCTTCAAATTACCAATAGAGTATCACATTCTCATCACAACATAACCATGTAATCTGCATATCAAATTTACGCCTCTCTCTAAATGCAACAAAGCAACAAACAACATGGCACCAAAACCAATCAACATATTACAAGAATCAAAACCAAAATGCTAACCTGCCACCACTAAGGAATCAGCCTCAATCTCAGTCTCAGTCTCCAACTTTGACTACATCAGAGTGAACACTCGAGCTGGAGTCGAGCCGGCTTCCCCTTTTGCTCATTCTTCCTTCTACCTGGGAAATCTCTCTTTGAAGTGCCCAACCATCCCACATAAGAAACATGCCTTTGCTCCACATTCTCCCAAATGATGCCTCTTACATCGAGTGCATTCTGGGTAGACTTTCTAATTTTTGTTCTCGGCCAATCCAATAAACGGAGGTATCACTTTCTGAGCTCCGCGCTCTCCGACACTCTCCTTCTCAATCTCATTTTCTATGCTCTCAACAACAAGAGCCTTCCCTACCACCTGAGCATAGGTAGATATTTCATGCACTGGGGCAACTCTAATGCCCTGAGCTATTCTGGGATTCAATCCCTGGATAAACCTTTCCTTCCGAGCTACATCCATAACTATCATATCAAAAGAAAACTTGGCCAACCCATCAAATCTATTAACATACTCGGTTACCATTGTATTTCCCTGAACTAGGTTCAGAAACTCATTCATCTTAGCAGTCTTGACTGCATCACAGTAATATCTTTCATTAAACAGTTGCCTGAATTCTTTCCAGTTCATCACAGCTGTATCTCGTGTCTGGGATACTACTTCCCACCATGTCCGGGCATCATCCCGCAACACATATGTTGCACAGATCACCCTATCGTGACCTACCACGCCCATACTGTCAAGGATGGAACTAATCATGCCCATCCATTGCTTAGCTCTGAATGGATCTAGGCCTTCCTAAAAAACTGGAGGGTAATATTCGTGGAATCTTCCAAAAAGAAATTCCCTCATGTTCTCAACCCTAGGCTGAGCCAATACTGGTGCCATTCCTGGCATAACAAAGGAAGAGGTGTTCCCTGACAAAACCTGCTGTTGTTTCAAACACCTAATCTCTTCCTCTTGCCTCTGCAATCTTAATTGCATATCTGTAAACACCTGCTGGAAATTCTGAGGGGCAGGTGAAGAACTCAAACCCTGGCTGTAATTCCCAGTCTTGGTATAATCACCACCAGGTCTCATTAACTGCCTTAGGCACATAACCATTGATCAGTATGCAGTCAATAACTTGATCCATTAAACATGATGAGCATATTCAAAATCCTTCCCCCACAGGAATAGTCACATAACACCACATTCATATACCACTTCGGTGCTAAAAACACATCCACAACATTCATACATCAATCATAACCCCTGCTCTTCCAACATAAATACCATGCTCTCAACTCCAGCATACAAATAATACATTTATATATTCATTGATAAGGTAATCATATAATCATATCAATAGTCAAGGGTTAAGCCTTAACAGAACCTCATGCTCCCTAATACAATATGCAGGTAAAGCATTTAATTCTATTTAAGTAGTTAGGCACATAACCACATAAATAGTTACCATACCCTGAGTGAAGCTTTTCTTTAGTGACGAGTGTACATGCCCAGCTTGTCTACCGGAACCCTTAACCTTCGCTCGCTCTGATACCAAGTTGTAGAGCCCTACAACCCAGGGATTGTTACATTGTGCATTTTAAATAGTGCTAAACTCGCTAACCGAGTCATTTGGCCATAATCGTGTAACTAAGTGTGATTAACGGTTTAGGGTTAAAAATTTTGGTCAAAGATACAACGTTTCACAAAAACGTTTACTGTATACATTGGGATCCCAAAATATATTTTAAAGGTTAATTACAATAAAAGAGTTACAACCAGCTGACCTAAGCGGCAAAATAAGATTTAACCCTAGTTCCTCTTTAAACCCTCGGATGTGGTGGTCGAGCAGCTGCATATGTACACATCGTCACCTAAGCTCTCCAACTCAAGGATTGCCCAACTTTCTTTTGCCTTTACCTACACCACATAGCACTTGTGAGTCGAGGCTCAACAAGAAATCTCAACATGCTCATAAATAGATAATAACATGTCACTAAATCATTATAAGCATGCCTAGCAATAATAACCCTATTCATGCATGCAGGCAAGTCCAAATAAATGATTATGGTGACATGTGCCCTGAATAGATGACTAATAGGTCTGTCTCTGGGGACCCATGCCCTGATTAGATGACTAATGAGCCTATCTCTGGGGACCCACACCCTGATTAGATGACTAATGAGTCACTCTCTGGGTAGGTGACTAATGAGCCACTCTCTGGGTAGTTGACTAATGAGTCACTCTCTGGGGCTCTGTGCCCTAAGCCATGTGATATCCTTTAGACTAGACAAGCACTTTAGTTTTCTTTGACCTTAGGGTTGGTCAAGCATTTAATGCTCATGTTGATTATATCTAATCATTTCGGCTCTGTATTCAATACGCTAATGCCGCTCTTGACTCATAGGTTAATTCCATACGACCAGCGCTCAGTACTATTGCCGATCATGACTAATAATTCAAGACTTCACGACCAGTACTAACACCAATGCTGCTTCTGTGTAATGTCCTGAATTCTCTGATGAGGTTTAGTGGCGGTTTAGTAGGCCGGGAGGGCCATAATTGTTTAATTACGCCATTAAATGAATATATGCATGTTTATGTGAATTATATTATGATATAATGATATATGCATGCATGTGGGTCCACATTTGATATATTATGCTGTTTTGATAATTTGGCCCATTGAGGGTAACTTATGTATTTGGGTGCATGATGTGATTTGTGAATGAGATTCCATTATTATGGAGATATATTCGAGCTATTCGGCATGAGACGGTCATATTTAGTGGATTAGCGGTTTTGTCATGACGGGGTCAATTTTGGGGTAATAGGAATGTTTATTTGATGATAAATTGGGAATATTTGAGATCAGGGTGAAATTCTGGAGGTTTTGACTATAATGTCCCCAGGGATGTTTTCGGGACCCCGGGCATTAGGTTTTATTTGAGGTTACTTAAGCTTGAAGTAGCTGTCAGATAGAACGTACAATAAGAAAACCTCTCGTTCTCCTTCGTTAGTTCATTTTTGCCACCTGAAGCTTATTTGAAGAAATCTCGAGTTCTAGGAGTGGGAATCGAGCGAGGATCGAGGCATAATGATCCTAGGAAAGATTAGAATCTTCTTGAACGAAGGATTTGACAAAAAACAACCTAATTGAAGGTAATCTAAGTTTAAAGTTTTGAGTTTTTAGAGTTTCTAAGCTTTGAATTGGACTTTGTGAATTGTTGAGTTTTCGATTCATTTGAACCTTGGGTTTTGATGCATTGGGAAGCTTGGGAATCTTGTTTTGATGATTGGGGAATGTTTAGGTATGATTTTGGAGGCTTTGGAGTGTTAAAAACACATTTTAGAATGGCCCAGAGTTGAGGGCCGCGACCCTGCCTTGAAGAAGCAGGTGGAATTTTTGTGCTTGCTGGGCGCCGCGGCGCCCTATAGAGGGCGCCGCGGCCCTTGCCTCAGGGAACTCTGGGGGCCGCGGCCCAAGGTGCTAGGGCCGCAGCCCTTGCCCAGTTTTTGCCCTGTTTGCTCGTTTTGACCCCGGGAACCTAGTTTTAAGCCTCAGGAGTGTCCCTACTACTTGGATTAGTTTGGATTGATCTCTTGGAGGCTAGATATTGGTTTGAGAACCCTTGATTATCATGTTATTGATGGTATCCTATAATGTGTTATGATTAGGTAACCGCTAAAGGAGTAAAAGCTAAACCGTTCTCAAGGGTCGTTATTTTGTTCATTCTAGCTCGAATCAGAGGTAAGAAAGCTGCACCCCAAATGTGACATGCATGGTTGTTCATGAGGCATGTTGGTTGTATAAATGTGGACATGAATTGATTGTGGAATATTTAGCAAATGTTGCTCACTTGTGCATGGTACTGACTCATTAGTCAGATTTGGCAAAGGTGCTAGTATTAACTGTGAAGCTGTGACTTATTAGTCAGGTTCGACAGTGGTACTGAGCACTGGTCACATTGCGCTGACTCATTAGTCAGGACGGCCTTAGCGTGTTCAACGCAAGCCAATAAAGATTAGATCTAATCGACTTTCTGCATTGAATGACTCAAAGAGCATTAATGTCGGACCGACCTCAAGGTCGATGAATAATATAAGCGCTTGAAGGCTAGTGACTTACCTAGCAGCTACTCTTCCACTTGAAATAGTGACTTGCTTGTCAGTCACTCAGTATGGTTTACCAGAACCTGTTGAAGGCTAGTGGCTTACCTAGCAGCCACTCTTTCATTTGAATTAGTGACTTGTTTGTCAGTCACTCAGTATGGTTTATCACGACCTCAAGTGATATTCACTCACCTGTTTGAAAGCTATGAACTCTGTGTGATTATAATGATAATCATTTGATGATGTTTACATGTAATGCTATGTTTTCTTGCTGGGCTTTGGCTCATGGGTGCTATGTGGTGCAGGTAAAGGAAAAGAAAAGCTCACCCAACCTTGAGTGGAGAGCTTAGGTGGTGATGTGTACATATGCGGTCGCTTGACCACCACAGCCAAGGAGTTCTCAGAGGAACTAGGGGGTTTACCCTATTTTTGCCGCTTAGGTCAGCAGGGTTTGAAATTTTGGAACAGTAATGACCTTTTTGAGTTGTAAATAACTTGTAAATGTTCTTGTGGGCCCATGAACAGTTTTATGTGTCAATAAAATATATCCTTTCCTTTTCATTGGTTTTCACCTTAACCTGTTAATAACACTTAGAACACGTTTTAACCAAAGGACTCAGGCAATGAGTCAAATTTCCGGTTCACCGTTCACCGTAACTGTTTTGGGGTAACCAGGGCGTTACATTTTGACTAATGAGTCAGTGCCACTCACAAGTAAGCAATGCAACCAAGCATACATCATATGTCAAATATCCAAAGATAGGGCATTCAGCATGCTTACTCAATAATCACCAGCATAATTATGATCATGCACATTTATAGAGACTCAAGCTCTAATGAATTCCATATTCAATATTCATGTCATGCCTTAATCGCATGTATCGCATGCATCACATGCTGGGTGCTGTTTTCTTACCTTTGATTCAAGCACATGTTACCAATAAACGACCCTCAAGCACGATCTTATTTCCAAGCCCCTAGCGATAACCTAGTCACAACCATAATATAAAACTCTATCAAAATGAGTAAATAAATACTTCTGGACCAAATCCTAGCCTCTAGGACGTCGAATCCTACTCAACTGGGTAGTAGGATCGATCCCATGACCTTAGAGTTAAGTTCCCATGGCTAAAAACCAAATCTCGGAAAAAATGCACAGGCTGGTCACGACTTGGCCATGAAGGTCGCGACTTGCCCCGAAGACAGAGAGCCTACTTTAAAATCCTATCCAAACACATCCAAATCCCAAAATAAAAGTTCCCAAATATCCCAATTATCCAAAACAATTAAAACCCAAGTCTTAAACCATCCAAAAACTCATCAAAACATAAAATCCAATCAAAGCTTAAAAACTTAAAACTTGGATTACCTATGATTGAGTCATTTCCCACTAAATCCTCTGGCGAATAAGCTTCTAATCTTCCCTAGAATTACTATGCCTCAATCCTTGCTTGAATTCGAGTCCTAAAACTCTAGTTTCCTTCGAAAATGTGATTGGGTGTCGGAAAGGGAATGAGAGGGAGAGAGAACGTTCTTAACGTTCTTTTTTATAATTCTAACAGGTTACTTCGAGCTTAAGTAACCTCAAGCAAATCCTAATGCTCGGGGTTCCAAAAACGCCCCCGGGGTAAAATAGTCAAAATTCCCAAAATTTCCTCTGATCTCACCAACTCCCAATGTATCATCAAATATTTATTCCCATTACCCAATATCTCGGTAATGTGCTAAATACCCCTTGACTTACTCCGAGTCAAGTATGGGTCTTGTTGTGACTTTCCCACTAGCTTGCTCGCTAGGATCTTCTTGTGCCGAGTAACCCAAACATATTCACATAGTAATGTAGTACCACACACATACCACATATATGCCAAATATACCCATAATGGGCCAAATTATGAAAATTGTCCAATTAAACAGAAATGGGCCCACATGCATATTTAATACACCTAAACATGCATATCAAGTCATATTATAATGTGATTCACATAATCATATGCTAATACACATAAATATCATATAATCACGTAATTCTATAATTTGCCGTCTTGGCCCCCTAATCTTGGCCCTAAGCCTTATTAGGAAATTTGGGATGTTACATGCTTGGTGTAATGTTATTTAGTAATATAAGATCGAGATTGGATAACTTTCTAAAGTCACAACTGTGTATTACTCTATAGGATAACTATTTGAAACTCTAGCGGTAGTATAGGTTATCATGGTGACTAGGGTAGGTTGAAACGGTTTTCTAGGTCATAATTAGGTCTGCTTAGTGCAATGCTATTTAGTAATATTTTTTGGGATCAGACAACTATCTGAGACTCTAGCGGTAGTATTTGTTAACTAGGGTACGTTGGAATGGTTCATTATGTCATAATTAGGTATGCTTAGTGCAATTTTATCTAGTAATATTATCTTGGACCGAATCCCCTTCTAAATTCTCTATTGTATCAACTAAAAACCTATTGTACAACTATCTGAGACTCTGTGATAATATTTATTTTCTAGGTGAATAGTGACGTGAGAACTTTTCCTTATGTCATGATTAGGTATGCTTGGTGCAATGTTATTTAGTAATTAAGATCTTTAGTAATATAAGATCGAGATTGGATGACCTTCTAAAGTCACAACTCTTTATTACTTTATAGGATAACTATTTGAGACTCTAGCGGCAGTATTGGTTATCACGGTGACTAGGGTAGGTTGGAACAGTTCTCTAGGTCATAATTAGATCTGCTTAGTGTAATGTTAACTAGTAATATTTTTTGGGATCGGATTCCCTTCTAAATTTACTACTATGCCTTACTCTATAGGGCAACCATCTGAGACTGTTGCGGTAGTATTGTTTGACTAATGTATGTTGGAACGATTCATTATGTCATAAATAGGTATCTTTAGTGCAATGTTATCTAGTAATATTTTCTCGGGACCGAATCCCCTTCTAAAGTCTCTATTATATCAACTGAAAAACTATTGTACAACCATCCAAGACTCTACAATACTATTTATGTTCTAGGTGAATAGGGACATGAAATTTTTTCCTTATGTCATGATTAGGTATGTTTGGTGCAATATTATTTAATAATTAAGATCTTTAGTAATATAAGATTGGGATTGGATCACCTTCTAAAGTCACAACTCTGTATTACTCTATAGGATAACTATTTGAGAATCTAGCGGTAGTATTTGTTATCACAGTGACTAGGGTAGGTTGGAACGATTTTTTAGGTCATAATTAGGTCTCCTTAGTGCAATGTTATCTAGTAATATTTTTTCGGGATTGAATCCACTTCTAAATTCACTACTATGCCTTATTCTCTAGTGCAACTATCTGAGACTGTTGCGGTAGTATTGTTTGACTAGTGTACAATGGAACGGTTCATTATGTCATAATTAGGTGTGTTTAGTGCAATGTTATCTAGTAATATTAGCTCGAGATAAAATCCCCTTCTAAAGTCTCTATTATATCAACTAAAATCCTATTATACAACTATCTGAGACTCCATGATATTATATGAATCTCAAAATTTCAATCCAAGATTTCCCTAAAAAATGAAACTAACCATAGATTAATTACCCTCAACGAAAACTAAAATTTTTATGCATGTACACGTACGTTTGGCCTTTTTATTTTAAAAAGCATAAAAAAATAACAATAATAATTTATGCAATTTAATATAATTACCACAATTTTTTAATTAAATGAATTTTAAAAAAATTGAAATTAAGTAAAAAATTTGATAAGATAAAACTTTCTAATTTTATGATTGGAAGATATTTAAAATTTTAATTAATTTTTCTTAAAAACCAAATAAATTTTGAGAATTTAATAAAACAACCAAAATATAATATTAATTTAAATTTATTAATAAAAAATTAAATTAAAATTTTGTTGACTACCTTTTCTAAATCTAAAATATAAAAAAAATTAAATAACCACATTAATGGAAATTAAGATTAGTAGCTTATCCATGTCACCAAGTGACCACTATTTATGTTCTCTATGTTTTTATCATGTAACATATTTCAACCACTGTAATTAATTATAACTATAATATATATATATATTTTTTAAAACACAACAACTTCATTGATGTCTTTTATTGTCTCTATTTTATTTGAACACACAAGTTGTTTCTATATATTGTATAGATCTCCTCATCTTATATTCTCTACATATCTCATCTTTTGTTTATAGTTATAACGCAAAAGTAACCATTCTAGCCCCAAATTATGGCTCCTCCTGAAATTCTAGGTGATCCATACTACCAAATAGTAACAGGTGATATTAATAACACTATCAGACTAGGTGAAGGTTATGATTCTTTCTTTATTATTCACATTTTCACAAAATTTTCACGACATCTACTGACTAGTAGGAAACCAAATTTTACAAATTGGATGGTCGATAACAGCATGGAAGACTTTGTTTGTTGTGATAGTATTGTATTTGTTTAACAACAAACGTTGATGGCCAATGAAAATAATCATGCCAAAGTTATCATTGATGAGATGCTAGGTGAGACCCATATCCATCCTTCTATATTTTTTCTTTCTAATAAAATTATTGATTATGCTAGAAAGATGTGGGAACGTAGAGGATTTTAATTTCTGTGCAAAAGTGGATGTTCATGTTTTTGTTTATGATCTTTCTCCACTAGACGATTTTGACATTGATGCTAACGTTGATATTGAAGATTATATGGATAATATGACTATTAATTTCGTGGCGACAAGCGAGCAATCCATTGAAAGATTGGAGAAAGTTTTGATTAAAGATGATTGAATTGTATGTTCTGTTTGCTTTGAGAATGTTCATGTTGGTTTGGAAGCTACAAAGTTACCTTGCACTCACACGTATCATGAAAAATGTATTGTTCAGTGGCTACAAACTAGTAAATTTTGTCCAATAGGTCGATTTGAGATAGTTTTAAAAAGATCATTTTTATATTTATTACACAAATTTCAGCCTATATTAAATCCTATTATATACTAATGGTCCAAATTTTATTTACAATTTTTAAATATAATTTCGAAAATGTGGGAACATTTGAATTTCAATATTCATAGAACAAAGCATTGTATGTTCAATTAGAAAGACACTTATTCATTTGAAAGAGATCTATTCATCTTCCCAATAAAATAATAAAAATAAAAATAATAGTTATATATTTTTATAAATGAGTTAATCCACATTTATTCTATCAACACAACTTTATGTACACTCATTAAATGACATGTTCACATTAAGAGGCAAAGGTTCATAGAACTTATACATATTTTCAAAATACCTATTTTAATGCAAAAAAAAAATCCAATAATATTTCGAAATTTATAATTTTTTAAATCAAAGATAATTATTGTGGATGTAAATTGTTCAACTTCCCATATTAATTTATGATAGTATGTATTTTTTAATTAATTTTTAATTGTTATTAACTAAATCCTATTATCATTATCATGTTTAAATATAATATAATACTTTCATATTTTCAACCACCCCACTAATGATATTAAATGCACATCTTCATATTCAAAGACTCTAACCAACTATCTATATAATAACATTAATATATATATATATTAATATTACACAATTGTGGTTTTCTAAACCCTAATTTTGAAAATTATAATGAAAATTTCGAAATATTATTGGATTTATACATATTTTCAAAATTTCAAAATTATATTAAATGCTATTATAATTTCAAAATTTATAAGTATCAACTTTTCAACCACCCTACTGATTATATTAATTAATGTATTATAATTTCGAAAATTATAAGTATCTAATTTTCAACTACCCACTAATGATATTAAATGCTATTATAATTTCTAAAAATTTAAGTGTAGTCCTATTGATCAAACATTGTAACGCCCTACTACCTTAGAGCCGTTACCAAGTGAGTTTTAAGACAAAAACAGTGTGCAATGAACTCGCTAACCGAGGTTTATAAAACAAAAGTGTGACTAATAAAAAGTTAGGGCTGTAATCTTTGAAAATGCGTCGTTTCATTAAAACTTCTAGTATTAAACATTTGGGATCCCAAAATAAGGTTTGAAAACTATTTACATCTTGAAATAAGCTTACAGTTGATTAGTTATAAAAATCATAGATTATTACAGCCATTTCTCGTAAAAACCCCCAACCAAAGCAGTCGGGCAGGCCAAACATGTACGCGTCGCTTAACGCTCTCCGTACTCATGGTTGGTTGACTCAGTCTTTGCCCTTACCTGCAACACAGAGCACCCGTGAGCCGAAGCCCAGCAAGAAAACTCATGCAGAACATAACATATGCAATTTATACAGTTTATCATATCAAATAATCCACAGATAAACAAGTCAACCATTAGACTAAGCAAACACGGCCATGCCGCCCCAGAACCCTTACCACAGCCTGGGGTCTCGATCCTCACCGTAAGGATCTCACATGTATCCTCTGGGTCCTACCCTGACTATAAGCATCCCATGTGCTAAGTGTTACTTTCGGCCCCGCTGCCGTTCTCGGCCTTGCCGCCCTCGGCCATAGCCGTTCATTTCACTATAATCACACATATAGTATATCTCAAAATAACATTCAAACAAATATCACTTCATTTAAATCTGCACCCTAACATGTAATGCAATATAGGGCCGTGCCTTGCAATCATCTCATCATGCAACATGCAATATAGGGCCGTGCCCCGCAATCACAATATGGGCCCATGCCCCATCCTACGGGTGTTATAGTTTTCTTACCTTTCCAATCAATAGCTTAGATCACCTGACTCCTTGAGCACGATCCCACACGAGCCTTAGCGCACACCTAGGCACAAACATAGGTCAAAGTCAACACCGAACCCCAAGTCCGAATACCTAGCCTCGGGACCAATCCCGAGCCCCCGGGAAGTCCTAAATCCCCAAAACAAAGTGGCGGAATCGAGCCCCAAACCCTAGGTCAAAATCCCTCATCAAAAACCCAAAAATCCTCTTCTATGAAAAGTGCAGCGCTACAGCGCTCTAAAGAGGGCGCTGTAGCGCTACAAGCAGAACATACCCCCTAGAACAGGGGCTAGCGCTACAGCGCCCACTGACTAGCGCTGTAGCGCTAGTTGCAGCCCAGCAGAACCCAAAAATCGCTTCTTGCGATTTCCTTCAACCAATTCAACCCCAAACTTGTCCAAACCTTTTCCAAACCCAAAATCAAGCTTATAAACACCTCACACTCATCCCAAGCATCCCAAGAACTCAAAACCCAAGCACATTCAATCCAAATCTCAAAATTCACCATGAACAACCCTAAACCCAGAAATTCAATCAACAACAAAGTTAAAGGCTTAGAATTCTTACCATTGATGCAAATTTCGACCTTGATTCAACCCTAGACCTCCTTAGCTTGTTCATCCTCAAAGCTTGCCCAGAAATTCCCTAAAATTCCCATCAACTCAGCTCAAAACACAGCTCAAACCATCAAAACCCTTAAACTGAAATCTCTAAAAACTTACCTCAAAAGCTGATGTGTTCTTGCTAATCCTTGGCAAATCTTCAAGTATAACCTTAAGATTCTTGATGCTCAGCCTATCCTAGCTCTCCACTGAGCTTTGCCCCAAGAAAAATGGAGAGAAATGGTGCAAGAATGCACAAACCGAACCTTGAGAAAAACCCCTCTGTTTTCTCTCTTTTCTTTCTTTCTTTTCTTTCTTTTCCCTTCAGCTTTCTCACTCTCTAACAATCCCACTCACTATATAAAGCCTTATAAAATATATCTTTAAAAGCCAAATGACCAAAATGCCCACCCTATTAATTCTAAATCCTTTTGTCCAAATAGGGCCATTTTAGTCATTTTACCCAATTCCCGCTAATCCTCAAGTGTCTCTAATATTTTCCCGTTGCTTTCCAACACCTGATAAACCACCAAAACAATATTCCTCGATATCAAAATAAACGCCAATAAACTCAACAGATCCTATTTATACCCCAGGCTCGCCCCGAGCCGGGTACAAATTCTCGCCATCACTTACCGCTAGCCTGCTCACTGGGATCGCCTCGAGTCACAAATCACAGATACATCCACATCACAATGTGGTCTCAACAATCATCACATATCAATGGAGTTATGCCCAACATGGCCAAAATTACAGTTATGCCCTTCTAACACGATCCGGGCCTACATGCATACTAATATACATAGTCATGCATCTCAGATAAACAAACAGTCATATAACATGCTTTAAATCATAACCATGCATTTAACTCATAAAATCACTCATAAATCCCAACATGCCCTCCTGGCACACTAATCAAGGCCCTTAAGCCTTATTAGCTATTTTGGGTCGTTACAAACATTCTAGTGACTCTCAATTACAAAGCAAAGGTTCATAGAATCTACACATACTTTTTAAATTACCTATTATTATGCCAAAATTATATATAATTATTAAACTTACAACTTTTCAACTTCCCATCATGTTGACGCCGTTTTTCGTCAACTTGAAAAGGAGAGCAATTAAACAAGAAAAATATCAGAGGAAATGAAAGAAGATGAATATAGGATATTTTTACGTGGTTCAGCAGTTAAATCTGCCTAGTCCACAAGTCTGTGTTATTAGCACTTGGAAGTTTTCTGGAAACTTTTCAGATAATAGTTGCTCAGAGTTTTTCCTCAACATCTCAGAATTTCGGTCCTTTACTAATGGAGTTTCCTTCTCTATTTATAGAGAAGGTTGCAAAATTGATTCCCACATATTTCGGGAAGATATTCTGGGAATCAAATAATATAATGCTATTTAGTGCATTATTTCCTACGTATACGGAAACATCCCATCAAGTGTGGGATCAGATAATATCCCTTAAACATTGGGATTGCACAACAATAAATATGTTCACATGTAACTGATTAATCTAAATACGGGTTCATTACATCTCCAAGACTATCGGTCGATCACGAGCTCGTCGCTTAACTTCGTCTACGCTCGGAACAAGTAACCATTGACGATGTCGCCACATTCGAACTCACACATTCGGAACTCGAATCATCTCGACCAAATGTAAGACATATATCAGGGAAATATGTGTCAAACCATGGTTATCGCGAGCTTAGAGCATATTCAAGGCTACACACCCTCGAGATTTTCAAGGTCGTTATTTACAACAAAGCGGTCCGACTGAAGGATCATACGACGACCGTGTATATTTCGAGCTTACACCTAACAAGCCTAGATTTCGGGATCATAACTTCTCATGTTTGAAATCTGGGTGTAACACATCAAAACACAATGGTTTAAAAAATTATTAAATAAATTTTTTTAAAAAAATTATAACAATTATATTATTATACAATAATTAATTTCATTAACTCTCTAATTTTTAGAAATTAATTAATAAATATTATTGTGTAATTCCTATTGTCATGTGTATTTAATTAAAAGGAAAATGTTCATAGAACCTACACATAAGTTTTTTTTAAAAAAAATAATAAATATAGTTTTGAAAATTGGGAAAGTTTAATTATTTTACATAATTAAGGAATACACTAATAACTACTTTGCACAATTAATTATTGAATATATGTTAAATATTAAATGCACATCTTCATATTCAAAGACTCTAACAAACTATCTATACCATAACATTAAATAAAAAAATATTAATATTACAAAATTGGGGTTATCTAAACCCTAATTTCGAAAATTATAATGAAAATTTAAAAAATTATAATGAAAATTTCGAAAAATTATTGGATTTATACATATTTGCAAGATTTCAAAATTATATTAAATGCTATTATAATTTCAAAATTTATAGGTATCAACTTTTCAACCACCCCACTAATTATATTAATTAATGCTATTATAATTTCGAAATTTATAAGTATCAACTTTTCAATCACCCCACTAATTATATTAATTAATGCAATTTTAATAATATAATCAGTTTAAATATAAAAAATATTGAATAGTGCTACACACCGTTAAAAAAAAAATAGAATGAATAGGTTGGAGAAATGACTATTTATGAAATTAGTTTAGAAGCTAAACAAGAAGATACAAAATTCTTATCTTCTAAACATGAAGTAGACCTTGCTGGGGGAACACGTTTGGGAAGAGACAAATGATGAAGATGGGAAGTAGACCTTGTTGGGGGAACACATTTGGAAGAGACAAATGATGAAGATGTACCAGAAGACAATATTGAATGTGGCGTTAACGAAGAATGGACCAAACCTGATATTGCGCAATGGAGGAACTTGCTTCAATTTTTGGATATTGACAAAGAATCTATTCATATACATTTTTCAGACTTCGAAGGGAAGGAGTTGGTAAGTATTGAACAAACAGAATCTTTTTAATTTTTGTATGAAAAACTATTGGGGTTTAGTGTTAGAAAAAAACTGAAGAGGGAGGACAAAAAGTGTATTTTACACATTAGAAGTTGGGTGTGTTGAAACAAAGGTTTTAGAGAACAAAAATATTGTAATCTTGATAATATGTGTGAAGAAGCCCGTGCTCTAACAATAATGGGTTGTAATGCAAAGTTTAGAATAAATTTAAATAGGGAAACTAACTGTTGGATTACTATGTGTTTTAATAACCACCACAACCATAAGTGTGCCTCCTTCCGTGAAAAACTTTCTCATAGATCTAATAGAATATTTAGGGACGAGATGAGGGAACAAGTTATGTTAATGAAGAGAGCCGGAATTATGACATTCCAAATTTAGAATTACATGGTAGAAGTTCATGATGGTTGAGAAAATGTGGGAAGTATCAAAGATGACTTGTACAAGGGAACTTGTAAAAAATATTCAACTTGGGATGATTGTGATACGTCCACAGCAATGGGTTATCTCGAAGTAAAAAAAGGGTCGGACAATACGTTTTTCTACAAGTATGATGTAGATAAAGAAAATAGATTGACAAATTTATTCTGGTTTGACGGAACATTCCAAGTTGATTACCAATTATTTGGTGATTGTTTGGCTTTTGTATCTACTTACAAAACCAATATGTATTTTTTTAAATTTTTTTTACCTTATATCGATTTCTTATTAAAATTTAAAATATCATATTAATATTTTGTTCAACAGGTACGGAAAGCAATTAGTAATACTACTTGGGTCTAATAATCATAACAAAGCGTGTGTGTTTGTAGCTGTACTTCTTGATAATGAGACTTCGACCACATATGATTGGGTATTGGAAATATTTTTAGTGTACATGGGTGGTAAGATGCCTTCAGCAGTTTTGACGGACGGTTGCAAAGCAATGAACAAAGCACTGTATAGTATTATGCCTGGTGTTCCACATCATATTTGATCATGGAAAATACTCAAAAATGCAATGCACCATGTACACAATATAACATTCCATCAAGAATTGAAATTTTTTATTTTCAGGTAATACGTTAAATGGTGTTTTATCTTATTCTTTCAATTATAATATGAAAACATTTATATTTTTTTTTTACAAAAATATAAATATTACAAGGAGGAAGAATGGAAGGATAATTGGAAAGTGACTGTGAATAAATATAGAATGATAGGAAATGCATGGGTGGAAGCACAATATGGCACAAGAAAGCAGTGGGCAGATGCTTTTTTCACGGTATTTATTTTGGTGGAGCTACTGCTACTGGTAGATGCGAATCTATGAATACTTTCTTGAAAAGAGATTTGAAGAATAAAATACCATTGTGGATGTTTATACGAAACTTTGACCATGCTTTATCTGTGTTACATTACAACGAGATGAAAGAATACTACAAAACTAACTTGACTGAACAAGTTTTGAACAAGACAACTATGCCATGTGTAGAGGATGAAATTTCTTCAATTTTCACAAGGGAAAGTCTTACAAGGATAACAAAGGAGATACGACGTGGCGATAATTATATTGTCCTGAAGGAAAATAAGATACCAGATTACACTCTTTGTTTGGTAAAAAAATACATTGGTTCTTGATTAAAGCGAAAAGTGTTAATCTCCAACAATGGGGATGATGTGGGATGTGATTGCTATTCTTTTGAGACAGAAGGAACTCCATGTAGACATATTTTTACAATATCGTACCTTGCTACAAGATCGCGATAAGCATTTCAAAAGACTATGAAAGTTATATTAGAGTTGAATGAAGAATTGGAAAAAATGCCACCAGATGAAGAGTTAAAACATCCTCAAAATGACGAAGGAGTGTTTCCTAATAATATTTTGGACTCTCAAATTAAAAAACAAAAGGCAGACCAACTACAACAAGTTTTTCGAAATCATTCCTTGGAGATGCAAAGAAGAGAAAACCAAGAAAATCGCTATTACATTGCAAGTATTGTGATGAGGTTAGACGTGATTCAAGGAATTGTCCTATGGAGCCAAAGTCAACTACCGAGAAAAATGGTCGAAGAAGAAGAAGAAAAGAATGAATCCATGACTAGTGATGTCTTTTGTATAATTGTTTATAAACAATTTTTACATTGTAATTTTAATCTTGACTACAAAAAAATAGGGCTAATTGTTGTTTTTTATTTATTTATTTTTAAATATGGTATTGATAATTGGGAAAGTTAATTCATTTGCATAATTAGGGTTTAAAGGCATTATATCATATTTATAATTAATTTCGGCTTAAAAAATAAGGCTAATTATTTTTTTAAAAGTTAATTCATTTTCATAATTAGGGTTTAAAGTCATTATTATTATTTTTTAAAATATATTTCGAAATAGGAGAGAAATAGTTTAAATATAGTATTGAGAATTGGAAATTGTTAATGCACCTCTTCGAATTGAAAGATTCAAAGACTATCTATATCCTAGTATTTCATAAATAATTAATCATATAAAAATATATTTTTTTATCACTGATTTCAGCTACAAAAAAATAGTGCTAATTATTGTTTTTTTTAAATATATTTTAAATATGGTATTAAGAATTGGGAAAGTTAATTCATTTGTATAATTAGGGCTTAAAGTCATTATAATTTATTTTTATAATTAATTTCGGCTACAAAAAAATAGGGCTAATTATTGTTTTTTTTTTTTAAAAAATAGTTTAAATTTGGTATTGAGAATTGGGGAAGTTAATTCATTTGAATAATTAGGGTTTAAATTCATTATTTTTTTAAAATAAATTTAGAAATAGGAGAAAATTAGTTTAAATATGGTATTGAGTTTTGGGAATTGTAAATGCACCTCTTCAAATTCAAAGATTCAAATACTGTAACAAACTATGAGTATCCTAGCATTTAATAAAAATTCATTATATAAAATTATATTTTTTTATAATATATTTCGGTTACATAGGGCTAATTATTGGGAAAGTTAATTCATTTGCATAATTAAAAAATATATATTTTGAAATAGGAAAGTTAATTCATTTACATAGGGCTAATTATTGAGAATACATCAAGAAAAAACTATAATATTTAAAAAAACAAAACCAAAAACAAAACCAAAAATAGCATGGTCAACATTATTATATTAGTCATAAACTAAACCAAAAATATTTAAAAAAAAAAATACATTAAGAAAAAACTATAACAATCATTATAAAACTCTACGAAATCTATTGACCTTGCTTTGTAGTTTTAATTATTTTATCATCTATTAGCATCTTCATATACTTTTCAAAGCGTTTTTTGTCACCGCTTGTTAAAACTTTGAAGATTCATTGTTCACCAATCTTAACTTTTACCATTTCTTAATTCCAAATTTGGATCTCCAACATCAAGTTTTTGACCATAAGCTTGGTTAACTCCACTCTTTTCTCTTATTGGGTGATGGAGAAGTTGATGACATCACAAACGTTGCTCCGTAGGACAGGGTAGTCTCTTTCTTTGGCCAATGTTTCTATTATTGACATTTGCTCCCTTAATACATCAATCATAACCAGAATTGGTAATTGGAAGGTAATGAAATGTTCCATGTTCAACATCTATTCTAACTATAACCAAATATAAATAAGTTTTTTTTTCTATATTTTTTTGAAATGTAGAATATACAAGACAATGCAACTTTTAGGAAGCAATGCAACCTTTTCAAAGTTTTTTTGTATATAGAATTTCTGTTTTCCTTAGGGATTTTTTTGAATAATATTCAGTAATATATTAAATATTGAATATATCTTAAATACTAAATGCACATTTTCAATTTCAGACACTATAACCAACTATCAAATCTTGGTAATAAATCAAAATTTATCAAATTAATATTTTTATATACCCATATTTCAACTACAACAAAATATTAGAGAGAATAATAGTCTTTTTAAAAAAAAAAAAATTAAATATAGTTTTGAGAATTGAGAAAGTTTAAATAATTTGCATAATTAGGGTTTACAGAAATTATTAGTTTGAAAAATTAAATATTGAATATATCTTAAATATTAAATGCACATTTTCAAATTCAAACACTCTAACCAACTATCTATATCCTAGCATTTAATCAAAATTTATTAAATTATTTTTTTCAACCCATATTTCAGCTACTACATTTATTAGGAGAATAATTGTTTTTTTTAAAAAATTAAATATAGTTTTGAGAATTGTGAAAATTCAATTAATTTGCATAATTAGGGTTTACACTAATTATTAGTTTGAACAATTAAATGTTGAATATATCTTAAATATTAAATGCACATTTTTCAAATTCAACACTCTAACCAACTATCAAAATCTTAGTATTAAATCAAAATTTATTAAATTAATATTTTTATATACCCAACTTTCGGCTACAAAAAAATATTAGAGAGAATATGTTGACGCCGTTTTTCATCAACTTAAATCGTAGAGCAATTAAACAACGTATACTATGAAGCGAATGAATAATGAAGAAATACAAGAGGGTTTTTACGTGGTTAGCAGTTAACTCTGCCTAGTCCACGAGTTTGTGCTATTAAGGCTTAAAGACTTCTAGAAATTCTTCAGAGATGAATTACCTAGAAATTATTCTCCAACCAAAAGAAATCAATCCTTTACAAATGGTCATTCCTCCTCTATTTATAGGGGAGGTTACAAAGTTCATTCCCACATATTTCGGGAAGATATTCTGTATATCAATTTAAATAATGAAATTAAATGCAATCTCTCCTACATATGTGGAAACATCCCATAAGAATCGGGAATTGATAACACACTAAATAATATCCCTTAAATGCTGGGATTATACAACAATAAATATTTTCATACACAACGGGCTATCCCAGATGACTCATCGAGTCTTTGAGATCAATGATCGACCCTGTGGCACTTATGATATTGCTTCTAGCCTACCACCCTACCTCAGAACATGCTCGGAGTAGATTGTCACTATCGAAGCTATCACACTCGAGCCTGCACTTCCCAAGCTCGGACTGTTTAATCCGAAGACAATTGATAGCGGATGTATCCCGACGTCATGTCATTTCGAACTCAGAAAGCATCCCGAGGTTACACATCTTCGAGGTCGTCATTTTACTTCAGAGATCTTACAGCTGGACCATACAACGTATTTTCATACATTTCGAGCTCACACTTGACGAGTCCATTTTTCGAGGTCATAACCTCTGGTCTCAAAATTTGGGTGTAACAGTTTGCCCCCTCAAAAGTATTAGTTCGAATCCTATGAGAAAGAAACTTTTGAACTACTCCTCTTGGAAACTCGAGTGTTGACACGTGTCAAACGGGTATTGCTCACTCAAAGTACTTGAGTACCTTGGAAACCTGCCCACGTCTATTCGCCTGCCACTCTTTATGGTACTATCAACTCATAGGTCCCTGGCCATTTGATCTGATACGGAATCTAGCCAATGGCCCAGATTAATCTGGCCTTTTATACTCCCATGGGTTTATAAATAGGACTCTATTCGTCGTCCCCATTTTATTTCACAATCAAGCCCTAGAGAGAAAAGGAGAAAAAACTAGAGAATATCGCCTAGTTCTTGCATGCTCTCCAAGCCACGAAAATAGAACAACGTGCACCTCTTCGACTCTGTGAGATTGTTTTTGCAACCACTTATTCAATCATCAATCTCTCTGTTTCCGCCGATCGCATTGTGTAAGTTTTTTGTTCATAGCTTTGTATGCCTGTATATTTTTCATGCATGTTTATATTGCTGCATTGTTAGTTCTCTTGCTAGTTTTGCACATTAGAATGCTTCAATACATACTAGTCTTAAGGTTTGATATCATGGGTTCCAAACCCAGTTCATGCGTAGAAGACCCAGATATGGTTCTTTTATTGAATTTTTTGAATTTTGAATGACATATCTTGTACATCAAGATATCTAGTATAAAATTAGGATTTTATAAAGTGCACGATTCCCAAAAATTCCACTCTTTGGGTAACCGCCAACTTTTTCCCTGAAATATCGGGATCTTCAAAATTAAATCCACCTTCCTTTCTTTCGGTGGAATACACGCTCCGAGAGACTGGCCTTGTCCTTTGGATCGAGTTTGCCTTGTAGCCTCGATCAATTGAGCTTAGGTATTCATTATTTCTTGTTCTCTTGGCCCTCACCCTTTTGCTCTCTTGCTAGATGTTGCAGAACTCGGGAAAGTGGTGGGGGTCAAAGCTCGTGATTCCGTATTCACCAGCAACTCCGAGCCCAGAGTCCCCTTTTACTCGGAATCTGCGCTTGATTTGAGAGCATAAACTGAGGTGTAAGCAAGAAGACATCCGAGATCATTTTTGACGTCAGATAGACGAGGTCGAAGAAGGAAAATGGAAAAGACTAAGGGTCGCCATCTACCCAGATCCAGATCCCGAGCCTAGACTAATTCCTCTTGACTCTACGCTCAAAGTGAAAGATGCCTTTAGGTCAGTAGATCTCCAATTCTTACTGATGGGGGAACCTTCTACCTCACAACCAACCTCCATCCCCACCTTGAAGAGGGATTTTTTCGAGGCCGAGAATTATTGGAGCTCGATCTCTTCATTAGGGCAGAAATCTGACATTCTGGCCCTCCACAATATCAAATTTTTGGGCTCGCTGAGGTGTCGAGCTCTGGGCTCCCACGAGCGAAGTTGCCACGCCCCGGGAGATGGGAATCATGACAGCAAGCTAAGATACATAGCTTGGAGCCAGGAACATATGAAGGCAGGGGCTGTATTGCCCTTGAAGTCTTTTTTCACAAACTTCACGGACTTCGTTGGGCCCGCCCCTTCCCAGCTCAACACCAACTCGTACAGGGTTTTGTCCGCCCTGAGGTCGCTTTACCACGAGCTAAAGTGGGAAGGACCTTCGCCAAAAGAGATCCTGTATCTCTTTTCTCTGAAAAGCAATCCCTCCCGAGCTCAGGGAGGGGACGGCTTCTATTACCTCTCGAGTTATCCCAAGGAGAAGAAGATCTTCGAGGATCTTCCCAACCATCCTCTAGATTTCAAGAAGGCTTTCTTCTGGACAGATGGTCTAGCTCCCTCCAGATACTATTCGTTCAAACGAATTCGTAAGTCCTCAACTAATTTCTTCTTTGTGTGCTCGAGTTTTGTTTGAGCTCGCGCTTAGTCACAATATGTTCAATTTTTCAGCTAACTATCGTCATGCCACTCCCACCAAGGAGATGAAAGAGCACAAGGAGGCTCTGATCCAACTCCCCTACAGCAGGAGGTCCCTCTCCTATCTCCTGCATGAAGACAACCTCCAAGCCTGCAGCCTCTTGGAGAAGGATCAATCCACATTCGACTGGTCCAACAAAAAATATGCCCAGTGGGAGCTTGTGCCTCTCCCAATTGGCAGCCTCCCTCTGAGGAAAAATGTTAAGCCTCCATCTCCAGTTCGACGCCGCAGGAGCCCACAATCAGGGAACGAGGCTAATGATGAAGCCTCGAGCTCGAGCTCGAGTGATAGTGGTACAGTCATCCTTAGCTCGGATTTGTGGTCTCCTTCACTACTAAAGCATAAACCCGATAGATTAGTATTGTGCAAGGACAATAGGGACCATTTTTATGTTTGGTCCTGGGTAGATGAGAGAGTACATAGTTTTGATAGCTGGCTCCAGAAGTATGACACCATGTATAGTCTGAACGAGGTATGGAACGGAATAGCCGTTCAATATGGGACAAACAACTATAGAGACCTTTCGAGGTTGACTTCCACTTATAGGGAAGGTACTCCCCCCGCCTCCTCTGAAGATGGGGGAATTACGTGGTCGCCGAGCACGAGCTCGGGGGAGAGTTCCAGTTAGGTTTCTCTCTACTTGTCTTTTTATTCTTTGCCGGTCTGCATCATGCTAACTTTTTTGTCTTGGAATATCTCATAATGCGATGTGAATGTGCAGGTGATATGGATTCTGACCTCGACTCTGTGCTCGCTAGTGGCGAGGGAGCCTAAAGGAGTAAGCACCCAAGGGGGTCGCGAAAATCAGACCGACCTGCCAAGGTCCTTAAGAGGATCGAGAAGACACCTCCCCCACCAACTCCAGCTGTTCTGAGCTCAGCTGTGGATTCAACTCCTCAGGTCGAGGCGTCCTCTACAGTCGTTCCTCTTGTGCCTCCTCCGATCCTAGTCCACTCCGCGCTTGGTCCTCCTCCGGAAAGGCCTTCGGCCTCCAAAATGCATCTGCTGTCGATTTCTACTCACATCGATGAGTATGTAATCGACAATGCAGCTAGATCTCATGGGGCTACACTTGGTTTAGACATTTTGTCTCGAGTGGGCCAGAGTTTTGGTAGCTTCGATGCCCCTCATTGGCAGTTCTTGAACAATGCTCTAGACTGCAACACTCTTTATGAGAAGAGTATCGAGCTTACTGCTGTGGTAACCTTCCTCATCTCGTTGCTAGTTGTATTTTTACTTAGTTCATGTTCTAATTTGATTTCTTTGTGTGTCAGAATCTTGCTGTCTCTGCTCAACTTAATTATAAGTTGAACAATAAGGTTCATTTGAGCATGTCTTATGCTCAGGAGTTGAAGGATCTCCAACTCAAGCTTAGTGACGAGCTCAAGGCCACTAAGGCAAAGATGGAGGCTGAAGCTGAACAACTAAAGGCCAAGACAGCCAAGCTCGAGAAGTTGAACACCCGGCTCGCGGAGATTGAGAAGGTAAATGCCCGGGTCGCGGAGCTTGAGAAGATCAACGCCAAGCTTGAGGAGGAGAAGGCTGCAAATTTTGAGATTATGGAGGGCGAAAAGGCTCGTCTCCTTGCAGAGTTTAAGGAGAAGAAGGATCGAGCGGTCGACCTGGCCATGTATAGGATCTGGGCCAGCAATGTCGATCTCGATACTAGCTTCTTAGGCTCTTTTGAGGTAGAACTACTGGCCAAGTGGCAAGCTCGGATCGATGAGGAGGAGTCTTCTCGGGAGGAGGCAGAGAGAGCCAAGGAGGATGCCGAGAAGGCTAAGGAGGATGCTCCTCCCTCCTAAGTCTCTACCTGGGGCTACGTCCCTTTAAAAAAATTTGTAATAGTTTTTTATTTTATGCATTTTATGCCCCTGGGGCTAATACAATTTATAGCTTGTGAAAGAGCTATTTTCTTATGATATTTATGATACTGTATTTGACTTTACTTTAATATATTTGCTTTACATTTCTTAGGTCAAAATATTTCACGCAACTTATATTAAAGTGTCCTTATGTCTGTTTATTCATACAAACACGTGGTGGGTTTTTAGGTTCGAGCTTCAATGCATTCATGCATAGTTTGCACGATATCTCCGCATCCGATCTTGTTATTTGTCAAGGCCAAAAATTACTTTTACCATGCAACCGAAAGTACTTCTATGGCATGTAACATAAGTGGTTTAGTTATATCTTGCTTTTTTAGTTACTTTTCCTCATCCTTGGGTAGCTCCCCAAGGTTATGAGGTCAAAACTGCCCTTTCACAGGATATTCCAGCCTGGATCTCGACTTAGTTTGAAGTCGGTTATGTTCCAACTTACTGTTGATTAGTATTAGCTGGTTCGTTCCAAACCTATTCAGGTCGTGTTTGGTTTGTAATCCATACACTTATATTCCCGTATTTGGTTACATCCAAACATTTTATTTTTAATAGTTTGGTTATATCCAAGCAAATAGTTTGGCTGTCTCCAAACTATCTTATCTTGCGCATTTGGTTATATCCAAAACATCTTAGCTCGCATATTTGGTTATATCCAAACACTTTATTTTTAATAATTTGGTTGTCTCCAAACTATCTTATCTCGCGTATTTGGTTAAGTCCAAACACTTGTATGCTTTTGATATATGCTATTTCATTTTTTAAAGCTGATGGTATATGTACCACTAATGCCCCCTTAATATCCTATGAGTGTGACCATAGCTTATTAAATTAAGAGATTTTGCAAAAAATACAGCATGTTGAAACAAAATCGAACTTTATTTGAATAATTTATTAATAGGAACATAGTACAGATAAACAAGTATGGTTACAGGTGACATCATTCCTACACTACTGATAGTAAGGTCGTATATGTTCGCCATTCCATGCTCGTGGTACCAAACTCCCATTCAATCTTGCTAACTTGTAGAGGCCAGGTCGGATAACTGATTCGATCTAATAAGGGCCTTCCCAATTGGGCCCGAGCACGCCAGTAGCTGGATCCTGCATGGCCAAGAACACACGCCTAAGCACCAAATCTCCCACACCAAATTTTCTATCTCGAACTCTTTTATTGAAATACCGTGTAGCTCGCCATTGGTATGCAACATTTTTTAGGTGAGCTTCGTCCCTTTTTTCTTCAATCAAGTCCAGACTTACTTCGAGCTGGGATTGGTTCGAGGCTTGGTCATAAGTGTGGGTACAAATTTTGGGTATTTCGACCTCGATTGGCAGCATAGCCTCGCATCCATATGCCAGAGAAAATGGGGTATGTCCCGTTGAAGTACGAGCTGTGGTTCGATATGCCCACAAAAGTTGGGGCAATTCTTCGGGCCATTTCCCTTTTGCTTCTTCCAACATTTTCTTTAGAGAACTTTTTAGGGTTTTGTTTACAGCTTCGACCTAGCCATTCGCTTGGGGGCCACAGAGGAGAAGCTCTTTATTATCCCATTTTTCTCGCAAAAGTTGATAAACAAATCGCTATCGAATTGAGTACCATTATCAGACACAATCTTCCTTGGCATCCTGTATCAGCATATAATGTTCTTTACCACGAAGTCCAAGACTTTTTTCGAGGTAATTGTCACTAGAGGCTCGACCTCGGTCCACTTCGTAAAGTAATCTACTGCGACTACTGCATATTTGACTCTGCCTTTGCCAGTTGGCAGCGAGCCTATGAGGTCGATTTCCCAGACTACAAATGGCCATGGGGAGGTCATACTAGTTAGCTTGGAAGGTGGAGCTTGAGGAATTGTGGCAAATCGTTGACACTTGTCACATTTCTTGACGTAATCAAACGAATCTGCTTTGATAGTAGGCCAGAAGAATCCTTGGCGTATGATTTTCTTGGATAGGCTATGCCCCCCAGTGTGGTCACCACAAAATCCTTCATAAATTTCTTCCATGATCTTCTTAGCCTCGGGTGGAGTCACACATCGGAGTAATGGCATAGAGTATCCCCTTCTATATAGTCTTCCCTGCACAACGGTATACCTGGGGATCTGATACATCAACTTTCGAGCCTTGGTCCGCTCTTTTGGGAGAATGCCGATCTCAAGATACTTGATTATTGGGGTCATCCAGGTCGGCTCAGAGTTTATCATGCATACACCTTCCTGTTCAGGCTCGGTTATACTGGGTGTCGATAAATGTTAGATTGGCACGACATTCAGTTCATCAACCTCGGTGGACGTGGCGAGCCTGGCTGAAGCCTCTGCATTCAAATTTTGCTTTCGGGGAACCTGTTCTATCGTGTAAAATTTGAATTGCTCTAGGGCTTCCTTCGATTTTTCTAAATATGCAACCATTCTCGTCCCGCAAGCCTGGTATTCCCCTAAGATTTGGTTGACCACCAACTGGGAGTCACTTTAGCAATGTATCGCCTTAGCTTTGAGTTCCTTGGCTAAGTCATGCCAGTAGAGCTTCGTATTCAGCCTCGTTGTTTGACGCTTCGAAGTCAAATCTCAAAGCGGAGTGAAATCGACTTCCGGCTGGGGTGATCAGTATTATTCCTGCCCCGACCCATTTTCATTGGAAGACCCGTCAACATAAAGTTTCCACAGCTCGCGGGCTGGGGTTATAACTTCATCGTTGGTCACTTCGGTGCATTCCACTATGAAGTTTGCCATGGCCTGTCCTCTTATGGTTGTCCTCGGATGGTAGGTAATCTCAAATTGTCCAAGTTCGATGGCCCATTTTAATAATCGACCCGAGGCTTCTGGCTTGGACAAGACTTGTCTTAGTGGTTGATTAGTCAATACATGAATGGGATGCGCCTGGGAATAGGGTCGGAGCTTTCGAGATGAGTGAATTAGGCTGAGTGCCAATTTCTCCATTAAGGGGTATCTCAACTCTGCCCCCAGTAATCTTTTGCGAACATATTATACAAGCTTCTGCACCTTCTGTTCTTCTCGGATGAGCACGACGCTAATGGTGTGGTCGGTCGTAGCAAGATATAGGTACAAAACTTCCCCGTGATGGGTTTCAACAAGATGGGTGGTTCCGCGAGGTGCTTCTTGAGCTCCTGAAAAGCTAACTCGCATTCTTCTGTCCACTCGAATTTTTTGCCTCCCCTCAAAAGGTTGAAAAATGGAAGACAACGGTCTGTAGATTTCGAGAAAAACCTACTTAGTGCCGCCATCCGCCTAGTCAAACTTTGGACATCCTTATGCTTTCGAGGTGAGGGCATATCAATTAAAGCCTAGATCTTGTCCGGATTAGCTTCTATTCCCCGGGTGTTTACAATGAAGCCTAGGAATTTTCCTGACGATACTCCAAAAGAGCACTTCTGGGGGTTGAGTTTCATGTCATATCTCCATAACACAGCAAAGCATTCTTCAAGGTCGTCCACATGGTTACTGTTATGTTTAGATTTAACCAACATATCATCAACATAAACTTCCATGTTATTACCTATCTGCTCGGAGAACATCATGTTTACGAGTCGTTGGTATGTGGCTCCATCATTCTTCAATCCGAATGGCATGACATTGTAGCAGTACAGTCCTTTGTCTGTCACAAAACTCGTATGCTCTTGGTCTGGGGCATGCATGATGATCTGGTTATATCCAGAATAAGCATCCATGAATGACACAATTCCATTCCCAGCTGTGGCATCTACGAGCTGGTCGATTCGAGGTAGGGGAAGCAATCCTTTGGACAGGCCTTATTGAGGTCGGAGTAATCAATACAGGTCCGCCATGTCCCGTTAGGTTTCGGGACTAGTACCGGGATGGTGACCCAATCGGGGTAGAAGGCATCTTGAATGAATCAGTTTTCCTTCAACCTATCGACCTCTTCTTTTAGGGCCTTCTTCCTGTCATCATCCAGGAGTCTTCGCTTTTGCTGCTTCGGGGGAAAGCTTTTGTCAATATTTAGAGCGTGGCTTACCACATTCGGATTTATCCCTACCATATCCGAATGTGATCATGCAAAAACATCTTGGTTCTTTTTCAAAAAGCAAATTAATTGCTATTTTGTTTCTTCTGGAAGGTTTTTCCCTACCTTCACTATCTTCGGGGGGTCCACTTCTTCGAGCCTGACCTCTTCGAGCTCTTCTAACGGCTCGAGGTCAGTTCTTTCCTCTATTCTCGGATCAATTTCTTCGTCTATCTCGAAGACTGTTCCGTCCTTATTCTGAACTATGACAAGTGTTTGTGCGCTTGTCTGTTTCTTTCCTCTAATGGAAATGCGATAGCATTCCCTCCCTGGTAGCTGGTCTCCCTTCAGTGTCCCGATGCCATTAGAACTCTGGAACTTGATGGCCAAGTGCCTCACAGACGAAACTGCCCCCATTCCTACCAGGGTGGGTCTCCCGAGCAGCACGTTGTAGGCTGATGGTAGATCCACTACTACGAATTCCATCATCTTAGTTGTTGAGACCGGGAAGTCTCCCAAGGTCACAGGGAGTTCGATGTATCCCATACAGGCAATCCTTTCTCCTGAAAAGTCGTACAATGTCGTTGCACAGACCTTTAGGTCACGAAGTGCGAGTCCCATATTTTCTAAGGTGGCCTTATAGAGGATATTCACTGAGCTCTCGTTATCAACCAGGACTCGGTGAACCCTCTTATTTGTTAGCTGAAGAGTGATGACTAGCGAGTTGTTGTGAGGAAACTGCACATGAGATGCGTCGTCCTCAGTAAAAGTTATAGGTTGAGATTCAACCCTCTGGTATTTCAGAGCCTTGGGTTCCGGTTCGTAAGGGGACCCGTCACCAGTTTTCAGCTCATTCACGTATCTTTTTTGGGCGTTCCTGCCCAATCCTACGAGATGAGGTCCCCCCGAGATGGTTACAACATATTCTCCATCAATCGGAGGGGGTCTCTCGTCCTCCCTGGCTCGAGAGTTATTGTTTTGGGCAGGTGGTGGTGCAGCTACCCTCTGATTGGTAGAAGCCTGTTTGGGATTTTGGTTTCTTACATATTGCCTGAAATATCCTCTCAAGATCAGGGCTTCTATCTCGTCTTTTTGTTGCCTGCATTCATCGGTTGTATGTCTGATATCCCTATGGAATCTACAGTATTTACTAGAATCTCTCTTTGCTTTTTGGTTCCTCACGGGGTCTGGACACTTGAAAGGGACCTGGTTTTCATTAGCTAGGTAGATATTCTCCCGAGACTTATTCAGCTCGGTATACACATTGTACACGGAGAAATATCTTTCCCCTTTCTTCTTCTTTCTCCCTTCCGCCTTGGGGTTACTCCCTTCAGTCTTCTTTCTTTTGGAAGGGTGTCTGTAGAGGGTTTCGAGGTCGATGGGTCCACCGAGGTCGAGGTAGAGTTTATGTTTGACGTTGTAGTTATGGGTTGCGAGGCCATATTCAGTGCTGACCTTGTCTACTCTACATTGACAAACCTCTGAGCTCGTCGATTGAACTCGGTTAAGGACCTCAAAGGTTTCTCTGCATATCTTCCCAGAGAGGGCTTCCCGTCATTACCCCAGCTCGGACAGCCATCAGATGATCGCTGTCATCTACATCCCGAGCTCGGGCGACTTCCAAATTGAACCTTGTAAGGTAACTTTTCAATGTTTCATTCGGCTGTTGTCGGACATTGGTCAAGGCAGATGCCTCGGGCCTTATTCCGATCACGGCTCTGATTTGCTTCTTGAAATCTCTAGATAATTGATCCCAAGAAGCAATTGAATGCCGTTACTAAGTGAGTTTGAAACGTGCTAATCACTCGTTAATCGAGGTTTTAGGTTAAAATGTGTAGCTAATTAAAGTGCAACTTGCTTAAATACGATTTTGGTATAAAAAGTCGGTCGTTCCTTTAAAATATGAAAAGGGTTACATTGGGATCCCATATATATTATCTGAAAAACGTATTTACAACTCAAAAGGTTATTTAACAGTCGGCCTAAGCGACAAAATCAACGTTCATGACCAGTTCCTCAAAATACCCCAGTCGTGGCGGCCGGATAGGCCAAACATGTACGCACCGCTCCATGCCCTCTAACTCATGGTTGATTAATCTTTTCCTTGCCTTTACCTGCACCACAGAGCACCCGTGAGCCGAGGCCCAGCAAGAGAACCTTAAAGCACAACATACTATAATTTATCCCAGCAATTAAACACTTATTTAAACCGTTATTTGAATACAAAAGGCACAATAGCACATCAACATCATACCATAGCAGAACAACAACACAAAGGAACATCAAACATATAAACATCATAGCACAAAATCTTAGCAGTTCAGAAATACAACAGCATATAACAAAGCAGCCAACAAGCTAAGCACCAAGCGGCCATGCCGTCCCAGGCGCTTTACCATGCCCTGGGTTCGTAGTCCACACCGTGAGGATATTACAGGTATCCTTTAGGGTCTCGCCCTGGCAACTCGCACTTCACGTGCTAAAGCTGCTCTTGGCCCCTTGCCATTCTCGGCTCTTGCCTCTCCCGGCTTCTGCTGCTCCCGGCTCTTACTGATCAGTCACATTCCCATTAATAACATGGCAAACCACAAGCAATCCACACTGTACAACACACCACATAGCTCTACGGGTACAAACAATTCTCTTACCTGTCTCCTAAGCTACCTGAGAACCACGATCACGAGCACAGTCCTCTAAGCCGAGTGTTGAAGAGAAATCCTAGTCACAACACATGAATAAAACCAACTATCAAGTTCTAACTCATTAAATAGTTTCGAAACTTAACTCTAACCTCCGGGATCTTGATTTCTACTAAACTGGGTAGTAGAAACCTTCCCGAGCCTTAACGTTCAAGTTCCCAAGCAAAAAACCCTCATTTTGCCAAAAATCCACTTTTGGGCTGCAGCCCAGCCTCCCTTAAGCACCGCGGCGCGCCCTAAAGCAGAGGCAAAATTGCCTCACATCTGACAGCCTAGGGAGATTTTCCCGTAGTCCCTTCTGGCCTAAAAACTCAAGCGGGCCGCGACACTGATGAACAGGGCTGTGGCTCAACCCCGAAACCCAAAAATTTTCCTCCATTTCTACGAACTAACTTCCTTGAAAATCATCAATTCAAAGCCCTAATCCTAGAATTCTGCCTAGGACTTACATGCAAACATCATAACCAGTTAATTCACATAGAATTCCAACAACAAATCTCATAGATGCCTAAATTCAATCATCTAAGTTTCAACTCCCAAAGTTCCAACTAAACAGTAAGAAATTCAACAGAAAACCAATTTTGATTCTTACCTTGCTGCTAATTTTCGACCTTGACTAATTCCTCAACTCCTCAAACTAGCACCCCACCAATCCTCAGCCCAACTCTTCAAGCTTTTCTCCAAAATTCCCAAGCTTCCAATTGAACATATGTGAACCGAATGAGAGAGAGAAGAGAAAGGTTGTCTGATTTTTGCTTGTTTCTTCCCCTTCTGGAATATGTTAGAAACTAAAAGTAACCCCAGCTGCCTAACATAAGTCTACCCTTTAACCAAAATGACCAAAATAGCCCTTTAACTTATCCTTAATCCTTAAGTAACCCAAGGGCATTTCAGTCATTTAGCTTATCCCGCTAACTCCTTGAGTGTACCTACAAATCCCTATTTAATCCAAACATATCCAAATCATTACTAAATTACTACCCATTACTCACTAAGTTCCGAACACATCTTAAGTTCCCAAAATACCCCTAAACTCCTCCAGAGCCAGGTAATTGACCCCGTTGTGACTTTCTAGCTATACCGTTCCCTAGGACTGTCTCGGATTGTGCATCTCAAATATATCACTACTCACACGTGAGAAAGATCACAATAATCACAAATATTACATTTATGCCCTCAACGGGCTAAAATTACAAACATGCCCCTAACGACCAGACGGGGCCCACATACATATTTAATACACACAATCATACATGTCTAATCACATAATCACCAAATTCATATATAATCATAATTAAATCAGTTATTGCCCTATCGGCACGCTAATCAAGGCCCTAAGCCTTATTAGCAAATTTGGGACGCTACAACTATCCCCTCCTTATCAGAATTTCGTCCTCGAAATTTATGCACACACATCGGAACACTAATCCCGCAAACCTGATTATAACCTCACATTCAGGTCTTTTCCTTAGTCATTACTTGCAACATTCTCCCAAGAACAATAGTCTTAATCTGTAAGGCCTTCTTTCTTATATCCAGAATTTCACTGGCTTTTGAGCCATTCCTGATGTAGGGTACCTCTTGTCCCTAAGTTCACTTTTTGAAGTAAGTACTTCTCAATCACTGTCTCACAATATTCTACTCGGAGTCACTCTACGACCTCTTCTTTCCAGAACCTGGAAGTCCATAGGTTCCCATCTGACACTATCACCCTTGGTGTCCAATAGAGACATACAGTCTCATCTCGTGCCCATATTCTCTCTTTTGATACCTCACCCACACAAACGATGGTGTGCCAATCCAGTAGGTCAAATCACCACTTTTGTATTTCCTTACCTCATTTATGACCCAAGGTGGTTCACCCCTTAGGTTCATAATCATACCATTTTCATATCAATTCCAGGATACACTAGAGTCATAATTGCCCTTTCGGCCTCTGATTATTACCTCTTATTTACTAAACGGCTAGGTCATGCGCCTTCTGATATACAAGGTGTAGTTTCAGCATCCATTCAACTTCTTGGATGTAATAACCGTAAGGAGTGACTTAAGGTTCATCCCGCATCTTCCCCTCAATGCTAGTATCCTTCGGATCACTCATCTGATCTGCGTAGTTTAATTCATCTATTCCAAAGTAGTAGGATGCTTAACCTTTCCTACAAGATCCTCCTCCTGCGTCTCACTGTTCATTCATAAGAATATACTCGCCCACTATCAACTGCAAGTTCCAAACCAAACTCAGTCCTTACTTCATTCTAACCATGATTAATCAGTATAACTATCAGCTTACCACCCACTATGAGGTGCAAACGATCACTCTTTCAAGTACACATAACGCACCTTAACTCATAACACAATGCACCGAAACTCCATATTCTAAGCAAGGATGATGTCTCTCACATCGTTCTCCTGTGCCAAACCATACATACAAATTCTAATACTATGGCATATGAATCGATCTTTATACCAACTTCTTAAAATTTGGTACGCAACAATCCACTCAGATCCTCTTTATGTTCCAATGTTACCCCAGTCAAAGTATAGATGTCCTCAAAGATACCTAATACATGATCCCACTACCTCCCATAACATGACCCTGAACCTCTTCTGGAGAAATCAGAACTTGTCTCTCTTGAAACCTTATCTGCAACCTTGTTTCCTTAACCTTGGCACTATCAATAAGGGTGTTATACGTCTTCTGCTTTTAGCTGGGAGTAGTGTGAAACATCCTTGATCGATCATATGACTCACCAACATTATCCCCATACTCTCTGCTTAATGAACTTACCTGAGCCGTTGATGCATTGGTCAATTTAGAAACCTTTAACAAAACTCCACCATATCCTACTTAGTGCAAGTGGAAATTCATGTAGCACCGCTTACCTTGATCCTTATCAGGGTAATTCATGAAAACATTTTCCTATCCTTGTAGACTTGGCCCCTTTTCTTGTCAAACCGCAATGACATGTTTCACGATAAAATGCTCCATCTGATCAATCCTCAAGTTAAACACTTCTTCACCTGAACCTTAATTCTTCCCGCTGAGCTAATTCTATACTTCATAATGTCTCGGATATTGCTTCTATCTCTGCCTTAATTCCATTACATGCACTTTTCCCAAATGTGGAAATTATCTCACCAAATCCTTATAAACCCATCTGACACCTTATCCGCCGATCCGGTATTCATCTGGTCTACCTGATACATCCTCAGTGGTACCTTCCTCAACAGCTAGGCACCCAGCAACTGCAACCAAGTCCTTTCCCTTTAATCTCCGAAGTCACTATCTTCTTCTTCAATCCATGGTAGTCCCTTACTTAATCAGCAAATCCACATTCAAAATCACCTCATATTCCTCACAAACCACCTTAATCAATTCAATTTGTAGGCAGAAACAAGAACTATAAAGCCAACAAATTCCCTCCGAGGGCCAACCTCAGCTCTAACCATGTCAAAACATTCACTCGAGCTGGGGTAGAGTTATTTGTGTTGGTTTTTATTGATCAAATCAGAGATTATGCACAGCGGAACAACAATCAAATTGTTAGTTTAATCCCATAAGATTTCTAGATCTACTTCTTCACACGCATATATATATTGAATCAAAGACATGAATAGAAAAATTACCTCAGGTCCTTCCTTGCAGCTATCTTTTTGTATGGCTAAATCCTTGAGATCTCACACCAAGATCTTCCAAAATGTTCTCGGCACACAAAGAACAAGTGTGGGCTAGCTATACCAATAATAGGCAAAAAACTATTTATCAGATGTTCTCAACACATGAGATCTGATAAAGTTTGGACCTAGGTTTTGTGAAGAATAGTGACTTTTGTTTGTGTCACTGCTCTCTTTCTCTGAGAGAGATTTCTAGATATTTTTCTATCCCTGAAAAGTTACGTTCAGAAAAACTGATATCCAATATTTAAAATATCCTGTATATTAAAATAAAATCTTAGTTATTTTAAACAATTTGAAAATAACTAATCAGTTATCAGATTTTTGTTTAAATAATAATATTTTAATCAAATTACAATATCTCATTATTTATTTAATATTTAAATAACTAAAATTGTGGAACCTAGAAACTGACCATAGTGTCTTATGCGTGTAGCACAGTGACTGTGCACTGTGCTACACGTGTACCACATGCCAGTGATGGCATGTGATTTTTCCCAATTTTTATTATTATTTAAATACCAAAAATCCCAAAAATAAATTAATTCAAAATTAATTATATTTTTGTTAAATCAAATAATTAATTCTTAATTAATTAATTACACATAATTATACAATAATTATGCTTGATACATTGAAAAATATTTTACTTATCACATAAGTCCTTTTTGCCCATTTTTGTATTTACCTTTGTCAGTGATTGTTTGAGCCATTTCGGGGACCATAGACCTATAACATTAAGCTCCAATAAATAAACTAAATAATTAAACTCTTTAATTATAATAGTTAACTTATTAATTCTGATATTACTCCACTATAAATATGCTTTTACAGAAATATTTTCTTAAGTCGTCCATTGATATAACAATCTTACAATAGTTCAACCCTCTAATTAATTAGTTCATAAATTAGAATGGAAGAATTACCATTTTACCTTTCTAATTCACTTCTTATTCCTTAAGTACCATTAATTCACTAGTGAATAATTAATCTATAATCTAATTATAGATTTGAGCTCAAAATCATTCAGTTCCAGAATTAACCCTGAAGGGAACTAATATACGATCCGTTAGGAAAGATTAGATTCCGTATTATTGATACATGTTCCCAGCCATCCATGATATTAAATCTTCAAAACAAAAGTCATTAGCCTCATTCTTTGAAGAGACCTTAACGAATGAATCAAAAGATTTAATAAACATGAATACTCAGGATTTAGGTTGATCTATAAATGATCATCAGTTATGATATGAATTACAAGTCTTTATTGTTAAATGGTTTTTGGATAAATACTTTAATTCATATCGGTCCATGACATATATAATCATATTATATAAAGCACATTTACCGAGATGTCTTTCCACATCAATAATCCGAATCTAAATTATTTGTATCATTATGATACTTAGTAAACCGTACTTACAACTCCAATTAAAGAATTCCATAACTTTAATTTGTTGTTGTTGAATATTTTTATTCATTCATGTGATCTTAATTCTCTCGTACTAATACAAGATCACATACTCAATAATGAATATGGAATTTTTCTGATATTTACAAAATTATTCAAACAATAATTTAATAATCTAAATATAACAATAATAATAAACCATTGCATTTATTTATTCACAGAAAAACAAATGTCTTTACATGCTTTTAGGACACTCCTAACAATTTGTACTCTTTAGTTCTTCTGTCTATGTCTTCGGGAAACTTTCCTTGATAATCCCTATGATTTGTCACTAATAACATGCATTCCTTAAACACTCATTTACATGATGTCTCCAGCACCCAGTACATACCATGTAACCCCTCCGGACCTCACCGTCACCTTAACGATCGTCCTAAACACTACGAACTCTCCTGTCATGACTAGGAGTAATTGAACCATCAGAGATCTTTCTTTCTTGGTTTCCCAACTCGCTCGTCCCATCCAGTTCCCTTTACTCTCCCTAGCATAACCTTAGGGTAACCGTCCACTGCGACTAGACACTTCAAAGTCATAGTTGAGTCCCCTTATCAGCCAACTGATTAAAACTTAGGACTATACTAGGGCCATCGCATAACTATCCCAACTAGTTCTTACCACAAATTTTCTGTCTGTACCACTCTGCTTCATTCCTTGGTAACTGCCAACTTTTATCAAACACAAAATCTCAAGCCCCACAATATTCTGTTCATTCAGTAGGTATCCCATGTCTATATCTCCATTAAAAGGTACGCAACACCAAACCCAGTCAATATAATATAAAGAACAAGAACTAGAAAACCAACCTGTCATGTATGAGGAACCAACTTCGGGCTCTGGTCGCCCCCAGGTAGACTCGCGAACCAAGGTTAAGCTATCTGTACTTCTGGTTTCTTCTGTCTTCGATTCCGGACAATGTTTCATGATGTGCCCAACTACTCCACATAGAAAACATGTCTTCGCTCGACACTTACCCAAATGACGTCTCTTGCACCTGACACACACTGGATAACTTCTCCAGACCTCATTGCCACCCTGGCGACTGTCCCGAACATCATGTACGACAGTGGTAGAACTATCAGAGGTCTTTCTCTTCTGACTACTAGGTCCTCCGCCTCTACCCGCTCTTACAAATGGGGAAACTCTTGCCTGAGCTTCTTGCCCCACGGCACCCTCGCTCCATATCACACCTCCCACGTCCTCCCTAGCAAGGGCCTTCCCTACCATCAGAGCATAAGTAGAAATCTCATGAACTGGAGCGACCCTAACTCTATGGGCCACCCCAAGGTTTAGCCCTCGAACGAATCGTTCCTTTCAGGCTACGTCTGTTGGTACCAAGTCAAATGCGAACTTGGATAACTCATCAAATTTATCAACATATTCTGTCACTGTCTTACTGCCTTGAACCAAGTTGATAAACTCATTGGTCTTCGCAATTCGGACTGCGTCACCATAGTACCTCTCGTTGAACAATTGTTGGAACTCCTCCCAACCCATCATAACAACATTTTGGGTCTGTGACACCACATCCCACCTTGTTCGGGCATCCTCCCGTAGCATGTATGTGGCACAAACCACCCTATCATTGCCTTCTGCTCCTATATAGTCAAGGATGGAGCTAACCATGCCCATCCACCGCTCAGCTCCGAACGGATCTAAACCTCCTTCAAAAACTGGAGGATTAAGCCTTTGGAACCTTTCATACATCATTTTCCATCTGCCTCAACCCTCAGGCTGAACCAAAACTGATGCCAATGTCGTAGAAACACACGGAGCAACATTTCTGGGGTGGAACCCACTGTCTTAACCACCTAATCTCTTCCTCCTGCTTTTGTAACCTAGCATGCATATCAACGAACATCTGCTGCCAACCCCCAGGAACAGATGGAGGATTTTGGTCCCAAATACTATCTGCAACCCCGGTATTAATAATACCCGCATCCCTTGACTGTCTCTGATGCATAACTTCTAGATCTGTCTATAGTTAATGACGCAATCCATCAGATATGATCATCCCTTCCGGAACCACTTTCGAACATGGCCAGACAAACAAGAGGAATAACAAACACAAAAATATATATATTGCTCATGCTCCCTATATTAACAAGCAGATAAAGTCATTTTATTAAGCAATTAGACAAATATTTCATTCAATACCAACCAACCCTTAGTCGAGCTTGTCTCTAGCAACGAGCGCTTACATGTTCAGTCAATTTATCCAGGAACCATAAACCTTGGCTCGCTTTGATACCAAGTTGTAACGCCCTACTTCCTTAGAGACGTTACTAAGTGAGTTTGAAACGTGCTAATCACTCGTTAATCGAGGATTTAGGTTAAAATGTGTAGCTAATTAAAGTTCAACTTGCTTAAATAAGATTTTGGTACAAAAAGTTGGTCGTTCCTTTAAAACAAGAAAAAGGTTACAGTGGGATCCCATATATATTATCTGAAAACGTATTTAAAACTCAAAAGGTTATTTAACAGTCGGCCTAAGTGACAAAATCAACGTTCATGACCAGTTCCTCAAAATACCCCAGCCGTGGCGGCCGGATAGGCCAACCATGTACGTATCGCTCCATGCCCTCTAACTCATAGTTGATTAACCTTTTCCTTGCCTTTACCGGTACCACAGAGCACCCGTGAGCTGAGGCCCAGCAAGGGAACCTTAAAGCACAACATACTATAATTTATCCCAGCAATTAAACACTTATTTAAACTGTTATTTGAATACAAAAGGCACTGTAGCACACCAACATCATACCATAGCAGAACAACAGCACAAAGGAACATCAAACATATAAACATCGTAGCACAACATCTTAGCAGTTCAGAAATACAACAACATATAGCGAAGCAGCCAACAAGCTAAGCACCAAGCGGCCATGCTGTCCCAAGCGCTTTACCAAGCCCTGGGTTCGCGGTCAACACCATGAGGATATCCCAGGTATCCTTTAGGGTCTCGCCCTGGCAACTCACACTCCACGTGCTAACGCTGCTCCCGGCCCCATGCCATTCTTGGTTCTTGCCTTTCCCGGCTTCTGCCGCTCCCGGCTCTTGCCGCTCCCGGCTCTTTCCAATCAGTCACATTCCCATTAATAACATGGAAAACCACAAGCAATACACACAGTACAACACACCACATAGCTCTACGGGTACAAACAGTTCTCTTACCTGTGTCCCAAGCTACCCGAGCACCACGATCACGAGCATAGTCCTCTAACACGAGCCTTGAAGATAAATCCTAGTCACAACACATGAATAAAACCAACTATCAAGTTCTAACTCATTAAATAGTTTCGAGACTTAACTCTAACCTTCGGAATCTTGGTTTCTACCAAACTGGGTAGTAGAAACCTTCCCGAGCCTTAATGATTCAAGTTCCCAAGCTAAAATCCCTCATTTTGCAAAAAATCCACTTTTGGGCCGCGGCCCAGCCTCCCTTAACCGTCGTGGCGCGCCCCAAAGCAGAGGCAAAATAGCCTCACATCTGATAGCCTAGGGTCGCAGCGCCCAAACTTGCGCTGCAGCGCCTGGGAGATTTTCCTGAAGTCCCTTCTGGCCTAAAACTCAAGCGGGCCGTGGCACTGATGAACAAGGCCACGGCTCAACTCCGAAACCCGGAAATTTTCCTCCATTTCTACCAGCTAACTTCCCTGAAAATCATCAATTCAAAGCCCTAATCCTAGAATTCTGCCTAGGACTCACATCCAAACATCATAACCAGTTAATTCACACAGAATTCCAACAACAAATCTCATAGATGCCTAAATTCAATCATCTAAGTTTCAACTCCAAAAGTTTCAACTAAACAGAAAGAAATTCAATAGAAAACCAAATTTGATTCTTACCTTGCTGCTAATTTTCGACCTTGACTAATTCCTCAACTCCTCAAACTAGCACCCCACCAATCCTCGGCCCAACTCTTCAAGCTTTTCTCCAAAATTCCCAAGCTTCCAATTAAACATATGTGATCCGAATGAGAGAGAGAAGAGAAAGGCTGCCTGATTTTTGCTTGTTTCTTCCCTTTCTGGAATATGTTAGAAACTAAAAGTAACCCCAACTGCCTAACATAAGCCTACTGTTTAACCAAAATGACCAAAATAGCCCTTTAACTTATCCTTAATCCTTAAGTAACCCAAGGGCATTTCAGTCATTTAGCTTATCCTGCTAACTCCTTGAGTGTACCTACAAATCCCCGTTTAATCCAGACATATCCAAATCATTTCTAAATTACTACCCATTACTCACTAAGTTTCGAACACATCTTACTTTCCCAAAATACCCCTAAACTCCTCCCGAGCCAGGTATTTGACCCCATTGTGACTTTCTAGCTATACTGCTCCCTAGGACTATCTCGGATCGTGCATCTCAAATATATCACTACCCACACGTGAGAAAGAACACAATAATCACAAATATTACATTTATGCCCTCAACGGGCTAAAACTACAAACATGCCCCTAACGACCAGACGAGGCCCACATACATATTTAATACACACAATCATACATGTCTAATCACATAATCACCAAATTCATATATAATCATAATTAAATCAATTATTGCCCTCTTAGCATGCTAATCAAGGCCCTAAGCCTTATTAGGAAATTTTGGACACTACAACTATCCCCTCCTTATCAGAATTTCGTCCTCGAAATTTATGCACACACACCGGAACACTAATCCCGCAAACTTGATTATAACCTCACATTCAGGTCTTTTCCTTGGTCACTACTTGCAACATTCTCACAAGAACAATAGTCTTAATCTGTAAGGCCTTCTTTCTTATATCTAGAATTTCATTGGCTTTTGAGCCATTCCTGATGTAGGGTACTTCCTGTCCCTATGTTCACTTTTTGAAGTAAGTACTTCTCATTCACTGTCTCACAATATTCTACTCGGAGTCACTCTACGACCTCTTCTTTCCAGAATCTGGAAGTCCATAGGTTCCCATCTGACACTATCACCCTTGGTGTCCAATAGAGACATACAGTCTCATCTCGTGCCCACATTCTCTCTTTCGATACCTCACCCACACCAACCATGGTGTGCCAATCCAGTAGGTCAAATCACCACTTTTGTATTTCCTTACCTCATTTGTGACCCAGGTGGTTCACCCCTTAGGTTCATAACCATACCCTTTTCATATCAATTCCAGGATACACTAGAGTCATAATAGCCCTTCCGGCCTCTGATTATTACCTCTTATTTACTAAACGACTAGGTCATGCGCCTTCCAATGTACAAGGTGTAGTTTCAGCATCCATTCAACTTCTTGGTTGTAATAATCGTAAGGGGTGACTTAAGGTTCATCCCGCATCTTCCCCTCAATGCCAGTATCCTTCAGATCACTCATCTGATCTGCGTAGTTTAATTCATCTATTCCAAAGTAGTAGGATGCTTAACCGTTCCTACAAGATCCTCCTCCTGCGTCTCACTGTTCATTCATAAGAATATACTCGCCCACTATCAACTGCAAGTTCCAAACCAAACTCAGTCCTTACTTCATTCTAACCATGATTAATCAGTAGAACTATCAGCTTACCACCCATTATGAGGTGCAAACGATCACTCTTTCAGGTACACATAACGCACCTTAACTCATAACACAATGCACCGAAACTCCATATTCTAAGCAAGGATGATGTCTCTCGCATCGTTCTCCTGTGCCAAACCATACATACAAATTCTAATACTATGGCATATGAATCGATCTTTATACCAACTTCTGAAAATCTGGTACGCAACCATCCACTCAGATCCTCTTTATGTTCTAATGTTGCCCCAGTTAAAGTATAGATGTCCTCAAAGATACCTCATACATGATCCCATTACCTCCCATAACATGACCCTGAACCTCTTCCGGAGAAATCAGAACTTGTCTCTCTTGAAACCTTATCTGTAACCTTGTTTCCTTAACCTTGGTACTATCAATAAGGGTGTTATTCGTCTTCTGCTTTTAGGTGGGAGTAGTCTGAAACATCCTTGATCAATCTGAATATGACTCACCAACTTTAGGAAATTTGGGACGCTACAACACCTTTTCAAATTCAAACACTCTAGCCAACTATCAAAATCTTAGTATTAAATCAAAATTTATTAAATAAAAATTTTTATATACCCATATTTCGGCTACAACAAAATATTAGAGAGAATAATTGTTATTTTTTTTAAAAATTAAATATAGTTTTGAGAATTGGGAAAGTTTAATTAATTTGCATTATTAGGGTTTACACTAATGATTAGTTTGAATAATTAAATGTTGAAACATCTTAAATATTAAATGCTGCTTTTTATATTCAAACATTCTACCAACTATCTATATCCTAGCATTTAATCAAAATTGATTATTTTATTTTTTAAACCTATATTTCGGCTACAACATTTATTAGGAGAATAATTGTTTTGTTTTTTTTAATAAATATAGTTTTGAGAGTTGTGAAAATTCAATTAATTTGCATAATTAGGGTTTGCAATAATTATTAGTTTGAAGAATTAAATATTGAATATATCTTAAATATTAAATGCACATTTTCAAATTCAAACACTCTAACCAACTATCAAAATCTTAGTATTAAATCAAAATTGATTAAATTAATATTTTTATAAACACATATTTTGGCTATAAAAAAATATTAGAGAGAATAATTATTTTAAAAAAAATAATTAATATAGTTTTGAGAATTGGGAAAGTTGAATTAATTTGCATAATTAGAGTTTACACTAATTATTAGTTTGAACAATTAAATATTGAATATATCTTAAATATTAAATGCACATTTTCAAATTCAAACACTCTAACAAACTATCTATATCATAGCATTTAATCAAAATTTATTAAATTATTTTTTTAAACCCATATTTCGATTACTACATTTATCAAGAGAATAATTGTTTTTTTTTTTTAAAATAAATATAGTTTTGAGAATTGTGAAAATTCAATTAATTTGCATAATTATGATTTACACTAATTATTAGTTTGAACAATTAAATATTGAATATATCTTAAATATTAAATGCACATTTTCAAATTCAAACACTCTAACCAACTATCAAAATCCTAGTATTAAATCAAAATTTATTAAATTAATATTTTCATATACCATATTCCGGCTACAACAATATATTACAGAGAACAATTATTTTTTTAAAAAATAAATACTTTTGAGAATCGGGAGAGTTCAATTAATTTGCATAATTAGGGTTCACACTAATTATTAGTTTGAACAATTAAATATTGAATATATCTTAAATATTAAATGTACATTTTCAAATTTAAGCACTCTAACCAACTATCTATATAATAGCATTTAATCAAAATTTATTAAATTATTTTTTTAAACCCATATTCCGGCTACTACATTTATTAGAAGAATAATTTTTTTTTTTTTATAAATTAAATATAGTTTTTAGAATTGTGAAAATTCAATTAGAGTTTACACTAATTATTAGTTTGAACAATTAAATGTTGAATAAATCTTAAATATTAAATGCACATTTTCAAATTCAAATAGTCTAACCAACTATCAAAATCCTAGTATTAAATCAAAATTTATTAAATTAATATTTTTATATACCCATATTTCGACTACAACAAAATATTAGAGAGAATAATTATTATTTTTTTAGAATAAATATATTTGAGAATCGGGAGAGTTCAATTAATTTGCATAACTAGGGTTTACACTAATTATTATTTTAATAAATTAAATATTGAATATATATTAAATATTAAATGCACTTCCTCATATTCAAAGACTCTAACTAACTATCGAAACTCTAATTTCAAAAATTATAATTAAATATGTAAATTTTATTAATATCCAGACCTTAATTTTAGCTATGTCAATTGTGATTTATAATTAATATTGAAATTTTTGAAGATTAAAAATAAAAAATAATTACACATCTTAAAATTCAAGAACTCTCCTTTTAGATAATAATAGCCTTTTTCAAGACAATATAGATGGTTGAAAGTGTACAATAATAAAAATAAAAACAACAAAATTAAACATAAAAAACTTGTGGAAACAACAAAATTTTTTTAAGAAAAACTACTAATGTTCGACCTTCCTCTTCTTCTTGGCGTGATCTTCTTTGATCGTCATCTTCTTTGTTTGGTTTTCATTGATACGACGAAGAAATTCCATAGTTACCTCTTTGTGTTCTTCACGTGGCACCTTCTCAATGTGTTTGTAACTTCTCTTGATCTTTGCTAGTTCAATTTGCCATTTATTTGTTTCCATCTTCAAGTTTTCAGCATATAACTGTGTTAGTTCCCTTCTAATTGTCTTTGATATACTGTCAAAAGGATAAGGAATTCGACCACCATCTTCTAAATTTGTACCGTCTCCTCTTGGTGATTGGTAAGGTAGGCAAAGTTTCGACAATCTTCATTAAGGATTGAAGATTCTCAATCATTCCTTCTACTAGAGACAATTATTCTTGATCTACATCTGACATGGCTAAGAGTAGAAAGAGATGATAAAAGTTTCGTTAACTTTTTTACTAAAATAATCAAATATGTAGAGGTTCAAATTAAGGTGTGTGATATATATAAATAAGTAGGGTTTCAAAGACATGTGACTGCTCACTTTTTTTGAATAAATTTTGACCAATCACACATGATAATCACATAATTTTTGGTCATTTAATAGGGAATTGAGTATTATTGAAAAGTGGATAATATGGTTATTTTATTAATAATTATGAAACACTTAAGCACATAAGATTCAACCACCTATGCTATTTTGAAAATAATGATAATTGACAATTGTTAATAAATGCAACAAATTATTAACAAAATTTTGGAATTGATACTTATATTATGACAGTAAATAACAAAACAACTTACAATAAAGTACATTTGATTCCATAATGAAAATAAAGATAGAACATATGGTTACTTTGCATTTGAACCATGTATGTGATTGAAAAGCAAAGACTCATGATAATTAATTTCATACTCAACATCAAACAACTGTTGCCTCCAAAACAAGTATTCCTTCTTAGATAAAAGATAATGCTTACTTTTTGAGCTTGTTCAATATCTTCCAAATCCAAAGGAGGTCTCAAGTATTATTGGATTACCTGATCTGCCAAGATCATCCTTATTGTACTTCTTTCATGAAATTTTTGCAAGAGGCGCGACTGAATATCATCCTGCAAAGCATATAAGTCTCCAGTGGTGAATCTTTCTTTGCATTTGGAAAGGGAATGACGACAAATTATTTCCACCATAAATTTGTTGTGCATTATGTTGTGACTCATCTTGAAATATCACTTGTCAATAATGAATAATGTTGTCACTTATATAGTATGTTTGTATTATTATTCATAATTAACAATGGAAGATGAGAGTTTAATGCATTTCTCATTAAAATTGTTACATTGATTATAAAGAGATGTAACATGTTCCAAACTATAAAAATTAAACATTCAATTGGTAATCTCTATAGCATTTGTCATTACTATTACTATAGTGAATAAATGTAAATTGATAATTTTGAGAAGACATTTTACATATCCAAGAATTATAGTTGTGATATGTGTATATTATTATTTATTATAGTTATTGGATGTGTGTTTAGTATTATGTAACATTTTAGTTTTTTAATATTTTTATAGTTTTTGAAATCTACAAAGATATATCAAATAAATTAGTAGATTTTATATATAATATATATTTCAAAAACTAATATTAATAAATAATTATATTTATTTTATGTAATAATTTATTTTTTTGTTAATTTTTAAAGTTTTCGAATTCTATAAAAAATATTAAATAAATTACTAAATTTTACATTAATTGTATTTTATGAAAATTATTATTAATAAATAACAATAGTTACTTAAAATATATTAGAGTTTAGTGAAAAATTATTATGATAAGTTACTATTAACATTTTATAATTTACTTATCGTAACAATTTAATATGTTCACGTGTTAAAAAATATTCTAAACAAATAAATTGAAGAATATTGTTGAGAAACTAAAATTCATAGATGACAAATTACAAAAAGAAGAAAACTAAGATTGTCATAATAAAAACTTTAATAAGAAATAACATTTTTCAAAACTTTAACTGACTATTATCTTTATTTTCAGCATGAACAATCTTCAAGAGTACTTGGAGCCAAAAGTGCATCTTGCGTGCCTCAGGACTCCATAGACGACTTGAGATGCATCGAGATGAAAAGAGAGACCCAAGTTTAGTCTTTCTGGTACGGAGAAGAACCAAGCGTTGATTGGTTTCCTCCTTCTTCTTTTTTATCTCTACCAATGCGGTGAGCTCTTTAAGATTAAGAGTTGTATTTTCAGAGATTAATTCAACAACTTTATTGAGGAACACATCGTCTCGTTCCATATTCTTCGCGTCTACCAATTTTTCCCCCTTTTTCATTTTCCTCATCTATAACATCTTCCCATTTTTGCTTCTCTTTTGCTATATGATCAATGTTTTCAATTTTTGGCTTATCTTTCTGTACATCGTTGTCGTTGTCCATTCATTGCTTGCCTTCCTAAAAAATAATAATACCAGAGACCATATTTTTGTTTTGATTCTCTTAATCGATAATCTTCTCAAAGTGAAAGCAAATCGGAGTCTGAAATTGTCCTTTTTGCCGAGAAGCAACAATAAAGAAGAAATTTTTTTACTTTTCTTATGGTTGAAAATTTGGAGTATGGAATTGAACTTTGGAGAGATGAAATTCAGAAGGTGAGGATGGATGACGAAGACGTCTTCGATAAATTATTGGGTGGCAGCGAAGAACTATTGAAAAAGAATATGAAAGTTCTCTTAGAGGATGAAAAAATCGATACTAGTGGAATTGATTTGAACTCCGACAAGGATCAGTAGATTATTAGTTTCATTATTTTATTTAAATTAAGATCAAGTTTCTTCTTTCTTTTATTTTGTAAGTGTATGACTTTGTTATGACATTGTTGTTCAGTCCTAGTGATTGATTCTATGTTAATTTCTCTAATATTAATAAGAATTTCAAGTTTTTTTTTTATTTTGTCGAATTTTATATTATTTTTCATGTATATTTTACTAAAAATAACTGATATGTATCATTCATGAGAATTGGTTATATTTTCCTATTTATTTTTTAAAAAAACAAATTATTGAAAATTTGACAAAAATTTGTAACTGATAATAATAACAAGTTCAAAATTTTGGTTCCTTTATGGAAAAACAATTAATGAAAGTAAATCCTATTTATTCTTCATACAAAAATTTCTCAAAATCGAAAAATGCAATAAATATATTTGGAAAAAATATATAAATAATGACCTTTATTATTTTGGCCGAATTTTTTTAAAAATTATACCATTGAATATTAATAAATCCTATATTCTAGAAAACTGGTTATATTATTTCACTTTGAAATGGTGCATTTAATATTTAATAAGTGTGTATTTTTACATAATAATAATAATAATAATAAATGATGGGTAGTTGAACAATTGTCTTTACAATAAAGTCATAATAATTTTATTCTTATTTAAAATTTAAACTTTATATTGGAAGTTGAACTAATGTCTTCATTTTTAAATTAGTAATTAAATACATTTATAAAAAGTTGTGTGGTATACAATTTTTATGAGAATTTCGAAATTTATTAAATTGAATAAATGATTTTTAAAAAAAAAATTAATTATATATTTTTTCATCTAGTTAGGTTATAAAAACTCTTTATATATGTAGGTAAATAATTTACAAAGATAACCTAAAAAATAGAGTCCACTAGGATATAGAGAAACATAATAAAAAAAATGGAGTATATCAACGATATGGAGAAAGAGAATGAAAACAAGGAGGGTATCAAGACTCTTTGTTGGAAAATGTTTTGACGATAGATAATTGTCATTCTAGCAGTTCAATCATTGAAAGAATAGGTACTTGGAAAGTTATTATAAAGTCTTCCATAATAATGAAAATCGTTTAGAAGAGATATATGAATTTTCTAGAGAAATAGATGAAGAGATATATATTTTTTATGAAAAATATTTAATCTACTTTAGAATATATATATATATATATATATAGCATAATAAGATGTTGTGCAGGGTTATGAAAAAAGATTTTTTAATTGTTTGTTTATGAAAATAATATATTCAGTGAGAGAGATGAGATATTAAATCATGTTATCCATGAGGAGTGTTGAAAGACAAAGAAATATGTGAAGAAGAAGTGTATAATATATAAAGTGTGTTTTTAAAAAATTAAAAAATTAATATTAATTTGTTAACAATTGCAACTCTTTAACTTCATTCATTTAAATATTATATAATTATAAAAAAATATTCAGCCATTAATGTTGTTGGAGAGACCAATAATTTCAGCCACATTAATAATAATTATTATATATATATATTTTCAACTCTTAACTTTCATGCATGTACATATTGCACCATTAAAACAAATATTTAAACTAGATTTCAGTTATTGTAAAAAACAATCTCGATTTCGACATTTAATTATAATTATTATTAAATTAAACTTTATTTTAAAATATACATTTATATTTTTTTGGGAAAGTGGGATAAACATGGGGAGTAGAAAATTTTGATTTTATCATCAATATGTATTGAAATAATAATAAATGACACGACTTTTCAGATTTTTAAAAGGAAAAATTATTATTAAATGCAACTTTTAATGTCACCACTATACTTAAATCATGCATAATAATTTTGTTGACGCGGTTCTTCGCCAACGGGTAATTAAGAAAAGAAGAGAAAGGAATTAGTGCTTAGGTTGAACCGAAATAGATAAATGATCTTAGAAATGAAATGGTGACTCAAAATACGTTTTTGAAGTGGTTCAAAGGTTAAAATCCTTCTACTCCACTAGTCAGTATTATTGCCATATACTGGATGTTTTATTACAGGGTATTTCTTACAATATATAATCCAACCCCTATTAACTCCCAAGGTCTCCATATTTATAGGAGTGGGCACCTGGGAGTTGGTAAGAAGGTCATCCCGTGACCTTCTTACCTATCATGTCAACTCTGTGACATTCATGATTAATTCCTAAACCTGACACATTAGTGTGGTCAAATCAATGGGTAAGGGGATAATGGGCCGCACGGCCCAACCCAATCGTGGGTGTCTGAATACGCACGTTCCTGCTGCGTGTCCGAGAAGTCAGGGGTATATCAGACACGTGATGTCTGATATATGCACGTTTACCTTGCGTGGTTGACTTTATAAAAGGTCACAGCCTCCCACTCCAGCTCGCACCACGAGCTGGATGCTTCCCTCGATCTGTGGTCTTCAGGGCCCAGGCCCAGTCCTTAAGCAATCTTGGCGAACCCTTAGGTTACCTCAAGCTAAGGAGGTAGGACCTTACGATGGCAGCTCCAGTCTTGGGGATGTCCACGTGGTAGTCATGATTAGGCCGTATCCCAGCTCGCTAATCAGCCTGTGGGAAAATCAGGGTGTACATCTGCTCCCCAAGCCTCTGCTCGTGGTACACGACATCGTGTAGGGCCACAGTAGGGGATTTTAGGCTTCCCCATAAACTCTTCATATTCCACACTCTACGCAGACGCCGAATACGTGGAACATCGTGGTTGGTGACGGTATGTCTTCCGAGAACCGCATTTAATGGCCTAGCCTATGCCCAGCCGTCGTTTCGTCTTTCGAGTCGAGGGCCTTGGATCCCACATCAGGGCAATCCAATGGCCCTCTTCACGTGACCCTTCACGCATATAAAAAGGGGTGGCCACCTTACGCACGGGGCACCCGTTCATTTGAAATTTTTCAGAAATTTTCCTCTTTTTCTCTCTTCATCTTCAAGAGAAAAAACCCTCTTCTTCCTGACCGCCATTCCTATTGTTCAAGAATTTCAGGCGCAAAGACTCCTTCGAAGCCTTGGAACCAACTGCTCCGACGAAGCCCCAACCCAGGCGATATCCTCATCCACTTCCCAGCCAAACACTCTGTAAGTCTCTTGACTGTGCATGTTTCGAAATTATTATTTTTTTTACTGTAGCTTAGGTAAATATTTACTGTAGCCACATGCAAGGGTTTGCTGGGTTTTGTGGGAATGAAGGGTGAAAGCCTTTTAGGTTAGGGTATCTTTGCAGTAGAAAACCGTTTAGGAGCATGGTTTACAGGATGCATTTTCTGGGTAGGATTTTTGGGATATTAGTTCAAAATATCCAGTACTTTGGGTGCAAAACCGGGTAGCTTAGGGGACACGCTTCACAGGTGGTTTTTCCTTTCTTGCCTATTGGAACTTTCCCTCCAAGGCAAAATTCTAACCTGACCCTCCTGACACACGAATTCTGAGTAATTGGGGATTTTTTGGGAGCACAGGCGCATGTTCTTAGAATCGCGTGATCTCACTCTCCACGAGCTGGGCTTACCTCAGCTCGTGTCAAGGAAACAGATTGTTCTCCATTTTTAATTCGCCTTCTTCTAAAATTTCTTCTTTTTGTTCGCTAGGCGATCAGATGGGACCCAAGAAGAATGCTCCCAAGAAGCCTGTAGGCAGCTCGTCCTCCCATCAAGATTAAGGAAAGGAGGTGATGGCCGAATCCCCGATCCCCAACTTCGGGCCAGCAGTGGAATAGGAGCTCGAGGTGGCTCCTGGCGCGTTCTTTGAGGCGGAGAGGATCGTCTCAAAGATTACCGACCAGGCGAAGGTCAACAAAATATTCCTCTCCCACAACATCGGGCTGGGGAGAGCATCAATGATTGCCCGACCTCCCGCAGAGGGCGAGCGGAGCTGCGCGCCGCTTGACGAGGCATTCTCGGCCTGGAGCGACGAGCATTTTAAGGCGGGGGCCTTCCTCCCGTTGGATCAGTACTTCACTGACTTCCTCAATTACATGAAGTTGGCCCCATTCCAGCTCCCCCCAACTCTTATCGGCTGTTGGCGGGGTTGAGATATTTATTCTTGAAACAGGAGTGGGAGGTCCCCACTCCTGCAGATATTTTGTACTTTTTCTACCTCAAGGTCAGCCCGGACCAGCGGGGGCGAGGCGACGGGTTTTATTACTTAACCCGGTTCCCTAACACGGCAGCGGTCATCGAGCTGCCCAGCCACCCCAACGACTTCAAAGATCAATTCTTTATGTCGACGAGGTTCCGAAACTGCGAGCTCCACTACTTCAATCACCCTCGTAAGTGCTTTTCAACCTTAGCTCGTAAGTTAAGTATCGTTTAGCTCCTCCTGTATCCTTTTCTGACAGGTTAATTCTGCAGCTATCTTCGCGAGGACAGAGAAATCTGTGACCCTCGGGGCCCAGTACGAGAAACTGGCGGGCTTGCCCCCCAGTGAAAAGGATTACCGCGTGCTCGTGACAGACGAGACGATGGTGGCCTGCAAGCTGATCTTCCCAAATCAGACTCTGAACCTAAGGAGGTCCCTGACGTTTCCCCCAGCTCGCGATACCAGAACTATCATCGTGGAGGAGGTCGCGGGGGACAAAGATGAGGAGGACGAGGTTCCCCTTGTGAGGAACAGGAAGCGGGCGCTGGAGGTCGCCCAGAGAACGGACGAGGAGAGGATCCGGTCCGAAGCAGCCGCGGATCCTTCTAGCCAAGGTAACCCTTACATGTTTAGGAATTTAGATAGGGCCATTGCCGACCCTCGGCTAGCTAGGTTCAATCCCAGACAGCTCATCCAACGTCACCGAAGTGATCCAGACCTGGATACAACCCTGCTTCACTGTGTCGACCAGCTCGTGCTGGATTACCAAGATAGCCGACCTAGGGGTACCGTAGTCGTAGATAACACCCTAGCCTTTAGGTCGATCCTATTTGAGGAGTATGGGACCAATCCTCGGTCATGGCCATCACTCCGGAGGGGTGCCGTAGCTCCAGGACTTAGGCAGTATGTAGAAGAATCTAGCCCGGAACCAGAGTCAGATCAAGAACTTGCGCCAGCTCGGGAAATAATCGACTTAGATTCTCTCGCTGGAGCTCCGGAGCCGATGGTCGTAACCATAGGTTCTTCTTCTAGCTCGGGGGGTAGGATCCCTTTTAGTATATACTTGAATTTCTCCTTTTTCCCCCTTTGTTTTTGTTTTTGAATGGCTGCTAACTTGTGTACTAACGATATCTTTGTTTTGACAGAAGGGATATCTCAGCCCGGAGGGAGTCTACGAACTACGTTCGCCGGGGGGAATCCCTCAGCCAGGGCCTCTGGGCCCAAAATGAAGAAGCCCCAGACCTTTAAGAAAACCGCCGGGACCCCGACCAAGTCTCCTGCGAAGGAGAAAGAGCAGCCCCCCGCCGCTCAGGTCGTGGGAACTGATCCTCCTGCTGCTGGTGGGAGCAACATGCCCCCGCCCCCTCCGCGAGCTCCGGCCCTCGTCCGGGACACAGGGGCGGAGCCCAGGACTTTGGCAATTTCAACCTCCGAGGTGTGCATCCCGGTTGACCCCAAGGACCTGGAGAAGATTCCCGAGGCCTTCCGGGGGACGGTGTATGAATCGGCGAACTACGCCGTCAGCCGCATCTATAAGTTCAACGAGAAGGAGCTTAGGGCCATCGAAACCAGAAGCCCGGTGGGCGTGCTGGAGTCTTCACTGGGCATGGCCCTAACGGTAAGCTAACCTCAACCTTTTATGGTTTTTGATTATTACACCTTGCCCTGCTTTTTCTTCTTTTTTTTTTTTCTAAGGCATGTGCCTCTCCGTTTTCGCAGAGCGCCGTTGCCCTTCACCGGAGCATCGCCAGGACCAAGGCTCAGCTTGAGGAGATGAGGAGCGAGCACCAGGCGGTCATGGCCAGCCACCAGACCTCCTTGCAGGCGACTAAAAACGCTCTGGCGGCCGCGCAGGCCGAGCTGAAAGAGGCCCGTCCCAAGCTACAAGAGCTCGAGACAACCAAAGCTGCCCTCACTGCCTCGCGAGCCGACCTAGACACTGCGAAGGCCGAGGCCAAGGCCGCCCTGGAGGCCGAGCAGGCAACTTCAGGCACTGCCATGGAGGACATGTTCTACCATTGCTGGGCCTATAATCAGGACGCCGACTTCTCCTTCCTGGCAGTGGACGTCTGGGAGCCCTTGCTGGAGAAGTTCAAAGCTCGCCTCGAGAAAGAAGCACCTTCCAAGGCCGGGGAAGTCTCTGGCGCAGCTGAGCAGGGCGAGACAGCGACCTCCAAGGGGCCAACTGGTGGAACCTAGGGCCTTTCCATTCTGTCCTCACTCTTTCTTATTATATTTTTTTTTTGTTGTAACCTTAGCATGAGGTGTTCCCACCTCTAGACAATTAATTTTTACCTTTGAATTGATTAACTCTCTTTTGCCTCTACGCATTTCAGTTACAATTTTTTCAAAAACTTAGTTCGCGTTAATTTTTATCAATATCCCATGCTCTTTAGGAAGAACCATGATCAATATATTTAAATCAACTTCTAAGTTTTATGACTTAGTTGTATCCAGGAACTTAATTTGAAAACTTAGTTCGTGTTAATTTTTATCAATATCTCGTGCTCTTTAGGAAGAACAACGATCAATAGATTTAAATCAACTTCTAAGTTTTATGACCTGGTTGTATCCAGGAACTTAATTTGAAAACTTAGTTCGTGTTAATTTTTATCAATATCTCGTGCTCTTTAGGAAGAACAACGATCAATAGATTTAAATCAACTTCTAAGTTTTATGACCTGGTTGTATCCAGGAACTTAATTTGAAAACTTAGTTCATGTTAACTTTTATCAATATCTCGTGCTCTTTAGGAAGAACAACGATCAATAGATTTAAATCAACTTATTTAAATCAACTTCTAAGTTTTTTGACCTGGTCATATCCAGGAACTTAATTTGAAAACTTAGTTCATGTTAACTTTTATCAATATCTCGTGCTCTTTAGGAAGAACAACGATCAATAGATTTAAATCAACTTCTAAGTTTTTTGACCTGGTCATATCCAGGAACTTAATTTGAAAACTTAGTTCGTGTTAACTTTTATCAATATCTCGTGCTCTTTAGGAAGAACAACGATCAATAGATTTAAATCAACTTCTAAGTTTTATGACCTGGTTGTATCCAGGAACTTAATTTGAAAACTTAGTTCGTGTTAACTTTTATCAATATCTCGTGCTCTTTAGGAAGAACAACGATCAATAGATTTAAATCAACTTATTTAAATCAACTTCTAAGTTTTTTGACCTGATCATATCCAGGAACTTAATTTGAAAACTTAGTTCGTGTTAACTTTTATCAATATCTCGTGCTCTTTAGGAAGAACAACGATCAATAGATTTAAATCAACTTCTAAGTTTTATGAGGCGACCTGGTTAAATCCAGGATAGGACTTAGTTCAAGATAATCCATATCAATATCTCGCATTTTTTAAGAAAAACAACGATCAATCGATATGAATCAACTTCTAAGTCATTAAGGCGACCTGATTATATCCAGGTACCATATGCCCCCCAAGTAACTGGGAAAGGGTCTTTCGTGGTTACTTTAGATTACACATGAAAACATGTACAAACATAGACAAAAAGTTAATTCTCATTGCTTAATACATAAAAAATGGCCTTTCAGGCCTTACAAGTGAATCATTGATAATATCTCTTCAAATGGATGGCGTTCCAAGTTCGTGGGACTGCCCCTCCATCAAGACGAGTTAACTTATAAGTTCCCTCCTTAATAACCTCGATGACTTGATATGGTCCTTCCCAGTTCGGTCCCAAGACTCCATCTTTGGGATCTTTACTGGCCAAGAAAACTCTCCTGAGGACCAGGTCGCCAACGTTAAAGGCGCGATTTTTTACTTTTGAGTTGATATAGCGAATGATCTTCTGCTGATAATGGGCGAGCTGGAGTTGCGAATCTTCTCGTCTTTCATCAATCAAGTCTAAGGAAGTGCGAAGAAGCTCGTGGTTGCGATCCTAGTCGTATGACCGGACCCTATGCGAAAGCACCTTAATTTCCACGGGGAGGAGTGCCTCACTCCCAAAGGTCAAGCAAAAAGGAGTATGACCTGTAGGAGTCCGATGCGAGGTCCAGTATGCCCAGAGAACCTGGGGGAGCTGTTTTGGCCAGACCCCCTTCGCTTCGTCTAGTCTCTTCTTGAGGCTCGCCTTTAACGTCTTGTTGATAGCCTCGACCTGGCCATTCGCCTGAGGATAGGCCACGGAGGAGAAACTTTTCACAATTCCGTACCTCTCACAAAACTCGGTGAACAGGTCGCTATCGAATTGAGTCCCATTGTCGGAAACAATCTTCTTGGGCAGCCTGAATCGACAGATAATGTTCTTAACCACGAAGTCAAGGACTTTTTTGGAAGTAATCGTTGCCAAAGGTTCTACCTCAGCCCACTTCGTAAAGTAGTTGATGGCTACCACGGCGTAACGGACCCCGCCTTTTCCAGTAGGGAGGGCGCCAACCAAGTCGATCCCCCAAACTGCAAACAACCATGGGGAAGAGATCATCTTCAGCTCGACTGGGGGAGCTCGGGCAACTGTGGCGAATCGCTAGCACTTGTCACACTTTTTCACGTATGAGATCGAGTCTTTGGACAGAGTTGGCCAGTAATAACCTTTCCTCAGGACCTTTAAGGCCAAGCTTTGCCCCCCAGTGTGATCTCCGCAAAAACCCTCATGCACCTCCTGTAGGATGGCCTGTGCTTCGCCTGGAAGAACACATCGTAGGAGAGGTAGGGAGTGCCCACGTCGGTATAACACCCTATCTACTATAGTATACCTGGGAGCTTGATACAGAACTCGCCGCGCATCATTACGCCCTTCGGGTAGCTTTCCCTCGGCGAGGTATTCAAGGATGGGGGTCATCTAGGTCGGCCTGGCGTCGATCATCTCGACCTCCGTCCTGACTTCTTCAATACTTGGTTTCTCCAAGAACTCTATTGGCACTAACCCTAAGGTCTCCGTCTCCCCGGAGGTGGCGAGCTTGGCAAGAGCGTCCGCGTTGGCGTTCTGCTCCCGAGGTATCTGCTCGATCGAGCCTCGCCCGAACGCGGACAGCTCAACCTTTACCTTTTCCAGATAGGCGGCCATCTTGGGTCCTCGTGCTTGATACTCACCCAGAACTTGGTTTACCATGAGCTGGGTGTCACTAAAGCACTGGACGGAGCTCGCCCTTAGCTTCTGGGCTATCCTTAGCCCGGCCAGCAAAGCTTCATACTCGGCCTCGTTGTTGGAGGCCTTGAATCCGAACCTCATAATCTATGTCCTTCAGGGGATATCAAAATGATTCCAGCCCCGGAGCCGTTCTCGTTGGATGAACCATCCACGAATATCCTCCACGATGCCTGGGCCGAGGCGACCTGGGGTGAGTCTTCTGCAGGATCCTCTCGGAATCCTGTGCACTCGACTACAAAATCGGCCAGGGCCTGACTCTTTATAGCAGTTCGCGGAGTGTACAGAATCTCGAACTGGCTGAGCTCGATTGCCCACTTTAACAAGCGTCCCGATGCTTCAGGTTTTTGCAAAACCTGCCTTAAAGGTTGATCGGTCATGATGTGTATTGAGTGGGACTGGAAGTACGACCTGAGCTTTCGCGAGGCCGTGATAAGGCAGAACGCCAATTTCTCCATCAATGGGTACCGGGATTCAGCTCCGAGAAGTCTCTTGCTGATGTAGTAGACTGGCTTCTGAATCCGGTCTTCTTCCCGGTCCAATAGTGCACTGGCTGCATCCTCCGTGACAGCCAGGTAGAGAAAAAGAGGCTCTCCTGCTTTTTGTTTGGATAGTACGGGTGGCTCGGCCAGATGTGCCTTCAGGTCGTGGAAAGCGCTTTCGCACTCTTCTGTCCACTCGAACTTCTTATTTCCTCGGAGCAGGTTATAGAATGGCAAACACTTATCGGTGGACTTGGAAATAAACTGATTGAGGGTTGCCACTCTTCCTGTCAGGCCTTGGACATCTTTGCGCGACCTGGGTGAGGGAAGCTTGAGCAACGATCTGATCTTGTCGGGGTTCGCCTCGATTCCTCGGGTATTGACGATGAAACCCAGGAATTTTCCCGATGCGACTCCGAAAGTGCACTTCTGCGGATTTAGCCTCATGCCATACTCCCGTAGTATCCTGAAGCATTCCCCCAGGTCAGAAACATGGTTATCGGCAGTCTATGACTTGACTAGCATGTCATCAACGTACACTTCCATGTTTTTTCTGATCTGGTCTGCTAACATTATATTCACCAACCTTTGATACGTAGCTCCGGCGTTCTTCAACCCGAAGGGCATGACCTTGTAACAATAAACGTTAGTCGGGGTCATGAAACTGGTGTGCTCCTGGTCCGCCGGATTCATGGCGATCTGATTGTAGCCTGAGTACGTGTCCATAAAGGACATGAGCTCGTGCCCCGCCGTGGCATCCACCAACTGGTCAATCCTTGGCAATGGAAAACAATCCTTGGGGCATGCTTTATTCAAGTCGGAGAAGTCGATGCAGGTCCGCCATTTCCCGTTGGGCTTCGGGACCAGCACCGGGTTGGCGACCCAGATTGGAAACTTGGCTTCATGGATAAAGCCGCATTTTTTGAGTCGGGCTACCTCTTCCTCTAAGGCTTCAGCCCGGGTTGTTCCTAGGCGTCTCTGCTTCTGGGACTTCGCAGGAACGCTTTTATCCAGATGAAGTGTGTGCATGATGACACTCGGGCTGATTCCCACCATGTCCTCGTGTGACCACGCAAACACATCCAGGTTATCCCGCAGAAATCTAATCAGCTCCGCCTTCCTCTCGCTGCAGATGTTTTTTCCGAGCTTGACCATCTGTGATGGGTTCTGCAGATCAATGTTTACTTCCTCGAGCTCCTCAATAGCTTGGAGCTCGGATCTGTCCTCGCCTATTCGGGGGTCAATATCCTCACTTAAGATGACATTTTCCCCTTCGGCGTTTTGAGGTTTTTCAATCTCAGGACCAGCCAAGGGGTCCCGACATTCCTCTTCACCACTTTGGATGGCCATTGGCAGCTGCCCGGGTTTCGATTTTCCCTTCATGGAAATGCTATAGCATTCCCTTGCAGTGAGCTAATTGCCACGGAAAGTGCATATTCCCATGGAAGTAGGAAACTTCATCGCGAGGTGGCTAATGGACGTGACGGCCTCAAAAGCTATGAGCGTAGGTCGTCCCAAAATTGCGTTGTACACAATGGAGCAATCGATGACCACGAACTCGAGGAGTTTGGAGATCGTCCGAGGTCCTTCCCCCAGGGTGATCACCAGCTCGATAGTCCCTATAGCCGCTGATCCTTCTCCCGAAAATCCATATAGCATCATGGAGGTCGCCTTCAGCTCGGCAACAGTCAAACCCATCTTCTCTAATGTGGACCGGAATAGGAGGTTCACCGAACTCCCATTGTCGATCAGCACCCTCCTGACCCTTCGATTAGCGAGTCGAACTGCTATGACCAGAAGGTCATTGTGCGGGAACTGGACATGGCCCGCATCTTCTTCTGTAAAAATGATTGGTTGTTTCTCCAATTGCTGCTGCTTTGGCAGGCGCTGCTCCGGGACGAACTCTACTCCATTGTGTGCCTTGATTTTGTTCACGTACCTCTTCTGGGCACCCCTGCTTGTGCCAGGCATATGCGGACCTCCAGAGATGGTGGATATCTCCCCTCCTATCACGGGAGGAGGGACGTCCTGATCTATCCGAGACCCGGGCTGACTGGCCGGGACTTCTGGAGCAGGTCGACTTCTTGGAACCCTGTTCCGCGCGTACTGGGCCAAGGGGCCGGCTCGGATGAGAGTCTTGATATCATCTTTCAAATGCCTACAATCATCAATATTGTGGCCAACATCGTTGTGAAAACGGCAAAACTTGGAGGTGTCTCTCTTCCCTTTTTGGTGCTTCAACGGCTCTGGCCTCTTCCAGGGGAGGCGAGTAGAGTTAGCTAGGAAGATATTCTCCCTAGACTGGGTGAGCTCAGTATAAGTCGTGTAGACGGGCTTAAACTTGTCTACGAACTTATTCTTCTTTTGGCTGTGCTGGCTGCCCTCGCCATTCCCTTTTCTTTTGCCTCCACCGAGCTGGTTGTTCTGTGTGACGTTTTGGGTCGCTGCCACGACCTCCGTCCCTACTCCAGCGAGCTGATCAGGGACCTAGCTGGTTCCTGCAGCTGAGGCTTCGGCCTCCTCCAAGTTGATCCATTCCTGGGCCCTGTTGAGGAATTCGTTAACTGAGCTAACTCCCTTTCTTTGTATATCTTTCCAGAGCTCCCCTCCGACGAGGATTCCAGTTCTGAGGGCCATGAGCTTGGAGCTATCATCCGCGTCTCTGGCTCGAGCAGCGACGTTCGCAAATTTTCTCAGGTAGGCCTTCAGAGTTTCGCCGGGCTACTGCCTCACGTTAGCCAGAGAGTCGGCCTAGACGTGGGCAGCCTGGGAGGCTCGGAATGCCCTTTTGAAGTCAGCCGAGAAAGTTTTCTAGGAGTTGATTGACTGTCTTTTTCCTTGCTTGAACCAATGCCTAGCTGGTTCAATCAGTGTGGAAGGAAATATTAAACACTTCAGCTCGGGGCCAATGTTTTGGGCCATCATCAGGGTGTTGAACATCCCCAGTCCCCATTGAACTTAGACAGGTGCGGCATACGGAAACCAGGTGGGTAAGCCGTTCCTGCTATGCTGGGGGTGAAGAGCTCCATCTCGTCCCCTGAATCATATTCATCTTTTTCTTTCTCCGACAGGAGCTTCCTCATCAGCTCCTCCATCTGGGCCAGGCGCTCGAGGGTTTGGTCCTGATGTCCTTGGTTATTCCGGGGCTGTTCAACAGCTCCGGATCCATTGTACATATTAGGTGGGTTATTGCCCCTCCTATCTTGAGATAGGTTATTTGGGGCATTCCCGCCGTTACGTACTTCGGACAGAGCCCCCCCTGATCGAGCATGGCTGTCTCCTCCTGCTGGCTCCCCTCTATGAGAGTTAAGGCGATCTCACAGGTCGCCCCCTTGGGTGACTTGTGGACTTTGTGCCGAGCTCAAACGCTGACGTAGGTCTCCGCCAGAAAGGTCACTCCGGCGACTGCCGGTCCAGTAGCTCCTGTTAGAGAGACTTGGAGTCCGCCTTTGGTGGTGAGGATCTGGGCTTTCCCTCGGCGCCCTGATATGTCGGGGAGGTCCGGCTGATGGCGGGTTCCTCCTCCTACTTCCATAGGCTGGAATATCTCGGACGGGCCAAGGAGGAGATGGATATTTGATTGGAGATGGAGGATGCCTGACTGGAGAGGCGATCCTAGTTTCATTAGGACGGATCAAATTAGGTGGGGGCCTTTTGGCCCTGCCAACCAGCGGGTCCTGCGCTTGGCGATCTGGACGAGGCGCAGGATGGCTATTGGGGTCGGGCTGACGCTGCCCGCCCTCCCCGGACCTCCTTCTGGAATTTCCCCGAGCTCTCCTGGGCGCGCTCGAGGCTGGTTGGGAGCTAGGAGTTGATGTTCTGACCGAACGGCTGTACTGCTGTTGTTCGGCCCTAGGCATTCCTTCGAAGTTTGCCTCTCGAAGGTGCGACAAGGGAGTGGAGTTAGCTGTCGGAAGTTTGTCCGAACGACTATGCCTGGACCGATTACCCCGGTGAGACTTAGGAGCCTCGCCTTGCCTCTCTCCGACGTTAACGTCGGTTGTGAGAGGGGGTAGTCGGGCCAGCACATCCTTGATCTGCTGGTTAGCTATTGCTAGCTGGCTCCTCAGCTGAGCATTCTCTATCTCCACTGCAGTGTAATAATATGGGTTCGGATTAGGTGGTCGGGGCGCTAAACTTCCAGTATCATCTTGGCCCGCCGGCTGCTTGCCGGGCCGCTGTTGGACTTCTGGAATTTGTTCACCAGGGATGGCAGTATGATGAGCCTCCTGCCCATCATGCTATTCCATCTCGTTACCGTGTCTGGATCGGCCAGTCACCATAGTTGGATTGCGACAGCACTAATCGAAGTTGCTCTCAATGAAAGCACCAAACTGTTGACGCGGTTCTTCGCCAACAGGTAATTAAGAAAATAAGATAAAGGAATTAGTGCTTAGGTTGAACCGAAATAGATAAATGATCTTAGAAATGAAATGGTGACTCAAAATACGTTTTTTAAGTGGTTCAAAGGTTAAAATCCTTCTACTCCACTAGTCAGTATTATTGCCATATACTGGATGTTTTATTACAGGGTATTTCTTACAATATATAATCCAACTCCTATTAACTCCCAAGGTCTCCATATTTATAGGAGAGGGCACCTGGGAGTTGGTAAGAAGGTCATCCCGTGACCTTCTTACCTATCATGTCAACTCTGTGACATTCATGATTAATTCCTAAACCTGACACTTTAGTGTGGTCAAATCAATAGGTAAGGGGATAATGGGCCGCACGGCCCAACCCAATTGTGGGTGTCTGAATACGCATGTTCCTGCTGCGTGTCTGAGAAGTCAGGGGTATATTAGACACGTGATGTCTGATATATGCACGTTTACCTTGCGTGGTTGACTTTATAAAAGGTCACAGCCTCCCACTCCAGCTCGCACCACGAGCTGGATGCTTCCCTCGATCTGTGGTCTTCAGGGCCCAGGCCCAGTCCTTAAGCAATCTTGGCGAACCCTTAGGTTACCTCGAGCTAAGGAGGTAGGACCTTACGATGGCAGCTCCAGTCTTGGGGATGTCCACGTGGTAGTCATGATTAGGCCGTATCCTAGCTCGCTAATCAGCCTATGGGAAAATCATGGCGTACAAATTTAAATATAAAAAAGTAAATATTAATTAGACAATTAAAAATATTTTTGTATTAAAATTTTTAATTTTTTTAGTAAAATAATATCGAATTTTATTATTTTAAAATGAATTTACAAAATTTTAATTATAAAAAATATAAAAACTAACCATAAAAATTCACTTTCAATTCATAACTGAGAAAACATTATAATGTTTTAAAACAAAGTATGAATATTCGTACATATTCATGAAAGAGTTCAACAAAGTTTCATAATATACTATTTCACGTTCAACATCATACATTTGACGGCTCCAATACAAGTCTTCCTTCTCAGAAGCATCGGTGAACCTTTGTGCTAATTCATTATGAATTTCTCTCATCTTACGTACTTTAGTTCTTTCTCCACTCCATTCTCCAAATGCTTGATCGATGAAGGAGATTCTCATTTTACTTCTTTCTTCGAATGATCTCATGAGATGCAACTTAATTCGTTCCACGAAACTATACAACTCTCCACTTAAAAAAATTCTTGGCATTTTGAAAGTGATCTAGTAAGAATTATTTCCTCTATCATCTTGCTGTCCATTTTCTTTCTATTTTTTTGGTATCAAAATGGACAATCTTCGTGATGATCTAGGGTTGCCTAGTTACACACACACACACACACACACACACACACACACACACATATATATATATACAGAATTTGTATTCAACATTGTTTTTCTACACAAATAATTAATAAGTAAGAGAAGACATCAGAAATAATAATGAGTGATGAGAAAGACTTGGAGTCAACTACTCCGGAAAAATTAATAATGTTTTTAAAAAATATTTACTTTAAATTTAAATTCGTGATTTTTTTTTAAATATATCATTTTCGAAATATATCTTAGTAAAAAATTGGTCATTTTTGAAATATATCGTAGGATAAATAGCTTTCTTCATTTTTGAAATATATTGCTACAAGAAAAAAAATGGATTTGTACATTGCTAACAATAATAATTATAAAAATTAAAAAAAAAATTCAAATTTCCATTAACAATAATAAAATTCTTAATTCAATATAGAAGAGCATACACTCTAATTTTTGTAGACAAAATAGACAATCCCTAAATGTTCTTGAAAGCATCCAACAACATTTCATAATATACAATTTCACGTTCAACATCATACATTTGAGTCGTCCAATACAAGTACTTGTGCTCAAAAGCATCGATGAACTTTCGGAATAATTCATTCTGAATGTGTCGAATTTCATGTACTTTAGGGCTTTCTCCACTCCATTCTCTAAATGCTTGATCCATCATTGCCTTTCTCATTGTAATTCTCTCTTTAAGTGATCTATTAAGGCATATCTTAATCTCTTCCATGAAACTGTATAACTCTCCACTTAAGAATTTTTCTTTGAATTTGGAAAGTGATCTAGTAAGAATTATCTCCTCTATCTTCTTTCTGTCCATTTTCTCTCTATTGGTTTCTTTGTGTCTAAATGAACAATCTTTATGATGACAAAAACAGATTCTAGCCACATATATATATATATAATGAAGCAATAATAAAGAAGATAAAACATGAGGAATAATAATGACTGATGAGAAATACGAGGGGTCAATTATGCTAATTATTTGCTATTTTTGAAATACTACATATATATATATATTTTTTTTGAAATGGAACTACATTTAATATTAAAAATACATTTTTAAACTTCCAAGAAAGCCAATTAATTGGTTTGACCAAAAATAAATATTAATTGTAATAAATAATATTTTATATTTATAAATATTACATATATTATTATATTTGGTAAACTAATTAATTTCCATTTTTGAAATACATAATTAATTAGTTTTAACAATATAAATATTAATTGTAATAAATACAAATAAATCCATAAATGTCACCTCTATTGACGTTGTTTTTCGTCAACTTAAATCGTAGAACAATTAAACAACATAAACTATGAAGCGAATGAATAATGAGAAAGACAAGAGGGTTTTTATGTGGTTCAGCGGTTAATTCCGCCTAGTCCACGAGTCTATGTTATTAAGACTTAGAGATTTCTGGAAATTCTTGAGAGTTGAATTACCCAGATCTTTCTCTCAAGCCAAAAGAAATCGATCATTTACAAGTGGTCATTCATCCTCTATTTATAGGGGAGGTTACAGAGTTCATTCCCACATAATTCGGGAAGATATTCTGTATATCTATTTAAATAATGACATTAAATGTAATATCTCCTATATACATGGAAACGTCCCATAAGAATCGGGAGTGGATAATAGACTAAATGATATCCCTTAAATATTGAGATTATACAACAATAAATATGTTCATACGTAACGGGCTATCCCAGGTGACTCATCGGGTCTTCAAGATCAACAATCGGCCTTGTGGCTGTAAAGACTTATGGTACTGCTACGAGCTTGCCACCCTACTTCAGGACATGCTCGGAGTAGATAGACACTGTCGAAGCTATCACACTCGAGCTTGCACTTAACAAGCTCAGACTGCTTAATCCGAAGACAATCAATAACTGATGTATCCCAACGTCGTGCCATTTCGAAGTTAGAAAGCATCCCAAGGTTACACATCTTCGAGGTCGTTGTTTTCCTTCAGAGATTTTACAGCTGGACCATACAATGTTTTCATACATTTCGAGCTCACACTTGATGAGCCCAGTTTTCGAGGTCATAACCTCTAGTCTCGAAATCTGGGTGTAACATTTTGCCCCCTCAAAAGTATCAGTTCGAATCCTATGAGAGGGAAACTTTTGAACTGCTCCTCTTGGAAACTGTTCCATCAAAAATACTTGAGTGTGGACACGCGTCAACCGGGTATTGGCTAATCAAAGTACTTGAGTACCTTGGAAACCTACCCACATTCATTCACCTGCCACTCTTTATGGTACTATCATTTCACAGGTCCCTGACCATCGGATCTGATACGGAATCTGGCCAATGGCCCAGATTAATTCGGCCTTTTACGTTCCCATGGGTCTATAAATATGTCTCCACTCGTCTTCCCCATTTTACTTTCATGCTCAAGCTTTCGCAGAGAGAAAAGAAGAAAAAACCAGAAAATTTTACCTAGTTCTTGCATGTTCTCAATGCCAAGAAGACAGAGCAACGTTGGCCTCTTTGACTCCGTGAGATCATTTTTGCAACCACTTATTCGGTCATCAATCTCTCTATTTTTGTTGACTGCATTGTGTAAGTCTCTATTCATAGCTTCGTATGCCCGTATATTTTTCATGCATGTTTGTATTGTTGTACTGTTAATCCCTTCACTAGTTTTGCACATTAGAACGTTTTAGTAAATATTAGTCTTAAGTTCTGATATCACGGGTTCCAAATCCAGATCATGCGTAGAAGGCCCAAAAATGGTTCATTTATTGAGTTTTTGAATTTCAAATGACATATCTTGCACACCAAGATATTGGGTACAGAATTAGGGTTTTATAAATTGCATGTTTCCCAAAAATATCATTTTTTGAGTAACTGCCAACTTTTTTCCCTGAAATATCAGGATCTTCAAAAATAAATCCACCTCCCTTTCTTTTCGTGGAATTTACGCTACGAGAGTGGCCTCGTCTTTTGGACCGAGTTTTCCTTGTAGCCTCGATTATTCGAGCTTAGATCATTCTGATTTTCATTCTTAACTGCTTGTTCTTCTGGCCCTCACCCTATTTTCTCTTGCTAGATGCCACATAACTCGAAAAAGCAGTGGGGGTCAAATCTCGCAATTCCTTATTTGTCGAAGGCTCCGAGCCTGGAATCACCTTTCATCCGGAACCAGCATCTGATTCGGGAACACAAACTAAGGTGCGAGCAAGAAGATACCCGAGATCACTTTCTACGCCAAATCGATGAAGTCGAGGAGGGAAAAAGGAAGAGACTTAGGGTCCCCGTATACCCGGATCCAGACTCCGAGCCCAGGCCAATTCCCATCGATCCCACTCTTAGAGTGACAATTGCCTTCAAGCCGGGGGACCTTCAATTTTCACTAATGGGAGAACCACCAAATCCCTCTTCTACCTCGCAGCCAACCTCCATTCCCACCTTGAAGAGAGAGTTATTTGAGGTCGAGCACTACTAGAGCTCGATCTCTTCATTAGGGAAGATCTCCGACATCTTGGCCCTTCACAACATTGGATTATTGGGGTCACTGAGGTGTCGAGCTTCGTCATCCCACGAGCGAAGTTACCGTTCCCCGGGAGATGGGAACCCTGACAACAAGCTGAAGTATGCAGCCTGGAGCCAGGAAACACATGAGGGCAGGGGCTTTACTGCCCTTAAAGTCCTTTTTCAAGAACTTCGCGGACTTTGTTAGGCTCGCCCCTTTCCAGCTCAACACCAATTCGTACAGGGTTTTGTCCGCCCTGAGGTAGCTTTACAACGAGCTAAAGTGGGAAGGACCTTCACCAAAGGAGATCCTGTATCTCTTTCGTTTGAAAAGTAATCCCTCCCGAGCTCGGGGAGGAGACGAATTTTATTACCTCTCGAGCTATCCCAAAGAGAAGAAAATCTTTGAGGATCTACCCAACCATCCCCCAGACTTCAAGAAGGCTTTCTTTTGGACGAATGGCTTGGCTCCTTCCAGACACTACTCATTCAGGCGAATTCGTAAGTACCTAAAACAATATCTTCTTTTTGTGCTCCAGTTTTGTTTAAGCTCACGCTTAGTCATAATATGTTCATTTTTCTAGCCAACAACTGTCGTCCTGCTCCCACAAAGGAGATGAAATAGCACAAAGAGGCTTTTCTCCAACTTCCTTATGGCAGGAGGTCCCTCTCCTATCTCCTTCATGAAGACAAACTCTGAGCCTGCGACTTCCTCGAGAAGGATCAGTCCACATTCGACAGGTCCAACAAAAAATAAACCAAGTGGGAGTTTGTGCCTCTCCCATCTGGCATCCTTACTCCGAGGAAAAATGCTAAGCCTCTATCCCCAGTTCGATGTCGCAGGAAACCACAATCGGGGAACGAGGCCAATGATGAAGCCTCGAGCTCGAGCTCGAGTTATAGAGGTACGGTAATCCTTATCTCGGATTTGTGGTCTCCCTCACTACTTAAACATAAGCCTGTCATATTAGTGTTGTGTAAGGATGATAGGGACCATTTTTAAGTATGGTCTTGGGCAGATGAGAGGGTTCATAGGTTCGATTGTAGGCTCAGGAAGTATGACACTATGTATAGTCTGAACGAGGTATGGAACGGAATAGCCGTTCAATATGGGACAAATGACTATAGGGACCTTTCGAGGTTGAATTCCACTTATAGGGAAGGTACTCCACCCGCCTCCTCTGAAGATGGGGGAATTACGTGGTCGCCGAGCACGAGCTCGGGGGAGAGTTCCAGTTAGGTTTCTCTCCACTTATCTTTTTATTCTTTGCCTGTCTGCATCATGCTAACTTTTTTGTCTTGGAATATCTCATAATGTGGTGTAACTGTGCAGGTGATATGGATTCCGACCTTGACACTGTGCTCGCAAGTGGTGAGGGAGCCCAGAGGAGTAAGCGCCTGAGAGGCTCGCGGAAGTTTGACTGACCTGCCAAGGTCCTCAAGAGGACTGAGAAGACACCTCCTCCACCAGCTCCAGGTGTTATGAGCCAAGCTGTGGATCCGACTCCTCAGGTCGAAGCTGTTGGGAAAAACTTTATACAGGATCTTTATTTATTTTCATGTATGTCTAATATTAAAAAATTTAATACGAGATAGCTTAAAACATGTTTCTAAAATTGAATTCAAAGATAAAAAAAAGAATAGAATACTTACAGTATGCGCAGCGGAATGAAAGAGTCCTTCCTCCAGTTTCTCTAACTCTTGTATCCTCTCTGTCGTAGAGTATTGTCAAGAAACTGAACCGATCATCTATTTTCTTCACAACCTTCCAATGTATCCTTAGAATCACCTAGACTAGTGTGGGAGATTCTCAACACATGAGATAGATACAGAGAAGAAGAAGAGAAAATAATCAAAGAGGCTAAGAAAAGGACTTGTGTTTAGAGAGAATCTAAAACTATCAGAAAACCAGTGATAAAACTTATCTGTCGTCTTAGAAATCTCAACTTGTGACTTCTCTATAAGCACTCCTTTTATAGACTCAATTAGACCATTTAATTTAATTAAAAAATCAATAAAATAATAGCTATTTTAAAGCCCTAGGTCGAAATTATCATGGGCTTTAGGCCCGTGAAATTTCCCATTTGATTATAAGCCCATTGGACTTAAAATCAAGGCCTGTATTATTTTCTATTGATTTAATTAATTAAATAATTAATTAAATATTTTATCAAATTAATTATTTATAATTTGACCTTGATTTAAACTTATTTATTAATTTAGATACCAATTTATCTTAATTAATAATTCTGCCATAATTTCTCTTTTCTTCTCAAAATTACACAACTCTGTGAAACTATCCAAAATTGACCTGGTCAACTTTAATAATTCTAATTGATAATTAAATCAATTAATTGAGACTATCTAGATGATTTTATCCAAGGTACAATGAGGACCATGGGCCTATGAAATCAAACTCCAATAAGTTATCATAAATCTAACAAATAAATTTACTAACTTATTAATTCCTCATGACTCCACCATAGACTTGGAATTGCACTCTTGAATTCATAGAACGCTCTATAACAAATATATATACGCTATTAATTATCTATTGTTACAACCATAATTGTCACTCAATCCTCTATAGACGGTCTACAATGAGAAAGGACTAAAATACCGTTTTACCCCTCATTGTATTTTATCCTCGAAACACTTAGTTCCTTGTAAATGATATTTCAGTAAACTAATTTAATTACTGAAATGAGATCTCTATCATTTAACACCTTGAACAAAACTAAAATGAAACCATAATTTCACTTCTTCATCAGAAGCTATAGATGTTCATATCTATGATTAATACTCCCACTCAATTATACTACCGAGTTCCCAAGATGTAAGTATGGGCTAGTCCGTAGGGTAAACTGGTAACGAACAAGTCAAAGAACTCAAATAAGATAATAAGTTAGAATACTAACCACTCAGAATTGAGATTGAATTGACCTATGGTCAACTATATGATATGACTAGAATAGATAATAACGGTATGTTTACTTATCTTATCAACTATCAATATCGGTCCTGTCCGATGTAACAAATACATAAGATCTTATCTACTTTGCTAACATTCTGGAAAGAATATAACACTGTAATGTGTAAGTAGATCATATCGTAAATTGGCAAGTCAGTGTAAATCTGGTGCACTGACTAATCATAGGACTAACTTATTTTGAATATATAATCATATTTATATTCCACTGTGATTACGTCACTATAAATAAGATTAGCTATATTCTCAGTGTTGACCCAGATTTTGGCCAACTGACACGGAGTCAAAATACGCTTGACGTGGATGAAAATGTTGAAAAGAATGTGATGACGAAAATAATAAAGACACAAGATTTTATAGTGGTTCGACCCCAGGATCTGGTCATAACCTACGTCTACTTGAATTGTTATTGAAATAAGATTCAAAGGGGTGATCAAAGAACTGGGGTTCAATGAGTTTCACTAACCTCTGAAGAAGAAAATACAATTATTCTCGTGTAATCTCTCTCTAATCTCAAATGATCTTTTTTGCTCCAAAGAAAAGGATCCGCCTCCCTGAGCCCTCTTCTTCTATTTATAAGCTCAGGGAAGATTTACATTGATTTGTTACAGATATTATTTCCTAAATAATCAGATATTCAGGAAATCATGGGAGATAATTTCGGATTCCATCATAACTGCCTAAGATTTCCTCCGCGTATAATGTGCGTACGACCAGGCTGGTTGTATGAAGAAACCGATCGCATGATACTGGACGTCTTCCTGGTCGATAGTCGAACACAGATTCTGCCAGGTGTCAGCCACGTGTAATTAATGCCTGCCTTGTCATTCATTTCTGATTTTAGGGATAACATTTGCCCCCCAAGTTTTTTTAGTGTGACCAGCAATAAAGAAACTTAAAGGAACAACCGTTCACATCCCCATGATGTCTGTCAGAATCCCCGTGCATTTTAGAAAACTATGACATAAATATGTCTAATCAAGCCTTTTCAGTTTCCAAAAAGGCAATTTGACGGCTTATACACTTCCCTACGTTTCGAAAGTGGGAAGTGATGATTACTGCCTTTTGGCTATCCCTTCGATCCCTATAAGTAGGCTTTTCTTCCCCTTTAAGAAATTTTTACTCACCATCTTTGCCAATATTTTCAAGAACTTGTACCAGAGTTCAGAGCTTCGAAAACCAGTCTGACGTTTAGCCGAAGGTCTTCCGGTTCGAGTTTTCATCTTCTTCCGAATCTCCATCTTCGCCCAGGTAAGAACTCCATTCTTTAAGCTCTTTATTACGCCATGCATGCCGTTTTTATGCTCTGTGACCTCTGTGTTCTTGAGTAGGGTTTTAAGGGTTTTTTGGTATAAACCACCTATTGCTTGGTAAAAGTGCGTTTTTATGCTTTGTATAGGTTAAGACTATAGTTTGATAGTTAGGATCTCTGGTTTGGGACGTTAGGTTGACGAAAAATTCAACCTTTAAGCAAGGTGAAAAAACTGAAATTTTTTCCCGCCCTTCAGGAGTCGAAAAAGTTCTCTTTTCAGAAAACAGTTTACTTACCTTTTTGTTTTTATCCGTCTTTCAAACTACCCATGTTGAAGTTAGCGTAGGATTAGGATGCTGCTGGTTATTTAGGCACGAGCGACGTTATCCCAATCTTCCACATTACTTCGCGGATTGTGTCTTATCTCCTCCATTGTCTGTTTGCAGTTCATATGCAAGACCCTTGGGGGGGAGAAAGACCTATTGAAGACGAACTCTTGGCCCAACTTCTCGAAGGCGAAGAGAATCCACACACACTGATTCCAGAAATCCCCTTTTCACGTCATAACCCAAATCCTCCACCAATTCCCAATCAGAAAATGGCCAGAACAAAAACCAAAGGTAGAAAAAGACGCAACCTTGACTCTCCAAGTCAGCCTTCCGCTGATGCCCCCTCGACCAGTGGTCGAGATGAATTCCCTCCTGAAACCGAAGTTCAGAGGCGTGCCCGTCCTTGTCATGCCGACCAGCCGGCCGTCGAGTGGCACGTCATTTCCCCAAGTTCGGTGACAATTCGTATGATCGCCAACTATTTAAACAAATACAATCTGACGGGGGTGACCCTGGTCAGACCTTCCATCGACCAGCGAGCCAACCTGCCAGGGAGGGCTTATAGCGCCTGGTCGAGGTACTATATCGAGGCAGGTCCCACCCTGCCTCTTCATTCGTTCTTTCAAGGGCTGGCAAACTACTTTGGGATGGCCCCTTTTCAAATCACCCCAAATGGGTATAGGATGCTAACTGCGCTCTATATCCTCTACAAGCTCAAGAAATGGCCAGCTCATTCTCCTCATGAGGTCAATTTTCTGTTCGACCTCAAGTCCAACCCCAACCAGGATGGTACGGGGTTCTTTCATCTCTGCCACTAGGAGACCGGACGCACCTTTCTGTCCGACACCACTCATATCTCCAACGTGGGTAAGTACCATCAAGAGTACTTCCTTACGCCCGACATTGCCGCGGATAATCTGGCCTTCACTCGAGGAGGTAAAGAACATAATAATCCTTGAACCAGTGGCTTCTGTACTTTAATTCTTTCTTGTCGTAATACTTCGCTGTTCCAATGTGTTCCAGGTCCATGGCTACGCCCGACCCCCACTCCAGGAATGGAGTCGAGGGAAGCACTCTTAGCCAGTATGCCAAATGCTTCTAAGAGTGTAAAGAACTTAATTAATGAGGCTAACCTTAGGTTGGCTGGCCTTTGGGGCTCCCAACCTGCGACTAACGAACCCGCGGCGGGTGGTGTCCATGCTGATGTGGAACCTGAGCGGGGACCCGAGCAGCAATCTCAGGCACCCCCTCCTCGGAGGAGGCCAACTGGGGTTACAATCAGGGAACCTACCGTTCCCCACCGAGCAGCGGAATCATCGGTCCCCAAGGGCAAGGGGAAACAAAAGGCTGCTGAGCCTACCGAACCATCTGACGACTCGTCGGATGTAAACGATACATCATTCTCGTTTTTGAATAATCTACCAATTCCTTCCCATCTATTTGATGGGGATGGCAACTTTATGAATGCCCCTTCTTTAAATTCAGATTTCTTCCAGGAACTAGGTAGTTCAGTAGATAATGTTACGAACAGTAGGTGTAGCTCGGGTACCTTACTTTTGTTATCCTTCTACTCTAATCTCTATTTTCCCGCGACTCTTTTATCTCATCGTTTGAATTGTTTCTCTTTGTGCAGGCATGGACTCCGGGGACTTCTTTGACCATTACCAAGCTTCCGCTGACTCTTTTGTCTCGAAGAAGGATAGTAAAAGGGCTCGAGGGGAAAGTAGCAAGACCCCTTCGAAGAAGGCCCGGGCAGAAGATGCTCCTGCCACAGCCCCTTCCAAGGAGGACTTACCACCTCCACCCCCCTCTGAGCAGACGACCCCCGCACCCGTCAATCCACAGCCCTCCTCAAAGGCCACATACAAAGAGACTTTGGACCACTTGTCCGAAGGCTCCCTGTCCAGCCACATAGTTGGCATGGCCAGGGAGAGAATATATTGGCTCTCGAAGCATAGACGCAGCCAGACCGCCATCAATGACACTGCTACTATGGACGTCAACCAGATCATCAACAGAGGGTTGAACGAGATAGCCAGCGTAAGTCATCTTTTGCTACTTCATGGTTTATATTATACTTCTTTCTCTAACCTTCTCATTTTTTCTTCAGGGGCTGCTGTCTTTAACTGCTAGCTGGCACCGTCCTGGGGCGCTGGTCTCCTGAGAACAGAACTTTGACTCCAGGCTGGCCCAGGCCAAGCAGGCGCTTGAGGCTGATAACACTAAGCTACTCGAGGATAACAATAAGCTGCTTGTGGAGAACAAGGAGCTGTCTAAGCTGAACGAGCAACTGTGCGTGGACCAAGCCACTCTCACCCAGGAGCTTCAGGAGAGTCAAGGGGCCTTGAAGAAAACCAACGAGGAGCGGAATAAATGGAGGGAAAGTGTTGTACTCAACACCCAAGAGTGTAAACAGGCCAAACTTGACCTGACTGGCAGCAGGGAGGAGACAAAGAGGCTCGAGGGACGGGTGCAGGAGCTTGAGGGGTGCGTTCAGGAGCTTGAAGGGCGCATTCAGGAGCTCGAGGAGGACGGGGCCAGAAATCTGAAGAAGTACAAGGAAGCCACCTTCCTCAGTTTCTACGATTTCTGGAAACACAACAGGGGGGCCAAAATTAACTACCTCTCCGAGAAGTTGCAAAAGACGCTCATGGCGCAGTGCACTGCTCGGCTGGAGGCAGAGGAGAGAGCTAAGGCGAAGACCCCCGCTGCTGATGCTAAGGCTGATCCTTCGGCTGATAAGAGCGTTCCTCGTCCAGAAGACCCTCCTGCTCCCCAGTAATTCTCTTCTTATCTTCCACAGTTTTTATGGCCCACGGGCCTACTTGTAAAGACAATTTATTTTTTATTGCTGTGAGGGCAGATATTTACTTACACTTGAAAGATTACATCCGAGCAGTACTGCTCGCGGTGTAAAAGGTTTTTCCTTTTAATTACATATTTACATCCGAGCACTAATGCTCGCGGTGTAAACAATTTCTTTACTGATATTATAATGTTTCTTTTATTATAATACTTGTTGGCATGACCGAACTTAGCATAGTACTTTGGTTTGATTTTTCAAAACATAAATTTTGAAAAATGCTCTAATTACCGTAGCATGCTTTCACTCATTTTGTTCATGTGTTTACATACCTTATGGTGCGCTTTGCTATTGATGTACCTTATATGCCCCCCCAAGTGATTGAGGAGCTTTAGGTCCTTGGTCACTTTCCCTGACCACGACCTGTTCGGACATTACTGCTCGTTATAGAATTCAACACTTGTAATACAGCAAAACAACACACGTAATGAACAAATACTTGTAAAAATAAATTTACAAAGGTTGGCAAGAATGACTGGCTGCGCACAGTCCCTTATAATCTCGTATTAAAATGGACTAAACATGTCTGTACGAGGGATCTTAAAAAAGATCTTACACTTATAAGCGATTAGCCATACAACGTGGCTAACCCTTTTTCGAAACTTTTAAAAAGTAAGAATTAATACAGGCCAGTCCTTTAAGAAGGACTGTTCATTGGTAGTACTTGCGCAGGTGTTCTCCATTCCAGTAGCGTGGAACGAGATCTCCATTTAAGCATGCAAGTTTATAGGTGCCCAGGTGAAGGACTTCTTCGATCTGGTATGGCCTTTCCCAGTTTGGTCCGAGTACTCCAGCAGTGGGGTCGCGGGTATTCAAGAAAACTCATCGTAGCACTAGATCTCCGACGTTGAATTTTCTTTCTTTTACCTTTGAATTAAAGTACCGGGCGACATTTTGCTGGTACGCAGCTACTCAGAGTTGGGCTTTTTCTCGTTTTTCTTCTATTGAGTCTAGGGAATCCATCATCAATTGGCTGTTCTGATCCTGGTCGTATGTAATTCGTCGATGCGAGGGCGGATCTAACTCGACTGGCAACATGGCTTCATATCCGTATGTTAAGGAAAACGGAGTATGACCTGTCGCTGTTCGATGAGAAGTTCTATACGACCATAGGACTTCAGGTAACTGTTCTGGCCACGCTCCTTTAGCGTCTTCAAGTCTTTTCTTCAGGGTGTCCTTAAGCGTTTTATTCACTGCTTCGACCTTCCTGTTCTCTTATGGATGAGCAACTGAAGAAAGGCTTTTGATAATCCCGTGTCTTTCGCAGAAGTCGGTGAATAGATCACTGTCAAATTGGGTACTGTTGTCTGAGACGATTTTTTGAGGCAAACCATATTGGCAAACAATGTTCTTGATGAAAAAGTCAAGAACTTTCTTGGTCGTTATGGTAGCGAGTGGTTCAACTTCGGCCCATTTAGTGAAGTAGTCAACTGCTACGACTGCATACTTCACTCCACCTTTCCCCGCTGGCAGGGATCCAATCAAGTCTATTCCCCATACTGCAAAAGGACAAGGACTCTGCATCTGTTTTAATTCATTTGGAGCTGCTCGTGGGATTTTGGAAAATATTTGACACTTATCGCACTTCCGCACGTACTCCGCAGAGTCTTCGTTCATAGTCGGCCAGAAATAACCCTGCCTAAGGATCTTTTTCGCCAAACTTTGCCCCCTAGCATGATCTCCGCAAAAGCCTTCATGTACTTCCTTCATCAGTTCCTTAGCTTTCTCGGGCGTAATACATCTGAGCAGTGGCATGGAATATCCCCTTCGGTATAAAACACCATCGACCAGTATATATCTCGCGGTCTGCCTTTGAAGAGTACTTGATTTGTTCCTATCTGTTGGCAGTGTACCGCTGGTCAGATATTCCAAGTATGGCGCCATCCATGTATCTTCCATCCGGATTTCCATGCTAGTCACATCTGTTCGTATGCTCAGTTCGCTCAATCTTTCTACTGGCACAATGTTCAAAGTGTCAGCATCTTTCGTGCTTGTGAGTTTGGCTAAGGCATTTGCATTCGAATTCTGGTCTTGAGGTATCTGCTGGAGGGTATACTTCTGGAACTGTGCCAATAGATCTCTAGTTTTATTTAGGTAGGCTCCCATTTTGAGACCCCGTGCTTGATATTCCCCTAGAACTTGATTCACCACCAGCTGTGAATCGCTGTAAATATCGAGCACTTTTATATCCATGTCTTTTGCCAATCGTAATCCAACGAGGAGGGCCTCGTATTTTTCTTCATTGTTCGAGACTACGAAGTCAAACCTAATGGCGCAGTGAAATCGATGCCCTTCTGGCGTTATCAATATCACTCCTGCTCCCGCGTGAGATTCGTTTGACGATCCATCCGTAAACAACTTCCATGAGGGAGCATGATCACAAGACTCAGGCGCATTAGATTTTTCGCATTGCTCGTCGTCTGGGAGTTCGGTAAACTCTGCAATGAGATCGGCCAAGACTTGTCCCTTTACTGCTGCTTGCGATGAATACGTAATATCGAACTGCCCTAGTTTGACTGCCCACTTTAATAGACGCCCAGCCGCCTCTGGTTTCTGGAGGACTTGCCGAAGGGGCTGGTCGGTTAAAACTGTGATAGGATGGGCTTGGAAGTAAGGACGTAGCTTCCTGGAGGCCAGGATTAAATAGTATGCTAACCTCTCGATGGGTGGATACCTCAGTTCTGCTCCGATTAGCCTCTTGCTTACATAGTAAACCTCTTTTTGTACGCCCTCTTCCTCTCGTACTAGTACTGCACTAGCAGCAACTTCAGTGATTGCCAGGTAAATGAACAAAGTTTCTCCTTCAATTGGCTTAGATAAAATGGGAGGCTGTGCCATATGGGCTTTCAAGGCCTGAAAAGCTTGCTCGCAGTCTCCTGTCCATTCAAATTTCTTGTTGCCCCTAAGTAGATTAAAGAAAGGGACACACTTGCCCGTTGATTTGGAAATAAATCTACTTAGGGCCGCAATTCTCCCAGTCAAACTTTGTACATCCTTGATCTTTTCTGGCGATTTCATATCGATCAGGGCTTTTATCTTGTCAGGGTTGGCCTCAATTCCTCTTGAATTAACAATAAACCCCAAAAACTTCCCTGAGCCAACTCCGAAGGAACATTTGAGAGGATTTAGTTTCATCTGGTACTTGTTCAATACATCGAAACACTCTTGCAAATCCTTCACATGTCCTTCCGCCTTTTTCGAATTTACCAGCATGTCGTCCACGTATACTTCCATGTTTACGCCGATCAACTCTTTAAACATGTGGTTAACTAGTCGCTGGTAAGTCGCACCTGCGTTTTTCAGTCCGAAGGGCATTACTTTATAACAGTATAATCCTGTATCGGTCCGAAAGCTGGTGTGATCCTCGTCAGGGGGATGCATGCTAATCTGATTGTAGCCCGAATATGCATCCATGAAAGAGATGATCTCTTGTCCTGCAGTAGCATCGACCAACTGGTCGATCCTTGGGAGTGGGAAACAATCCTTCGAGCAGGCTTTATTGAGGTCCGTAAAATCCACACAGGTTCGCCACTTGCCATTAGGCTTGGGAACCAGTACTGGATTGGAGACCCACGATGGATAAAACGCCACCCTGATGAACCCATTCTCCTTTAATCTCTCCACTTCTTCTTTTAAGGTTCTCGACCGATCCTTATCGAGAAGCCTTCTTTTCTGTTGCACAAGCGGCAAATTCTTGTCTATATTCAGGACATGGTTTATAACTGCAGGATCTATCCCAGCCATGTCTTTGTGCGACCAGGCAAAGACTTCCTGGTTCTTCCGTAAAAATTCCACCAGTGCATGTTTCGTAGTGGGTTCTAAGTTTTTCCCGACCTTCACGACTCTGGTCGGGTCCTTCTAGTCAAGTTGGACCTCTTCCAGGTCCTCGACGGGTCCAATATTTTCCTCAAAATCCCCAAAGCGAGGATCCAAATCTCTATCCTCACTTTGGGCAACACCCTATTTGGTGACTCCTTCACCGGATTGGGCTTGTGTATCAATTGCCATCTGCAACCTTTCAGTGGGAGTGCTTTTTGATGTTCCCTTCTTCACCTTCGTGACCGAGGCATTGTAGCACTCCCTGGCCTCCCTCTGGTTTCCCAACACGTGTCCTACCCCTACATCTGTCGGGAATTTCATGGCTAAGTGCCACATAGAGGTGACGACCCGTAGGTCAACCAGTATGGGTCTTCCAATGACGGCATTGTACGCCGAGGGACAATCGACCACTATGAAAGTAGCGAGTAATGTCCTAGTAGCAGGTGTTGTACCTGCTATCACTGGAAGTCTGATTGACCCTGCAGGGACGAGTCCCTCGCCAGAGAAGCTGTATATTGTTTGGTTGCAAGGCTCCAAGTCCTTAACGGACAACTTCATGCGTTCTAGAGAAGACTTGTACAGGATATTCAGTGAACTGCCCGTAAAAATCTTTCACGAACATTTCCCAAGAAATTATACTTGCAGGAGGGAATTTAAAAATCCACTCCTGTGCAGCGTCAGAAAGTGTTGTAGGGAAGATCCTGCACCGTGGCTATCCTCTGGATGAAAGGAATACCTTTTCTCCTATCATGGTTGATATAAGATGTTCTTCCCCCGACCAGCTGCTGCACTGCCTGGTTGAGGGCATCTATCTGGGCCTGCACGGCGCTAGAAATCGCCGGGGCCTCTACTGTTGGGGGGACGTACTCGCCGTGCCGCTCGCGGCGATCGTTGAGTACATCTCTCAAGTCCTCATCTCTCCTCCGCTGCTCGCTAGCTCCGAGCCGGTTGAAGACATTATTTTGCCTGGGCTGCCCCCCAGCGTCCCGTCTGTCGGGCTGGTCATCTTGAGGTAGCTGGCTCCTGCCTCCACCTCTTTCTTCATTTCTCCGACCGGCATTCCCTCTGCCTGAGTCAACCTCATTATAACCATGGCCATCTCTAAATCTTGATTGGCTATGGTAGGATCGACTGTTCCCTCGATTTCCCTCTCGGGCTGGAACCTCCCGAGCGTTAGAGGGTGGTCTGCATTGGTCGTTAGGTCCCCGTGCATTATCATGATGTGGGGGGCCTCGGACCGCAGAGCCTAACTCTGAGTTCCTCCTGTTACCAGGAGGATGCTGTCCTCTGTTCGAAAGGTTTGGCTCATCGCCCCTATGGCGTCTAGGACTACGAGGCTATTGCCTGGTCCTATTCTGCCTCTACGGTGGGGGATTGCCGCGACCAGCCTGTGAGATAGGCTGTGCTTCTGAATCCCTTGGTGGGAGATCTTCCTGAGGCACAGTCGGCTGCTTGGGCCTTTGTGGGCTTGAGGGTTGGATAGGCGGGCTAGGATTGGGACCCCTCTGGGGTGGCCCATCCGCGGGTTGATTAGGCTGCGAGGCAGGTGCAGCCTGATTCCTAGCCAACTGTAGGGCTGCTTCGAGGGCTGACATGGCCTCCCTCTGACGGCGGTCCATCTCCGTCTGCCTTTCACTCAGCTCCAAGCGGTGCCGCTCAATTTCCTGCTGCTGCCGCGCCATGATTTCGGCGACACCTTCCTGGCTGGCCCTCAGATTGGCTAGCTCCTTATGCAGTGCCCCTAGGGTACTCTTCAGCGTCGCGTCGTCCATTTCTTCCTCATTGAAATCCAAATGTGGCTCATCCTCGGCCACGTTTGGACGAGGAGGAGGAGGCGGGTTAGATGGTGCAGCGCCGGCCGCCTGTCCAGTTTTCCTGGTAGTTTTCACCATTGGTTTTCTCAACGATGCTATATTAAGCTCTCAATGAAAGCACCAGAATGTTGTCCCAGATTTTGGCCAACTGACACGGAGTCAAAATACACTTGACGTGGATGAAAACGTTGAAAAGAATGTGATGACGAAAATAATAAAGACACAAGATTTTATAGTGGTTCAGCCCCAGGATCTGGTAATAACCTACGTCCACTTGAATTGTTATTGAAATAAGATTCAAATGGGTGATCAAAGAACTGGGGTTCAATGAGTTTCACTAACTTCTGAAGAAGAAAATACAATTATTCTCGTGTAATCTCTCTCTAATCTCAAATGATCTATTTTGCTCCAAAGAAAAGGATCCGCCTCCCTGAGCCCTCTTCTTCTATTTATAAGCTCAGGGAAGATTTACATTGATTTGTTACAGATATTCTTTCCTAAATAATTGGATATTCAGGAAATCATGGGAGATAATTTCGGATTCCATCATAACTGCCTAAGATTTCCTCCGCGTATAATGTGCGTACAACCAGGCTGGTCGTATGAAGAAACCGATCGCATGATATTGGACGTCTTCCTGGTCGATAGTCGAACACAGATTCTGCCAGGTGTCAGCCACGTGTAATTAATGCCTGCCTTTTCATTCATATCTTATTTTAGGGATAGCACTCAGTATTTAATAGAAGTTTATATTAAACAAATAATCATGAAAATAAAACATGTGAGCAAAGTGATTGACCAAGTCAAAAAATGATTTATATTCTTTTATTGATAATAAATGAGATTACAAAGAATTTGGGTTTTAATTAAGGCATAAAACCCCAACAAACTCCCACTTGCACTAATTGAAACTAATGCCTTAATTCTACTAATCTCATTTCCTTGATATGCTTATCAAATGTAGCTTCTGGTAGTGTCTTTGTAAACGGATCTGCAAGATTGTCTTCAGTTGCAATCTTCATATCCTTCACATCTCCCCTAGCCACATATTCTCGAATAATGTGATACTTCCTTTCGATATGCTTACTCTTCTTCTGACTTCGAGGTTCTTTCAAGTTGGCTATCGCTCCTGTATTGTCACAAAACAACATAAATGGTTTATCCATTTTTGGAATAACACCAAGATCCGAATATAACTTCTTTAGCTAGACTATTTCCTGAGCTTCTTTCGACGTGACTATGTACGCAGCCTCCATGGTGGAATCTGAGATTGTAGACTGCTTTACGCTTCTCCAAATCACAACTCCATCCCAAGGAGTAAACACCATTCTACAAGTAAACAACCTGACATCGACATCAGTCTGAAAATCTGAATCACTGTAGCCTACAGGGTTCAGAACACCACCCTTATAGACTAACATATAATCCCTAGTCTGTCTCAAATACTTCAGGATATGCTTAACTGCTATCCAATGTTCCGGCCCTAGGTTTGACAGATAACTGCTCACTACTCCCACTGCATAGTAGATGTCTGGTCTAGTACACAACATGGCATACATCAGACTTCCAACTGCAGATGCGTAAGGAACTTTTCTCATTGCATCTTCCTCTTCAGGAGTCTGGGGAGACTGCTTCTTTGAAATATGAATTCCATGGCGGGACAGTAGACCCCCTTTCTTGGAATTTTTCATTGAGAAACGTTCAAGCACTTTATCTATGTAAGCTGCTTGAGATAGAGCTAAGAGTTTGTTCTTTCTATCCCTGATGATCTGGATACCTAGAACATAACTTGCTTCACTCAAATCCTTCATCCAGAATTTAGTGCTCAGCCAATTCTTCACATCTGATAATTTCTTAACATTGTTTCCAATGAGTAAGACATCATCTACATAAAGAACCAGGAATAGCACTATTTGATTTGCCTTCAGTTGGTAAACACAGGGCTCATCAATATTTTGTTCAAAGCCATAGGTTTTGATTATTTCATCAAACCTAAGATTCCAGGAATGAGAAGCTTGCTTAAGTCCATAGATTGACCTATTCAACTTGCAAAAATTTCGTTCTTGTCCAGATACTTTAAATCCTTCTGGTTGATCCATAAAAATGACTTCGTCATGCTTTCCCTTAAGAAAAGTTGTCTTGATGTCCATTTTCCAGATCTCATAGCCAAGAGCGGCTGCTATGGATAGGACGATGCGAATGGATTTGGGCATGGCTACCGAACTAAAAGTTTCCTCATAGTCGACGCCTTCTCTTTGGGTATAACCCTTTTCCAATAATCGAGCTTTATAAGTCAAGATATTTCCATCAACACCTCATTTCTTCTTGTAGATCCACTTGCACCCAATGGCCCTAAAGTCACTAGGTGCTTCAACAAGATCCCAAACGTTATTTGAGTACATGGTCTCCATTTCCTGTTTCATGGCTTCGAACCATAGTTCTTTTTCAGGGCTAGCCATTGCCTGTTTGAAAGACAACAGACCATCATCACTAGTGTCACCAACAACCATATTGGTTTCACCATCCAAACCATAGCTAACTGGGTTCCTAGAAACCCTCCCACTACGATGAGGCTTTGTGACTGTTTGCTCAAGAACAGTGGTACTTTCTTCGTTTAAATCGACTTGCATCAGTTGGACGTGAAGAGTGGGAGTTTCATCATCAACTTGCGTTGATGACGATGGAACATTGGTTAGAGTCAATTCTTTAACCATCTCCTCTAAAACTACTTTACTGCGAGGTTTAAAGTTCTGGACATAGTCATTTTCCAGAAAAGTAGCATTTGTAGAAGTAAACACTTTCTTTTCTGAATGACTATAGAAAATTCCACCCCGAGTACCTTTAGGATAGCCAACAAACATGCAAACTTCAGTTCACAGTTCTAGCTTTCCCTCCTTTTTCCTCAGGAAGTGAGCGGGACACCCCCAGTTTCTATAATGGCGTAAACTAGGTTCACGACCATTCCAGTATTCTAAAGGTGTTTTGGGGATTGATTTAGACAGCACGACTTTGAGAATGTCGTTCACAGTTTCTATTGCATGTCCCCAGAACGAAGTTGGTAGAGTTGAGTAACTAAGCATGCATCTAACCATTTCCAATAAAGTTCTATTCCAATGTTTTGCTACACCATTTTGCTGCGGAGTACCTGGGGCAGTAAGTTGTGATAAAATCCCAAGTTCAGTTAAATGATCTTGGAATTGCATATCCAAATATTATCCACCCCTATCAGATCGCAAGATCTTTAACGTTTTACCTAATTGGTTCTGAGCCATTGCTAGGAATTCCTGAAACTTTGAAAATGTTTATGATTTCCTATGCATTAGGTAAAGACATGAGTATCTAGAGTAATCGTCAATGAAAGTGACGAAATACTCAAAATCATCCCTGGCTTGTACATTCATAGGTCCACAAACATCTGAATGCACAAGACCAAGTGGTTCTTTGGCCCTATCACCCTTTCCAGAGTATGGACGCTCGGTCAGTTTGCCTTCTAGACAAGATTCACAGACAAGTAATTCACCTAAGGTGAGTTCCCTCAAAATTCCGTCCTTTGTAAGTCTTTGAATCCTATCATAGCCAATGTGACTTAGTCTCAAGTTCCATAAATAGGCCATATTATTGTTACCGGTCTTTCGACGTTTATTGATCCTAGGTTTAGCTACTTTGAATAAATCATTATTTAGAGAGAGGGCTTCATTAGGTCGCAGAATATAAAGCCCGTTTTCTAAACATGCAATACACAATTGTGATCCATTGAAGGAAATAGATATATTAGAACTTGTGAAATTCATAACAAATTGTTCTAATTGCAACATGGAAACTGAAATTAAATTTATACTAAAATCTGGAATAAAAAATACATCTTTTAAAATTAAGTATTTATTTCCAAACTTCAGACGAGCTATTCCTCTAGCTTGGACCTTAACAAATTCTTCGTTCCCAACTCTAAGCTTTAAGCCGCCTTCGTCCACTTCCTCCCACGATTGAAGAAGCTGTAAAGAGTTACAAACATGGTTGGTAGTTCCAGAATCAATAATCCAAACGGATTTATCATTCCCTAAAACACATGTTTCTAAGATAAATGAACTATAATCATTACTTTTGTTTTTCGCTGCTAGAAACTTGGGGCAATTTCGTTTCCAATGCCCCTTCTCTTTGCAGTGAAAACATTTATCTTTACCTTTCTTGTTTTTCATGTTCTTCCCCTTAGGCGTCTGTTCACATGGTTGTGCACTCGTCTTTGCAGCCTTTGCAGGCTTGGCATTGTTGTTTTGTCCACCTTTCCTCTTGTTTCAAGCTATCGAAGACGAAGTTGGGTAAGCTTGACCCTTAGCTGGACCAGGAGCAACAACAGTAGTGTTATTTTCTCCTCCTTTACTAGGTCCACCCATGATAGGCTCAAAAATCGGAAGTTCGTTCATGAGCTGCGTCAGGCCATAGTTGAGTTGATCACAAACGTGCAGACACAATGCCATCCGAGAATTCACGGTGTCATCAAGTATGTGCGGAGACGGTGCTATCTAAGAATTTACGGTACCATCACGAGCATTGACGGTGCCATCACTAACGTGCGGAGACGGTGCTCGTTTTGGGGATTCCTCAATCATGATGAACTTGGAGTTGTCACCAATCAACTCTATGTTGATATTCTGCTTCCAATTAAGGAAGTTTTCTCCAGTGAGTTTCTCCATCGAAAGTTGAGAAAGGATGGGAGTAGACACAGACACTACTTAGCTTAAAACTACAAATTATCAATAAAATAGAAATCAATCACATTTTCTCAATAAAACATCTATTCACACATGTTTCAAGAAAGAGCACAACATATACCAAAATATGTAAGATATGAGAAAAAAATACAAAAAACAATCATATCTCTATTTCTTTAGGTTTTTAACTAATCTATGATATCCTTGTCCCGGTTGGCGAGAGTAAAAAATATCACTAGTTAAATAGAGTTGTAAACTCATTTAATAATGGACACCAATATTAACAACCTATTATTCGATCAAAATAAGAAAACAAAATCTCTTATTTTATGAGCTAGACCCACGGTTTCAATAATCATAGATTTAGTCCTAGTAGTCACCGTAGGGGTGAGTCTAGTAGAATTTGACTTATAATTATCTATCTTTCGAAATCTAACCTTGTCAAAATAACTAATGAACACCTTCCATAGGGGGACGAATCAAAGCGCCTCGAGGCCCCATTAAGCTATTGACTATGTTAAACCAACGAGGGAGATCGAATAAAATTCTTAAAATAGCTCATTATAAAATTAAAAAAAAGTATTTTTATTATTTATTTTTAGAAAATTAATGACTTTGGTTTTCCAAAAAATATTAAACAAATTAAATTTTTTAAAACCAAAGTCTTATAATTTCCTATTAATTCTAAAGTTACACATTGAAACAAATTCAATTAATTTAGAATTAATTCGTTGCTAATCAATATTTAGGTTTAAAACCTATACAATTAAGTCCAACTCAAGTAAATGGGTCTTAACAATTGGGCTTGTGTGGAGGAGGGCTGGGTCCAGTATGTCGTTCCCACTACAAAGGCCCTCTACCTTCGATACAAGGTCCAAAAGACAAGAATTAAAACCTTCGTTTTATTAATTGTTATTATTTGATTAGGCCCACTATAGTCATGCAAAGCAAATGGGCCTTCACCAGTGGAATCACCCACAAGAGAGGAATTTAAACATTATATTTTCTAATGGGCCCAAATAAAACGTGTCATTTTATGAATATTTTAATTGGCAAAATCCATATATCTAACAAACATATGGGCCACTATATGCATCGAAGCTCAATTGCAAAAATACCACATATAGTGCAAACAGACATGTTATAATTGGATGGGCCTAATCATGTTACTATATGAGCAATTCGAAAAATTTATGCAAAAATACCACAATTTATTATATTTCCAAAATACCACAATTAATTATCTAGAATTTATCAAAAAAATTAAAATTAATTAAATTTTTACAAAAAATAAGTCAATTTAAATAAAATTTATCAATAATTAACAATAGTTAATTTAAATTTCATTTATCAACAATCAACTTGGTTTTTAGGTTAATTTGAAAAAAAAAATATTAATTTAATTTAAATAGGATTTATCAACAATTAACCAAAGTTAATTTAAATCCCATTTATTAAAAAAATATTTTATTAATTGGCTGAAAAAAATGATATTTTTCAAAATTTAACCAATTTTAAATTTTAAAATCAATATTTTCAAAAATATCCTGTGTTGTTACAACTATTAGCTAATATTTTAACCATTTAAAAATATATATATATATAAATAGTTATAACAACCCTAAAATATATCAAAATAGTTAAACAAATTCAAATATCCATAAAAATATCTAACTAACAATATTCAAATTTCAAATAATTTAAATATAAAAAACTATAGAATAAAAAGATATTTATATTTTCAAATAAAGATTTAATAAAAATATCAAGAATTTAAAAGAAAATATCTTAAATATCTGATATCATAATTCTAATATTTTAATATATTAAAAGATTTAAAATTAAGTTGTTAGTCTATTTTTAAATTTAATTTGAATAATTGTAGAAAATATCTAATTATTTAAATCTCAACAAACAAAAATATCTTATTTATAAAAAATTTAAATGATAAAACAAAAAAGATATTTTTGGTATTGATTATAAATAATAAATATCCACAATTTTAATTTTCTTTCATTTAAAAAAAATTAAATTTTTTTTGGATGAACAGTACCCGTGGGTACTGTTCACCGTCGCAGGCGCGCGCGGGTGTGCATGCGGGTGCGCGGGTGGCGTGAGGGAAACGCGGGCGGGGTGCGCGCGCATGGTGTCACAGGCCGGCTATTTGGGTACTCCAAATAGACAGAACGTGCGACACTTGCAGACACTTCAAGCTAGCAAGTCAGCCTACAACACACACCTACAGGCAAACAAACTCAGTGGTTAGCCACATACACATCTCGGACATGCAACGAGCAATAACGAAGTATGAGCAAGCACAAAGCAAGTCATTCCTGGGAACGTCCACACAACACAGAGCACACAACAAGGCAAGTGGCACGCAATGGCCCAACGGAGATAACAAACAAGTAACACATAGGCAATGAAGGAGCATACAAGGGCAAGTATGGATAAACATCGTTTTATTAATATATAGCCTTGATAGGGCAAGGGAGTACACAGCTTTGGCCCCTATCTGCTGATGGCCATGGTGCTTCCCTAAATCACCAGGTCACCTCCCCCTAAGGAGCCTTGTAGAGATACAAGGTCTTCCTAGTAACATATATGATTTTTGTTTGGGAGACATATGCATAATTACAAAACTGCCACTACCCTATCCCATTAGGTTGCTTGGTGCAAGACTTGACTAATGATCAAGCACCAAGGCATGCTCACTTACAAAATGGCTCCATGTGGGTGTGCCAAAGGGGTAGCATGCCACACTCTCCCCCACTCAATTCTTCGGTGTCCTCGATGATGTAGCTTGTAGATCTTCAATCTTCTGCGTGAACTTCTTCAAGTCTTCCGCCCTCTCCCAGCTGATCTCGTCATCTGCAAGCCCCTTCCATTTTACCAGATACTCTTTATGCTTTTTACGGTCAGTGGTGACTGTCCTTTCCACCAGGATTTCTTCAGGTTGACGCTTGCTCCTTGGCTGAATGATGACTCCTCCTCTGGTTGACTGGTGCGCTCTGGATTTGCTGGATCTTCATGATATGGCTTCAAGTTGCTGATGTGAAGGACCGGGTGTATCTTCATCCATGCTGGTAGGTCGACTTTGTAGGAAGTTAGGCCAACTTTTGAGATGATTGAGACCAGACCCTCAGCTGTAAGCTGGGCTAGTCCGTAGGGTAAGCTGGTAACGAACAAGTCAAAGAACTCAAATAATACAATCAGTTAGAATACTAACCACTCAGAATTGAGATTGAATTGACCTATGGTCAACTATATGATATGACTAGAATAGACAGTAACAGTATGTTTACTTATCTTATCAACTATCAATATCGGTCATGTTTGATGTAACAAATACATCCGATCTTATCTACTTTGTTCATGTCCTAGAAAGAACATAACACTATAATGTGTGAGTAGATCATATCGTAGATTGGCAAGTCAGTGTAAATCCGGTGCACTAACTAATTATAGGACTAACTTATTTTGAACATGTAATCATATTTATATTCCACTGTGATTACGTCACTATAAATAAGATTAGCTATATGCTTGAGATTTAATAGAAGTTTATATTAAACAAATAATCATGAAAATAAAACTGTTGACCCTGATTTTGGTCAACGACACGGAGTCTAGGAAACGACAAGAAAATGATATAGAGCTTTAAAATAATCGAATGGAAAGATAAAGAACACAGGGATTTATAGTGGTTCGGCCCCAATGAGTGGTAATAACCTACGTCCACTTGATACTATTATTGATATTGAATTCCCAAGGTGTGATCAAAGAACAAGGGTTTCTGAGTTTCATGAACCTTAGAGGAAGAAAACAATACAGTAATGGATAATAGTAATATAACTCTCTAAGCATAAAAGATCGATCCCCTTCCTTGAGCTATCTCTTGTATATTTATAGGCTCAGGAAGAGTTACATGAATTAGGAAATAATATCTATCCTTAATGATCGAATCTGCAGGCCATAATGAAGAGATATTCTCGGATATCCTCATAACTGTACAGATCTTTATATAAATGAACGAATATACGACCAGACTGGTCGTACATAAAACTTGATCTCTTTGTGTAAAAATAATGCTGGTCGATAGGCGAGCTGTATCTCTGCTACGTGTCCACCACGTGTCAAAAATCCTTACCACGTCATCTGCAAAATATATATGGATAAACATTTGTCCCCCAAGTTTATTTATTGTGACCAGCAATAAGTAAACTTAGGAAAACAACTTTTCGTATGCCCCACGAAATCTGTTAGAGCCCTCATGCATTTTTGAAAATAGTGACCTAATCACGTCTAATCAAACCTTTTCAGTTTTCAAGAAACCATTCTGACGGCTGTTACACTCCCCCATGCCTTGAAAAAGGTAACTCATGATTACCCCTTTTCAGCACACATCAGCTCTATAAATAATCCCCACAATCTTCTTTTAACTCTTTACATGCCATCTTTTGCCATGAACTCCCAAGAAAAATATCTCAGAGCCACGAACTTTAAGGTTTTCAGACGCTTTGCCGAGGATCTCTCGACTGTAAACTCAAAGTTCCTCCTTCTCAAGATCTCCAATCTTTACTCAGGTAAACTTTCTTCGATGTTTAACCCTTTGAGATGCCATGCATGATGCTTCTGTGCTCTGAGACTTTTCGTGATCTTGGGTATAAATTTGTGAAGATTTTGCATATACCGTTTGATGCTTGATAGGGTAGTGTACTTTTGCTCTATATAAGTTAGGAATCAGTTTGATAGCCCGGATCATGGATTTAGGGCGTAAAATTGAAGTAAAAATTCGATTTTTAGGCTAGCAGAAAAACTGGGTTTTTCCTGCCCCTTTGGAGTTGAAAAAGCTTTTTTCAGAAAAAAACTTTTTACTTTCACTTTTTGATCCGTTTTTCAAATTGCTCGCATAAAACTTAGTGTTTCGGTTAGAATGCTGCTGGTCGATAGACATGAGCAACGTTATTCCAACTTTCAACATAAGCTCCCAGGCTGTGCTTCTTATCTCCCCCTTTGTCTGTTTGCAGTTTATATGCAAGACCCGTGGGGAGGAGAAAGACCCATCGACGATGATCTATTGGCTCAACTACTCGAGGATGAAGAACAACCTCGATATTGATACCTGATATTCCTTTTTCTCGTATTAATCAAAACACTTCCCTAGTTTTGACTCGAAACATGGCTCGCACCAAAACTAAGGCCCAGAAAAGAAAAACCTCCAACACTTCTCATCAACTTGCTGCTGATGCTCCCTAGACCAGTGGTCGAGACGAAAATGCCCCCGATCCAAATATCCAAAGACATGCCCGCCCTCGACACGTTATTCATCTGGATGTCGAATGGCATGTAGTCTTTGAGAGTAGGGTGACGGTCAGAATGATTGCCAACCACTTAAGAAAATACAATCTGACACGGGTGACCCTAGCCAAGCCCAACCCAGACCAAAGGGCTAATCTGCCTGGAGGCGCCTACAACGCCTGGTCGTGGTTTCATGTTGAGGCAGGGGCCACCTTGCCTCTTCATCCATTCTTTCAGGGGGTGACTAACTATTTTGGAGATGCCCTTTTCCAAATTACCCCAAATGGATATAGGATGCTCGTTGCATTCTATATCCTGTACAGCCAGAAAAAATGGCCCGTGCCATCGCCACATGAGGTCAACTATCTGTTCGACCTCAAATCTAACCCCAACCATGAAGGCACGGGGTTCTTCCATCTTTGTCATCGGGATAATGGACGCACTTTCATGACAGACATGACCCACATCTCAAACGTGGGGAGGTACTAACAAGAGTACTTCCTTACACCTGACCTGGTCGCAGACAACCTGGCTTTCGCACGAGGAGGTAAAACTTTCGTATCGCTAGCTGACTTCTTCACTTAGTGTTTTCCTCCACAATGCCTTAAACTTTTGATGTCTTCCAGGCCCGTGGCTGCGACCAAACCCAACTCTGGGAATGGAGTCAAGATCGGCACTCTTAGCTAGCATGCCAGATACTGAGAAGAGTGTCAAGAATCTGGTTATAGAGGCTAACCTTAGGTTGACTGGCCTCTGGGCCCCTCAATCAAATATGAGGGGGCCTTCGGCAGGGAGTGTTCACGCCAAAGAGGAACCCGAGCAGCAACCCCGAGCATCTCCTCCGCGGAGGAGACCAACTGGGGTCACGATCAGGGAACCTGCTAGCACTCCTCGAGCAGAGAGGCCCTCGGCCCCCTCGGGGAAAGGAAAGCAGAAGTCCACAGAGCCTGCTGAATTCTCTAACGACTCATCGGATGACAACGATATAGTAATTTCGCTTTTAAACAATTTGCCAATTCCCTGTCATCTATTTGACAGGGACGACAATTTTAAATATGCTCCACACTTAGGGCTAGACTTCTTCATGTCAAAGAATGAGTGTAAGACTAGTAGAGTCTGTAGTGTAGCGACCAGTTATAATAGCTCGGGTATTGGACTTTGCAATCCTTTTTTGTTTCTTTTTCTGATGTAATGTGATTGGCTATTCATGCTATCTCATGGTTTGACTTTGTTCTTGCTTTTTAGGTATGGACTCTACCAATGTATTCGACATTTACAGTACCCTAGAGGCTGATGCTGCCCCTCAGAGCAAAATGAAAGCCAGCAAGAGACATGCTAGGGAGAGCAGCAAAGAGCCTCAGCCGAAGAAGGTTTGGAATGCAGGCCCTTCGGAGGTCGAGCCCTTGGCCACCGCGACTCTGCCTTCCCCCCGTGAATAGCAGACTCCATCTGCTGCGGTCGGGTCGACTCCTTCTCCTGCTGCCCCATCTGACCAAACCCAGCAAGAAACTCCTATCTCAACCAGGAATCTGATGGTTGGCCGCTCCTTTAAACTGATCAAGGAGAGGCTTACCAAAATCGCCAAGCACGACTGCTGCCGGGCGGCAATGGCAGCTATAGAGATGATGGGCGTCGACCCAATTCTGAACCGAGCCCTGAATGAGTTCACCAGTGTAAGTTGTCTCCTTTGTGACATTAGGCTTTTGGTAATTTTACTGTTTGTCTAATTTTTGTTTTGAATGTAGGCCATGCTGACTCTTACTGTTGGCCGCATCCGCCTGGGTGCCGTCATCGAGGAGGCCATGACCTCGGATCAACGGAACGAGGATGAACTCAAAGCTGCCGAGGCCAGACATGCTGATCAACTGGCGGTGTTGACTGCGGAAAAGGCTCAACTGGCCAAGGAGTTGGAGGAGAAGCTGAAGTCTCTGGAAAAAGCCCGCGAGCTGAGGGACCAATACAAGGAGTCCAACCGCTCTAATTATAAGGCGGCTAAGCAGCTCGAGCTGGACTTGATCGCGAGCAGGCTAGAAACCAGAGACATGGAGGACCGAGTTAAGGACTTGGAGAAGACCAATGCTGCCAACTTAGAGAGGTACAAAAATGCCACCCTGAGGTGCTTCTATGACTTCTGGAAGCACAATCAGGGTGCCAATTTTGATTATCTCCGTGAGAATGCGAGGGAAGCTGAGCTGGTTCATTGCGCAGCTCAACTTGCTGAAGAAGAAGGGTCGAGGGTCCCTGCTTCCCCTGAAATCTCGCTAGCTGCCAGGATGGAGGGTGCGGACAATGAAGCCGTTGACCAGAACACTCCCCAGGATCCTCCAGCTCCTCAAGCTCCTTAATTTTTTCCTTTTATATTTCTTTTTTAATTACACGACCTACGAGTCGTGATGTAAAGATAATATTTTTTTTTGTTTCCTGCACGGGCAACTTTTACTTTTATTTTAAACAATTACATCCAAGCAGTTATTGCTTGTGGTGTAAAAGGATCACTTTGATATTACAATATATTTGCATATTATAACATCTAATTGTTCGCATGACCAAACTTAGCATAGCACTTTGGTTTGATTTAACAAAATATCAAAATTTTGAAAAATACTCTAAGTGCCCTAGCATGCTTTCACTTATTTTGCTCATGTGTTTACATACCTTTTAACGATATATTTTGCTTACTTGTACCTTGTATGCCCCCAAGTGATCGGGGAGCTTTAGGTCCTTGGTCACTTGCCTTGACTAGAACCTGCCCGAATGTTACTGCTCATAGCAATGCGATTAGAATTATAATACCGCAAAACAACACACGTAATGAGAAAATACTTGTAATAAATACAATAGTTGGCTAGAAATGACTGGCTGAGCACAGTCCCTTTTATTCTCATAGTAAATGGAGTAAACATGTCTTTACGAGTGATCAATAAGGTCTTACACAAAACTTGTCAAAAGTAAAGTTTATACAAGCCAATTCTTTAAGAAGAATTGTTCATTGATAATACTTGCGCAGGTGTTCTCCATTCCAATATCGAGGAACGAGATCTCCGTTTAAGCGCGCAAGTTTATAAGTGCCTGGGTGAAGGAACTTCATCAATCTGGTAAGGCCCTTCCCAATTTGGCTCGAGTACTCTAGCAGCTTGGTCGTGGGTGTTAAGAAAAACTCTTCGGAGCACAAGGTCTCCAACATTGAACTTTCTTTCTCGAACTTTGGAGTTGAAATACCGGGCGACCTTTTGCTGGTATGCAGCTACTCGGAGCTGGGCTTGTTCTCGTCTTTCATCAATCGAGTCCAAGGATTCCATGAGGAGCTGGCTGTTAGAATCTTGGTCGTATGTTAATCTGCGGTGAGAGGTTGGATCCAACTCAACAGGCAACATGGCTTCATATCCGTATGCCAAGGAAAATGAGGTATGACCTGTTGCTGTTCGGTGGGAAGTTCTATACGACCAGAGGACTTCAGGAAACTTTTCTGGCCATGCTCCCTTAGCTTCTTCAAGTCTTTTCTCTGTGTATCCTTCAGCGTTTTGTTGACTACCTCGACTTGTCCATTCGCCTGGGGATGAGCAACTGAAGAAAAGCTTTTAATAATGTCGTGGCATTTGCAGAAGTCTATGAATAGATCACTGTCGAACTGGGTGCCATTATCTAAGACTATCTTTTTTGGCAATCCATAGCGACAGATGATGTTTTTGACCACGAAGTCAAGCACTTTCTTCGTTGTTATGGTCGCGAGTGGCTCAGCCTCGGCCCATTTGGTGAAGTAGTCGACGGCAACCACTGCGTACTGTACACCACCTTTCCCTGTAGGCAAAGATCTGATTAGATCTATTCCCCAAATCGCAAAGGGCCATGGACTCTGCATCTGTTTTAGCTCATTGGGAGCTGCTCGCGGGATCTTAGAAAACCTTTGACACTTGTCACATTTTTGCACGAACTCCATGGAGTCTTCATTCATTGTTGGCCAGAAATATCCTTGCCTTAGGATCTTTTTCGACAGGCTTTGCCCCCCAGCATGGTCCCCGCAAAAACCTTCATGTACCTCCTTCATCAACTCTTTGGCTTTTTTCCTTTGTAATACACCTAAGTTGTGGCAGTGAGTATCCCCTTCGGTACAGAAGTCCATCGACCAGGATATACCTAGCAGCCTGCCGCTGAAGGGTCCTAGCTTTGTTTCTGTCCACTGGTAGCACGCCGCTTGATAGATATTCTACATATGGCACCATCCATGTATCCACCATTTGGATGACTAGAGAGGTTTCTGTTGCTTGGATGCTAGGTGCGGGCAGTCGCTCGACTGGCACTATGTTCAGAGTATCGGCATCTTTTGCACTTGCTAACTTTGCCAAAGCGTCTGCATTGGAATTCTGATCACGAGGCACTTGCTGTAGATTGTATCGGCCGAACTAGGCTAACAGATCTTTTGCTTTGTTCAGATAAGCGACCATTTTTAATCCTCGCACTTGATACTCTCCCAAGATCTGATTCACGACTAGCTGAGAATCACTATAAATGTCAAGCGCTTTAATGTTCATGTCCTTGGCTAATCGCAGTCAAGCGAGCAGTGCTTCATATTCAGCCTCATTATTAGAGGTAGTGAAGTCAAATCTTATTGCACAGTGAAATTGATGCCCTTCTGGCGTTATCAATATCACTCCTGCTCCTGCGTGGGATTTGTTAGATGATCCGTCGGTGAATAATTTCCATGAGGGTCCTTGTGTTTGACATTTAGGTTCGCTAGGCTCCTCGATCTGCTCGCCACCTGTGGGCTCTATAAACTCGGCGATGAAGTCAGCTAAGGCTTGTCCCTTTATTGCTGCTTGCGGTAGGTAAGATATGTCGAATTGTCCGAGCTCGACTGCCCACTTTAGTAATCTTCCGGCAGCCTCTGGCTTTTGCAGAACTTGCCGAAGAGGCTGGTCAGTTAATACCGTAATCGGATGGGCTTGGAAATAAGGCCGCAGCTTCCTAGAGGCCAATACTAAGCAGTAGGCTAACCTTTCAATGGGGGGATATCTTAATTCTACCCTGATCAGCCTTTTGCTTATGTAATAGACGGCCTTCTACACACCTTCTTCTTCTCGCACCAAAACAGCACTAGCAGCGTAATCTGTGATTGCCAGGTAGACGTACAAAGTCTCTTTATCTACTGGCTACAAGATGGGCAGCTGCGCCATATGCGCTTTCAATGCTTGAAAGGCCTGTTCGCACTCATCTGTCCATTCAAATTTCTTGCTGCCTCTGAGTAGATTGAAAAATGGGACACACTTGTCCGTTGATTTTGAAATAAATCTACTAAGGGCGGCAATTCTCCCAATCAGACTTTGGACATCCTTAATCTTTATTGGCGACTTCATCTCGATCAAGGTTTTTATCTTCTCGAGATTAGCTTTAATTCCTCTTGAGTTAACTATAAATCCCAAGAACTTCCCTGATCCAACTCCGAAGGAACATTTGAGGGGATTCCGCTTCATCCTATATTTATTAAGGACGTTGAAGCATTCCTGCAAATCCCTTACATGTCCTTCTGCCTTCTTCGACTTAACCAACATGTCGTTGACGTAGGCCTCCATGTTTGCCCCGATCAGCTCCTTAAACATGTGGTTGACAAGTCCTGGTAAGTCACACCAGTGTTATTCAAACTAAAGGGCATCACCTTGTAATAGTAGAGCCCTGTATCAGTTCGAAAGCTAGTGTGATCCTCATCAGGGGGATGCATACTAATTTGGTTATACCCAGAGTATGCATCCATAAATGAGAGGATCTCATGTCCTGCAGTGGCATCGACCAGCTGGTCGATCCTCGGGAGTGGGAAAAAGTCTTTAGGACATGCTTTATTGAGGTCTGTAAAATCCACGCACGTACGCCACTTCCCATTTGTCTTGGGCACAAGTACGGGATTAGAGACCCACGATGAATAAAACGCCACCCTGATGAACCCATTCTCCTTCAGCTTCTCGAGTTCTTCCTTCAAAGCTTTTGATCGGTCCTTGTCGAGAAGCCTTCTTTTCTGCTGCATAGGTGGGAAGCTTTTGTCAATGTTTAGGACATGGATGATGATTGCAGGATCTATCCCAACCATGTCTTTATGTGACCAGGCAAAGACGTCCTGGTTCCTTTTTAAGAACTCCACCATTGCTTGTTTTGTCGTTGTCTCTATGTTTTTACCGACTTTCACAACTCTGGTCGGACTCCCCTCATCGAGTTGGACTTCTTCAAGTTCCTCGATGGGGCCTACTTCTTCTTCGAAATCCCCAAAGCAAGGATCTAAGTCTCTATCCTCACTTTGGGTAGCGCCCTATTTGGTGAGATTATCACTTGAGCGGGCTTGAACATCAGATGCCATTTGCAACTCTTTTCCGGCGGCATCCCTCGATACACCCTTTTTTTCCTTGGTGATCGAGGCGTTGTAGCATTATCTCGCCTCTCGCTAGTTTCCCAGTACGCATCCTACTCCTGCGTCTATTGGGAATTTCATAGCGAGGTGCCATATAGAAGTGACGGCTCGAAGGTCAACCAGAATAGGTCTCCCTATTACGGCATTATATGCCGAAGGACAATCAACCACTATAAAAGTGGTGAGTAATGTCCTGTTAGAAGGTGCGGTACCTGCTGTGACTAGGAGTCTAATTGACCCTACTAGGGCGAGCCCTTCTCCGGAAAAACCATAAATGGTTTGGTTGCATGGCTCTAGGTCCTTGATGGACAGTTTCATCCTTTCTAGCGAGGACTTATATAGGATGTTGACCAAACTTCCTGTATCGACCAACACCCTTTTCACCATCATATTTGCGATTTGAACATCCACGACCAGCAGATTGGAGTGTGGGAATCGCACATGCTGGGCGTCGTCATCAGAGAAGGTGATCGATTCCTCCTCTGTTTGAGCCTTTTTGGGTGCATGATCCTTAACACTCATTATCTCGATGTCCTGGTTGTGGCGTAGGGTTCAAGCGTATCGTTCCCTCGCTTTTCCACTATCTCCTGCGAGATGTGGGCCTCCACAGATGGTGAGTAGGGTACCTGCCACAGGAGTTGGCTGTAAAGGAGGTGAGCGCTGGCGTGCAGGTGCCGAATCGTTGCCACCTTGAGCCTCTTGCTGAGAACCTCCCGCGACTCGTACATATCTTCTTAAGTGTCCCTGTCTTATCAGGAACTCATTCTTGTCCTTCAGCTGGTTACACTCCTTGGTGTCGTTCCCATAGTCGTTATGATAACGACAGAACTTTGTCGAATCTCTCTTGGAGATATCCTTTCTTATAGGCGCGAGTCGTCTGTAGGGCACGCTCGAGCTGGTCACTTGGAACACCTCAGCTCGGCTCTCGACAAGGGCAGTGTAATTGGTGAATTTCGGTTCATACCGATTATTTTTGGGGCGTTTACTCTCAGAGGTCAAGGGTCCGCCATTCACCCGCTTTCCACCATTTTTACTGTTGCCATTCCCATTGCCTTTGCCGTTGCCATTGGGCTTAGACCTGTAGGCAACTTTGGCGGGATCTTCCTTGGGCCCCTTGTCCTTTGCTGGCGACTTGCCTTTGTTAGCAATCGCGTCCTCGAGCTTGATGTACCGATCAACTCGATCTAAAATCTCTTGGGTAGTATTAACCCCATGCTTCCTAAGGATACTCCGGAGAGGAGAATGGCACCTAACCCCAGTGGTTATGGCCATCATCTTGCCTTCGTCGCCCATAGTCTTGGCTCCTGCTGCGGCTCGCATGAATCGCTGAACATATTCCTTCAAAGGCTCTCCTTCTTTCTGGCGTATCTCGACCAGTTGGTTTGCCTCAGTTGGGTGCACACGACCCGCATAGAACTGTCCATAAAACTCCTTCACGAACATTTCCCAGGATATTATACTTGCAGGAGGGAACTTAAAGAACCACTCCTGAGCGGCATCAGAAAGGGTTGCTAGGAAGATCCTACAGCGAGCATCTTCAGAGACTTTCTGAATGTCCATTTGTATCTCAAATTTGTTTACATGAGATACCGGGTGTAACGACCCAAATTTGCTAATAAGGCTTAAGGGCCTTGATTAGTGTGCCTAGAGGGCATAATGGGAATTATCTGTGACTTTAATGATTAAGATGCATGATTATGATTTAAAGCATGTTATATGACTATTTGAATATTTGAGATGCATGACTATGTGTATTAGTATGCATGTAGGCCCTGATTAGGTTAAAAGGGAATAATCGTAATTTTGGCCATTATGGGCATAACTGTATTGATATATGTGATAATTGCCGAGACCACATTATTATGTGGATATATCTGTGATCTGTGACTCGAGACGATCCTAGTGAGCAAAGTAGCGAAAAAGTCATGGCGGGGATCTATACCTGGCTTGGGGTGAGCTCAAGGGTATAAATGGGAATTTAGTGAATATACTGGAGTCTGTCTTGACATTGAGGAATATTATTGGTGATTAATTAGGTATCGGGAGTTAAGCAAGAAATATTAGAGACACTCGAGGAGTTACCGAGAATTGGGTAAAATGACTAGAATGCCCTTAAGTGGACTAAAGGATTAGAAATAAAGGGGAGGGCATTAAGGTCATTTGGCATGTAAGGGATAAATATACTGAGGCTTTATGTTAGTGGGAATTCTAGAAAGTTATAGAAGTCTGAAAGAGAGAAAGGAAGGAAAAAGAAAGAAAAGAGAAAAGGAAGGAAAAAAAAACAGAGTTGCACTCTCTTGGGTCGATTTGTGGTTCTCTCACAACTTTTCTGGGATTTTCTTGGAGCAAAGCTCAGAGGAGAGCTGGGATAGACTGAGCATCAAGGATCCTAAGCTAGGTTTGAGGAATTGGTAGAAGTTTAGCAAGAGGTCATCAACACTTGAGGTAAAATTCTGTAAGTTCCTTCAGTTCTGGTTTTGGTATTTAGCAAAGATATCTAAGCTGTGTTGATGGGGAATTCTAGGGAAGTTGGAGCCAAGGGTTGAGGAGAAGCAAGTCAAGGAGGTCTAGAGACAACTTGGGGTCGAAGTTCCATCAAAGGTATAAATTCTAAGCTCTAACTTTGATGTTCAACTGGTTTCTGCTGAGTTTTAATGTCTTGTAGTGGCTATGGTGAATTTTGAGTTTGAGGATGCATGTGCTTGAGTTCTAGGTATTTGGGGTGCTTGGGATGAGTGGAGTATGGTCATAAGGTTGTTTTTGAGGTTGGGAAAGATTTGGAAGAGTTTTGGTTGAGGTTGGTTCGAGGAAATCGCAGGAAGGGAAAACTCGGAGTTGGCCTGTCTGTGACTAGCACTACAGTGCTAGCCTTTGGGCGCTATAGCACTAGGCCAAGCTTGCTGATGGGTTTTTGCTTCTGCTTGTAGCGCTGTAGCGCCCTCCCATGAGCGCTGTAGCGCTACCCTGTCTTCTGAAGGGGATTTTAGGGTATTTTGCAAGGGCTTTTGACCTAGGGTTTGGGGTTTGATTCCACCACCTTGTTTGGTGGAACTAGGACTTCCCGGGGGCTCGGGATTAGCCCTGAGGCTAGGTTTTGGACTTGAGGTTTGATGATGACTTTGGCTTATGGTTGTCTTTAGGTAAGCACTAGGGCTCGAGGGGGATCGTGCTCAAGGAGTCGAGTAATCAAAGCTAGCGTATCGAAAGGTAAGAAAACTGCACCCGGTTACATGTTTGTGCTGGGACTAAGTGCTCCCGATATTTGTATCGTGTCAATGATGGTATTATGGCATGGGACATGTAAAAGCGGCCTAAGGGTGCCGTACACTATATTTGCGCACAGGGCACGGCTTGGCCACTGGTAGCCGAGGACAACTTAATATTCACTGAGCTCGGTTTAAGCGGGCCGGAGTCAGTGGGATAACGGAGGGAGCGGCCTGAGGGCGCTAGCCCTAGTTATCGTTTGGGAACTGTAAATGATATGAGTTGATATGTTTAGTATGTGGAATACTTGATTATACTGAATGGTTATATGGTTGAGATTATGTGATGCAATATGAGATATTGATTTATCTGTTGATTGCTTATGCTCTGTTGTTGTGTTTTCCTGCTGGGCGTTGGCTCACGGGTGCTACGTGGTGCAGGTAAAGGCAAGGGCAAGCTAGACCAATCCTGAGTTGGAGGGCTGTGGGGTTGAATGTACATAGCCAGCTGTTCGATCGCCATGGTCGAGGAGTGGATCAGGACAGGGATAACCTAACTGTTTTTTTTGCCTTAATATGGCTTGTTATTGTATCTAAACCTTATGACTTTTGTAAACGGTCTTTATACTTAATATTTTTGGGATCCTGTGTAAACAGATAATGTTACTTAATGAAAATGCGACTTTTGAGGCCAAAATGTTTTAACCCTGGTTCCTCTATAGTTTCGATGACACGTTTCCAATTAAAGGACTTGATTAGCAAGTATGGCACTTTATAAACACACAGTGTAACGGTCTTGGCTATCCAGGGCGTTACACCGGGTCTCCGTACCCGTCAAAGTTTGGCAGAGTTGGCATCTTGAACTTACTGGGGGTTTCTGCCACAACAATTCTTTGTATGAAAGGAGTGCCTCTCCTCCAATCGTACTCGATATGCGATGTCCGCCCCCCGACCAACTGTTGTACAGCCTGGTTCAGGGCATCGATTTGAGTTTGAATGGCTTCAGATATTGCTGGGGCCTCTGGTGCCGGGGGAATGTACTCATCGTGCCTTTGTCCACGGTCGTTGAGTACATCCCTCAAGTCGTCGTCTCTTCGCCGCTGCTCGCTGGCTCCGAGTCGGCTAAAGACGTTGTTTTGTCTGGGCTACCCTTCAGCATTACGTCCTGCTTGTTGGTCTTCTCTAGGTGGTGGGCTTCTGCCTCCACCTCTCTCCTCGTTTCTCCGACCAGCATTCCCTCTGCCTGAGTCGGCCTCATTGTAGTCGTGGCCATCTCTGAACCTTGACTGGCTATGGTGGGATTGACTGTTTCCTCTGTTGTCTCCTTGGGCTAGAACTTCCCGAGCGTTAGGGGGAGGCCTGCACTGGTCGGTGGGTCCTCGTGCATTGTCATGTCGTGGAGGGCCCCTGACCGCAGAGCCTGTCTCTGAATTCCTCCTGTTGGAAGAAGGACATTGCCCCCTGCTCGGTGGGTGCGGCTCTTCACCCCTTGGGCGTCTAGGGCTTCGGGGCTATTGCCCGGCCCTATTTTGCCTGGGATGTGGCGGATTACCTCGACCAGCCTGGGATGGAGGCTGTGTCTCAGGGTCCCTAGGTGGGACATCATCTTGAGGGATTGGTGGCTGCTCCAGCCTTTGAGGGCTTATAGGCTGGAGCAGAGGGCTAGGATTGGGACCTCTTTGAGGTGGTCCACTCGGGGGTTGATCAGGTTGCGAGGCAGGTGCAGCCTGATTCCTAGCCCATTGGAGGGCTGCTTCGAGGGCTGCCATGGCATCCCTCTGACGACGGTCCATCTCTGCCTGTCTCTCGCTCAGCTCTTGGCACTAGCGCTCTATCTCTCTCTGCCGTGACGCCATTACCTCGGCGGCACTCTCTTGATTGGCCCTCAGAGCGGCCAGTTCATCTTACAACACCCCTAGTGTTGTCTTCAAGGCCTCAGAGTCTACTTCCTCCTCATCGAACTCCAAATGAGGTTCGTCTTCAGCCATGTTTGGTGGAGGAGGCTGGGATGGAGCGGCAGCAGACTGTCCAGTTTTCTTGGTAGTCTTTGCATTAGTTTTTCTCGGATTCAATGCTCTCAATGAAAGCACCAGAATGTTGACCCTGATTTTGGTCAACGACACGGAGTCTAGGAAACGACAAGAAAATGATATAGAGCTTGAAAAAAATCTAATGGAAAGATAAAGAACACAGGGATTTATAGTGGTTCGACCCCAATGAGTGGTAATAACCTACGTCCACTTGATACTATTATTGATATTGAATTCCCAAGGTGTGATCAAAGAACAAAGGTTCCTGAGTTTCACGAACCTTAGAGGAAGAAAACAATGCAGTGATGGATAATAGTAATATATTTCTCTAAGCATAAAAGATCGATCCCCTTCCTTGAGCTATCTGTTGTATATTTATAGGCACAGGAAGAGTTACATGAATTAGGAAATAATATCTATCCTTAATGATCAGATCTGCAGGCCATAATGAAGAGATATTCTCAGATATCCTCACAATTATCCAGATCTTTACATAAATGAACGAATATACGACCAGGCTGGTCGTATATAAAATTTGATCTCTTTGTGTAAAAATAATGCTGGTCGATAGGCGAGCTGTATCTTTGCTACGTGTCCACCACGTGTCAAAAATCCTTACACGTCATCAGCAAAATATTTATGGATAAACAAAGACATGTGAGCAAAGTGATTGACCAAGTCAAAAAATGATTTCTATTCTTTTATTGATAATAAATGAGATTACAAAGAATTTGGGTTTTAATTAGGGCATAAAACCCCAACAGAAGCATCCACTACGGTCGAGCTCCAACCTCCTCCGATCATGGTTCATTCAACTCTCTGCCCACCTCCTAAAATACCCTCTGCTTCCACAACATGCATGTTGTCGATTTCTAGTCATGTCGATGAGTATGTAATCGACAATGCTGCCGGACCCCATGGGGCTACACTTGGCTCGGACATTCTATCTTGAGTGGGCCAGAGCTTTGGTGGCTTTGATGCCCCTCATTGGCAGATTTTGGAACAATGCTCGAGACTGCAACACACTTTAGAGAAGAGTATCGAGCTCACTGCTGTGGTAACTTCCCTCATCTTGTTATTATTTGTACTGATACTTAATTCATGTTCTAATTTGATTTCTTTGTGTGTCAGACTCTTGATGTCTGTGCTCAGCTTAATTATAAGTTGAATAATGAGGTCCATTCAAGCAAGTCTTATGCCCAGGAGTCTAAGGATCTCCAACTCAAGCTTAGTGACGAGCTCAAGGCCACAAAGGAAAAGATGGAGGCTGAAGCTGAACAACTAAAGGCCAAGATAACTGAGCTCGAGAAGGTGAATGCCCTGCTCGCGGAGCTTGAGAAGATTAATGCCAAGCTAGAGGAGGAGAAGGCAGCCACTTTCGAGATTATGCAGGGTGAAAAGGCTTGTCTCCTTGCAGAGTTTAAGGAGAAGAAGGATCGGGCGGTTGACCTGGCCATGTATAGGATCTAGGCCAGTAATGCTGATCTCGATACCAGCTTCTTAGGCTCTTTCGAGGCAGAACTCGTGGGCAAGTGGTAAGCTCGGCTCGATGAGGAGGAGGCTGCTCGGGAGGAGGCAGAGAGAGCCAAGGAGGAAGATGAGAAGGCTAAGGAGGATGCTCTTCCCTCCTAAGTCTCTACCTGGGGCTACGTCCCTTCAAATTTTTTTTGTACTAGTTTTTATACTTGGTTTTTTATGCCCCTGGGGCCAAGACAATTTATAGCTCGTTTAAGAGGTGTTTTTTCTTTTGTTTATGATATTCGCATTTGACTTTGCTTTAATATTTTTGCTTTTTATTTCTTAAGTTGAAATATTTCAAGCAATTCATATTAAGTGTCCTTATGTCTGTTTATTCATACAAACATGTGGTGGATTTTAAGCTCAAGCTTCGATGCATTAATGCATAGTTTACTCGACGTATCCGTGTCTGATCTTGTTATTTGTCAAGGTCGAAAGTTACTTTTACCATGCACCCGAAGGTACTTATATGGCGTGTAACATAGGTAGTTTAGTTATATCTTGCTTTTTTAGTCAGTTTTCCTCGTCCTTGGTAACTCCCCATGGTTATGAGGTCGAAACTATCTTTTTGCAGGATATTCCAGCCTGGATCTTGACGTAGCTTGAAGTAGGTTATGTTCAAACTTACTGTCGATTAATTTTAGCTAGTTTGTTCCAAACCTATTCAGGTCGTGTTTGGTTTGTAATCCATACACTTATATTCTTGATCTAGTTATATCTAGATCACGTATTTGGTTATATCCAACTTATCTTGGCTCGCGCATTTGGTTATATCCAAACACTTTTATTTTTCAATAATTTGGTTATATCCAAAACATCTTAGCTCGCATATTTGGTTATATCCAAACACTTTTATTTTTTAATAATTTGGTTATGTCCAAACTATCTTAGATCGCGTATTTAGTTATATCCAAACACTTTTATTTTATAATAATTTGGTTATGTCCAAACTATCTTAGCTCGCGCATTTGGTTGTATCCAAACACTTTTATTTTTTAATAATTTGGTTATGTCCAAACTATCTTAGCTCACGTATTTGGTTGTATCCAAACACTTATATGCTTTTAATAATTTGGTTATGTCCAAACTATCTTAGCTCGCGTATTTGGTTATATCCAAACACTTTTATTTTTTAATAATTTGGTTATGTCAAAACTATCTTAGCTCACGTATTTGGTTATATCCAAACACTTTTATGTTTTTCGTATATGCTATTTTATTTTTTCAAGTCAACGGTATATATATACAACTAATGCCCCCTTAATATCCTATGAGTTTGACCATAGGTTATTAAATCAAGAGAGTTTGCAAAAAATACAGCATAATCAAACGAAAACGATGTTATTCGAAATTGAACAATTTATTATCATAGAAAAGATAAACAAACATGGTTACAGTTGTCATTGTTCCTATACTATTGATAGTAAGGTCGCAAATGTTCGCTATTCCATGCTCGTGGTACCAAACTCCCATTCAATCTTGCTAACTTATAGACGCCAGGTCAGATAACTGATTCGATCTGATAAGGTCCTTCTCAATTAGGTCCGAGCACGCCAGCACCTGGATTCTGTGTGGCCAAGAACACATGCCTAAGCACCAAATATCCCACCCCGAATTTTCTATCTCGAACCCTTTTATTGAAATACCGGGTAGCGCGCTATTGGTATGCATCATTTTTTAGCTGTGCCTCGTCCCTTCTTTCTTCAATCAGGTCTGGACATACTTCGAGCCGGGATTGGTTCGAGGCTTGATCATAAGCGTGGGTTCGAATGGTGGGTATTTCGACCTCAATTGGCAGCATAGCCTCGCATCCATATGCCAGAGAAAAAGAGGTATGTCCCGTTGAAGTACAGGCTGTGGTTTGATATGCCCACAAAACTTGGGGCAATTCTTCAGAGAACTCTTCAGGGTTATGTTTACAACCTCGACATGGCCATTCGCTTGGGGATGGGCCATGGAGGAGAAACTTTTTATTATCCCATTTTTCTCGCAAAAGTTGGTAAACAAGTCGCTATCGAATTGAGTACTGTTATCGGACACTATCTTCCTTGGCATCCCATATCGGCAGATGATATTTTTTACCATGAAGTCCAAGACTTTTTTCGAGGTAATTGTCGCCAGAGGCTCAGCCTCGATCCACTTTGTAAAGTAATCTACTGCGACTACTGTGTATTTGTCTCCGCCTTTGCCAGTTGGCAATAAGCCTATGAGGTTGATTCCCCAGACTGTGAATGGCCATGGGGAGGTCATCATAGTTAACTTGGAAGGTGGAGTTCGAGGGATTGTGGTGAATCATTGACACTTGTTGCATTTCTTGATGTAATCAAACAAATTTGCTTTGATGGTAGGCCAGAAGTATCCTTGGCATATGATTTTCTTGGATAGGCTATGCCCCCCAGTGTGGTCTCCACAAAATCCTTCATGAATTTCTTCTATGATCTTCTTAGCCTCGGGTGGAGTCACACATCGGAGTAACGACATAGAGTATCCGCTTCTATATAGCCTTCCATCCATAATGGTGTACCTGGGGATCTGATACATCAGTTTTCGAGCCTTGGTCTATTCTCCTGGGAGAATGCCGGTTTCAAGGTACCTAATTATCGGAGTCATCTAGGTTGGCTCAAAGTTTATCATGCATACATCTTCCTATTCAGACTCGGTTATACTTGGTGTCGATAGATATTCGATTGGCACGACATTCAGTTCGTCGACCTTGGTGGATGTGGCGAGCTTGGCTAAGGCATCTACATTCGAATTTTGCTCTCGGGGAACCTGTTCTATCGTGTAAAATTTGAAATGCTCGAGTGATGCCTTTGCTTTTTCTAAATATGCAGCCATTCTTGTCCGGCGAGCCTGGTATTCCCCTAAGATTTGGTTGACCACCAACTGGGAATCACTGTAGCAATGTATCACCTTAGCCTTTAGTTCCTTGGCTATTCGAAGTCCTGCCAGTAGAGCTTCGTATTCAGCCTCGTTATTTGACGCTTCGAAGTCAAATCTCAAAGCGGAGTGAAATCGACTTCCTACTTGGGTGATCAGTATTATTCTTGCCCCCGACCCATTTTCATTGGAAGACCCCATCAACATAAAGTTTGCACAGCTCGCAGGTTGGGGTTATAACTTCATCGTTAGTCACTCTAGTGCATTCCACTATGAAGTCTGCCAGGGCATGTCCTCTTATGGTTGTCCTCGGATGGTAGGTGATCTCGAATTGTCCGAGTTCAACGGCCCATTTTAGTAATCGGTCCGAGGCTTCTGGCTTGGACAAGACTTGTCTTAGTGGTTGATTGGTCAGCACATGAATGGGGTGAGCTTGGAAATAGGGTCGGAGCTTTCAAGATGAGTGAATTAGGCTGAGAGCCAACTTATCCATTAAGGGGTATCTTGATTCTGCCCCCAGTAACCTTTTGCTGACATAGTATACAAGCTTCTGCACTTTATGTTCTTCTCGGACGAGCACGGTGCTAATGGCGTGCTCGGTCATAGCAAGATTTAGGTACAAAACTTCCCCCGTGATGGGTTTCGACAAGATGGGAGGCTCAACGAGGTGCTTCTTGAGCTCCTGTAAAGCTAGCTCGCATTCTTCTGTCCACTAGAATTTTTTGCCTCCTCTCAAAAGGTTGAAAAATGGAAGACAGCGGTTTGTAGATTTTGAGATAAACCTACTTAGTGCCGCCATCCGCCCAGTCAAATTTTGGACATCCTTATGCTTTCAAGGTGAGGGAATATCAATTAAAGCCTGGATCTTGTCTGGATTAGCTTCTATTCCCTGGGCGTTTACAATGAAGCTTAGGAACTTTCCTGACAATACTCCAAAAGAGCACTTCTGGGGGTTGAGCTTCATGTCATATCTCCGTAACACGGTGAAGCATTCTTTGAGGTCTTCCACATGGTTATTGTTATGTTGAGATTTAACTAACATATCGTCAACATAAACTTCCATGTTATCACCTATCTGTTCGGAGAACATCATGTTTACGAGCCGTTGGTAAGTGGCTCCAGCATTCTTGAGTCCGAACGGCATGACATTGTAGCAATAAAGTCCTTTGTCTGTCACAAAACTCGTATGCTCTTGGTCTGGGGCGTGTGTGGCAATCTAGTTATATCCAGAATAGGAAACCATGAACGACATAATTCCATGCCTAGCCGTGGCATCTACGAGCTGGTCGATTCGAGGTAGGGGAAGCAGTCCTTAGGGCAGGCCTTATTGAGGTCTGAATAATCAACACAGATCCGCCATGTCCCGTTAGGTTTTGGAACTAGCACCGGGTTGGCGACCCAATCGGGGTAAAAGGCATCTTGAATGAATCGGTTTGCCTTTAACCTGTTGACCTCTTCCATTAGGGCCCTCTTCCTGTCGTTGTCCAGGAGTCTTCGCTTTTGCTGCTTCGGGGGAAAGCTTTTGTCAATATTTAGAGCGTGGCGTACCACATTCGAATTTATCCCTACCATATCCAAATGTGACCATGCAAAAACATCCTGGTTCTTTTTCAAAAAGCAAATTAATTGCTATTTCTTTTCTTCTGGAAGGATTTTCCCTACCTTCACTATCTTCGGGGGGTCTACTTCTTCGATCCTGACCTCTTCGAGCTCTTCTAATGGCTTGAGGTCAGCTCTTTCGTCTATTCTCGGATCAATTTCTTCGTCTATCTCGAAGACTGCTCCGTCCTTATTCTGAATTATGACAAGTGTTTGTGCACTTGTCTATTTCTTTCCTCTAATGGAAATGCTATAGCATTCCCTCCCTGTGAGCCGGTCTCCTTTCAGTGTCCCGATGCCACTAGAAGTCGGGAATTTGATGGCCAAGTGCCTTATAGACGAAACTGTCGCCAGCCCTACTAGGGCGGGTCTCCTGAGAAGTATGTTGTAGGCCGATGGTAGATCCACTACAATGAATTCCATTGTCTTGGTTGTCGAGACCGGGTAGTCTCCCAAGGTTACAGGGGGTTCGATGGATCCCATACAGGTAATCCCTTCTCTTGAAAAGTCGTATAATGTCATTGCACAGGCCCTTAGGTCACGAAGCGTGAGTCCCATCTTTTCTAAGGTGGCCTTATAGAGGATATTCAATGAGCTCCCATTATCAACCAGGACTCGGTGAACCCTCGTATTCGTGAGCTGAAGGGTGATGACCAGTGGGTCATTGTCAGGAAACTGCACATGAGATGCGTCATCCACAGTAAAAGTTATAGGTTGAGATTCAACCCTCTGGTGTTTCAAAGCCCTGGGTTCGGGTTCGTAAGGGGACCCGTCACCAATTTTCAGCTCATTCACGTATAATTTTTGGGTGTTCCTGGCCGATCCTGCGAAATGAGGTCCCCCCGAGATGGTTACAACATCTTCTCCATCAATTGGAGGGGGTTGCTCATCCTCCCTTGCTCGAGAGTTATTGTTTTGGGCAGGCAGTGGTGCAGCTGCCCTCTGACTAGTAGAAGCCTGATTGGGATTTTAGTTTCTTACATATTTCCTTAAATATCCTCTCGAGATCAGGCCTTCAATCTCGTCTTTTAGTTGCCTACATTCATCGGTTGTATGTCCGATATCTCTATGGAATCTGCAGTATATACTAGAATCACTCTTTGCTTTCTGGTTCCTCATGGGGTCCGGACGCCTGAAAGGGACCTGGTTTTCATTACCCAAGTAGATATTCTCCTGAGACTTATTCAGCTCGGTATACACTTTGTACACGGAGAAATATCTTTCCCCTTTCTTCTTCATTCCCCCTTCCGCCTTGGGATTATTCCCTTCATTCTTCTTCCTTTCAGAAGGGTTATCCATAGGGGGTTTCGAGGTCATAGGATCCACCGAGGTCGAAGCAGAGTTTACGTTTGTTGTTGTAGTTACGGGCTGGGAGACCATATTTAACGTTGACCTTGCCTCTTCTACATTAACAAACATTTGAGCTCATCAATTGAACTCGGTTAAGGACCTCATGGGTTTCCTCTGCATATCTTCCCAGAGGGGGCTTCCAGGCATTACCCTAGCTCGGACAGCCATCAGATGACTATTGTCATCTACGTCATGCCCTCGGGCGACTTCCAGAATGAACCTTGTAAGGTAACTTTTCAATGTTTCATTCGGCTGCTGTCGGACAATGGTCAAGGCAGATGCCTCAGGCCTTATTCCAATCATGGCTCTGAATTGCTTCTTGTTATCTCTAGATAATTGGTCCCTAGAAGCAATTGAATGCCTCTTATATTTTTCAAACAAGTTTTTTGCTGGTCTTGTGAGTGAGGCTGGAAAAAGCCTGCAACTGAGCTCGTAGCCCACGTTACTCGCTCTCATAATTGTATTGAATGTACTTAAGTGAGTGTATGGATCAGAATTCCTATCCAATATGGGGGGCGAAGGGCTCGAGTTCCTCGTCGAACTCTTCATCTCAATCATGACCTCGTACATTTTGTAAGAGCCTGAACGCTCTTTCCAGTTGTTCGATCCTTTCTTTGACAGGATCCACGGGGGGGTTGACTTGAAACTGGTTATCGTTGATCACAATTCCATCTTCGCGCCTCCGCATAGGATTCATGCGTCCATTAAGGTGATCCCTCAGGTCTAGGTTTGAGGGGCTATCATTACCTCGATTCTGGTTCAGGTGTTCCCTTAAATCTGGGTGATCCCTTCGATTCCCAGTATTTCTGCCTCCTTGGTCATGCATACTGTCCGATCTAGTATCTCCTGAGCCTTCACTGATATGGATCGTAGCGCGGTTGTTTTGAGATGGGTTCCTTTCTGGTTGTCTCGTCTCAATAGTGTGAGACCGAGACATTTGGCTTCTCATGGGTTGGGTACCTCTATGCTCCCTAGTGGTCTCCTCATTCCCATGTTTTCGCCCAACTCACCTTTCCCTATCACCCTGAGTCGGTTGCGTGTTCGTCCGAGTTGGTGAGGGATACCTTATCGGCAATGGTGGGTGCCTTATGGGTGATGGTGGCTGCCAACCATTACAGGGCCTAGAAGGTCCCGAGTTTGCCAGTGCTGGTTTAGGAGCATTCTGCGTGTTATCAGGATTATGGGTCCGAGCATCCATGGGGGCTCGGTTATTCCCATCTCGGCCAGTACTTCAGCAATTGAGTTGGCATGAGCTCCAGCCCGGGTACTTCTCCGGGGCCTTGAGGGAGCAGGCTGTTCTGCAGGTGGCGGAGGTTGCTCCGTTCTTCGTGTGGCAGCGTTTTTGCGAGGTCGCCCACGAGGCCTGTGTGGTGGAACATGAACATTTTGTGGAGCTGGAGCTTGGGCCTCAGGCAGAGGAGGGGGATGAGCTGCCTGCGCCTCGGCAGCCAATCTGGCCAGCTCCTCGTTACGTTTCTTGGCCTCCGCCAACTGCTTTCGCAGTTGACAATTTTCAAGCTCCACAATAGGGACATATCGCTTAGGGTTGTAGTACATGTCCTCATCGTCCCTGGGGGCCGGTGGTTCAGGTGGTCCTCGAGAGTCAGAGGACCCACCCTCTCATCTAGGTCCGAATTCATCATCGGCTGCTTCCCAGGGCGCCGAGGGTAGTCAGCTTCCTCTAAGATTTCATCCTCAGGAATATTGGGATCATTCGCGGCCATAGTTGATTCAGGGAGGCTTCTTCGACTGAATAGACTCACATACGTACTGCTTAATGCTCTCAATGAAAGCACCAAACTGTTGACGCCGTTTTTCATCAACTTAAATCGTAGAGCAATTAAACAACGTAAATTATGAATCGAATGAATAATGAAGAAAGACAAGAGGGTTTTTACGTGGTTCAGCAGTTAATTCTGCCTAGTCCATGAGTCTGTGTTATTAAGACTTAGAGATTTCTAGAAATTCTTCAGAGATGAATTACCCAGAGCTTTCTCTCAAGCCAAAAGAAATCGATCCTTTACAAGTGATCATTCCTCCTCTATTTATAGGGGAGGTTATAGAGTTCATTCCCACATATTTCGGGAAGATATTATGTATATCAATTTAAATAATGACATTAAATGTAATATCTCCTATATACATGGAAACGTCCCATAAGAATCGGGAACAAATAACAGACTAAATGATATCCCTAAAATATTGGGATTATACAACAATAAATATGTTCATACGTAACAGGTTATCCCAGGTGACTCATCGGGTCTTAGAGATCAGCAATCGACCTTGTGGCTATCAAGACTTATGGTACTGCTACGAGCTTGCCACCCTACTTCAGGACATGCTCAGAGTAGATAGACACTGTGGAAGCTATCACACTCGAGCTTGCACTTAACAAGCTCGGACTGCTTAATCCGAAGACAATCAATAATTAATGTATCCCAATGTCGTGCCATTTTGAACTCAGAAAGCATTCCGAGGTTACACATCTTCAGGGTTGTTGTTTTACTTCAGAGATTTTACAGCTAGACTATACAATGTTTTCATACATTTCGAGCTCACACTTGACGAGCCCAGTTTTCGAGGTCATAACCTATGGTCTCGAAATCTGGGTGTAACAACCTCATAGCCTTATTTTATTTTTTATTAAGTATATTAACATATATAATTAAGTATTTTTTTTACAATATTTTTGAAAAATTGTCATTATTTATATTAGAAAAAGTAATCACTTTTTAAACTTTCAACAAAACCTACTAATTCTTTATTTTATTTTTTACAACAAAATATAAAGATAAAAAAGAAATAGACATTACAAAATAACAATAATCATCACCATTAAAAAAATTCAAATTTCTATTTCATAATAATATGTTAAAATATAACATACATCTAACCAAAAAAAGAAAGAGTACAATCATTTAAATAAAAATTGTAAAAAGAGACAACATTCTTCAATCCTTGATCCAAATTTTCAAACACCACTTTTGAAAAGTAATATCGCGTTCAAGCTTGAGGGGTTCAATCCACATGTAGTAATCTTCCTTTTCTAGAGCATGGATGAGCCTTTGACAGATTTCAGTTTGGAGTATTTGGAGCTCACGGGTTATAGCACAGTTAAGAATAGTAGATATGCTTCATCACAACAAGAGTTGTTGAATGATATTTATTTTACTACTAATGCTAAGAAAACGAGTGTTTATACTGTACCTCTTATTTTTTAATATTATTATAAGTTGTTGGACATCTTATTTTTTTGGAACAATAGTTTCCAAACACTTTGGTTCCTCTGACGTGTGAGATACATCATCTGTACTAGACCCTTCATTCTTGTGCTTCCTTTTCCAATTTTTTTTCAGGTCTTCCATTTTCTGCTTCCCTTTATCCTTTTTGTTCATGTCTTCACTTTTTTTCCTATGTTCCTCTATTTTCTTCATGTCTTTCATTCTTTTATTCTCTTTCTCAAACTTGTTTTTCATGTAATACTTGTAATAGATTATTTATAAATAATTTTAAAACGCATCCTTCAATAGTGCAATTAATAAAGATGACATCTTATCAAATTAATATGAGTAACACCTATTGAGATTCCCTATTATTTTTTTTCGAATTTTTTATTATAAATTAAAAAAAAAAAGAATTCGTGTTTGAAAAAAATGAATTTATTCCCACAAATTTTTACACATTTGTTACATCACATGTTTAATTTGTTAAGACACCTATTCATCATCACAATACCAATTAAAAAAAGTTAACAGTTATATATTTTCAAAATATAATTAAACAACATTTATTATGTTAAAAGATCCTAGACATAGAATCAAAATTAATTCAATATTTGTATACATTCATTACACTCTATGAATTATTCAAAAGACAACTTTTCAATTAAAAATTATTAATTTCAAATTTCACAATAAATTTTTAAAAAATTTAAATTAATTTTCACCCTCTTAATTAAATATTATTTTATATTTTGATGTTTATTTAATTCATTTTTAAAAAAAGTTATACATAATTATTAAAAAGACACTTGTCCTTTTCGAAAAAAAAGACACTTGTTCAACTTATCATTGAAAAAACACACTTGTTCAAATTTAATTTTCTATTATTTTGACATTAATTTACAAATCTATACATAATTATTGAAAAGACACCTGTTCAATTTCTCATTAAACAAACAGTTCAATTTACCATTGTATTTTTTCGAAATTATTTAATAAAAACTATACATAAGTAATAAAAAGGCACATATTTAACTTCCAATTTACCCATGTATTTTTTCAAATTTTTTTAATAAAAATTATACATAATTATTTAAAAGACACCTGTTCAACTTCCAATTCTTCCCATTTTGAAAAAATACAATGGTTGGAAGTTGAACAATTGTCTTTTTAATAATTATGTATAACTTTTTAAAAGACAGTTATTCATATTCCTAACCACTTTTCATAAATGCTTTTTGTTTTTTCTCATCAAATTTTAAATACAACATAAAAAATTGTAGAATGTCCAAGATGGAGATTACTATGGAGCCTAGAAGGGTTGATGAAGATCGTGGTAATCATGAAACAAAAGTGAATCCAACTATGAAGTCAAATATGCAGAGAATGAGGTTGAATATGAAGACATTGTCTCACGTGAACCAGACAAAGACATTGTTGTTAAAGGAGAAAGTAGCAATACAATCAATCAAGTTAAGGAAGAACAACATTTTCATGTACTTGGAAAATGCGCTCAAGCATTACTCAATATGGAGTTTTCATAAGGCTTTTTTGATGTTGAATCAAGCGACACTAACGGGGAAATAGACGTTGTCCGGTTAATTAAAAATATCAACAGTTCACCAACAATATGTACATATTCAAATGAATATTATAAGGAGCTTGAACGAAATGATGATGGCCAGGTAGAGAACATCCCTTCTTCTACCAAAACCTTTCCAAACTAGAAGGGTTTCTACGACATTCTCATGAAAGCAAAAGGCTTGCGTAGAAAAACTAAAGATATGCATGATTGTCTCGATAAAGGATTAAAATTTGAAACTCGCATCAAGCTTTTGGATTTGGAAGATGCTATTAATAATCTTATTGGTGCAATTTGTGATGCACAATGTTTACCCAAAATATTTGTGTAATGACATGGCACGATTGGGGTGCACGTGGATAGCACATGACTGATTATTGCTAAAGACCTGGTCGACCAACAATCAGATTATCAAGAAGAAAATTAAGCTGGTCGAATATGCTAAACAACAAGGAAGAAGATGTGCTGACATATACGACCAGATCTGCTCGTAGGATCGAAGCTAGAATTCAAATGCAGTTATGAGTTAGATATTTCTAGGATATTTGACTTTCTTTATATGAAATATTATTATCTATTATTATTTAAATATGTTTGTAACACAAGTTAAGGACGGGCCATAGGCCCACACATACATCCTTGAGCCTATAAATAGGACTCATGGGATTCATTTAAAGGAGAGGAATTTTTTGTAATCAAGAGAGAACTATAGTGTTTTTATCCATGAAACTTGTACTCATCTTCAACCTCGTGAAACTCGTGAACCCTAGTTCACTAATCGCAAGTTTTGAAGTTCTGCATTAATAAGAACACGAGGTGGACGTAGGTCATTACCATTCTTTGGGGCCCAACCACTATAAATCTTGGTGTTGTTTACCTTCTTGAGTTTAATTCATTTTAATTCTTATAGTTTTTAGTGACTTCGTGTTGTTGACTAAATCGAGAGTCAACACACAATAAGTGTTATTTTTATCTATTTATTTAAGGTATCTCATGGTTTTTTTTTTGTACTAAGAATTATATGAAAACTATTTATATTTTATGCGTACACAAGGATCATATGAATGTTGTAAATTAAACCATTATATAATAAAAAGTAAAATTTCATTTGTTTAATCAAACATAAAAATAAAAATCTACAAAGTACAATAGTACATAGACAAACAAACAATTTCCTTCGCTCTCTTCAAACTTTTCCATCATTCTCAAGAGCATAGCCATATTTTTCAAGTGCTCATCAACTTTTGTTTGATCCTCTTCGAATAGTTTCTTCATTTTCTCAAATAATTCTTCGCGATTGTCGGATCCAAAACTCACTCCAAGACGATCAATCAAATGTGTAGCAAGCAACACAATCTCTTTAACTTCTTTCTCTCCTAAGTCATCATAATATTGAGTAAATTGACACATTCTTATAAATATAAAATGATTTCAAACTCTACCTAAAAAACAAAGTTTACATTTGCCTACAAATGATAACAATGTATATAAGATAAAATAATTTATAAATAGTGTTATAAACCACATAATTTCGAAATTATGACATTTAAAATATCCATTTTTAAAAAAAAAATGAAATTCCATTTTGAACCAATACCCGAAGTATTTTGGTTAAATTAATAAATAACATGGGTAGTAATTATGGAAAATATAGCAATTAATGAGCTATTCCATATCCCTAAAATCATGGTCAAATTTCTGATTAGTTACAATTCTCAAAACAGTAAGTGAACATATTTCAATTCCCTAAAATAGCACAATAATTTTGTTATTGGTTAGGTTGATTATGCATAATTATACCATTAAATTGTGAATGGTTAAGTTATTATTAATTAGTTTAGTTACTATGCATTGATTTTTAATTACCAATTTTTAAATTAAATTTAAAACATAATTTTGAAATATATTTAATTTTTTTAATAGATGAAAAAGTTTGGTTGAGTTAGTTTGTGTAAAAAACATACATATTTTACTAAAATTTCTCTTAAAAAATGTGAGCAATAATCTAGAAAATTCCATCTAATTTTATTAAATGTATGTATTCTTTAATCAATTCCAATACCCTAACATCATGCTCTATATATGATTCGTTCAATTATTAATCATTTCTCATAAAAAATGTGTACAAGTAAGATCATGCCAACTAATTTCATTAAAGGCATGTCTCCATAAATCCATTTCAATTCCCTAACATCATGCTCAAAATTCTGATTGGTTGATATATTAATCATTCAATTTGAAATTAACATATACAAAATTATTTTTATTTAATAAATATGATTTTAATGTCTAAAACTATCATTTGAAACTTCCAATAAAAATTAACACTTGTTGTACCCTAAAATTAGCACGAGTTCAATTACTCAGCCCAGGTACAATTGGCAAATGAATATGTGGAAAAATAGCCAAGTAGAATATCTAGCTAACAGTGATGTGAACAACTCGAGTTTGGGGGCCTGACAACATGATACACAGGTTATTATCAGACCGCCTCTCAGGATAATAATTGAGTTTGAGACTTATAATGACCAGATCCAACTTTTGGCGCTCTGAGCTTACTACGAGCTAGGGTTCAGATAGACTTTGAACACGAGCTTGGGTCAGATATTCTGCTCGGGGAAACCTGGACATGACGCATACTAAAGGATCCCATGAGATTCGGAGGCTTCTTATACGCTCATTAATGCCCAGGTTGTATTGCATATCTATCATTTATTATCTGAGATAGCAGGAGTATATTCTATTTTGTTATCAAATCATATCCCAATGTAAATGGGAATAATCTTTATTAAATGTATAACTTATTTATTCATGTGGTTACCCAAACCTAACAAAGAAATTCCCCTATAAATACCAGGGATAATGGATAGGGAAGGGGACAACCAATTTTGTATTACTAAAACTCTGTAGAAATTGAGAGAGAAAAGAAATAACATTGTTTCATGGCCTATGTGGATTTTAACTACTGAACCATGTAAAAGTTGTGTGTGATCAAGAGAGCTCTTTTATTACTTCATTACATTTTATAATTTAGCACTAATCTACCTATTTGATTTCTTAATCTACTATTGGCAAAAAACTGCATCAACAATTTGGTGCTTTCATTGAGAGGAAATTAGTGCTTTGCAAGTTTTAGTCGACATTCATCATGGTGCTCACTTGGTTGATGCATGACAATGAGATGGAACAGCCTGGTGGGCAGGAGGCCCATCATACTACTGTTCCGACTGAAAAGGGCCAGATGTTCAACAATGTCCTGGAAAGCAACCGGTGGGTCAGGACGATGTCGGGAGTTCAGCATCACTCCCACCAAATCCTAATCTAGGATATTTGACTTCCGTCGAGATGGAAAATTCCCAATTAAGAAGCCATCTCGCTAGGGAAAATAGGAAAATTGAGGAGGTCTTGGCTCGGTTACCCCCTCTTGCAACCAACATTAATGTCTGAAAGAGGCAAACTGGGTCGCATAAGTCCCACATAAATAACATGTCTAAACCTAGTTGTTCTGTCAGAATCGCCACTCCAAGCTCTGTGCCTTCTGAGTGAAACCACATGAGTGCTCATCCCACTAGTCATCATAGGGGCCACCAACATGTCAGTCGATCGATTAGGACTGTGACCCTCAGCTTCGTGCCTTCTTCGCAGATTCCTAGGAGTGCCCACAACAACCCACTAAGGGAGGTTAGGACAAGTTCACGGAGGCAAAAAGCTCCAGCGAATCCTCCTGTGCCACGATGAACCACAGGCACAGAGAACTCGATACATTGGAGTAGAGCTGAGGTGTGCTAATTTTGTTCATCTTGATCGAACGAGGATAGCCTCACCAATAAGGCATCCTCCATCACCGGTTAGACATCCTACACCACCTTGCCCATAACGAGATGCTTCAGCTCGTGGGAACAGTAGGAGAATTCCTCCCCTATCAGTAGATACTTACGCCCCACTGGCACATGCTAAGAATCTAGGTCATCGATCTCAACCGCGGGCTGTAAGTTTTGCAAATGGAAGTTACTGGACAGGGAACCAGCATAGAGGATGGTCTGAAAGTGATCTAAGGAATCATCTGAGCTCAGCACAAAGTTTGCGGTATGATCCACAGCCCGACCTGCACGATCATTTGAACTCACAAAGAAGGTATCTAGCTCAGAACGAGGATGTTAGTTATACTCGACACCAGGGAGGTCCATCTACCATACGTGACAATGGGAATGTCCGACCTAACCATGCTTGGACTTGGAGGGACAACAACTCATCAAATGCATGCAATAGGATGGGAGCTGCTGAACAACCCCCACCTAACCAAGAGACCAAGGACCTAACCCTTGAGCGACTGGCCTTGATGGAGGAATAGATGAAGATGCTCCTATATGGAAAGGGGGCAGATGATTGTGAGTCAGATGAAGAGCTCAAACCTCTCTCTCCAAACATTGCTGCATCTACGTATCCTGTTGGCTTTCGGATGCTGAACATGCCAACATTTGATGGAAATACAAATCCATCATATCACCTCAGGATGTTCAACACAATGACGATGGCCCACAATGTCGGGATCGACCTAAGATGTATCTTGTTCCCCCCGACTCTGGTCGGACTTGCCAGAAAATGGTTTAAACAATACAAGAAGCATTCGATATGCTCGTGGAAGAAATTTTCTTCCGAGTTTAAGAGAGCATTCTGAGCTTCACATGCAAGTCGTGTAGAGGCCAACCCATTGGCAAACGTAAAACCACAACTTGGTGAATCACTAAAGGCTGACCTGAGCAGATTCGTCAATGTTGCAGCACGAGTTAGGGATGCTAATGATAGCTCCAAGCTCATGGCGATGAGGACAAGAATCCTGGTGGGAGGCGACTTGTGGCAAGAACTCCAACGAAAAAGGAGTTAAAAGTGTAGATGAATTCTTGGCCCGAGTCTAGGAGTGAATAAAATTGGAAGATGCACGATCTGTTGTCGCAGGAGCCAGCCAGGCTCCTATCCAACCGGGTGGAGTAGTGGCAGATGTTGCAGCTATGGCTCAATTTGTTACCTAGAATAATCAAGTGGGAAACAACAAGAGAAAGGGGAATGGTGAGGGCGACCAGAATGACACGAAGAAGAACAAGTCTGCAGAGAAATTCAAGCCCGTTTATGCCACCTACACCGACCTAATGGACACCCGGGAACATGTCTTCCTAAAAAATTCTAATTACCTCCCGTGGAAGAAGCCAGAGCCTATAAGGCATCAGACAGCAAAGAGAGACCCCTCAAAGTTTTGCAAATTCCACAATGACATCGTTCATAACACTGATGACTATTGACAGTTGCAAAATGAGATTAAGACTCTAATTCGAGTTGGTCCATTAGCCCAGTACACCTAAAATCAGGCAGCTCCCAATCAACCTGTCGGGTTGAATCCTCAGTTAGCTCAAGAAGCCCTGACAGGTCAACCTGAAGATCAGATGAATCAGGTTGACACTCCCACGATAGTAGGAGGAGATATAACTACTATTTCCGAAGGAACTCATTTGGCGAGCACAAGCAGCGGGGCCCAAAAGAGGAATATTAATGATTTGAAAACTCATAACGCTATGGAGTTTGTCTCAGAGCAGCGGTTATCGAAACAACAACGGTTGGAAAAACAACCAATCATTTCCACGGAAGAGGCTACTAGCCACGTTCAATTCCCAAAAAATGACCCGCTGGTGGTAACCATGCAGCTCGCTAATTGAAGGGTATGGAGGATACTAGTGGATAATGGAACTTCCATATATGTGATTTTTAGGTCCACCCTAGAAAAGATTTAATTGTTCGTAATCGATTTAAAGGCGACCTCAATGAATCTGTACGGGTTTTCGGGTGAAGGAATGACGACCATAGGGACGATCGGACTGGTGGTTACATTGGGAGAACAGTCACAAATTGTCTCTAAACTACTTGAGTTTGTGGCAATCGATTGTCCGGCCGCATATAACACGATTTCGGGACGACCTGCGCTGATGGATTTTGAATCCATCACTTCGATCTGACACCTGAAATGAAGCTCCCCTCAACCTCGGGAATATGCACTGTGAGAGGAGACCAACTCGATGCCAGAGAATGCTACAACATTGTTATGAAGGGAAAATCACAAACCAGGTAGCAGGTGATAGTTATAAGTGAAGGAAATGAGAAGTCCCGGGAAATGGAAGTTACTCGTAGGACTGAAGAACCTCGAGAAGGAAACGATGAGGTCGCCTAAAGGGACGACATTGATCTGCGGGTAGGCAAAGACTGGTATGAGCTTAAAGTAGTACATGAGCTCCAAGAAATAAACATCAACCCAGAAGAACCTTCATGAGTTGTCAAAATTGGAAAAAATCTTGAAGTCGAAAGGAAGAAGGAACTGGTTGAGTTTCTAAGGAAGAACCTGGATGTTTTTTCTTGGTCGCATGAGGATATGGTGGGAATCAGTCCAAGTATAATAATGCATACTTTAAACTTGGACAAGAATGTGCCTGCAAAATCCCAAAAACGAAGGCTTTTGGGGATAGTACGATATGAATCGTTAGAAGAAGAAGTAGCTCGCCTACTTAAATTTGGATTTATCAGGGAAGCAAAATACCTGATATGGGTTGCTAATCCCTTATTGGTCCTAAAGCGAAACAGGAAGTGGACAACTTGTATCGATTTCTCTAATCTCAACAAGGTGTGTCCCAAGGATTGTTTGCCACTGCCATGAATTGATCAGTTGGTAGACGCCACGGTCGGTCATGAGCTCATGTTTTTCATGTACGCATATTCTGGATATAACCAAATCATGATGAACCCTGCAGACCTAGAGCATACCAGTTTCCTGACTGAGCATAACATATATTGCTACAAAAGTTATGCCATTTGGGCTGAAAAGTGCCGAAGCTACATACCAACGGTTGGTCAACAAAATATTCGATAACCAGATTGGGAGAAACATGGAGGTGTATGTCGATGATATGCTCCTCAAATCAAAGACTACAAATAACCATGTTTTTGACCTGGAAGAATGTTTTGGCATATTGAGAAAATATGACATGAAGCTTAATCCCCGGAAGTGCACTTTCGAAGTCGCGTCGGGAAAGTTTCTGGGGTTTATAGTCAACACAAGGGGGATAGAGGCGAATCTAGAAAAAATCAGGTCGTTGTTAGAAATTCCTTCGCCCAGGTCGCGTAAGGAAGTACAAAGCCTAATTGGAAAGGTAGCGGCCTTAAACCGCTTCGTTTCAAAATCCATTGACAAGTGTCTTCCATTCTACAACTTGCTCAGGGGAAACAAGAAATTTGAATGGACCGAAGAATGTGAACATGCATTTTGTGACCTGAAACGCACCTAGCTAAACCCCCCGTACTATCAAAACTGACATTTGGAGAATTTCTATTTCTTTACCTGGCATGTCAGTGCTGTGTTAGTTTGAGAAGAGGCTTCTTGGAGTTGAATCACGGTACCTGTTGATAGAAAATCTTGCATTCTGTCTCATTTTGGCTTCAAGGAAGCTCAGGCCATACTTCCAGTCCCATTCTATTCACGTCTTAACCGACCAACCTTTAAGGCAGGTTTTGCAAAAACCTAAAACATTGGGGCATCTATTAAAATGGGCCATTGAACTTAGCTAGTTTGAAATATTGTACATGCCACGAACTTCAATCAAGAGCAAAGCCCTCATTGATTTTGTTGCCGAGTGCACAGGTTTTCAAGACGAGCTAATAACAGAGCTGGTGCAAGAATTATGGAACATCTTCGTTGATGGATCATTTAACAAAAATAGACCGGGAGCTGAGATAATCTTAATCTCACCTGAAGGACATCAGTTCCATACAACTCTCAGGTTCGGGTTTGAAGCATTCAACAACGAAGTGGAGTATGGGGCCTTATTGGCAGGGTTAAGGGTGGCGAAAGAGCTAAAGGAAAAAGCTATCCAATGATTTAGTCATTCTCAACTCGTGGTTAATCAGATATTGGAATAATACCAAACTCGAGGCATCAAGATGCCAGCCTACCTGGCTAAGGTAAAGGGCAAGTTTTCTGAGTTTGAGTTTAGCTGTGTTGAGCAAGTACCCCACAAGCAGAATTCCAATGTTGATGCTCTGGCTCAACTCGCTACCACCAAAGAGGCAGATACATTGAATGTAGTTTCGATGGAGTTCTTCAAAAGCCCAAGTATAACAACATAAAGGGTTGAGTTCAGAATGATTGACATAAAACCGATCTGGATGACTCCCATAGTAGAATACCTCACAACTGGAAAGCTACCTGATGATAGGAAGCACACGAGAAAGCTGTTGTATCAAGATCCGCGGTATGTTATGATTGGGGGGATCCTATATTGATGAAGGCATTCGTTGCCCCTCCTGCAATGTGTTCTGCCTGAGGAAGCACAGACTATTTTGTAAGAAATACATAAAGGCTTCTACGGAGACCATGCTGGGGGGCGAAACCTAGCTCTAAAGGTAATGAGACAGGGCTATTTTTGGCCTACTTTAACAAAGGACTCTATCTCGTATGTGCAAAAGTGTGAGAAATGCTAGCGCTTCGCCATAGTTTCCCGAGCTGCTCCAGTCGAGCTAACCATGATCTCATCCCCTTGGCTATTTGCGGCATGGGGAATTGACATAATTTGTTCCCTATCAACGGGAAAATGAGGAGTTCGTTATGCAGTATTCACAATCGATTATTTCATGAAGTGAGTAGAGATTGAACCTTTTGCAACCATCACCTCGAAGAGAGTCTTGGACTTTGTTGTGAAGAATATCATATGTTGAATTGGACTCCCTAAAAATATTATGTCAGACGACATAACTCAGTTCGATAGTGATCTTTCCACAGACTTTTGTGAAAAATATGGCATAACCAAGAGTTTCTCATTGGTAGCGTACCCACAAGCCAATGGACAGGTCGAGGTTGTAAATAGAACCCTAAAAGCAAGCTTGAAGAAAAGACTAGATGAAGGCAAGGGATTGTGGCCCGAGCAGCTCCCACAAGTACTCTGGGCCTACCGGACATCACATAGAACCTCCACGGGACATACCCCTTTTTCAATAACCTTTGGAAGCGAGGTTATGCTCCCAATTGAGGCAATGGTAATGAATCACAAACAAAATACATTTGATCAAGATCATAACCACGAGCTATTCAGTGCATCCCTCAATCTGATCGAAGAAAAATGAGAGGCATCGCAATTACAACTCGCCCATTATTAGTAAAAGATCACTCGTTATTTCAATTCCAAGGTCAAGGGACGCAGACTCAGATTAGGCGATCTGGTTCTCCGAAAGGTCTTTTTGGCAAATAAAGATACCAAGGATGGTGTGTTAGGGCCGAACTGGGAAGGACCATATTAGATCGTAGAGATCATGCGTGAAGGAACTTTCAAGCTAGCCCAGCTAAGTGGGGAAATAGTCCCACGGACCTGGAATGCCCTACACTTAAAAAAGTATTATCAATAGTTTTGTTGTCTTTAATGTTTCAGAGTTACCATCTATGTAAGGCTTATTTATAAAATCCATTTCAGTTTAATAACAGTTGGATTATTAAATAACCAATTTTAACGTTTTGTTATCACAAGATGACTTGGTAAAAGCAACCCACAACGTTTATACGTCCTGGTTGCTTGGGGGGCACATAACCGAGGAGAGTCGTTAAGAGAGTTCAACTTATTAGGATAAGGATTAAAAACATAGAGTTTGGAGAAATTGGTTATTCAACGGCTTTTTAAAGCTTGAACTAAGTTTGAGAAATCACTAAAACCTTGGATATAACCAGGTCTGAGGCTTGATTCCGAATAGGTACAATGCTATTAAGCAAATTAAAAAACCTTGGATACAACCAGGTCCGAGGCTTAATTCCTGACAGGTATAAGGTACTAAGCCTATTAAAAACCCTGGATATAACTATGTCCGAGACCTGATTATTAATAGGTATGATGCAAATAAGCGAGCAAAATCTTAGGATACAATTAAGATAATGATAAAATCTATCTCAATCTAAAGTCAACCCCTAAGATTTCGAATGTACAAGAATCTAAGGATTCATAAACATGAGAAAATAATAGACTAAAGGGAATGCAAATAGATCATAAGTTCAATAAATATTCAAAAATATATTGTCATCTCGAGGAGAAAACACCTCGACCTAAGCCCGAAGGCAATTATTTTGGTCCCAAGGGACTTGATTACAAAAGCTTGCTGATAAAAATGATAGTAATACGTCACTGAGGTCCATCAGCTTGCTCCAGAGAATTCACCTCCTCGTCATCTCCCTCAACAGCTCCAGAGGCATCGTCGGTCTCTGATGGTTCCTGTGAGAACCGAATGTTGAACCTAGCAAGATATGGGTTCCATAGCTTGGGCTGCATAAAAGAGAAGTACCCGTCCTGGTTGAAAGCCCAACAATAGTAAAGCTTCTCCTCCATTTGAGTCGATGACTCTACAACTTCCTCCTTGGCCTTGGCCTTGACCTCAAACAACTTCTTCTTGAGTTCCTCATTTTTGGCTTGAAGCTGGTCCACGCGACGGCTCACCTCCATGAACTGATCTTGGGAGGCAGACAGGGTGGCTTTTGCAGACCGTCACTCTCCTGGGAGGAAACTAGGGTGGCTTTGGCTGTCTGTTCACCCTCTTGAGCAGCGCCCACGGCAACAATTCCTCAAAATTGAGCCATAGTCTGCACAAAAATGAAGCAAGTCAAGAATAGTTTATTAAAAAAACTAAAGAGAAAGAAAAAGTTAGGAGAGTGAGAAGGACTCACAGCGAGGTTCATCCCCATGGAAGATTTGAGGACGTCCTCAGGAGTGCGCTCCTCTATAGCCCTAAAATCTCTGGCATTGGCTCTGTAGGTATGGCCGACCATGTAGTTTGCCGTCTTGTACACAATACCTCGAAAAACCTTGGGGACCTTGTCCAGGTCAAGTGGCTTGACCAGAATCTGAATAGTGGGAGCCTCACCTTGGATCACTTGAAGATGTGAGGGAGGTACGTGTCAAGGAGGAGGAGCTTGTTGAACCGTGTCTATTGTTACAAGAGTAGTGGGAAGTTTCTTTTGCGATTGTTCCCTGGTGGAGCTGGCACCTTTGTATTTGGAAAGGGACTTGATGGTACCCCCAATCCTCGGAGTTGTTTTCTTTGTCATCCCGTGCCTCTTCACCACGGGACTAGCTCCAATCCCACCGGCCTTAAAAGCATCCCTCAAATCTAGGGCTTCTGGCAGCTCCATCTCTTCACCTGAAAAAAGAGCGAACAAAGGATTCGGTTTAAAGAAGTAATTATTCAAAGTATTATAAACACAAAAGAAAGAGCAAGAACCCTACCCTCTGGGCTAGGGGAGGAATCTACTATGATCAACTCGGGGTTATTGACTAGGCTAGGTATAACCTCTAACTCTTGGATTAACGGAGGTGGGGGAGAATCTAAAATTATGACCTTCTGGGTCCTAGGGGGTTTAGGTCCTTCCTCAGGGCTGGACTCTTCTACGAACTGCCTAAAATCTGGGGCATATGCACCATGATGCAGGGAAGGCAAGGACCTACGGTTTTTCCCATACTCCTAAAAAGCGGTGGTCCTAAAATTGAGGGTGTTGTCAACTACGATGGTACATCTGGGGTAGTTGTGGTCATAACGTGCCACCAAATGGTCCACACATTGGAGGAGGGTTGTGTTTTGGTCCGGGTCAGTGGGGTGACGACTAACGAGATGGTTAGGGTTGAATTGAATTAGCCTATAACTGGCAGCATCTTGATCTAACTCTCTGTAGGGGTATGGGTTATCTTCGCCAGAGAGGTCGGCTGCTGCCCTGGACGCAACTTGCTCTAGATCGGGCTCCAGATTATCTTCAGGAGTTTGCCTTTTACGCACCAGCAGTGCAACATCTTCTTCCTCCTCGATGTCCTTATTGGCTGGCAAGGCCTCTTGAGGAGGGGGGAGCTCGGGAATGACGAGAAGAAGAGCTCGGGTCTTGAGAGCTAGCGTCTGGCCCTTGTTGATCAGGTTGCAGGCTAACATGGTGGCGTCATTCACAATCTGACAATAGTATTTCTCCATCGGAGGAAGACTAGGCAAGGTCTCGTATTGACCCCTAAGGGTGATAGATCTTCCTGGCCTCATAAATATAGCTACACAATGAAAGAACTCAGATAGAACAAAAAAAAAGTGCATAAGTGATAAAAAGTTCATGTGTTGAATTTATAAAGATAGAAGACTTAGGAGGACGATTGAACTATAGATGTTCTCAGTTCTTGTACCCATTTGACATAAAGAACAAGTCTTTATAGTCATTTGGGTGGCTGGGGAGGTCGATGATAGAGACTGAGTTGGGAAAATGAGTGAGGTAGTAAAAACCATCACCTCGCCCCTTCTAGTCGGGACTGGCCTTGAGGCAAAAGAAATACATAATGTCTACTGGAGTAAGGACCTCCCACTTGTGCCTCAGAAACAAACACTTTAACCTCGCCAAAAGCCTATATGAGTTTGGGGGGAGCTGGAAAGGTACAAGTTTGACGTAGTTCAGAAAGTCTACAAAATACTGGTCCAATGGGAAGAAGGCACCGGCCTTCGGGTGCTCATCACTCCAAGCCTCATAGTCATCTTGGAAAGGGGCACAACTCCGCTCTCCCTCCAGCACAGGTTGGGCAATAAGGTCGTCAGCTCCCATCTCAATCCTGTGACTCATCAAGATCTTGTTCATTTTCCCCTGAGTCGTGATTCGGAAGACTATGTGTTCGACCTCGAAGAATACGTTGGGGTGGACCACGATTTTTCTCTCCACCACAGGGCAAAAATGAGGGATGGGAGAGTCAGAGGCGACCTGCTTGCCCTTATCTTTGATCTGATCAGAGGAGCTCACTTTGTTTTTCTTTGCTGGGGCCATAATTTAGATCGCCTAACGACAAAGCGGCCTATTAGTAGCGATCTAAGATGATTTCTAGCTACGGTTGTGGAGGTAGGAAATCCAGGGGTTTAAGTGATTTATTTTGGGATTTGAGAATTTATACGAGCTAAGTTGTGTCCTAGCCTCAACGCGTGGTCATAGGCCACGTGCTTTGATTTCTTAAAACTCCTTGATACTTCGGGATTCGCATGTCAAATCCGTCAGACCCACTACTTTTCTTTTGAAAATAGTTTAATGCAAAAGCGCCTAAGGAATCATAACTTTTAAGCTACCTAGAACCAAACCTAAAACCCCTTCGACTTCTACACCCCAAACAGGTATTCTCATTGCTTTACTAGTATAATTTTCTTTGAAAAACGCAGAAAATTTGCCCACATTTATGAAAACCTTGTTTCTAAAGAAGCCTAATATCAATCATTTAGCCTAAACCGAACCTTATCACCTATTTAAAAATAGACGCAACCTAAACTACATTGAGCAAAGGATGTATTTCACAGTGAAAAGGAAAATAAAAAAAATCACTTGAAAGCAAAGAGTTGAAAAATTCAAACCAGATGAGGAAATACTTAAAGTTAATATGATTGATTCAGATAAAATGTCGATACGTCCACATGAAACTCCCTGAAAGCTTTTGTGAATCTAAAAGGCGATGGAGGGTTTTTGGGAGAGGTTGGAGAAGAAAAAGGGAAACTTTGTTTTTGAAGTGGAAACTTTTTTAATGCAAAGGTGGTGCTGGTTTAGGTCTGATCACTCTATTTATACGTAAACTAGAGGAATTAATTCAGGCCATTCGATTGGATTAGCTCGATATCCAAAGGCCAAGATTAAATGAACCATAAGGCATAAAAAAGTTGACAGGACATTTATCACAGTCCTCGAAACCCAAACGAACACCAATTACATGTGACCACTTGTCCAGTACTTGAGTAATGGGCATGCACGATTTTACATGACAGAAGCCTAAAAGCCCCTACTGTGCATGACATAAAGTGATGACATCAAGCACGAGCAAGATCTTGGGGGGCAAATGTTGTACCCTAATATTAGCACGAGTTCAATTACTCAGCTCGAGTACAGCTAGCAGATGAATATGTGGAAAAATAGCCAAGTAGAATATCTAGCTAATAGTGATGTGAACAACTCGAGTTTGGGGGCCTGACAACACTATACACAGGTTATTATCAGTCTGTCTCTTAGGATAACAATTGAGTTCGAGACTTATAATGACCAGATCCAACTTTGGGTGCTCTAAGCTTACTACGAGCTAGGGTTCAGATAGTCTTTGAACACGAGCTCGGGTGAGATATTCAGCTTGGGGAAACCTGGATAGAACGCATACTGAAGGATCCCAAGAGATTCGAAGGCTCCTTATATGCTCATTAATGCCTAGGTTGTATTGCATATCTATCATTTATTATCTAAGATAGTAGGAGTATATTCTATTCTGTTATCAAATCATATCCCAATGTAAATGGGAATAATCTGTATTAAATGTATACCTTACTTATTCACGTGGTTACCCAAACCTGACCAGGAAATTCTCCTATAAATACTAGGGATAATGGACAAGGAAGGAGACGACCATTTTTATATTACCAAAACTCTACAGAAATTGAGTGAGAAGATCAATAACATTGTTTCATGGACTGGGTGGATTTTAGCACTAATCTACCTATTTGATTTCTTAATCTACTATTGGTGAAAAACCGCGTCAACAACATTGATTGTGAAAATGATAAAATTTAAAGTGTGTGTTTTAATCTTATTAATAAATAATTAATTCAAAGTAAACTATTCAAATTCTCTCAAATATTGATCATCTTCTAATTTCTCAAAATTGATAAATAATAATACAAATTTCTTTCGTTTACACAACTTGATTGAGAATAACAAAATTAGGGCAAATATCACTATCCCTTGTACTATATTCCTCTGCTTGATATGAACTCTCGAACATCTTTCAATAATTTTGCTCTATTCTTGTTGAAAATTGAGCATGCAATCCACAAAGCTATGTGACACCTTTCTGCATTAGAGTCGAACTACAATAGTGAAAAAAATTACTCAAGTATAATATGATAAGAATAAAATATATATATATAAAAAACTTAGTATGAAACCTACTTATCACAAAAGACCGTGAGTCGAGCTTACATCTATTAATCATAAAAAATATGACAAAGACACCCCAATCATACAAATTTTGTTGTCTAGGGACATTTCTACCATGAACTATTCCAAAACTAGCAAAGTTGAAACTACCAGGTTTCCTTTTGATCTGATTCTCCAAGAACAAATCTAGATTGCATAGCTGTATTTGCACTCAAATAACAGAATTTATAAATTTAAAATTTATAAAAAAAATAATATATTCAACCAATAAAAACTTACAATATCAACAATCTTAGATGACTATAATATAGGATTCTTTTCATCAGCAAGTGAGTCCCAAGCTACTACTTTTTTTCTTTCACTATCACCCGTGCAAGAATGAAGTGTCTTACAAGCAACATAGGAATATAAATATAAAAGTATAATTGATGTTAGAAATTACATAATAAATAGATGTTTAAAAATAGGTTCAACATAAACCAACAGAATTATACTTTATTGCAATGTTCGAGGGAGCCCATAAATCTTTCGTAGTAATGAATTTTCTTCCAAATTTGATGTAGTGGTAAATTGGAGTAGGATTCGGGTAGTAAGTATTTCTATTGTCCTAATTTTAAAAAAATAAAAAATTAATTCAACAAACATGAAATATGTTTTGAAAAAAAACAACAACAACAAAAAACTCACCATATTTCGAGCAGGAAGATGTCAATTCTTACACTCTTTACCCTTCTTCAACCTCTCATCCTTGGTGAAGAATGAAGAAACCATGGTAACAATCTGCATTTACGAAAAGAAAAATTATAACAGTCACGCTAAAATTATTAATATATACAAATGAATTACCTCAATCTCCCACTTCATTTTAGGTCCAAGATAACGGAAGTCGGACTGTTGTAGAAAACTAAACTCACTTTAAACTATAATTTTCCTATAATAGATACAATAATAGACATTAAAATATATTAAAAATGACAAAAAAATATATACATTAAAATAGAACAACTTACAATTGATCAGAGTTTGAGAAAATATATTCTAACACTTCCCTATCTTTCGGTCTTAAAGTATTACCGAGTTTAAAATGTTCAAAGAACACAACATCATCTTGGCTAATAACATGTTTTTTTTTTAAAAGATAGTGATGGTGAGACTTTTTCTTTAGTGGATTCACATGTCAGTTTTTTCTTCTTCTCATATCTACATGGAATTTTATCCTTGACTTGTAAATCCAATTTAATAGAGTGTAGTTTATCTCTCAACTCTTTCAACTCGTGTTCAATTACTGTCCTCCATTCCATTTCTGATTCCATCACGAATTTCTATACAAAAAAATTTGATGAAGATTATCACTCTATAAGAAATATTTCCTTCAAGACAAACAAAATATATGTTTGAAAATTTTACGTGATGAATTTTTCAAAACATTAAAATTCCTCACATTTTTAGTTTATTGAAGAAAAATGAACTACAAAATAATTTGCAATAGAGATGTTTTAAAGAAAAATTGAAAAAATTAGAAATTTATAAAACCATATAACCTTCAATGTAAATTTTTAACCCTAATAATTGATATCTAAGAAGTTTGAATAATTTTGAATTTTACAATGGGAGAAAAAGATGATAATTTGTTTGTAAAAATAAACAAAAAAATTATAATTTAGAATCTTAAATGAAACACTTTAAAATATCTTGAGTTTTTTCATCAAACACTTGCAAAAAAATTATTCTTGTGGGTTTTTACTAAATAAGTTTTTCAAGAGAAATAAGATTCTCATTTTTTTTTTTGAATTTCAAATCCTACACAACAAATAAAAATAAGTTTGAATTTTTTTGGAACAAAAAACCTCTAATAGTGAATTTCAAAATATGAAATTGGAGAAATAGATGATAATTTGTTTGTAAAAATAAAGAAAACACAAAAATCATAGAAAATCTTGCAAGAAACACTATGAAAAATCTAGAGCTTTTGAGTTTTTCACCAAACACTTTTTAAAAAAATTGTTCTTGTGGGATATTTACTAAACAAGTGTTGACGGTGTGAACTCGTCAACTAAGTTAAGTTAGAAAAATTGCAAAGTAAAGATTATCAAAAGATAAGCTTTGGAAATCTAAGTATAAACTCCAACAACAATTGTAGAAGAATAATGGTGAAATCAGTTTGTATTCTCTATGGTGCACTGCTACAGTAATTTTTCCAACCCCCTCCCATGTGGAATTGGGGTTCATTATATAGTGGGCTCTAATGGCCCTAGATACACTGTGGTCCAGGGGACCAGGTGGTACATAAGTACACTATCAGGAGAGTGGTTTCAGAGGTGGTGTTGTTGGTACAAGTACATGGCCAGGTACCATGAGGATGCCTCCACTACTCGACCATACGACTGTCAGAGGAGTGGTGCATGTGGTAGTGGTGTCAACTCTGACATCTGGTTGGGAGCATGCAGGCCAGGCCCTCTCTCCTAGTGCTCTAACTACTTTTCTTGCATGAGTGCCATGGTCAGGCGTACGGGGTCTTAAAAGCCGTACCCCATACAAGATTGTACTAACATGACCTTTCTGAATCATACTTGGGCTTTCACCTCTAGATGGTGGGATTTCCACAGGTCCCCATAGGAGATGCATCTTGAGGTGAAGGGTGCGAGATGCTCTCCTCCGAGGCCCTCGTGGCGCAGCTGGGGCGAAGCTAGGCGAGGCGCTGGTGCTGAGTGTCGTGGTGCACGAGGCGCTGGGGCTCATGAGGCCGCCTGCTGAGGGTCGTGGCGCGCGAGGCAAGGCCATCTGCTGAGTGTTGTGGTGCACGAGGCGCTGGGGCTCACGAGGCCGCCTGCTGAGGGTCGTGGCGCGCGAGGCGAGGCCATCTGCTGAATGTCGTGGCGCGTGAGGCGCTGAGGCTCGTGAGACTGCCTGCCGAATGCCATGGCGCGCGAGGCGGTGGGCGAGGTGCGCACGCGAGGCGGTCCACGCGGGGCGTTGGGTGCGCCGAGGGGTGGTGCGAGGCTGGGGCCTCGCGAGATGTGTGTGCGGCTGTGACGCGCGAGCTGCCTCGCTGGGCGTGCCGAGAGGTGATGCGAGGCAGGGGCCTCGCGAGACGCACATGCGCCATGAGGTTATGCGAGACCGTTGCAAGAGGACAGTGGCCCGAGCGTCCCGTGACTCAGACATGTATTTAGGCCTTTATGGGACCTTAGCACGCGCCTTGGATCTTTTACAGGCATGGAATATTGAGCATCACCACTTGCCCCCCAATCTAGGAGAGGACCTTTAGGTTCTCTTGTAGACTATTCTCCTTGATTCTTATAAATAGGCCTTCATGCAAGGAATATTATTTTCACCTTACTTCCTTGGCTTAATGGTTTTGAGAATCCTTCCTCTCTCAAGAGGTGAGGGGTTCAATCCCCCACATCCTCATTTTTGCCATAGTTCCCTTCATTTCATTTCATTTTTTTTTTTTTACATATGACCTAATTTTTGGTATATCTATTTGGAGGCTAATGCATCCTTTTTGTCTATTTTTGCAGACGCGTATTTTCGACCATCTGGTGCTTTTGGCCCTCGACCTCTTTTTTGGCCTCGAAAACCTCTAATTTCTACATCTTGAGGTATATTATCTTTTTCCCTTATTTTCATTGGGTCCAAATTAGCGTTACTCGGGATGGGGTACCATGGCCTGAGCTTGCAGTGAGTTTTCCCAGTTGCATGCCCCTCTTTTTTATACCCTGTAGTGGTTCATTTAGGGAATTTGCATCTAGAGGTTTTAAGCCCATTCCTTTGTGTTTTGTAGCCATCCCCTCACTTATACGTGAACCCCTTTTTGCTTTCGGAACGAGGTCTCATGGCCAGTGATGGTCCGTTCGACATACCTCCGGGAGTTGAGTTTGTTGACCTGTCCTCAGACTTAGAGTCCCCTGAGGAAAACCCTTACCAAGACTATGACTCCTTAAGGCAGGCCCGTATCTGTCACCTTGGGCACATGGCTGAACTTAGGTGTAAAATTTGGGTGGTGGAGAGTGAAATTGACTCAGCGTTATGAGGAGACGGAACACCCTTCCCCCCTGACCTTAGTGACCATGTAGCTTGCCTTAGGGTGACCCTTCTAGAATTGCAGAGGGATTTGGAGTTTATGGAGGGGCACCTTCCGCCTGAGCCCCCCAGCCCATCCTCGCCTAATGAGTGTCATGGGGCCGCTTCTGCTTCCCCTCAGCCCTTAATTTCGATCTTCCCTAGCCTAGTGCTTCCGCAGCCAGTCCCCTGGTGGAAGACTCTTCCTAGGAAGAGAAAATGGAGGATCAAGTGTCCTGTCTCTTCCTCACCTTTTTCTTTTGGTTTTGTAGATATGTCGAGGGCACGACGACAGGTAGCTTCCAATGAACAGGATGATGCTCCTTTACTGGCATCCGAACTGGTGTCGCATGTTTCCGAAAACAAACTGAGGGAAATTGTGAATCACTATCGCGTTCCTCCAGAGTACGCTTTATACACTCCTTTGGAGACATGCCGGGCTGACTGCCCTAGGACCGGCTTTGTGGCCCTTAGTGAGCACATCCTAAAAGCGGGTGGTACCATCCCGTTACACCCGTTCTTTGTTGCGGTCCTCAACTACATTGACCTGGCCCCGCTTCAGCTGGCACCCAATGGCTGGCTGACTTTGAGCTGCCTTTTCGTTGCGTTTATGGAACTGGTGAAGCGCGCTCCTACGACACTAGAGGTGCATTTCCTCTACAACCTCATGCCCACTCCCAAGTAAAAGGGCTTCTATTATTTACAGAAAGCCAACAGCGAGGCCTCTTTGATAGAGGGCTCAGTGTCCAACCCGGGGTCCTGGAAGCAGGACTTTTTCATCGTGCAAGGCCCCCTCTCTGTCCGCGAGCACCTCCGAGCCACTCCCAGTAAGTACCCTAAGCATCACTTTCTCTCTTTTACTTTTTTGCAACTTATTGTTTCATGACTTATGTTCATATCGACCATGGCATGTATTATACAGAGCAATTTTCCAAACCCACAGTCGTCGGGCCAGAAGTGAGAGATATGAGAAAGTTCCTCAACGCTGACCCTGCTATGAAAAAGGCGGTGTACTTATTCACCGTGAAAAATCTGAACCTCCATAAACTGTCCCCTGTCTCGGACCCCAAGTTGCTGTGGACCATCTCTGGGTCCAAGAAGATGAAGGGAGTAGCGGCTGAGCCTTGCCCAGACGACGATGAGGCTGAGGAAGAGTCGAAGGAAGCCCCCCTTGAACGCGGGGGACCTCACCAGCTCTCTTCATCTCCTTGGGGGTGTCCTTCATGTGCCTCTTATGATCCGGACATAGCCCCTCATTCTCAAGACCAGCAGGCCATTCCGGGGTGTTTTGTTTGCCTCGACCCTGAGGGCTATGACTCTTTCACTCAAGCTCCCCTCGACCCTGGTCCATCGGGGGCTTACTTCGCCGATCTTCCAGAACCCCCCTCTGATCCACCGGAGCCTCACTTTTCCACTTTTTCTGCGCCCCCTCCCGTTTCAGCGAGCAGGTCGTCTATCCTTATCCAGCCAGGTGACCCTGGCCTAGATGGGGCACCCTGGGTGAATCGTATGTCGACCACCTACGGGCGGCGGTTCACCGAACTCGCCTCGGACCTCCCTGAACCTGACTGGAATAGTCTTGGGAGTTGTGCTCTGTCAGACCTTGGGGAAACCATAAGGCGCACCACTACTTGGGTTAGTTCATGCATCTTGTGTCAGTCCTATTATATATAGATGTACATACATTTTTTTTTTGTTACTTATTATTTCTGTTGTTAACTTTCTTGTGCAGGCCCATATTGTGGCTCAGCAGTTTGCTGACTCGGCTAACATTCTCTCTGCGACAAGTGTTGAGAGGGACAGTCTCACAGCCCGGGTCAGGGAGCTCAAGAAGGAGCTTGAGAACACCCAGACTAAACTAAAAAGGGTTCGATCCAAACTTTCTGTCTCGACAAAAAGGAAGCTGAAGGCGGCTGCCAAAGCCACGATGCTGCAGGACAAGGTCAACAGCCTAGAGAGCGAACTCCAAGGGACCAAGGCTATCGCGGCTGTGTCGCAGGAGAGAGTCACTCATTTAGCGGCCGAACTCGAGGCTGCCAGGGCCCAACTCCAGGCTGTTAGGTCCGATGTAGCCACGTCGCAGGAGAGAATTGCTTCCTTAGAGGCAGCTCAGACAACTATCGAGTACAGGTCCATAGACCGCGCCCTTTACGGTGTGTGGAGGCAGGATCCCAACTTCAATTTTTCTTCTTTTGGTGAGCACGCCATTGCTCGAGGGGCCGTGTGGAGCGGCCGTGGCAGGAGGCCTTGAGGTTGTTATTTTATAACTTTTGTCAGCTAGCCCGCTATGGGTGTATGCTCTTTTTTGAGCCTTTGTAATATCATTATCATTACTATTTTTCTGTTTTGTAAATCTTGTCATGTCCTCAAGACTCCCTTTTTCAATGTATCTATACATGTGTGGTTATTTATCTCTTATTCTTCTGCGTTTGAGGTCTTTTTGAGCCTGTATGATGGGGTTTGGTGGGTTCCCATTTTTTTTATTTACTAGGCTAGAGGTCCTTTGGAGCCCATGTGAAAGGGTTCACTGGGACCTTTTTTTGTGCCTCTTGATTACTTCTATAAGGATATTTTGACCCCTTGGGTTCTAGATATCCTTTTATATATTCTTGCGCGCGCTTATTATTTTTTTGCGAGAAGCGTCCTTCTTGTCGTTATTCATAGTACTATTTTTGCAAGGGTCTCTTTTAGGACCTTTTTTGGCTAGACGGCTTGTTGGCCGCTCTAGGCTTATTGGTGGGTGCTCTCTCTAAGGTCTTTCCTCTTGTGGGAACATCTGCCTTTATTTGGGAGTATGTTGTTGTTTTTGTTTTTTTTTGTAAGACCCTTTGGCCTCCTTGATGTTCAAAAGGGTAGCTAATCCTTGTGAACCCAAGGGATGCCTTGTAAGGTCCTCTCCTTGTTTTATATGCATAAGGACTTCTCTTAAGGCCCTGATACAAGGGGTCCTTTTGGGATCCCCTGTTAGAGGGTCCTTTTTAGGATCATGGTCCCTTTTAAGGTCCTCCTGATAGAGGGTCCTTTCTAGGATCCTCCTGGTGCATACGGTCCTTTTTAGGATCCTGGTGCAAGGGGTCCTTTTTTGGATCCTCCCGTTTGCTGGGGGGTCCTTTTTTAGGATCCTCCTGTTAGAGGGTCCTTTTTTGCTTGCTGTATGTCTTTACCTCCTGTCCTACCCCCCCAGTGTTTGGTGAAATTTATTTCGGCAGGCACTTTGGCTGATGCTCGCATAGAGAAGAAAAATAACACGTGAAGTTGCAAACAGTTTCATTCATAGCATGTGGTTTACAACAGCATATTTAAAGAAGGGTTACATCTAACTGGGAGGTTACCTATGTAGCCTCTTTGATTCTTACACACTATGATAACATAACAAGGAACAAACTAAACATAGGTCCTCTGTGCACCGGGGGCCGAAGCCCCACTGGTAGCATTTCTCGAGGTGTTCCGCAACTCGTGGGTCCAACTCGTGTGGATCGCGCCTTCATACACAACCATTGCCATCGGCACCGATGGTTTTGTGGCTATGCGGAGGGACATGTTATAGCATTCCCTTGCTTCCTTCTGCTCCCCTTTCGTGCATGCTACTCCCCCAGGGGTTAGGAATTTCATAGCCAGGTGATACAAAAAAGTTATTGCCTTCAATTCTCTCAGAGAGGGTCTCCCTAATACCGCATTGAAGGCTGAGGCGCAATCTGCCACGACAAAGTTTGCCATTATGGTTGTTTGCTTGGGTGGTTCCCCCATGGTGAGGGCTAATTCAATCGCACCTAGGGGCTGTATCGAGTCCCCTGTGAACCCGTAAAGGGAGGCATTGAAGGGTTTCAAGTGTCGAATGTTCAGTCCCATCTTCTCCAAAGCGGGGCGATGCAGGATGTCCACAGAGCTTCCATTATCCACTAGGACTCGATGTACTCTCATGTTCACAAGCTAGATAGTTAGCACCACGGGGTCATTATGAGGGAAATGCACCCCCTGCGCGTCTTCTTCAGTGAAAGTTATTGAGTCATTCTCGCCCTTGAAACTCTTCGGGGGGCGTTGCTCCAGACTTAAAACGCACAGTGGTGGACTTCGTCTGGCCTCCTTGGCGTATTTGTCTCGTCCCTTCCTCGAATCGCCTCCGAATCCTAGTCCTCCAAATATGGTCCTGACCTCTCCCTGTACTTCTGGGGCCACCCCTCGTGCCCGCGGCGGGGACGCTCCTTCTTCTGGCCTCTGGTTCTCCTTGCGCACGTATCTGCCAAAATGTCCCCTGCGAATGAGCTCCTCGATTTCCACCTTCAAATGGTTGCATTCTGTGGTGGTGTGGCCGACATCCTTGTTATACTGGCAATACCTGCTGGGGTCTCTTTTAGACCGGTCTTTTTTCATTGGCGAGGGTCTTTTGAAAGGGACCTGGTTTTCGTTCGCAACGAAAATATGCTCCCTCACATGGGTGAGGTCAGTGTAAAAGGTGTAGGGTCCCTGTAGGCGCTCCTCAGAGCGTTGATGCTTCCGGGGTCGATCATCTCTTGTTCCCTCATAAACCCCCTTCTTCTTTGCACCGCTTGGGTTTTCTCGAGCTGAAGGTTTCGGGGGCGATGACCCTTTTCCGGCTTTGAGGTTCTCGTGACCATCCTCCACGCGAATGTATTTTTGTGTCCGCTCATAGAAATCATCCAAGTCTGTGACCTCCCTCTTGAGCATGTTATCCCATAACTTGCTTCCTGGGCGTACTCCAGCTGTGATTGCCATTTTCAGCTCTCGGCGGGTCAGGCTCCCTACTTTAGCTGCCTCCATATTGAACCTGTGAATATAGCTCTTCAGACTCTCATTTTCTCCTTGCTTCACATTTGCGAGGCTGGTGCCTGGCATCGTGTAGTCTCGCACGGCGTGGTGCTGCTGGAGGAATTCATCAAAGAGTTGTTGCCAAGATTTGATGGACCCCAGTCTAAGTCTTTTGAACCATTTGTAGGCAGGTCCTTTTAAGGTGACAACGAAGCAATGACATCTCGCCCCGCTGCCAATTCCCCTCAACTTCATCAGGTCATTAAATGTATCTAGATGGTATTTTGGATCTGTGCTTCCTTTGTAGGGGGTCACATGGGGCTCCTTAAAATTGACAGGGAGCTGGATGGCTTGGATCTCCCTAACGAAGGGTGACTCATGGTCGAACTCTTCCTCAGCAGCTTGACCTCCAGAAGCGGTGATGATCTTACTTCGCAGGCTCCTCATATCTGTGTCCAGGTCCTGCCTCCTCTTGCTTAGGGAGTCCCTTAAAGCAGACGGGTTAAGATCCCCCTTTCCTTTGCCCTCTCGAGTCGCCACAGGGGGCGTGGTCCTTTTGGCCCACCCTCTTCTTGTTGAGCTCCTCCCGTAAATCTGAGGGTGCCCTTTTTGAGGTGACCTCGTCATCGTTGCGAGGGGCAGCATTGGTCTTCGGCTCTGGCTTCTGGGCCTGCTTCGGTGGTTCAGGATGTTATCGTTGCTTCGTTCGGGGGGTGTTACTAGTGGAATGTCGAGTCCTTCCATCGTCTACCGGGACAGTGGTCTCTGCCCCCTCCTGACCTTTCTCTTTTCTCTTGGGCAGGGTCACGCTTGACTTACCTTACAACAGGCCATTCAGCACCTCTTGCATATTCTCTAGGGTGGTCTCCAACCTTTGGTTCTTACGGTGCAGCTCATGTATTTCCTCTTCGTAGAACTGAGATTTTGAACTCGAGCTCACGGAATGGAACCGGGGATCTTTATCATGTCTATGCGTCGAGGGGCCTGGGTCCTGCCAGCCGGAGTTCGGTACTTGTGGTGGTTTAGGAGGCGGGAACTCGTTGGCATTTCCCGGTGGTGCCCTTGGAGGACTCTCTCCTGGCAGGATGGCTGGTGACGAGACCTCTCTATCACCCTTGTGAACCTCAGGGTCCCTAGGGGCTCCACATCTCTGATTGGAGGAGGATCCTTCATCGAGGCCTTCAGCTGGACTCCGGTAAGGTGGACCTCCATCTCTCGTGGCTCCTTGAGTCGCTTTGAACGTCTCGGCATTTCTTCTTGCCGGAAGTAATGGTAGAATAGTAGCTTGGTACTTAGGTTCCCATAGACGGCGCCAAACTGTTGACGGTGAGAACTCGTCAACTAAGTTAAGTTAGAAAAATTGTAAAGTAAAGATTATCAAAAGATAAGCTTTGGAAATCTAAGTATAAACTCCAAGAACAATTGCAGAAGAATAATGGTGAAATCAGTTTGTATTCTTTATGGTGCACTGCTACAGTAATTTTTCCAACCCCCTCCCATGTGGAATTGGGGTTCATTATATAGTGGGCTCTAATGGCCCTAGATACACTGTGGTCCAGGTGTTACATAAGTACACTGTCAGGCGAGTGGTTTCAGAGGTGGTGTTGTTGGTACAAGTACATGGCCAAGTACCATGAGGATGCCTCCACTACTCGACCGTACGACTGTCAGAGGAGTGGCGCAGGTGGTATTGGTATTGAATCTGACATCTGGTTGGGAACATGTAGGCCAGGGCCTCTCTCCTAGTGCTCCAACTACTTTTCTTGCATGAGTGCCATGGTCAGGCGTACGGGGTCTTAAAAGCTGTACCCCGTACAAGATTGTACTAACATGACCTTTCTGAATCATACTTGGGCTTTCACCTCTAGATGGTGGGGTTTCCACAGGTCCCCATAGGAGATGCATCTCGAGGTGAAGGGCGCCAGATGCTCTCCCGCGAGGCCCTCGTGGCACAGCCGGGGCGAGGCTAGGCGAGGCCGTCTGTTGAGTGTCGTGGTGCGCGAGGCGTTGGGTCTCGCGAGGCCGCCTGCTGAGGGTCGTGGCATGCGAGGCGAGGCCATCTTCTGAGTGTCGTGGCATGCGAGGCGCTGGGGCTCGCGAGGCCGCCTGCTGAGGGCCGTGGTGCGCGAGGTGAGGCCATCTGCTGAGTGTCGTGGCGCCCGAGGCGCTGGGGCTCGCGAGGCTGCCTGCCGAATGTCGTGGCACGCGAGGCGGTGGGCGAGGTGCGCACGCGAGGCGGTCCACGCGGGGCGCTGGGCGCACGAAGGGGTGGTGCGAGGCTGGAGCCTCGCGAGATGTGTGTGTGGCTGTGACGCGCGAGCTGTCTCGCTGGGCACGCCGAGAGGTGATGCGAGGCGGGGGCCTCGCGAGACGCATATGCGCCATGAGGTGATGCGAGGCCGTTGCAAAAGGACGGTGGCCCGAGCGTCCCGCGGCTCAGACATGTATTTAGGCCTTTATGGGACCTTAGCACGCGCCTTGGATCTTTTACAGGCATGGAATATTGAGCATCCACAGCAAGTTTTTCAAGATAAATAAGATTTAGTCATCTTTTTTAATTTCAAATCCTACATGACAAATAAAACTAAGTTGGAATTTTTTTTTTTAAAAAAAAGCTTTAGTAGTGAATTTTGAATAATGAAATTGGAGAAATAGATGATAATTTATTTGTAAAAATAAAGAAACCACAAAAATGGTTGAAAATCTTATAAGGAACACTATGAAAAAACTTGAGCTTTTTCGTTAAACACTTTAAAAAAATATTTCTTGTGGATTTTTACTTAACAAGTTTTCAAGAGAAATAAGATTTACTCATCTATGGGAATTTCAAATCCTACATAACAAAAAATAATAAGTTTGAATTTTTTGAAAAAATAGAAAATCTACTAGTGATTTTCGAAAATGACATAAACTTGGAAATCTTACTTGAAAACACCTTCAAAAATTTGAGCATCTTCAATAAACAAGTATTTTAAGATGAGTAAATTTTGTAGAAAAATATATATAATATATATAAAATTCAAAATATGCATCATTAATTAGCCAACTAATTGTAGTTGGGACGATAGAAGTCATTAATGCATAAAGAATGAATCTGGAAAGAACATGGAATGAATAACAAATGGAGAAGGAATGTAGATATGGAATCTTGGAATGAATCTTAAATAATGATTTTTTTATTATTTAATTAAATTAAAAGGTGACCGCCATGTCAGCAGGTAGGTCATTACCAAGTTTGAAAAAGTCAAAGATAGCATTAATTAACATATTTAAATGTGGACCATTGGATCTTAATCCAATGACTATTAATTGACGGCCCATTCATGGAGAAAAAACTCAATCACCATTAAGAGTGATAGTGTACATACTATAGGGGTGTTTTCTATTTTCTGTACTTAGAGATATTACAACCTAATTTTTTTTGTATGATAGTGTACATGATAGTTCTAGTAGGCATCCTGCAAATTTTCGAGAAATTCCGAATAATATACAGTGTCGAAATTAGAGTTGAAAGAGTCTGTTTTCCATCCATTTAAAAAAAATCAAGCATGGCTGCAACTGACTGTTTGGACTCTCATTTCGATATTGTAAATTATTCAGAATTTTTTGAAAATTGGCGGAATGCCTGTTATGACTATAATGTACATCATCATGCAAAAAAAATTGGGTTATATTTTCTCCAAGTGCCAAAAATAGAAAACGCTCCTATGGTAGGGGCAAAAGTGATGCCCCTACTTAAGAAAATTCCTATATATATCTATAATCTATAACATATATAAACGAGTGAAGTTAACAAAAGAATTTGGTCAAGTTATTTTATCTCTTAGTTACTATTCATTAGTAAAGTAATTTTGTCATTTTGTTCCTAATATCAACATAAATACAATTAAGGGATATTTGCGGCAAAACCCACTATTCTTTTCGAGTTCACGCACAGATAACCCCAATAAAAAATTTTGACGACAATACCCCTGACTGTTATATTTTTTTTGTAGTCGTCCACTTTGAACCGTTAAGTATTAGTTAGGACCACGTGTCAACGTGCTATTGAGCCACGTGTTGCTAGCGTGTCTAAACTTTAATGAGGTGTATTATAACTAATTTTTTCTCCAAAAATCATTTAAAATAAACTAAATGAATACTTATTAATTAAATTTCTTAGTTTGCTTAATTTTAGCAAATTAGTTTAAAAATATCTTAAAAAAATCAAACAACAAATATAATATTTTTTTCTTTTCTTTTTTTCTTCATCTTTTTATAGATGATCTTCATGTCATTGACCAAGAACCAAAATCTTGTAGATGATCTTCAAGTTTTCAAAAACCCAGTGCTCTTCGCAGAGGGTCGTCGAAGGTCATTCTTCATCAAAGGATGTGCGGTGACTCAAAGGGAAGGACAAGGCGAAGATGGAAGAAGGCTAGCTCCTTACATCTGATCCGCTTTAGCCGCCAAGCTCTAGTTCTGGTGCCATTGACTCCGATGAGACTCCAGCCACCAAGCTCACCCTCACCCTGTCATCCTCAACTCAGACTAGACTCCCATCGAGGACGACAACGTGTTACCCTCACCATGTCATCCACAGCTCTGACGATGAATCAACCATCCCCATCGTTCTTCAACTCCGATGGTGGAGGAAAGTTTCTGGGCTTGGAGACACGAACGAATGGCTACCTTGTGGACGGTGGCTCACAACTTCTGTGTTTCAAGCCGGAGACGTGAACTCGACAGATCTGAAATGGGTTGGGCTGGAGATTGGCTATCATAGGTGGCAGAGGCGACATTCCTTGCATCCATGGGTTTGTTCCATTCCTTCTATCCATGGGTTTCGAAGTTAAGCACCAATAATTGCTTGACCAAATCTGTAGTTTTGACGAGGTGAGATATGCTTTAATGGGTTTGATGGTTCTTGGCTAGATCTGAGATTTGCATTTGTTGGATTTAATGGGTTTGTGGCTGTAATTGTGTTAGGTTATTGGATTTATGCTAATTTTTGCTTAGGTTATTAGGTTTATGCAGATTTCTTGGCTGCCCTCCATAGATGGCGATGGAGACAAGCCGGGTTGGAGAAGATGAACACGTGGAAGACACCATATACAAGTTTGATTGTGCATTTATTTTTGAATTTTTTGTTATGATGTCTGAGTCTGGGAAGAAAGAATTTGGTTTGGGATCGAAGGCTGTGAGTTCACATTGTGTTAGACCTTGGTAGATCTTTTTGTGTAATTTTTTTTTGTTCGTGAAAGAGTTTGATTTGATTTGTGTATTAAAGTTTTTGGGTTTGATTTTGTTTGGTTTGATTTGAAATTTTGTTTTATTATTTCATATTTTTATTTAATTTATTAATTAAATAAATTTATATTTAAATTATTTTTTAAATAAATAATTAGTTTTTTAACACATGATCCAATATAATATGGACACACGTGTCCTTGCTGGCATTTAACGGATCTAGCTGGCACTTAACAACGAAAATGGCACAATTGCAACAAAAAAGTAATAGTTGAGGCTATTGCCATCAAATTTTTTTATTGGGGTTAATGGGGCATGAATTGAAAAGATTAGGGAGTTTTGTCGCAAATATCCCTACAATTAAATATAAAGTGTATTCAAATAGACATGATTGATTAACAATTTACTATTGTTAAATTTATCGCTTAATTTATTTGTTAAAGTTATATTATTGAAAAAAATATATATTATTTTGGAAACAAAACTCTATTTTATTAAAGCATGTCTCCACAAATTCTATTTACTATAATTAAGTTTATAAAATAATCTTATTTATTTTTTATAATTTATATTTAAAATACAAAATTTTAGAAATTTACTTAAGGCGCGTTTGTAAACAACTGTGTTATTATTAGGCCATGTAATTACTAGGATAGTAATTACACTTTATGTTAAAATACAAGGTGTGTTTCGATGTCAAGTGGTAATTACTTAAGAATTCTTATTTTCATGTTTGGGAAAACAAATAGTAATTACAAAGAAAAATAATATTATTTAATAAATACATTTTAAAATTGATAGTAATTTGTAGCATTCCAAATTTGCTAATAAGGTTTAGGGGCTTGATTAGCGTGCCAGGAGGGCAATAATTGATTTAATTATGTTAATATGTGAATTTCATGATAATGTGATTAGAAATGCATGTTTAGGTGAATTAAATATGCATATGGGCCCCATCTGGTTGTCAGGGGCATATTTATAATTTTAGCCCGTTGAGGGTATAAATGTGATATATGTGTGTGTTGTGATTGATACCACGAGTGAGTGGTAATATATTTGTCATGCGTGATCTGATAGTCACAACGTGGTCAAATACCCGACTTTGGAGGAGGCTAGGGGTATTTTGGGAACACAGTTGGTGTTCGGGATTTACCGGATAACGGGTAGTAATTTAGCAATTATTTGGTTATATTGGGATTAAACCGGGATTTAAAGGAACACTCAAAGAATTAGCGAGACATGGTAAATGACAAAATTTCCCTTGGTGGCACTTGAGGATTTAGATAGACTTACAGGGCATTTTGGACTTTTGGTAAGGGATAGGCTTAGACTCTTTAGGATGCTAAGATTCTAGAGAGACTTAGAAGGAAATAAGCAAACTCAGCTGCAAGACTCTCTCTCTCTCCATTAGTTCTCTCTCTCTCTCTCTCTCTCTTGTGGTGTTGAAGGTTTGGAGAAAACCTTGGGGATTTAGGCTAAAGAATTGGTGGATTGGAAGCTTGGAATCTTGAAGACTTGGGGAATCCATTCAGGGACTGAATTATGTTCTGAGGTAAGCTCCTAAACTAAATTTTGCTGTTGAATTCTGCCATGGATGGGAAGCTTGCATGAGAGTTGAATTTTGATTTGATTTTGTGCGTAGGTGAGGATTAGGGAGTTATTTTTAAGTGGTTATGATGTCTAGGCTGTATGGATAAGGAATCTAGGCTCAATTCTGGGTTTAATTGGTGTCAAGGGTGAGAATTAAGGGTTTAGGTTCGAGGAAATATGAAGAGAAAATGATGGTTTCTGGGTTTCAGAGGCTCAAGCCGCGGCCCGCGTGTTTGAAGAGGCTAGAGAAGCCTCTGGTTTGCCCAGGCGCCGCGGCATAGGGGACCATGCCACGACCCATGTCCTCCAGCAGGGAGGGCCTGGCCCTTTGACCAAGTAGCGGGTCGCGATCCTAAGGAGCATGCCACGACCCTAAATGGGAAAATAAGGGAAGTTAAGGTTTTTAGCTCGCGAACACAAATGTTAAGGCTCGGGAAGGATTTTACTACCTGGTTTGGTAGAATCCAAGGATTCGAAGGCTAGATTAATATTTTGAAGTTATTTGTTGGTTTAAAACTTGATGGGTGGTTATTATGAATGCATTGTGACTAGGTTTTCAACGAGGCTCGGGATAGAGGACTGTGCTCGGGATCGTAGTGCTCAGATAGCTCGGGACACAGGTAAGAAAACTGTTGTACCCGTAGAGCAGGGCATGGCCTTATTGTTTATATTGCAGGGCAGAACCCTAATACTTGTGTTTGATATGCGTTTAAATATCTGTGATTATTATGCAATGTGATACATGTTTGTGATTGAACAACGAAGGCCAGGAAAGGCGAAAGCCGGGAAACGGCAAGAAGCCGAGTATAGAAAGGGGCTGGGAACGGCGTTGAGCACGCTGAGTGTAGGTCGATAGGGTGAGACCCTGCTAGGGTGCTAGAACAACCCTCTCGGTCAATTCCAGGAACCCAGAGCCTGCTGAAGTGCTCGGGACAACATTGGCCTCTATGCGTTTATCCCGTTGGCTATTTTGTTGTATGATGTGGATAGTTATGCATATGTTTTTTGTTGAGTTTTCTTGCTGGGATTTGGCTCACGGGTGCTCTATGGTGCAGGTAAGGGCAAGGGAAAGGTCGACCAACCATGAGTACGGAGAGCGTGGAGCGACGGGTACATGTTCGGCCTGCCTGGCTGCCATGACTAGGGTTATTTTTGAGAAAATGTACTGTAATATTTGTTTTGTCACCTAAGTCGACCATGTGTATATTTTGATCTGTAATGTATTTTCTAAACTGTATTTGGGGATCCCAACTGTAAAACTTTCTTAGATTTCAATGAATAACCAAATGTTTTATTCTTAATGTTTTTAAATGAGTTTAACTTTAGTTTAGTCACAATTTTAACCTAAAACCTCGATTAGCGAACTAATGGCACATTTTTAACTCACTTAGTAACGACTCTAAGGAAGTAGGGCATTACTTAATTAGTAATTACACGGTGTAATTACATTTAATTGTCATGGGGGCTATGAGAATTGGAAAGTGTAATTGTGACACCTGAATCACCTCCAATTACATAGTTACTGTATAACATCCCAAATTTGTTAATCAGGTTTAGTACCTTGATCAGTGTGCCGGGAGGGCATAAATGGATATTATGTGCATTTTATGATTTCATGCATCATTATATGAATTTTGTGAGTTATATTATGATATTACTATTGTAGCATATTTATGTGTATTCAGTATCCATGTGGGCCTGTTTCTCATTAGAAGCGTATTTTTGTAATTTTGACCCATTGAGAGTGTAATTGTAAATATATTTGTTTTTTTGAATTAGACCACATTATTATGTGGATATATTTGAGTTATTCAACATGAGACGATCCTGATGAGCAAATTAGCATTTAGTCACAACAAGGATTTATACCCAACTTGGGGTCGAGCCAATGGGTATTTTGGTAATCTTGTGAGTTACTGTGACTCCTTAGAGTATGAGTTGTATTTTGGCAAAAAAAAATAGTGATACTATGGGTTTAGTGGAATTATCTGGAAGTTTTGAGTATAGATCGGGATTAGAGAGTAAAAATGACATTTTTTCCCTTTACGGGCTTTGAGAGGGATTTAAGGGAGTGAGGGAATTATGGTCATTTGGACCAATGGTTGTCATAATCAGTTGAGTTTATCAACTCATATTTTTAAAAAAAAAAAAATACACTCTCTCTCTCTCTCTTTATCTCCTAAGTGAAGTTCACTTGAACTTTGAAGAAAAACTTTGATTCTTTGAGTTTTGAGGGCAAGTTTTTATGAGAATTGAAGTTGTAGATAGAAGTGGAAGTTTATAAGCTTAAGGAAATAGCTAGGAACGATTCTAAACAGAGGTAAATTTGAGTTTTTAAACTTTTGAGTTCTAAAAGTTCTTTCTGAATTTTTAGGTTCTATGCTGTTTTGGTTGAGTTTGGAGGTTGATATTTATGTTTATGGGCTATTGAGACCATTTTTATGGTCAAATGTGAGTGAAATCAGGTCTTGGGATGATTTTGGGAGGTTGGGCGACTCTTAAAATCATTGGAATTCTGGGTTCGTAGGGTTGCGTCGCGGCACTGTTCTTGGAGCGTCGCAGCCCGCATGAACTCAGAGGCGTTGGGGTTCTTCTGAACTTCCTTGGCGTTGCAGCGTGTGTCCTGTGCCTTTGTGTTTCGGGGTTCTCTGCCTAGAGGCTCGCCACGAACCTTGAGGGGGCAGGCCACAACTCTAAATGGGGAAATTGGCCAGATGAGGTTTTGAGTTGCAGGGACGCATACCTAAGGTCTCGGGAAGGATTCTACTACCTGATTTAGTAGAATTCAAGGTCCCGCAGGCTAGGAATTTGTCCGGAAGCCTTTATTCACATGTTATTGATGGTTATTCGTTATTATGGTTGTGACTAGAGTTCACTGATTGGCTCAGGAGGAAAAAGGGTCGTGCTCAGGGTCGTGGTACATGTCTCGTTAAGGACCTAAGGTAAGAAAATTGCTCATAGTCTGTGGTTAGTGCTTGAGCCCAGTCATCGAACATGGTTATAACTATGATTAAGATGTTTTATTAAGCATGTCTGATTGTATTGTGCATGTCTGTGATAAATGATTTATACTTTTTTGTATTATATGATTGAAAGGGTTGACTTATGGGTCAAGGGCGGCAATAGCGCGCTGAGCGCAGGCCGGCATGGTTAGGCCTATCCAGGGGCGTGACATACACTTGAATGACCTAATGTTCATTTTGAAACAAAGTGTCGGGTACGCTTGACTAGCCCTATGGCTAGTTATCAATAAATAGGGCTACGGGCTCAAGTGTGACTCTATAGTCACTTAGCTGGGTTGAATGAATGCATGAGTAGAGTTATTACTGCTAGGCATGCTAGATAAGATTATGAAATCTGTTATTAACTGCTTATGAGCATGTCTATGTTTTCTTGCTGAGCCTCGGTTCACGGGTGCTATGTGGTGCAGGTAAGTGAAAAGAGAAGCTGGACTAGCCATGAGTTGGAGAGCTTCGGTGGCAGTGTGTACATATGCAGCCTGCTCGACCGTCACGACCGAGGATTCAAGGAGTAACTAGGTTCAAACCCTTATTTTGCCGCTTAGGCTAGCATGTCTTGTATTTACCCTTTTTGAATTGTAAATAACTTTTTAAATGATTATTTTGGGATCCCATGTACGAACTCAAACTTTTTTAATGAAAGTAAATATTCCTTTGACCAAATTTTTAACCGTAACTCGTTAATTACTTCTAGTTACACGTTTATGTCCAAATGACTTGATTATCGGGTCTAGCATTACTTAAAATACACAGTGTAACAATCTTGACTATCCAAGGCGTTATAACTTGGTATCAGAGCTGCCAAAGTTTAGGGTTCCTGAAGTCTGGCTGGGCATGTACACTCGCCATTAAAGACAAGCTCGACTTAGGGTTTGGTAACTACTTATGTGGTTATGTGTTCAACTTCTTTTACTATATATAAATGCCTTATCTGCCTGCCTTATTAGGGAGTATGAGATATTCTGATAGGGCCTAGCCCGTGACTGTTGTGTGTCTATTAAAGATGTGCTTATTAGCACTATCACTGCTTTTGAATGCTAAGGAAATGCTTATTAGCGTTGTTATATACATATGTATGCTAGAAGGTTCTTATTAGCATTGCTATTTGCTTCTGAATGCTAGAAATTGTTTATCAACATCGTTATTTGCTTATAAATGTCAGGAAATGCTTATTAGCACTATGTTTGAGCATGAATATGAAGTGACATGCTTATTAGCATGACTGTTTAGTGTGAAAGTTATTGAAATGCTTATTAGCATTATGATTGCATGTGAATGCTTATTTGATCTGTTTTTGACCATGGGGCGGCAAGAGGTATTGTTATCACTACCTGATAAGCCGAGTAGTTAACTTTAGATAAACTTCGAAGTATGCTTCCAAGACAGTCAGGTTCAGTAGTTGGCCAAGAAATGCAAGCCCAAGAAAATAATCAGGGTCATGCCCCTCCGCTATCTCCAGAGAACTGACAGCAAATGCTTGCTGATATGCAAGCTAGATTATAGAAGCAAGAAGAAGAGATCTGCCTATTGAGACAGCTACAAGTTCTAGCAGGGAACGTTCCACTAGTGGTGCCACTTGCATTGGTATTGGTAGTAGTACAGCCGCCAAAGGCTAGTGCAGATCTGGTTAAGGCCAAACAATGGATGATCATGATGACTGCTATCCTGGACTTCATGAGGGTAGTTGGTAATGAGAGAATGGCCTGTGCCACATATATTTTTCGGGAGGATGCCTGAATTTGGTGGGAAGTACTATCCCAAACTAGGAACGTGAATACCATGGTTTGGGAAGAGATCAAAACTTTTTTTTTTTAATGAAAAGTATTAAAATGATGTAGTTAGTGCTGCAAAGGCATAAGAGTTTAATAGGTTGCTACAGGGTAATATGTCAGTGACTGAATATGCACTGAAATTTGATAGACTGGCCAAGTTTGCTGCAAACTTGGTGCCCACAGATGAGACAAGGAAGGAAAGACTCCTTCAGGGGTTATAACCTATGGTAGCTCTACAAATTTGAATACCACTATGCCTGGGGTAACAACATATGCACAGGTGGTAGAGAAATCCCTTACTGCAGAGGGCACTCAGAATAAGATTTGGCTCGAGAATGAGGCTAGAAGAGATATTAGGAGGATAGGACCTCAATTTACAACTTTTTGTAGGGGCGGAGGCCCTAGTGACCAGAAAAGGAAGGCTCTAGATACTTTGTCAGTTTCAGGCCCTGAGAGGAGGCCAAAGGGTATACAGATAAGCCGCCAGGGCAGCAATAAGGTCCGGAGGACGTACCCAGAGTGCGCTACATGTAGAAGATGCCATCTGGGAGAATGTTAGGCAAAGGCCTGCTTTTTATGCAGGATAGTAGGACATTTATGTTAGGAATAGTGCCCTTAAAGCAATTGAGGTTGACAAATGTTTTAAATGAAATAAATAATTGAATTGAATTATTTTATATATTAAGTAAATATCAGAAAATTCCAAAGTTTGTCTATGTAGCTTAATCTCACATTGGTATGAAAGGATCGAGATTAAGATAATAAACTTGAAACAATTCGCAGTAAAATACAGTTAGGGAATCTTTAGATTAATTACTGCTAGTACGATTCGCTAGTATTTTGAATACAAGTGACCTAGATCTGGGTCACTAGTGTAGTAGGACACTTTAGTGAATGTACTTTATATATAGTGATATATAGAACTAGATCAGATGTGATTTGTTAATACTTTCTTAAACATCATTTCATAGTATTAATCCAACACATCAAACGATGATCCTATACACGATGATCTTAATCTTGAGGTTACTATGAACTCCTATATATGTCATATGATCATTTGATTGATGCTTTAAGGTTTGTTAGAATGATGAGGCTAAGAACAATTATTTTGGGGACTCAATTATATAAATGGTTGGGGACATAGTTTAACAAATATGGAATCTATACCTTCTTATAGATTGAATAATGGTTCCCTATTGGGTTGACTTTTGGAACTGAAAAGGTTATGAGCGCTCATATTGCAAACTTGTTGTGACACAACCTTCACTAGTAAAGTCAATGGTACACTAGGAACTAGATATAGTTAAAAGGGTAAAACGGTAATTTTATTCCCTTTTAATTATGAACCATTTATAGAGGATTAATGTTTAATGTAATGATTATATCAATGGACACTTTATTCTTTAGTAAAGTACTCTGTAAATATATGTCTATAATTATCAAGAGTTCAATCTCATATTTATAGTAGAGTAATCATGAGATAAATAAATATCAACATTATATCAAGGTAAGAGTTTATACAAGGGTAAAACTGTAATTTGGAAATTAGAGAATAATTTTTATTCTTTGGATCAAATATACAATTATATGATAATTGAGGTTAAATAATTAATTTGAAATTAATTATTATATTTTTTAAAATATGTTTATTTATTTAAATATAGAGTTTCGAAATATATATATAAATAAATATATTAGTTTTTGAAATTAATTATTTTATTTGAGTGGAAGAAAATAAAATTGGTAAGTCAAAATAGTTTTTGATTGATTGATTTTTTTTATAAGATGATGATAATGATCATCAATTTGAATTTTGGATTTTGAATTTAAAATTTAAATTTTGAAATATGGTTGTGATCTTTTCCTTAAAAAGATAATACCATATTTTATGGGAATGATTGATTTTAATTAAATAAATAAATAAAAGAAAAATGCAATATTCCTTTAAAGGGAATACTGCTCCACGCATGGCACAGTCCAGGGACTGTGCCATGCGTGTAAGAGGGTACTGATAAAGTATCAATATTATTTTTATTTTATTTATTTTATTAATTAATAATTTGAAAATAGATTTTTTTTCAAATTTGGTAAGTTAGATATTACCTAAATCAATTCCTATCATCATTATGAGTGTATTATTATATTACTATTATTATTATTATTATGATTAATAAGGTAATACATAATCTCTAATATATATATATATTATGTGATAAAATTGAAATAAGAGAGTGGTAATTTAGAAAAAGTTTTAGAAATTGTCAGACAAGAGATTGTCATCTTATTCTTCTATTCTCACATTTCTCAAGTCATAATCCAAGTTCTCATATGTTGAGATTAACTTGTGATTTCTAAATTACAAACCCTTGTTCTCTATGTGCCCACACACATCTTGAGGTGTAGAGAACATTATGGAAAATTGTGGTTTGAGTACTTGAAGTGTTGGATAGGAAGATCAATATATATACGAAATGACTCACGGACACTTGATAGGTTTGAAGAGGTAAATATTTATGTTCTTAAATATTTGTATACAGGTGCATATGATATATATAAGTATGTGTATAATTATATATATATGTTGCATGATTAATGATATTGCATATTGTTACACCCAAATTTCGAGGATGAATAAATGAACCTCAAAATGTAGGCTCGAAAAGCGTAAGCTAAAAAATAATAGGCATTGGCTGAACGCTTGTATAAATTGACATGAGTCCTGATCTGTTGTTGTTGGCGATCGAGCATAAGTTGAAAGGTTCGAGCTTAAGTTTCAGGCTCGAAGACCAGGGACCTTCTCCGAAGCATGAGTTCGATGAAATCATTAGATGAGGAGGAAGTTGCTGGAATGATGAGCTCGAGGTTTAGATCGGTCTCGAAAGTGCGTCAACCTTGCATTTGAGATCAGCAACGCATTTTGCACACGACAGCTATTAGGAAATCTTTATTTCTTGTGGATTTGTTGTTATCAGATATCATATCCCAATTATCATGGGATATTATGTAATTAATGTATTTATTTACATTTATTTGAAATTTGAATAATTGATTGTAACTTCCCGAAATAAGGGGAAGGCACTTTGTCAACCAGGCCTATAAATGGCCTGGGGAATTTCATTTGGATTCACGCACAAAGTTGTACTAAGAATGCTCTGCCAAATTTCTTTATGAAAAAGCTTTGAGAGAGTATCAAGATCAATAATATCGACTCGTGGACTAGGCAGATTTTAACTGTTGAACCACTTACAAAGCTCTTGTGTTCTTCAATTTTTTCTGAAATATTGTTTAGTGCTCTTCGTAATTATGTTGATGAAAAACGGCATCAACACATATTAATGGCTCTTGCCTAGATGTTTTCTTGAACATATAAACTGTTTATATGAGAGATAGAAATTTTTTATTGTTTATAAGCTAGGTCCACCATGCCAATTCCCTGCGCACTCTGATTGCTTTTCCAACAATTGGTACTAGAGCAGGTCATTAATCTCTGCATATTATTAATTGTTGTGTGGGACTATGTGCATTTATTTATTATATGTGATATATATTTGAATGGATGGGTGTTTATATTAATGATGACATATTCTTAATGGTTGTTTATAATTGTGCTTTTGGGTTTAGGAATTGTTCTTAAAATTTCTAGATGAAAGAATGTAAGCCAATTTTTGGGGCATTGGAATTTTGTAATTTTTTCTTTTAAGTTTCTGGATAAAATTCTTGTAACGACCCAAAAATGCTAATAGGGTTTAGAGCCTTGATTAGCGTGTTGGGATGGCGTAATTGGATATGTATGTGATTAAATGATTTAAATGCGTGTCTATGTGGCATGCATGATATATATGATGATGTGAATATATTATATGCATGTGTTATGAGTATTGGATATGCATGTGGGCCCTTTATTGTTTATAAGGGCATATCTGTAATTTTGGCCCGTTAGGGCATAAATGAGATTATATGTGATAAATTGTTAAGACCACATTATTATGTGGATATATTTGTAGTGCACGACTCGAGGCAATCCTATAGTGAGCGAATTAGCGAAATAGTCATAGCGGGGTTTAATACCCGGCTTGGGGTGCTTAGGGGTATTTTGGAAAGTTCAATGTATATTTGGGGTTTAGTGAGTAATGGATAAGTATTTGGTTATTAATTGTACATGGCGGGATTAATTGGGAATTTGTTAGATGACTTAAGGAATTAGCGGGAATTGGAAAAAAAAGACCATTTTACCCTTAGTGCAATTAAAAGGTTAAGTGGGTCTTTGAGGGAATTTTGGTCTTTTCTAAGTTACGGATATTAAACCTAGCTGAATCTAGGAATGACAAAACTCACTAGAATTCTCTCAACGCACAAAAACATTCTCTCTTTCCCTCTCTAGAACTCAAGGGGAAACTATGATTTTGAAGGAGAAAAACTGAAGAATTTTGGAGGAGAAACTTGAAGAAATAAGCTTGCGAACTGGGAAATTAAAGCCAGGACAACTGAGTAATCTTTTTGAGTTAAAGCTTCTGATTGAGGTAAGGTTTCAAGTCCCAATTGTTGGACTATTTTAGCTGAACTGTAGCAAGTACTTAGAGCTTGCATGAGAATGGTTTCCAAGACTGATTTGGGGTGTTTGAGAGGAGTAAGAAATGGTTTATAAGTTAGGTGTGATGTCTAGGCTATAGGGATAAGGATTTCAAGCTTAGTTCTGAGGTTGGCTCTTGATTGGGGTTGAATTTAAGGTTTAGACTCGAGGAAAAACGCTGGAAAAAGAGGAAGTTTTGTGTTTGGGGCCTCAGATCGCGACCCTGTTCTTTAGGCGCCGCAACTCACGTGCTTGAAGAGGCTGGGATGCCTCTGTTTCGCCAGGTGCGCCGCGACCCAGGAGGGTGCAAGTCACGGTCCATGTCCTCCAGCAGGAAGGGCCTAGCCTTTGTCTAAAGGGCGGGCCGCGACCCTTAAGGGAAAGTCACGACCCTAAATGGAAATAAAGGGATGCCAATGTTTTTAGGCTCGGGGAGGCTCAGGGATTTAAACCTAAGCAATGGGGACAAATTCTACTACCTGGATTAGTAGAATACGAGGTCCCAGAGGCTAGTATTTGTTTCTAAAACATTTAATTGGGACAGAATTTGATTGTTATCCATTGTTATTTGTGACTAGGATTATCGTTAACGCTCAGGACTGAGGATCGTGCTCTGATCGCTCTCTATTTATCGCTCGGGATTTGAGATAAGAAAATTGCACCCATGTTGTTGTGTTTAGGACTCAAGTTCCCTGTAAATGAATATATGTATTGTGTAATTGTATGGTTTTTGTATGCAATATGAAAGTACGACCTAAGAGTGTCAGGGCTGATGATAAGCGTGCTGAACGCAGCTCGGCCTAAGCAAGCAGGAATCAGCTAAATAACCAGAGGGCTCGGCCTAAGGGCGCCGATACCTAATTTCTTGTATTATTGATCGAAGTATATGTTTATCGTTGTCTAGCATTATACCTGTATTCTGCTGATTAGTTGAGCTAATTGGATTAAAGCTGACTATATGCTCTTGTTGCTATGTGTGCTTGCTGTTTATAGTTTTCTTGCTGAGCCTTGGCTCACAGGTGCTATGTGGTCTAGGTAAAGGCAAAGGGGAAGTGAACCAACCATGAGTTGAAGAGCTCTGGGGACAGAGTTACATTGCCAACTGCTCGATCGCCATGACCTAGGGAATTTTACAGGAATTAGAGCTCTAAACTATATTTTTTCATTAGACTAGCTTATGTTGTATTAGTTTTGAGAGTTGTTCTCCACCATGTAAATAATATTTTTGGGATCCCATGTATCAAACGTTTGTTTTAATGAAAAATAATAATTTATAATTTATAATAACATGTCAGTTAACTTTAGAATCGCATTTATGCTCAAACGAATTGATTAGCAAATTCTGCATCATTTTAAACACATAGTGTAATGGTCTTGGATATCCAGGGTGTTACAATTCTGATATGGCCTGAGCCCAAAGCACGAACCTCAAGTTCCAAGCCGTGTCCCTGCACACACATCGAGTGCTGCCCTGCGCCCACGCCATGCCCATCTGCGCCCAAGACATGCAGCGCCTCTGCACCCAGGCAGTGCGCCCCTGTCAGCCTCCACCCCAACTTGTGCCCTCCGCCACCGCCGGACCCCTTGTCGATGCCCACATTGGTGACACACCTAGGGTTTGTGTTATACAAACCCTAATGTGTTGTTACCAAAATTATTTTTATTATTCATTTAATTAAAAATTTGAAATTGAATTAAAATGGTTTTAATTTAGAAATTTCCATAATTGAAATAATATTGATATTTTCCTTAATTAACTATGTTTTAATTATTCTCTTCCATAGTTAAAATTGTTTTAATTAAAATATCCAAAATTCACTTGTTTAATATTATTTTTGAATTGAATTACCCAAATTCAAATTGGGCCTTAGAAACTATTTGGGTGTTAAAACACAAAGTTTAATTATTTTAAAAGGTTGTTTAAAATAATTAAAAAGTTGTATAACTCAAAATGGATATGGAAAATGGTGGCATTGGCTCAGCAGGACTACATCTCAAAGTTCGAGATCAAGGTGCTCTTCATTAGGTCTTAGCTAGTCTAGGTTACATTTTCATGTATTTTTTGCAAGTGTTGTAGTTTTTCTAGAAATACCCAAAAGTTACCAACCCGCTTTTATTAACTTATTATAAATGTTTGAATATGATTAAAATGTCTAATATTTTGTCATGCATTATAACATGCCATTCATATACCCACACAGTATGCAATTAGCATGTATTACATTTGTGTAGAAACATGCTATTAGGAACGTCCTATATTTTATTATATGTTTATATATGATAATTCATATAATAATAAACTTTGTCTTAATTAGTTAAGATGATAAATCAAAATTAAAGTTGTTTAATTTGTTATTTTAATGAAAAATATTTTATCAAAATAAAAAATGATATTCTCTTAATTAAAGCAAAATTAAAATTAGAATTTAGGACACAATATTTTTTATTTTTTGCTTAATTGGATTAGTAATTATTAGAATATCATTTGGTGAAAATAATTAAATTTATTTTTACAACTAAATTAAAAATGATTGATTTTGTGAAAAACACACTTTAAAATATAGTGAGTGGGAGAGGGAGTTATGACAATAAGTCTTGTGGTCTCCATTATTGGTTGAACACCGAGAGACATAGGAAGGGCTTCAGGTCGCCTCCGTTTGCGGCCTCCCTAAGGAAAGACTTCTGAATATGTTTATTTTATTTCAAGGTTCACTTCTCTTATGAGAATATAATTAGTTATGTATTTCAAGTTCGACTGACCTTAAAGCACACACTTGAGTTAAGTCATTAATTGAAAGTAATCGGTTACACTCAGAAGGTGCATCTAGTCTTTCAAGCATGACTAGTGCATCTTGACCAGACTAGCAGTAGTTAATAAGTCAAAAGAGAAAAATGTGTTTTTAAGTTTTCACTTATGAAATTGAGATTTGTCTCAAAATTAATTTGGAGTTAGTCTGGCCTATCCCAAGGATGGTCCATTAACTTTCAAATTAATTTATCGTGGAATAGTATATAATATTTTATGTGTTTTTATATGTTGCATTCATGCATCTTTTTAGTTTTCTAATTAAAATCTGATATTTATTATATTTTTTAATTCATTATATTTTATTTATTTATTTATTTCTAGCAACAATGGTTAATTCTCTTAATCTTAATCAAGGACCTCAAAATGTGAAAGAACCAATGAATCCTTATGACGACTACCTAAGTTCTTTTCATTTAGACTTCAACAATCTTGATGAGTTGTACAAAAGCATGCATATAGTTATGAGTAAACTAAAAGTGTATGATGCAATCATTGATATGCCTCCAGATGAGCCATTAACTTTATCTTATTATGATGATCATAAAAAATATGCGGATTGGATGAGATCTGATTACTTGGCTCGTCTTTGAATACTAGAGACTATGCCTGGCGATATTAAATCGAGATATGTAAACCTTAAATCTACATAAGAGATATGGGAAAAGATCAAAAGAGGATCTTTTGATCACTTGAGAAGTTTGCAAGAAGAAATGGTAAATATGATTAGCTCATCTCCTTTTAATATATTTGAATAGTTATTCAAATTTGTATGCCACAAACCATATTATTTATCTTGTTTTCAGGAACGCATTATTCAAGGAAAGAAGAAATGTGAAAGAGAAACAAGAAAATGATTGCAGATTGGCAGACCAAGGAATAACTAGCATGGAATTTAGTTTGTATTTTCAACTTTCTATTTAGTCTCTTTCTTTAAATTAGTTCTAGAATTCTTTCTAGAAACTATAATTTAGATTCCTTTATTTGATGAGTGAACAAGTTTAATATTTCTTTTAAATAATAAATTCAGTTGTTATTTTTTTTTAAATATATTTGTTCTACCCGTTTCATCAATGAGTATAAATGATAATTATGAATTATTCATGTTGACCCTCGATTTGGCCAACGACACGGAGTCAGATTAACGATAAAGAAATAAGAAAAGAATCAAGGATGGAATAAAATGGTAAAGAGATGACACAAGTGATTTATAGTGGTTCGGCCCCAATGAATGGTAATGACCTACGTCCACTTAGTGTTCGTATTGATATTGAACCTCAAAACCGTGATCAAAGAACTAGGGTTCTTGAGTTTCACAAGCTTTGAGAGGATTACAATTTCGGTGGATAATCACATTGTACGCTCTTTCTATGAGTATTTAGAAAAAAGGTTCAAAAGTCCCTTCCTTGAGCCCTCTCATTTATAATTATAGGCTCAAGGGGATTACATGGGCCAATGGGCCTTAATTACCCTTAATATCAGCGTATCAAGGCAATAAAGAGGAAATAATAAATGTAGTTATTACAAGATTACATATATTTAAAGGAAATAAATCGAAGCATGTGACCATGTTGGTCGCATCTAATCATGAAATCTGATAAAGCAACAAGTATCTGGTCGATAGTCGAACAACACCTCTTCACGATGACGCTACCACGTGTGCTAAATTCTTGCCACATCATCAGAAGCCATTTTTGGGTAAAAAATTTCCCCCCAAATTTATTTTACTGCGCCAGCATAAAGTAAACTTAGGAAACTAACCCTTCGCATGCCCCACCAAATCTGTCATAGCCGCCCATGCCTTTTCGAAAAAGGTAACCAATCATGTCTAATCAGATCTTTTCGGTTTCCCAAAAAATTGTCTGACGGCTATTGTGTTTCCCCATGCTTTGAAAAAAATAATTCCATGATTACCTCTTTTACAGTGCCACGATCAATATAAATAGTTCTCCAAGATCATTTTTTACCTTTTACTTTTTACTTTCTCCTCAAGAACACTGAAGAACAGAGCCAAACAAACCCAGAAACTTTCATCGTTGATCCAAGGTACTTCTGCTGAGTTGCTCGAGACGCACGTGTTTGTACTCCAATTTTTATTCAAGTAAGTTTTTCGAACCATTCAGTTATTTGAGATGCCATGCAACACCTGTTTCATCTTCGTTTTGTATTCTAAGCTTTTGAGCATTCTTGACTGTTCTTGGAAAAAAAAAATCTTCGGGGTAGACGATTACATTGATCTGTGTTTGATAGGGTAGTGAAATAATGCTTTATAGGGGTTAAGAATAAGTTTGGTAGTTAGGATATTTAACTTAGGGCATGAAATTGAAGTAAAAATTCTATTTCTGAGCACATAGAAAAAACTGGGTTTTCCCGCCCTGGATAGCCAAGACCGTTACACTGTGTACTTATAAAGGTGCAAAACTCGCTAATCAAGTCAACATTTTAAAAACGTGTCACTAAACATGTAAGAGCTGGGGTTAAAAAGGTTTTGGTCTCAACAGACTCATTTCATATATTTAAACTGTAATAAACACGGGATCCCATAAGAAAGTAGAGTTAAAATAAGTTTACAGACTCCCAAAAATACATGAGTATTCATTAGCCATACTAAGGTAAAACAGACAGTCTTCTGGTTTCATGTCCTTGCCCAGACCTCAACCGTGGCGGCTGAGTGCACCTGGCTATGTACATTCCGCTCACTGAGCTCTCCAGTCAAGGCTGGTCCAATTCGCCCTTGCCTTTACCTGCACCACGTAGCACCCGTGAGCCAAGTCCCAGCAAGAAAACATCTTAAACAACTCAATCAATAAAGACAGACAATTAGCTCATTATGCATGTATTTCCATCAGATAATCCCCAACAGATATTCAGCGTGTATATAATCAGTTTCAAGACACATGCTATCACATATAACACTCATATCTCATAATATTCAGGGCCGACGACTTAGGCCGCACCCTCTGTTTAACCCACTGACTCCGGTCCGCTTAAACCGAGCTCAGTGCATATTAAGCTGTCCTCGGCTACCAGTGGCCGAGCCGCGCCCTGTGCGCTAGTGAAACCCTTGGCACCCTTACATTGTTGGTTCACTAAATGGCTTGCATGGCATAATACCAACTTTTCAAGCATTTACAATAGGGAGCCCTTAGTCCCGTCACATATATTCAACCGGGTGCAGTTTTCTTACCTTTAGTCTGTGCAGTTATTGGATTACGAGCAACGCCTCTCAAGCACGATCCGTTCCTGAGCCTAAGTCTTTATCACCTAGTCACAACCAAGGTATAGGGTTCCATTAATACTCCAATATAGGTTTCCAGTTACAAAACTAACTCCGGGGATTCCAAATTCGACCAAGCACGGTGGTGAAACCAAACCCGAGCACACTAGACCACTTTCCCGTGCCTAAAACCCTCAAAAACTCATGTGTGCAACCAAGGGCTACAGCCCCTGAAGCCTAGCTGCGACCCTTCCCCAAAACAGAACCAACACCACCCCTGAAGGAGGACACGCGCCGTGGCCCTTGCTTTGGGCGCCGCGGCGCTTGCCTTTGGCCGAGCCTCCTTGGCTCCTTTGCATGCTAAGGCTGCAGTGCTCTAGAACAGAGCCGCGACCCTCCCCTTCGAACCCAGAATTTACACCATTTCAAGGTTCAAAACCTCAGCCATAACCACCCTTAAGCTTCCTACTTCAACACCCAACAAATCCAATACCTTTAACATGACTTAAGCAACTTAATTCCGCAGAAAACTCAACCCAACACACATTAATCTTCTCTTTTCAATTTCTGAAACTCAAGAGCTATGAACATTCAAACCAGCCATTTAAACCCAATCTGAAACCTCTAAACCATGAGTTAAAACTTACCTCTTCTGTTGAATCACCTCACCAAGCCAAAGCCAAGCTAAATCTCCAAGTTTCCTCCTTAATTCTGCCTTAAGACATCAAAACCATGTTTGCTTCAAAACTTGACCAAAACCCAGCTAGAACTCAGAATTCAACCACAAAAAAGAAGATTAGATGCTTAACTTAATCCCTGTTTTTGTTCTTGATTTACTCCTGAGCTAAACCTCCAAATCCTCACCACAAATCTCAGAAATTCCAGCTTGTTCCCCTTAAGTTCACTGTGTTTTTCCTTCCCTTTGTTTTCTTTGAGACTGAGAGAGAGCTGAGGTAAAAGTTTTTAGTCAGTTTGTATTTTTCTAAAGGCTTCCTTATGTCTATCTCACTCATTAAGTTAATCCCGAGGCTCGGGGTGCCGGAACCGTCCCCGAGGCCAAAATGGTAAAATCCCCCAATATTCCCGCCTAGACATCCTAACCTCAAATATATCTCCATATATTTATTTTCATGACCCGATAGTCCAAATCGCTACCCGCTATCTAAAGATACCCCCGACTTATCCAAAGTCATATCTTAAGTCCCGTTGTGACTTTTCCCGCTATCTGACCCTAGAATCATCTTGAGTTGTGCTCTGCGAACCTGTCCACATAATAATGTGGTTCTCACATATATCACATATTTATTTCATATCACATTAACACATAATATCATCAATTATTATATAAACATTACTAAACATATAATTACTCATTTAAATCACAATTATTCCATTAATGCCCTCTTGGCACACTAATCAAGGCCCTTAAGCCTTATTAGCGATTTTGGGTCGTTACAATGCTGCTGCTCGTATAAAAGCTTAGCTTTTATACACAAGCAACGTTATTCCAACTTTTAAACACCTTGATCCTTCTAGCCATTAGATTCTCATCTCCCTTTTTTTGTTTGCAGATTTCAAGCAAGATCGATGGGGAGGTGAGAGGCCAATTGACGATGATCTGCTGGCTCAACTGCTCGAGGATGAAGAACAACCATCACAGCTAGTTCTAGAGATTCCTTTTTCTCGCATCAACCCAAACAATCCATCGACCCCACCCCAAAACATGGGTCAAGTAAAGTCCAAAGCCCAGAAAAAGAAACCATCCAAACCTTCTTCAAATCAGCCTGCTCCTCGGGCTGAAATTCCTTCAACCAGCAGTCGAGTTGAAAGTACTCCCTATCCAGAAATCCAAAATCAAGCCCAACTTTGAAACGTCATTCGACTAGATGTCGAATGGTACATCACTCCCCCTAGCCAAATCGATGTTAGGATGATAGCCAACTATCTCAGGAAGTACGGACTTCCTGGGGTAACCTTAGTTTGACCGACCAGAGACCAACGATCAAACCTTCCTGGAGGTGCCCACTAAGCGCCTGGTCGAGGTATCATATCGAGGTAGGAGTGATCCGACCTCTCCATACTTTCTTCCAAGGAGTGGCCAACTATTTTGTGGTCGCTCCTTCCAAATAACCCCTAACAGGCATAGAGTGCTTTTGGTAATCTATATCCTTTACAATCATAAGAAGTGGCCTGTTCCTACGCCGCACGAGGTCAATTATCTGTTCGACCTCAAATCCAACCCCAACTAAGAGAATACGGGGTTTTTTCATCTTTGCCACTAGGAAACGACCCGCACTTTCCTGAGTGATACCACCTTCAAATCCAATGTGGGGAAGTACCATTTAGAGTACTTTTTGACTACCGACATGGTCGCCAACAGCTTGGCCTCCACTCAAGGAAGTAATATCTTTGCTCTCCTGGTCATTTATTTTCCTTGTATTTTATCTACATTCCCCTTAGAGATTTAGCATATTTTAGGTCCATGGCTGCGACCGGCTCCCACTCCGGAAATGGAAGTCCGAGCAGCACTCTTGGCCAGCATGATTGACGTAGAGAAGAGCGTCAAACAACTGGTCACTGAAGCTAACCTGAGACTGGTCAGGCCTCTAGCACCTCACCAGGATGTGAGGGAGTCAATGGCGAGGAGTGCCACCGGCGAGGAGATTCCCGAGTAGCACACAGATGTGTCAGAACCAGTAGTTATAGCACAGGTACTTTACTTATAATTTCCTTACTTTCCTTTTTAGCTCCATCTATAAATATTGTCTCACTGATCGCAATGTTTCCTTACATGCAGATATGTCATCTGGATAAGTGTTCGATCACTACACCGCCACTGCTACTCACTAGAGCAGGAAGAAAGACACCAAGAGGGTTCGCGGAGAAAGCAGCAAAACTACTTCACAGAAGGCCCAGACTGCCGGTCCTTCAGCAGCTGCTTCTTCAAAGGAAACCACGCCACCACCTTCTCCACTCGACCGGGCGTCTTCAACTGCACCGGTCGACCAACACTCTACTCCTCCAGCACCTACCGACTAGCCACACCACACTCAACTCGAAGACACTCTAGCCAGCACCGTGGTTAGGTCGGCCAGGGAGAGAATATACAAACTCTCCAAGCACAAACGCTGTCAAGAGGCCATTGTTGGCACCAGCTCCATGGATGCCGACCAAATAATAAACCAAGGGCTGAACGAGATAGCCAGTGTTAGTTATTTTCTGTTGTTGTTAATTTCTGCCATCATCTTATTTCTTTTATCTGATCGCAGGGATTGTTGACTATCACTGCTGGTTGGCGCTGCATGGGTACTTTGGTCACCAAGACCAAATACTTTGACATCAGGCACACTGAGGCAGTGAAGGTACTCGAGGGGAAGAATGCTGACCTGCTTGAGAAAAATGCAGAACTGACCAACCAGAACGATGAGCTGCGCGAGCAGAAAGCCCAGCTGACCGAAGAGTTGTTGGAGTGTCGGGCTGCCCTGAACAAATCTAATGAAGATAAAGAAAAATTTAGGGAGAGTGCAAAACTCAACTTCCAAGAAGTCAAACAGCTTGGGCTCGATCTGCTTGCGAGCAGAAAGGAGACGGAGGAGCGGGAGGGACGCGTTAAGGAGCTCGAAGAGACTAATGCCAAAAACTTGGAGAAGTATAGGGAAGCCACCGACCTTTACTTCTACGAGTTTTGTAAGCATAATCAAAAGGCTGACTTCAGCTATCTATCTGAGCACTTAAGGCGAACTTAAATAACCCGATGCACCATTCTCTTGGAGGAAGAAAAAAGAGCCAAAATTCCTACTTCCCCATAAATTTCCTTAGCAACGGGCATTGACAGCGCAGACAATGAAGCTGGCACTACTATCGACCAGAACACTCCTCAAGATCCTCCAGCCTCGTAGACTTTTTATTTTTCTTTCTTTATCTTTTAGATACACGACCTGTGGGTCATGATGTAAAGATGATGTTTAACTTTTATTGTTACAAGGGTGGCTTTTTTTTTCTTTTAACAGACAATTACATCCGAGCAGCAACTGCTCGAGGTGTAAAGGAATTTATTTTGGTATTATAATATATGCATGTTATTATAACACCTATTTGCATGACCGAACTCAGCATAGTACTTTCGCTTGATTGAACAAAATAATAAAATTTTGAAAAATACTCTAAGTACCCTAGCATGCTTTCACTTATTTTGCTCGTGTGTTTACATACCTTTCGATATGCTTTGCTTTACTAGATACCTTATCTGCCCCCCAAGTGATTGAGGAGCTTTAGGTCCTCGGTCACTTTACTTGACTAGGACCTGTTCGAACATTAATGCTCATAGCGAAGAATTTAAAACAAAAATATAGCAAAATAACACACGTAATGAGAAAATACTTGTAATACATACAATAGTTGGCAAGAATGACTGGCTGTGCACAGTCCCTTTTATTTCTCGTAATAAACGGACAAAACATGTTTGTAGGAGTGTTCAACAAAATGATCTTACACTCATAAGCGATCAGTTACATAAAATGACCAACCCTTTTTCAAAACTTGTAAAAAGTAAAATTATTACAAGAAAATTCTTTAAGAAGAATTGTTTATTGATAGTACTTGCGCAGGTGTTCTCCATTCCAATAGCGAGGAATGAGATCTCCATTCAAGCGAGCAAGTTTATAGGTGCCTGGTTGAAGGACTTCTTCAATTTGGTACGGTCCTTCCCAATTACGTCCGAGTACTCCAGCAGCTTGGTCGCGGGTGTTGAGGAAAACCCTCCGAAGTACTAGATCTCCTACATTGAATTTCCTTTCATGTACTTTAGAGTTGAAATACCGGGCGACCTTTTGCTGGTATGATGCTACTCAGAGTTGGGCTTGCTCTCGCTTTTTATCGACCAAATCAAGAGATTCCATCAATAGTTGGCTATTGGAGCCTTGATCGTACGTTATTCTTCGATGCGATGGCGGATCTAACTAAATAGGCAGCATTGCCTCATATCCATAAGCTAAGGAAAATGGAGTATGGCCTGTTGCTGTTCGATAGGAAGTTCTGTACGACCAAAGGACTTCAGGAAATTGCTCTGGCCATGCCCCCTTCGCTTCCTTAAGTCTTTTCTTTAGAGTATCTTTTAGCTTTTTATTGACTGCTCCGACTTGTCCGTTTTCTTGAGGATAAGCGACTGAAGAAAAGCTCTTGATAATTTCATGTTGCTTGCAAAATTCTATGAACAGATCACTATCAAACTGGGTGCCGTTGTCTGAGACAATCTTCCTTGGCAATCCATAGCGACACACGATGTTTTTTACTACAAAATCCAGCACTTTCTTGGTCGTTGTGGTTGCGAGTGGCTCAGCTTTGGCCCATTTAGTGAAGTAATCGACGGCCACTACGGCGTACTTGACGCCGCCCTTTCCTGTGGGCAAAGATCAGATTAGGTCTATACCCCAGACTGCGAATGACCATGGACTTTGCATCTGTTTTAGTTCATTAGGGGTCACTCGCGGAATTTTGGAGAACCTTTGGCACTTGTCTCACTTCCGCACAAATTCCATCTAGTCTTCATTCATTATTGGCCAGAAGTATCCTTGCCTTAGGATCTTTTTGGATAAGCTTTGCCCCCCAGCATGGTCCCCACAAAAGCCTTCGTGGACCATTTTATTCAATTCTTTGGCCTTCTCTTTTGAAATACATCTGAGGAGTGGCATTGAGTATCCCCTTCGGTACAAGATTCCATCGACCAAGATATACCTAGCAGCTTGCCACTGAAGGGTCCTAGCTTTGTTTCTATCCTTCGGTAACACGCCTTGTGTCAGGTACACCATGTAAGGTGCCGTCCATGTATCTGCCGCCTGGATCACCAAAGAGGTCTCCTCTACTTGGATGCTTGGTGCAGATAGTCACTCAACTGGCATTATGTTCAGATTGTCAGCATCCTTGGCACTTGCTAGTTTGGCCAAAGCATCATCGTTTGAATTATGGTCACGAGGTACTTGCTGGAGAGTGTACTTATCAAACTGCGCAAATAGATCCTTCGCTTTCTTCAAGTAAGCGACCATTTTTAAGCCTCGGGCCTGGTACTCTCCAATGATTTGACTGACTACTAACTGAGAGTCACTGTAGATGTCAAGTGACTTTATATGCATACTCTTGGTTAATCTTAATCCAGCGAGCAGTGCTTCATACTCGGCTTCGTTGTTAGAAGCAGTGAAGCCAAACCTGATTGCGCAGTTAAATCGATGCCCCTTAGGCGTTATCAAAATTACTCCTGCTCCTGCGTGGTGCTCATTAGAAGAACCATCCATAAACAACTTCCAAGAAGGAGTTTGGCTTTAAGACTCAGGTTCTTCAGACCCTTCTGGCTGCTCGCTGTTTGTAGCCCAGCGAGTTCTGCGACGAAATCGGCCAGAGCCTATCCTTTTATCACTGCTCGCGGCATGTAAGAGATATCAAACTGCCCAAGTTCGACCGCCCATTTCAACAATATGCCTGCGGCTTCTGGCATCTGCAAAACTTCCCGTAGAGGTTGGTCGGTCAAAACTATGATTGGGTGAGCTTGGAAGTAGTGCCGCAACTTCCTGGAGGCTAAGATTAAGCAATAGGCTAATTTTTCAATAGGTGGATACCGCAGCTCCGCTCCAATTAGCCTCTTGCTTACATAATAAACATCCTTTTGCATGCCTTCTTCTTCTCTTACTAGGAAAGCACTAGCAGCGTATTCAGTGATCTCCAAATAGATGAACAAAGTCTCTTTATCAACTGGCTTTGATAGAATTGGAGGTTCCGACATGTGAGTCATTAAGGCTTGAAAATCTTGTTTCCACTCTTCGTCCATTCGAATTTCTTGTTGCCTCTGAGTAGATTAAAAAATGGGACGCATTTGTCCGTCGATTTGGAAATAAATCTACTGAGAGCCGCAATTCTTCTGGTCAAGCTTTGAACATCCTTGATCTTTTCTGGCGATTTCATATCGACCAGGGCTTTGATCTTCTCGGGATTGGCCTCAATTCCTCGCGGGTTTACTATGAATCCCAAGAACTTCCCTGATCCTACTTCGAAGGACCACTTGAGGGGATTTAGCTTCATCTGATATTTGTTCAAGACGTTAAAGCATTCTTGCAAGTCCCCTATATGCCCTTCTGCCTTCTTCGACTTAACCAGCATGTCATCGACATATACTTCCATGTTTGTGCCGATCAGCTCCTTAAACATGTGGTTGACCAATCGTTGGTAAGTCACTCCAGCGTTTTTCAAACCGAAGGGCATTACTTTGTAACAGTAAACCCCTATGTCAGTCTGAAAGCTAGTGTGCTCCTCATCAGGAGGATGCATGCTGATCTGATTATATCTAGAATATGCATCCATAAATGAGATAATCTCATGCCCTGCAGTGGCATCGACCAGTTGGTCGATTCTAGGGAGTGGGAAACAATCTTTGGGGCAGGCTTTATTAAGGTCTGTGAAATCCACGCATGTTCGCCACTTGCCATTCGGCTTGGGAACAAGCATGGGATTAGAGACCCATGATGGATAAAATGCTACCCTGATGAATCCATTCTCCTTTAGCTTCTCGACTTCTTCCTTTAGGGCCTTTGATCTATCTTTGTCGAGCAACCTCCTTTTTTGCGATACTGGTGGAAAACTCTTGTCTATGTTCAGGACATTGCTAATGACTGCAGGGTCTATTCTAGCCATGTCTTTGTGCGACCAGGCAAAGACTTCCTGGTTTTTCCTTAAAAATTCCACCAGTGCTTGCTTCATCGTTGTCTCTAAGTTTTTATCGACTTTCACAACCCTGGTCGGATTTTCTTCATCGAGTTGGACTTCCTCAAGGTCCTATCTCTTCATAGAAATCCCCAAAGCGAGGATCTAAATGTCTGTCCTCACTTTGGGCAACATCCTATTTGGTGACATCATCACCTGATTGGGCTTGTACATCAATTTCCATTTTCAACTCTTTTCCAGCAACTTCCCTTGATACACCTTTCTTCGCCTTAGATATTGAGGCGTTGTAGCACTGCCTTGCTTCCTGTTGATTTCCCAACATGCATCCTATCTCTGCATCGCTTGGGAATTTCATGGCAAGGTGCCATATCGAGGTAACGACTCGCAGGTCGACCAGAATTGGCCTCCCAATTACAGCATTATATGCTAAAGGACAATCAACTACTATGAAAGCAGTGAGTAATGTCCTATTTGCAGGTGTAGTTCCTGCTATAACTGGGAGCCTAATCGATCCAGTTGGGGTGAGCCCTTCGCTAGAAAAGCCATAAATGTTTTGGTTGCACGGCTCCAGGTCCTTGATGGACAATTTCATTCTTTCTAGTGAAGACTTGTATGAGATGTTGACTGAGCTTCCTGTGTCAACCAACACCCTCTCAACCATCATGTTGGCGATTTGAATGTCAACGACCAGCGGATCGGAGTGTGGGAATCTTACGTGCTGGGCATCGTCTTCAGAGAAGGTTATCAATTCATCTTCTGTTCGAGCATTCTTTGGTGCTTGATCCTCCACACTCATCAGCTCGATGTCCTGGTTGTGGCGTAGGGTTTGAGTGTATCGCTCCCTTGACTTCCCACTGTCCCCTGCAAGGTGTGGGCCACCACACATGGTGAGTAACGTGCCTGCCACAGGTGCTGGCTGTAAAGGTGGGGTGCTGGCGTGCAGGCGCCTGCTTGTTGCCACCTTGAGCCTCTTGCTGAGACCCTCTTGTGGCTCGCACATATCTCCTTAGATGTCTCTGCCTGATCAGGAACTCAATCTCGTCCTTCAACTGGTTGCACTCATTGGTTTCATATCCGTAGTCGTTGTGAAAATGACGGAATTTTGTTGTATCTGTTTTGGAGATATCCTTCCTTATAGGTGCGGGTCGCTTATAAGGAACATTAGAGTCGGTCGCTCGGTAGACCTCTACTCGACTTTCGACAAGGGTCATATAGTTGGTGAATCTCAGCTCATATCTATTGCCCTTGGGGCGTTTATTCTCAGATGCTGGCGGCTTGTTGCCTACCCTTTTTCCACCATTTCTGCCATTTTCGTTCCTGTTGCCATTGGGTTATCTGACCCGTTGGCGGCCTTGGTGGGTTCTTTTTTTGGTTCCTTATCTTTCATAGGCGATTTCCCTTCATTGGCAATCACGTCCTCGAGCTTGATGTACCGATCAGCTCGATCCAGAAACTCCTAGGTACTCTTTACCCCATTTTTCCTCAGTCTGTTCTAGAAGGGAGAATGGCGTCTGACCCCGGAAGTTAGGGCCATCATCTTTCCCTCGTCGCCCACTGTTTTGGCTCCAGCTGTTGCTCGCATAAAGCGCTGGACATACTCCTTTAAGGGCTCTCCCTCCTTTTGGCATATCTTGACCAGTTGGTTGGCCTCAGTGGGGTGTACGCGACCCGCATAAAATTTTCCATAAAATTCCTTCATGAACATCTCCCAGGATACTATGCTGGCAAGAGGGAACTTAAAGAACCACTCCTGGGCGGTATCAGACAGTGTGGAGGGGAAGATCCTGCAGAGGGCATCGTCCGACACCTTCTGAATATCCATTTGTATCTCAAATTTGTTGACATGAGATACTAGGTCTCCGTACCCATCAAATTTTGGCAATATTGACATTTTGAATTTATTGGGGGTTTCTACCACATCAATCCTTTGCACAAATGGAGTGCCCCTCCTCCGATCGTACTCTATGTGGGATGTTCGACTCCCGACTAGCTGATGTACTGCCTGGTTCAGGGCATCAATTTATGCCTGAACCGCATCTGGGATGGTTGGGGCGATCGGTGCTGGAGGAGCGTACTCATTGTGCCTCTCACAACGGTCGTTGAGTACGTCCCTCAAATCATCATCCCTGCTCCTCTATTCTCTAACTCCTAGCCGATCAAAGACATTTTTTTGTCAGGGTTGCCCCCCAGTGTTATTGCTCATCGACCTATTTTCTCTAGGTGGGGGGTTCCTGTGTTCCAGCTCTTCCTTCATCCTTCCGACCAGCATTCCCCCTGCCAGAGTCGGCCTCATTATAGTCATGGCCGTCTCTAAACCGTGGCCGACTATGGCGCGATCGGCAGTTCACACTGTTTCCTCCTTGGGCTGGCATCTCCCGAGTGTTAGGGGGAGGCTTGCACTTCGTCCCCTAGGCGTCTAGGGCTACGGGGTGGCTCCCGGCCCTATTCTGCCTCTGGCACTGGGGATTTCCACGACTAGCTTGAGATGGCAGCTGCTGCTCAGGATCCCGAATTGGGACATCACCCTGAGCCCTAGGTGGTTGCTCCGGCCTTTGAGGCCTTGGATTGGGAGCCCTCTGACGTGGCACACTCATTGGCTAATCCGATTGAGAGGCCGACGCGGCCTGTCCTCGAGCCAATTGAATGGATGCTTCAAGAGCGGCCATGGCATCCCTCTGCCGACGGTCCATGTCCGCCTGCCACTCATTCAGCTCCGAGCGCTGACGCTCAATCTCCCTTTGCTGCAGTGCCAAGGATTCTGCTGCATTCTCCTAATTGGCCTTCAAACTGGCCAACTCAGTGTTGCCCTCAACGTCTCCGAATCTAATTCCTCCTCTTCGAATTCCAAATATGGTTCATTCTCAGCCTTAAAAGATTTAAAAGTTGGGATTCACAAGTGGTCATGTGAATAAATTGAAAATTTTCCATGAAGTCATTTAGTGAAACAATTTAATAATCATAAAAGATTACAAAAGTGTTTGTCTCTCTTAAATGCTACTTTAATGAAGCATAATTATTATAATCACTATATCTTTTTCTAGTTAAATTGTACTAGAAATAATGACTATAAATCAAGTTAGTGAGTTACTAATAATTAACAATGATAAAACAAAAGAATATCACAAATTCTGTAAAGCATTATTGTAGTGGGAGCATTAGTTAGTAACTACTCCATTACAAATATAACGATTAGTTGGGTGTGTGTAACACAATCTAACTATATTTCATTCACATACTAGTATGTAATGAAATATTTTAACAGAAAATAATGGTTGAAACACCATGAATCTAGAAATTGAATTTGGGATTCCTATGGCATCAGGATTCTTCAACATCCAACTAAAGCTCATTAAACTTGAGTTTGAAACAAGATATTCAAGATGAAGAGGAGAACAGAGGAAAGTACAGACTTTTCAAAGTAAGGTTAATAGCCTAAGGCTATAAACAAAAAGATGAATTTATTACTCGAATAAATACCTTCTACTGTAACCAAGCTTAAATCTATTTACATACTCTTATCCATTGCTTTATGCATGGATTACGAGTTTAATTTAAATGGATGTCTAAGTAGTCTTTACTGAATGACTGACATGACAAAACCGTTTGAAGATCTCGACCAGAAAGATTCTGTTCTGATTCTTATTCTTAATATTGATAATGTTCTCATCATTGGGAATGATGTAGACAAATTATAAATAGAAATGAAATTGTTAGCTGAACATTTCTAAATATTAGATTTGGAAAAGGAAAACATGTTCTATACATTCAAGTCTATAGAGATTGAAAGAACAATCTTTTGGCACTGTCTCAAGTGACTTATATAGATACGAAGCTTAAATACTTTAGTTTACAAAAGTGCAAGGAAGACATTTTGCCTTCCCGGTCAGGAGGATGTATAATCTAAATAATAATGTCCATTTATTCTGTTACTAGAAAAGAAGGACATGAGATAATATTCCTACAACTCACTGATGGGTTGTTTAATGTATCAACTGTCATGTCTTCGAATTAACATTTGTTAAATGGTGGGGATAGTCAGCAGTTGTCAATCCAATGATGGATTGAGTTGTAATGCCCCGACCTCTCCGGTATGGCTTAATGGCGGGGTTAGTAGGCCGGGATGGCCATACTTGTTAAATTGTGCTATTAAATGATATTATGCATGTATATGTGAATTATATTATGATATGATGTTGTATGCGTGCATGTGGGTCAACATTTGAATAATTATGCTATTTTGATAATTTGGCCCATTGGGGGTGAATATGTGTATTTGGGTGCATAACTTGATTTGAGAATGAGATTCCATTATTATGGAGATATATTCGAGCTATTCGACATGAAACATTCATATATAATGGATTAGTGGTTTTGTCATAACGGGGTCAATTTTGGGGTAGTAGGAATGTTTGTTTGATGATAAATTGGGAATATTTGAGATCAGGGTGAAATTTTGGAGGTTTTGACTATAACGTCCCCGGGGGTATTTTCAGGACCCCGAGCATTAGGTTTTATTTGAGGTTACTTAAGCTTGAAGTAACTATCAGATAGAACGTATGATTAGAAAACTTCTCGTTCTCCCTTTCGATAGACCGTTTTACCGTTTGAGCATTTTTGAAGATATCTCGAGTTCTAGGAGTCGGAATCAAGCGAGGATTGAGGCATATCAATCCTAGGAAAGATCAGAAGCTTCTTAACCGAAGGATTTGACAGAAAACAACCCAATCAAAGGTAATCTAAGTTTAAAGTTTTGAGTTTTCTGAGTTTCTAAGCTTTGAATTGGACTTTGTGAATTGTTGAGTTTTTGGTGAGTTTGAACCTTGGGTTTTGAGGGTTTTGGTGTTTGGGAAGCTTGGGAATCTTGTTTTGATGATTGGGGATGGTTTGGTATGATTTTGGAAGCTTGGAGAAGTTGAAAACACGTTTGGGAATGGCCCAGGGTTGGGGGCCGCGGCTCTGTTCTTGGGCGCCGCGGCCCTAGTTCGAGGTTGGGGGAGAGGTTCTGTTTGTGCTGGGCGCCATGGCCCTTGGGTTGGGTGCCGCGGCGCTTGCCTCTGGATTTTCTGGGGGCCGCGGCCCATGGTGCCAGGACCGCAGCCCTTGCCCTGTTTTCACCCCATTTGCTTGTTTTGACCCCGGGAACTTAGCTATAGGCCTTGGGAGTGTTCCTACTACTGGGATTAGTTGGGATTGATCTTCTGGAGGTTAGATACTGGTGTGGGAACCTATGTTGATCATTATTATTGATGATGTCCCATGTTTGGTTATGATTGGGTGACCGCTAAAGGACTAAAGGTTGATTGTTCTCACAGGTCGTTCTTTTGATCTTTCTAGCTCGAATCTGAGGTAAGAAAACTGCACCATGTGTATATATGACATGCGTGGTTATTATTGAGGCATGTTTATTGATAAATGTGGACTTGTATTGCATATTATATGCTAGCAAACGTGCTATACTTGTATATGTACTGACTAGTCAGGGACACTGACCTAAAGAGTCAGAAATGGCATAGCGTCATGAACGTCTAGCCAAATGAAGATTAGATCTAATCGATATCAGCGCTGAATGGCTCATATGGAGTATTAATGATGGACCGACCCTACGGTCGATGAACTTATAAGCGCTTGTCTGGTCAAAGACTAGTTATTCAGAGCCAGGGCATATGGCCCCGGTGACTGTTTGTCACGTGGCTAGGGAACGCTGTTCCAAGGTTATGACTCTATGGTCATTAGGAAGGTTATGTTGGTGACCATTCACCATACACCTATCCTGTTCAAACTTATGAAAGGTTCACTTTTCGGTTAAGCTTGGTAACCCTATCGTCACATAGCTAAAGGGTGTTGTCCCCTTATTAGTGACTTTTGCGACTGTCACCTATTTGCTTGGACTGTTGGTCCTGAAGGGTTATTATGATCATTACTGATATTATATCATGTTTTATTATGCTTTTCTTGCTGGGCCTTGGCTCATGGGTGCTATGTGGTGCATGTAAAGGGAAGGAAAAGCTCACCCAGCCTTGAGTGGAGAGCTTAGGTGGTGATGTGTACATATGCGGCCGCTTGACCACCATAGCCAAGGCGTTCTCAGAGGAACTAAGGGGTTTACCTTATTTTGCCGCTTAGGTCGGCAGGATTGTAAATTTGGAACTGTAATGACCATTTTGTACTGAGAACAACTTGTAAATGTTTTACTTAGCTCTGCAGAGCGGTTTGTAATGAAAATATCCATTTCTTTTTTATTAATTTTTCACCTTAACCTGTTAATTACACTTAGAGCACGTTTTTGACCAAAGGACTCTGGTAGAGGGTCAAATTTCCGGTCCACCGTTCACCGTAACTGTTATGGGGTTACCAGGGCGTTACATGAGTCATTGAATAATTATAAGAGCTTATTTTTTTGAGTATCTTGATCATATCGTAGATTGGCAAGTCAGTGTAAATCATGTGCACTGACTAATCTTAGGACTAACTTATGTTTGAGTATATTTATACTGCACTGTGATTACATCACTATAAATATGATTAGCTATATGCTTGTGATTTAATAGAAGTTTATATTAAACAAATAATCATGAAAATAAAACATATGAGCAAAGTGATTGACCAAGTCGAAAATTGTTTCTATTCTTTTATTGATAATAAAATGAGATTACAAGAAACAGGGTTTTAATTAGGACATAAAACCCCAACAATATATACATAGATATACACACATACATATATATATACACACACTTATATATTATAACCACATGTATACAAATATTTAAGGACACAAATATTTTCCTCTTGAAGCCTATCAAGTGTCTTTTAGTCTTTTCGTATAAATAACGATATTCCTATCCAACGCTTTGAGTACTCAGACCACGATCTTTCGTAGTGTTCTCTACACCTCAAGAAGTGGGTGGGCACATAGAGAACAATGATTTGTAATTTAGAAATCATAAGTTTATCTCAATACATGAGTACTACTTGGATTATGGCTTGAGAAATGTTGGAATAATAAGAGAAGAAGATGAAGAATTTCTTTTTTGATAATTTTCTGAAACTCTTCTGAATCACCATTGTTATTATCTTATTATCACATAATATATATAGATTATATGTTACATTATTATTCATAATAATAATAATAATATAATATTACAATCATAATGACGATATGAATTGATTTATGCAATATCTAACTTACCAAATTTAAAAAAAATTCTATTTTTCAAATTATTAATTAAATAAATAATAACAACACTGATACTTTATCAGTATCATATACACAAATGGCACAGTCCTTGGAATATATCATTCGTGTAGAACTATTCTCATTCAGGGAATATTGTATTTTTCTTATTTTATTTTATTTATTTATTTAAATAAACAATTCCCATAAAATATAGTATCATCTTTTAAGGAAAAGTTCACAACCATAATTTAAATTTAAATTTTAAATTCAAAATTCAAATTAATGATCATCATTATCATCATCCTTTTAAAAATCAATAAATCAAAACTATTTCGACTTACAATTTTTATTTTCTCCCATTCAAATAAAATAATTAATTTAAAAAATTAATTAATTAATTATTATATATGTTTATTTCGAATATTATACATTTAAATAAATAAACATATTTTAAAATTTTAATAATTAATTACAATTATTCAACCTCAATTATCATATAATTGTATATTTGACCCGAAGAATAAAATTCTTCTCAAATTTCTAAATTACAGTTTTACCTTTGTATCAACTCTTACCTTGATATGGTGTTGTTAGAGCCACCCTGGGGACCGATGGACCTATAATTTCAATGTAAAGCGCCCTATTCTATTACTTCGCAAAAACATCTCTTATCTAATAAATAATTAGAAAATACCACTTAATAGATAAAATTCAGTAGGACCTTGATAAAACATGCAAGTTGGGCCCAATAGTTTAAAATAAAAATAAAGTGTTCTTATGCAACGTTTAAAGAAAATAAAAATTTAAGCCTCATTGGTAATTTAAAACTAAACTCCATAACATGATTCCTTAAAACTCGGCGCTTATACTGATCGTTTATTCGTTCATAGGATACCCCCACGCCATACACACACTAACGTCGGTACTCCCCACATCACAGTGCGTGCCAGAGAGAAACACTATTTATTACTTAAAAGGCGGAGAGTAAAGGGGTGAGCTAAATGCCCAGTAAAGAAGTACAAAAAAAAATACAACAACATTAAAGGAAACACAAGAAGAACATATTGGTATCGTAAAACACATAGCATATCATATCATATTCATTTCATAATCATATTGTATCACCTTCATAATCATAACCATAATCGTAATCATACATCATAATCACACATCATAATCATACTCTTTGTGATCATGGCATCGCTATTGTCCATGTCACATCTTGAGGTAACCAGCAAAAGCATAAAACTGGTTAGACCTCCTCTATTAGGTAAACAGGATCTCAGGTCCTCAAATAACCTCGGTGCGTTCGCCGTATGAGTTACATCATATTGTTAGTAACTCCTTTGTTGTATCGTGTTCAACACGCTAGGAACCCTTTGCTTTTCATACATCATACAAACACATTCAATCCATTTCACATCAAAACATGGAAACACATATTGCGTCATACTCATCATAACATTTCAAGATAGAACTCCATTTTTTATATTACATGGTCTACTCTCATACATAGCACATCATTATCCTCATAACATACAAATCTTACCATTTCATAGCATAAACATAAGAATTTTATCTAACTTCCTTACCTCAGGTCCGAGCAAAGAAAAAATGAGAAAAACTTCACAACGAGCCAATAATCATAATCAAACACCGTCTCTTAGAATCACATAGCAATACCCATGCCCAACACATATACCCCATCACTATAAGAAAAAATGCTTTTAATAACACCGAAAATGTGTTATCAAAACATAAGATAACACTTTCTGATGTGTTAAGAACGACTATGTTATTGTAGGTCAGGGTACTTTACATAACACTTTATCAGTGTTATACAGATGTGTTATTGTACTGTCAACGATAACACAATTTCTGTGTTATTTTAATATATAGGTAAGTGTTAAATTATGTTATTTATAGTCGATTATATAACACTTTTTTTTGTGTTATACTACACTTTAGTATAACACTTTTTTTGTGTTATACTACACTTTAGTATAACACATTTTTTGTGTTATACTATACTTTAGTATAACACATTTTTTGTATTATACTAGACTTTAATATAACACATTATTTGTGTTATACTACACTTTAGTATAACACATGTGTTATATTAGCTTAGAGAAACATAATCTTTTTTTACTTACACAAAACTAGGAAAACAAATATGAAAGTTGAAGCCAAATAAGGTAACATAAATAGATTTTTATTAATTACTCAAAATGTAATTACAATATTTAGTCTACTAGTCTAGGCTTAAGAAATCATATTACAACATAATTTATGCCCAATTTAGATTCCTTTATCACTAAATACAATACAAGAAATGTACACAAAAATTAGTGAAATACATTCTTCCATTCTAAAGGCCTCAACTACAAATGTTGTCAAGAATTGCTCCAAAGAAATCATCTCAATATACCTGCACATTGTAAAAAAAAAAGTCCTTTTATTATTAATATGAAGAAACAATTCATACATTTTGTACTAACTTCTATCCCCATTCTAGAGAAACTATATAATGAGAAGTAAAATCACGCAATACAACACTCAAATTTTATTAATCAAAATTATCCATCATAACATAACATACTCACAGCAAAAGAAAGGCCTTGCTTGAAGCACCATAAGGTGGGACCAAGCAAGACACCAAATATCAAAGGTGGGTCATGATTTTTCTTCTCAAGAAATGAAAAGTTGCATTTCTACATGCAGCTTTTCTTCCATGGAATTCAAACAAAGAAGTTGGACTAGAAAGTCCCCAAAGTGATTGACCTAACTGAATCTCAAGTCTTCTTCAAGAAGCTATATGGGAAAACGAGTCTAGTCTACCCTTACCTAGTCTTCCAACAAGAAAAGAAACTCTATACCTAATAAACTTACAATAGAAACTTGAACAAAACTAAAAGAACAGCTCCCAACAGCAAAGAAACAGATCCAAATGACTCTGTTTGTTTAGTTAGCAAACAATGGAATTGATTTTTATTTTGTTTTTCTTTGTCATATCAGAAAAATAAAGTTACAATTATGCCTAGCATCTCTGATTTAACAAATAAGTAAAGCAAGAAAGAAGGAAATAAAAAAGAAAAGAATAGCAGAAAAACCACAAGGGTAAAAAAAAAATTGCCCAACATACACTACATCCAACCAATAACAGAAAAAGAAAAATCTAAAACGCAACTATAATGGAGGCTATCTAATTGCCAGAATAAAGAACTATACAAAAGGAGCACCCAGCAGCATAAATATAAAGTAATTAGACAAAAGGGTTGCAGATGTGGTAACTTCTCTACAGGCTGTTGTACAAATTTATAAAAAGAAAATAATACATGATGTGTAAATGTGACAAAATTACCATCTTCATTTCATACACCAAGAAACACTACTTGTGCAAGGAAACCTCTAAGAGCCAGACCAATGACTAATGCTATTCCCAGAACAATAGAAGAAAAGCTTCAGACAAGACATAGTATGGAACTAAAGAAGTTCTACATGTTAGCATTCAAAGTGAAGAAAAGAAAAAATCAAAGAGGGTATGAGTTAAAAGGATTGACTCACTCAAACCATTACTATCAGGAACTTAATAAATGCTTTCTCTTGTCAAACAACAATACGAAGTGAGATGAGATTAAAAAAAAGTTCAATCTTTATGCAATGAAAAATAGAAGAATTTCATAGCCATTAGTAAGATACGAGAATCACAAAAGTAGCGCTAACAGACCTCAAGCCCCTCATCCTGCTCCCAAGCAATCCCAGGTCCACTATACATATTCTTGATAAGCAAAGTGCAAGATTTATTAGGGTAGAAATGGACTCTACTACAACGCTGACCAAACCGACAAGCTCCAGTTTTTAAGTGGAAAGGACAATGAGCTCTATCATGTCATGCATACAAAAAAAAATACTTAGAGACCATGTTCCTCTTAATCATACCAGCAAACACAAAATGAGTTGAACACATAGATAAACTCAAAAGATATAATAATAGTCTAAGTAGAATGAGTATAATAATTTGATTACTATAACAATCCAATAAAGAGAAACAACAAACTAAGTGGTTCATACCAGGATCCAAATTAATCAATGCCTTAACTAGTACTTGAAATGCAATCTGAGAGAGAGACCAAAAGGGGGTTTAGTCTTATATGTGCTATTAACTTTTAAAAAGTACCATTAAACATAATAATTGTGAATCTGTTTTGACAGACAATTATTCAAACAAACTTATTCTGAACCCCATAACAACTGGTTCACCTTTTCTATTTAGCAAATCATTTTCAAACCTAAGTAGAAGCCAGAGATGGGGTATTTCAAAAATCAATAATTATTACTTTCACTGTTTCACAGACAGATTCTTTATCCCCCCAAACAAATAAATATTTATGAATATAAATAAATCACCCCCTAAAAATATCTTAACCACACAAAAAAGGCCAAAGGTTTAAACTTTAAAGATAGAAGGCATCTTTTGTTTTTTTCTGTGTCTACTTCAAACTCTTCCCAAAAAAACTAAACTCAGATGAACCAAGTAATAGTCTTTATTTTTTATTTTTCCTTTCTAAACTTCAAATATTAAAGAATATCCTCACAACTCATTCCCCAAGATCAAGATATGTGAGAAAGAGAGCTTACATTTTTGGTTTCATCCTGAATGTAGATGGGTCGGTCATGGCTCCAATTTGTCATAGATTCTTGGACATACTTGTACATGTCTCTGGTGATTTGAGCCTTGAGTTGTGGAGATTTAAAGAAGCCACCCACTAGTCCATGGATTCTCCTTTGCAAGCTTCCATTGATAAGCAAAATAGAAGACTTTCCCATCAACTCAGTCAGAGATTTTGGGTAAGAAGGCACAAAAACCTTTGCATCAAGTACCAACAGAAAGAAGTTGGTAAGAAACCCAATAGTTTTTATAATTGTACCCTGAATAATGAGAGAAAGAAGTTCAAGATAAACCAAAGAGCTGCAAGTACCAACAGAAATTATGAACTAATTGCATCCTGGAAATCATTGAAACATGATGAAGACAACTGAAACAACACAATATAACAAACCTCAATAGCTCCTGCATTATGAGGTTTATACACAATAAATTGTTGAAATTTGAGATCATTAGCGATATTTTGATGTTCCACAACTTCCCTCTAAGTATTATTCTGAAACTTGCTGGTAGAAATAGTTAAGAAATGCAAAAAAGAGATGAGTGAGAGATAGAGAGAGAGGGAGCCGAGAGAGACAAAGAGAGCAGAAATAAAAATGTAGAAAAAAAATACAAACCTAAAAAATGGGACAGATCTTGAGCTGAAATGGTCCTGCTCACAACATTGTAAATATTTTCCTTTATGAGTTATTGAAAAAAAAAATACCAAACTGAATTGACAATGTTTTCCACCAAGGGTACAATGTAGAAGAAGAAAAAAAGTTACCAGTCTTAGAATATCTCCATGTTTCTTATCCTCTGCTTCAACAGCTCTGTCTAGAATACCCCCTCATGTGGCACTAAATGTGGAGAAAAAGAAAAATTTACAAAATTAATTAAGTGAAAATCTGTCAAAAGAATAACTGAATTGAAGAAAAGATGAATTTTGCATAGGAGTTTCATTAAATTGCAGAGTGGGAACTCCAAGGGCTGTCCACAAGGAAATAGAACAAATCCATATAAAGTCAGAACAGATCAAACTCATATGACTTTATTTGATTAGTTATTATAATACTTTTCTAATAGTCTAAACTTCTATGGTGTATAATTTTGATAAACTTCTTCATCAACAGAAGTTTAATGAAATTATACACCATAGAAGAATTCTACTATCATTACAACTGGTTCCTAAATAATCTGAATTAGAAATTTAGTACTATAGTTCTGAGAGATGGAAATTAAGAGCTAGAGAGACTAAAACCAAAATTCAGGAACAGGTTAAAACTGGGGAATGCAATCTTCAATCTGAGAATCAATCCAATTTAAATTCAGTAGTTATCAAATGTTTTCACTGCCATAATCATAGCTGCCACTAAAGCAGAAGATCATATTGACATAAGTAAGTTCATACAACAGATATTTATGCTGAAAAATCTCCAACTCTCTCAAAGTTCAAGCATTACTTGGACATTGTAATTTTCAGCAGGAAGAATTAAATAAATCTTCTATTAATGGCATGATAAAGTAGCAACTGTGAGGATTGATTAAAGAGAGTTCAAGAGTTAGTTATGTAAGCTAATTCAGTGAGTGACAACGAACTAGTGCAATAACAAAGTTTTATCATGACACACAACTACTTATAACAAGACAGATGATAAGAATATTAGGCCTTCTTTGAGGTTTAATTATTCCATAAAAAATAAAAAGAACTAGTTACTAATTAGGCCTATTATTATTGGCTGAATATATGTCCAATAAGATTATAAGAAATGTACTAGGCATACTAAGTGATTATTATATATATTGCCTAGTGTTCTAAGGGAAGAGATATAAAAAAAAAAGTTGATTATAAACAAGAGATGCAAGAGAGTAACTTTAATAAAAAGAGAAAATCGTATACAAAGTAATAACAGGATATGCAAACTCCAACAAACAGTTATAAGAATTCAATATTTAGGTTTTCTCTAAGTGGATAAAAATTGAAAACAGCAGCTAAAAAATTCATCTTTTTTTTTCCAAATAAATTTCATTAAAGTTACAGTTGAGAACTCTAAGTATTGATTTAATCCTGCATAAGACTCCCCATTTCGTATATAACAGTCAACATGACTAGAGTGCAAATATTTAATCAAATATACTTTGTACTTTTCACACTTGTGTTTATTTAGACATCACATGAACAAAGACAGCCAGAAATTTATAGAACATACCAGCAACATGAAAATAATGGGTTCAGCGAGGTTTTCCTGCTTTTCAAGTTTTTCAAGTTTTGACCCATCACCTCTCCGTGAGACCGAGCCATCCACGACCCTCTGCAAGCTCGAGCCCTCCAACCCCGTCCATAGCCCTATTCGTGAGTTGCATTTGGAGTCTTGATCAAGGTCCTAAAATATGCAAACATAGAAAAACAGTATATTCATGCACAATTTTCAATAGAAATGAAAGAATATATATTGTACAATTTTCAATAGAAAGGAAGGTCCAGAAATTTTCAATATATATTGTAAAAGCCTTAGATATGCAAGTCATATTTGATAGTCACCATGAACATCATATGTAGACCACAATTCAACAAAACAGGTAGAAGTAAAGTTTAAAATTATAAAAATCTGACAAAAAACTTACCAAATCTTCTGCATAGACCCCCACAATAGCATATGGTACTCTTGCTGGGTTTAACATAGGGCCCAATATATTAAATACAGTTTTTACTTTCAGCTTTTTCCTGACTGAGTGGACAACCTTCATTGCTGGATGATATGTTGGAGGCATCATAAATCCAATGCCTACTTCTTTCACACAGCTTGAAACTCCCTGTTATCAGGAGATAAATTGACCATATGATAATTAGTTCAGTTACACTCTTACAAGATGAGAAGCTGTTGCTGACAAAGACATTGACAAATTTGAAATTGGTATAGCATCTTATTAATCTACCAGCTTATTCATCTAAAACATAAATTTACAGTACCAACCTCAAGTTCTAGGTCGATAACTATCCCCAACTCTTCTAATACATCAGCACTTCCACATCGGCCTCTATCTCATCTAGCCTCCTCTTTCATTAGATTTAATTCACAAATCAATCAATACAGAAATAAATCAAAACATATACCCATCATAATCAAATATTGTTCAATATTGTACATTATTAAAAATATGTCTTAAACACATCATTTATTCCCCTAAAAAGACTATACTTATCTGGATAAAATTATATAAAGCCCAAACAATCTCTTTAAGCTTCACTGGCATAGTTAGAATATTTGAAATATATATGAGATACTCCAATAAATTATTCTATATACTTTCCTTCATAATGGCTAGGTGCCTCAATTTAACATTAAGGAGCAACAAAATAAAAATTAAGATTCATATCATCTTTAGGAATAAAATGTTTAAAAATATTATCTAAAAAATTCCTCTTCAAAGAATCAACTATTTAGGTCATTCCATAATATATACTTCCAAATTTAAAACTGAAATAAAAAAAAAAAGGCCTAGAGATCAATAAGCAACAACTACATTAGCCTATAGAAGAATCATTCACTAAATTTCACAATCTTAGTCCATTGAGGCATTTTCACACACACTTGGTTTGCATCACAAAAAAGGAAAGAAAAATATAAAAATAAACACAAAATCCATAATCCAAAATCCAAAAGGAAAGAAAATACAGCTGGGTGCATCAATCCTCTGGAAACTTCCATAACTAAAATTGGTCAGATTGCAGAGAAGGTACAAAATTTGTAGGCACTGAAGCCATCAACCACATGACAGCCTTTAAAGAGAGACATATATATATATATAGATAGATAGATAGAGAAAGAGAGAGAGAAGAAGAAGAAGAAGCATGACTCACTTAAATTTGTGCTATTCCCATCAATCAGAAATACAAGTTTTATCAATTATTATTTCTTAAGATACAGTAGCAAGTTTGGGAGGTACTAAGATATTTCCCTTGGCATATTGATGTTGATAATTAATATGAAAGTTGTCGACTTCACCAGCAGATGTCATGATTAAAGTACAAATTTTCATACTTTATTCATAATTTTTTTCATATACTGCATAAGGTCATTTACCATTTATGAGAAATTCCCTTTTCTTATTGCTTCAAAACAAAACAAATATGTGCATGCATGAACAGAGAGGTATGCATTAAAATATGGCGTTGACAACTAGAATAAACAAACTTGCATGTATAAACAGCTACTCCACATGCCCATTCGGTATTCCGCAAGTAACATGACTGAAGAATTGTGTTTTTAATGGTTAATGGGCACAGATCGTTATCAATAAAAGGAGAAACAACCGTAAATTTGCATCAAATCTTCTAATGTCCTTGTCAGGAACAGGGCACTCAATCACACCCTGAAGAGAGAGAGAAATGCATCATCACTTATTAAAGTGCAATAAAACCCGAAGTGTAGAAGCATTAAACTTGATCTCTGTAATATATTGATCAATATCAAATAGCCAAACCTTAGATCAAAACAGAATATCCAAATAGCAAAGAAAAAACCAGCGTACCAAGAATATTTCCACTTTTATTGAAGAAAACCATATGGAATTGAGCAACATCTTGGACAAGTGCATCCTCATCCTGGGACTGCACCTTGTACATGATAGCACCTCTTTTGCTACAAAGAGCAAAAGAAATATGCAAAGATCAAAATCCGTATATAATTGCATTTATTTTGTCTTCCATATCTCCTACATGCTATCACAATAAATGGTAATCTTCTTAATCTATGGGAAAATCAAAAGATTGTAAAACCATCAAAAAAAGAAGAAAAAAAAATACATATAGAAGCAAAATCACCTCTGTACTAGTATTATTGTATTACATATTGCCATAATTGTAAGGAACCGTATAACATCAGGAGAACCACTTGCAACAGCATTGAGCAACCTTGCATCTTTTTATCATAAAACAAAACTAATCAGAAAATAAAGTTAAATTATAATCCAAAAGAGTCCTATAACTGTCAATGATATCAAATCAATGACAGAAATAAATTAGCCAATCACCAAGCCCATTTAAAACAAATAGTACATTTTCTTTATTATTTGTCTTTGAACCTACATATTAACACATGAGCAATTGAACTATGACCATAACCACATAGCCCGACATTCACAGGTCTTAAACAAATCATTCAGAGGGCCTGTTTGACATGGCTTTGAAACCTTGCCAGAGCCTAAATGTTACTTTTTTAAGTGTGTTTGGATGAATTTTGTTCCTTTTTTTTTTTGTTGAGGAGTGCTTGGATGAATTTTCAAGAGTGTTTTATGAATTTTAAAACTCTATGAGGAAGTAAATGTCCATTAACTTCTTCATAAAGATCTTTTGAATAAAAAAGGGAAGTTGTTTTCAGTTTTAATTTTTTTTTTTTTTAAAAAAAAACTTAGATTGCATATTTTATCCTTGGTCTAATTAATAAAATTAACTTAAATATAATAAAATATTTGTTGTGATTTAAAAAAAAATTAAAATAGATTATCCAAACCATAATTGAAAAAAAAAAAACTTGGCCTTTTACTTCTCTTCTTCTACTATATAAAAGTAAAAGCAAAAGATATGTCAAACGAGCACACTATATACAATAATATACAATCTCCATTACTTTTGCTTCATGCCATATGCCAAATACAAGGGCATTCAGGCATGGGATGCCACAATGGATAATACCTCTCTAATTCACCAAGAATTGTTTCATCACTATTACTTTCTACAGTAACAATACTGAACATCAAGACCAAGAATCTTTGCAGCAGAATGAACCGCTAGGGCATATACACAAGGGAATTATCCCCAAAATACATTTTTGATGTAAGGTCAACTTAACACAGATTTACAACCCCAAATTAAATTAATAACTACTTAAGTTTAACAGAATTATTTGTTCAGAAAAACACCATACCTTTTAAGGCATCTCCTGTCTCATTTCCATAGAAAATGCCACTAATACAGCACCTTCTAAAGATCATCTTATTTTCTGTTAGAGTACCAGTTTTGTCAGTCAAAATGTACACAACCTGGCCCAAGTCCTCGCTGATTGCTGTACTGCCACATATTATATAAACCTCATATGCATATATTCAAAAAAAAAAAAAATGGGGGGAAAAGCATTGACAATTACTACGATACCAATTACACTCACTTTGTTGCATGGGCTGGAGTAATAGTCTCATGGTCAACCATTTTATCATCCCAATCAATAAACTTTGCATACAAGCTCTTCACAAGGTCAAGGGACACCTGCCAAAGATATAACAACTTACACTAGAGACTATCAACCGCTTTCAAACAGAGAAATTCTAACTTTTGTTAACGAAAGCATTGTTGTGTCTTTTATTCTTATAATAATTTATGAACCACAGTTTCTCACACATTTTTATACAGAAGGATACCTTAATTGATATGGGGATCATGATAGAACAAAGTAGCTCAAAACGAAGAGGAATGACCAACAGTTCATACCATGGACCTTCCTCGGGATACTCGACATACCATTGCTGCAAATGGTATAAATGAACACTAAAGTCAAACACTGAAAGTAAAAGGATATACTGAAAAGGAAAAAGCATGGGGGGAGAAATTCTACTCAACAATCAACATTACGTATGTCATTCCTTCGTTTTTTTTTTTGAAGTAATGGTGTGCAGAATTAGAGATATAATACCACAGTTAAGTCATTAAAAAGAAAAGGAAAAAAAAAAAAGACTTGCCTTCCTTGCTTCCGTATCCTTCCATACATTACCAGCTACACCAAGAACCATAACGAAGACAATTTGAAAAACAAATATAGCTCCAATGAACTTGTCGATCATAGCATCCATAGCTGTAAGCTTTGGTTCAGGTATGCCCTTACTCATACCCAACTTGGTTTCATTGCCTGATAAAAATAAGAATAATTCACTATGTAAACTCGTTGAGATAACATTAAGATACACGTATATTATGATATTCTAACATTACAGCATCAATCCTCTGGAAACTTCCATAACTAAAATTGGTCAGATTGCAGAGAAGGTACAAAATTTGTAGGCACTGAAGCCATCAACCACATGACAGCCTTTAAAGAGAGACATATATATATATGTAACGCCCTGGGTAACCAAGACTGTTACACTGTGTGTTTGAAATAGTGCAAGACTTGCTAATCAAGTCATTTAGTTCAAAATGTGTACCTAATGACTCAAGCAGATTGGGTTTCAAAGAAACTCGGTTATAAACGATTAAATTTTATTAAAAGCAGATGTTTAGTACATGGGATCCCAAGTCAGGGTTTAAATAACGTGAATACAAGATTCTTAATTACAAGTAAGTAACCGAGCCACTCTAATGGCAAAATACATGTTTTAGGTTCCCGTTCCTGTAAAAATCCTCGACTGTGGTGGCCGAGCAGCTAACAATGTACACCTCGCCCCCAGAGCTCTCCAACCCATGGTCAACTTGTCTTACCTGCACCATGTAGCACCCATGAGCCAAAGCCCAGCAAGAAAACATAATATCATTACATAACAGTATTAACAGCTAGCAGTTCACAAAGCATAGTCCAATAACCACGAAATACTATTCAGTACCATCAGGCCATAAAATTCATTCAAGCAACACACTGACCAAAAACCATTAATCCAGCTCCAGACACTCATTAAGTCACATACATTAATCCACAATAAACACATATCAAGTAATAACTAGGGTTAATGCTCGCAGGCTGCACCCTCTGTTTAACTCACTGCCTTTGGCTCGCTTAGGCCAGCTATAGTGACATGCCCACTGACTCTGGCCAGCTTAACCGAGCTCAGTGCATAATAAGCTGTCCTCGGATACCAGTGTCCGAGCCGCGCCCTACGCGCAAGTGTGGATTTTGGCACCCTTAGGCCGCTACCACATGTCCCCGTGGCATAATACCACCTTATGACATTCATATCATTATAGGGAGCTCTTAGTCCCAACATATCCACATCATATAACAACACATTCAAATATAGGGACACTTAGTCCCATCCTATCCACATACACAGGTGCAGTTTTCTTACCTTGATTCCAAGTGCTTTAATTAGAGAGGACGACCCCCGAGCACAATCCATTCCTGAGCCCTAGCTTATCACCTAGTCACAACCAAGATAATGGATTCCATTAATACTCCAATATAGGTTTCCAGTGACAAAACTAACCCCCGGGATTCCAAATTCCACCAAGCACGGTGGTGAAACCAAACCTGAGCACACTAGACCACTCCCCCATACTTAAAACCCTCAAAATCTCAAGTGTGCAACCAAGGGCTGCGGCCCCCAAAGCCTAGCCGCGACCCTTCCTCAAAACAGAGCCTACTCCCTCACTGAACCACACATGCGCCGCGGCCCTTGCCTTGGGCGCCGCGGTGCGCCCCCTTAACCGAGCCCCCTTAGCTTCCTTGCATGCTAGGGCCGCAGCGCTCTAGAACAGAGCCACGGCCCTCCCCTCTGAACCCAAATTTTACACCATTTCAAAGCTCAAAACCTTACCTTAAACCATCCCAACACTTCCCAACTCTTAACCAATTAGTTCCCAACTTCTTTAGCATGATCTAAACCACCTAACTCCCAAGAAAACACAGCCTAACACACTCCAATCTCTTCTTTTCAATTTCTGAAACCCAAGTGCTAAAACACACACAAACCAGCCATCAAACTCAATGAAAAAACTCTAAACCAGGAGTAGAGACTCACCTTTGCTGTAGAATCACTTCACCAAGCTATAGCCAAGCTAGGTCCCCAAGTTCCCTTCTTTAATTCTGCCTTAAAACACAAAAGCTAACTTTGTTTCAACACTTAACCAAAACCAGAATCCTAACCACAGAGAAGAGAATTAAAGGCTTACCTTATCCCTGTTTTAGTGCTTGATTAATCCCTGAGCTAGACCTTCAATTCCTCACCTCAAATCTCAGAATTCCAGCTTGTTTCTCCCTTAAGTTTTCTGTGTTTTTTTTTCTCTCCTTAGTTTCTCTTGAACGTGTAAGTGAGCTGGGACAAAATGCTTAGTCGGTTTGTATTTTTCTTCTAAAAGCTTCCTTATGTTTAACTTACCCGTTAAGTTAATCCCGAGGCTCGGGGTGCCGGAACCGTCCCCGAGGCCAAAATGGTAAAATTCCCCAATATTCCCGCCTAGACATCCTAACCTCAAATATATCTCCATATATTTATTTTCATGACCCGATAGTCCAAATCGCTACCCGCTATCTAAAAGTACCCCCGACTTATCCAAAGTCGTATCTTAAGCCCCGTTGTGACTTTTCCCGCTACCTACTCCCTAGGATCGCCTCGTGCCGATAGTTACAAATGCACACACCTGTACACGCATATATATATTTATCAATCTACCCACATAATAATGTGGTCTCAACAATTTATCACACACATTCACATTTATGCCCTGACGGGCCAAGATTACCATTATGCCCTTACTAGCCAAATAGGGCCTGCATACTTATTCAATACCCATTTCACGCTTTCTTACCATTAATTCTCTTAACCTCCAACTATGCCCTCCCGGCACACTAATCAAGGCCCCTAAGCCTTATTAGTAATTTTTGGTCGTTACAATATATATATATAGATAGATAGATAGAGAAAGAGAGAGAGAAGAAGAAGAAGAAGAAGCATGACTCACTATCTATATGACATATAAAGGCTGGGTGTTGCTTATTGCACCAAACTTGGTCAGCTACTTGTCAAGGATTTTATATTTACCTCAACATAGCACATTCCTTGCGGATCAGATGTCCTAATCAAAACCAGATCACATGGCACTTCATCATTCTCTCGGAGCCATACTATATTACCCACATGAATATCCTGTGCTTAAACCTACAAGTGAATACGACCAGTCAGTTTGTCACAATAAAAGTAATGCAACCAAAGAGGAGTAAAGAAAAGAAATGTCTATACATGTTTCTTTATGTCCTGCCTCATAACCCAAACTTCTTTCTCATTCGCTTTCTTGTCTGAAAGAAATTTGTGGTAATCATCCCATGCCTCTTTTGTTGCAGAGACAGCAAAAATGAAAATAAGTGGACCCCATGTACTGGCAGGATTTACTGGAGTAATAAGAGACCATAACTGAAGGCATGCTATTAGCAGAAAGTACTGGTTTATGAAGCAGCTGAAAACATATTATTTGTTAGTGATAAGCAGTACAAAAGAAAATAAGAATGTTTGTAGCAAAGTTATCACATAGAAGTACATGTAATTATCTGAAACAACTAGAGACATTAAGGCCAAGTATTAATCTCATTTCAGATAATATACTCGATTCTCCTTTGCTCTGCTTCTTCATTACATTTACCTAATATTTAGCCTATGTGCTTATAGTATATATACAGAGAGGAGGGGCAGACGGAGAAGGAAGCCGATTTGCAGATTATTGAGGGACACTCTAAGAGAAAAATTTGTATTATATGTAAGGAAAATTGGACTGAAGAAAATTACATAGAAAAAATCATACCACGCTTCAAAACAAGATGTTCACATCCATCTCAATTCACTATGACCAGTTAATTCAGTACAAGACACAAAGAAAGAAGAGAGCTGACAGAACCTGTTGGAGGAGTCCCTTCCTGCGCCGTTGCTAGTCAGAGAGAGCGAGCCGAGAGCCTGTTGGAGAAGTCGCCGTCGGTGGGTTCTCTGCTTCCTCCGCTGCTCGGCTTTCCGGACTGTCCATTGCCGAGAAATATGGAGAGAGAGTGTGAGAGCAGAGGTCGGGGGAGGCCGGAGGTAGAGGGAAACAGAAAATCAAACAACCCATTAGATTTATTCCCAAATTAAGCTCGATTAGCATAAAAAACCAATGACCCAGATCAATAACACCTAAAACTATATATCCTTACCCAACGAATGGAACCCTACTGACAGAGAGATAAAGAAAGACGAGAGAGAGATGGAGGAGATATGAGGGATGGAGGCTGAGATTTGAGGGATGGAGGAGATGTGAGCTCAGATTTGAAACAGGGATGATGAAACCGAAGATAAAGTTCAGACTTTGCTTAGCCGAAGAAGAAAATGGTGAGTCCGAAATTGATGTGATTTTTTCTGAAAAAAAATGTATGAGTGGCGGGCTCCCAAAATATTACCGCCTTTTTATTTTGCTACATACATAACATTTACCATAACTCTTTTTCATTTCTATTATATTGATGTGTTATGGAAATAGGTATTTGGTGTAGTGCATGTGTGCATGGACCATTCACACGTGGTACAAGTTTCCCAATAATTTCAAACATGCACATTTTCACATAAAATCATAAAAGAATAATGCTAATTCTACCTGTTAACTCTTCATGGTTACAAAGTAAAAACCATATATTTGAACAATAGCCATACATTTGAACGTAAAAATGCATTTGCATGCAACATGCATACGTGGGAGCGTTCTTAAAATTTAACGTTTTAAAACGATAATTCCTACATGCTTATTTCTTGCCTTTTCAAATAAAATTCAGCAACCTAATTCCACTACCATTATTTGCTTCTATAAATCCCAAAGTTTGATTAAACCATTTAATTCATTATATTTACTTTATAAAATAATTTATTTAGATTTTTCCTAATTTATCTTATTATTTTAAATAGCATAGAAAATAACAAAATTTGTAGTCATTTAGACATACTTAATAAATTTCTTGTTCCTTTAGAAAATAACTTTTCTAAATATATATATAAAAAATACATGTTTAAATGTGAAAATTTATATTTTAAAGTGTGGGAAAAATATATTTTCACTTATATTATTTAGGTGTCTGACTCGTTAATTTTAAATAAAATAATTTTTTTTAGCTTAATAACTCAAAGTTTTAGCAATTATTTATTTTGTTTAAAAATCATAAGTGAATTTAAACCAAAATATTTTCTCATTTGAATAATAAAAAAAAACTGCACCTAAATAATAATGTGAAAAATTCATATTTACATTTTAAAAATATCACTTTTACGTATACATAACTTAGGGTATAATTTATTTGATGCACGAACATCATTTGTCCAATTTAAAAGACCTTTCGTATTTTTAATCAAAAATTCCAGCAACTATTAATTCATTCAAAATCACAAACTTGGATTAAAAACCGTATTTTTTCCTTCATAAAATATTCACAAAAATCTGCATGTGTTAATTTGATAAAAACACTATTTATATGTGAAATAAAAATGTTTTTTTGTTTACATAAACTCATATATCATTTTGAGGCATTACTTGAGCATATCAAACATTGTTTCATCATTATACTCACAATTATATATATATATATATAAAACAAGTAATATTAACATGAAATTCACTTTTAAATCATGCTTAAACAATTACTCAAACCAAAACCTTCATGTATCATCAAATCATCATTTATAAGAGACTTAAGACAAATTCCCAATTAGCCAAATAACCTAGCATATTTCTAATGAGTGTAGGTGACATCAAACAAAATAAAACACAACAAACATGCATCAATACCCTATAGGTCGAAACACTCATCAACATCTCATATTTTCTTTTTTGCATTTTACAAGAACATGAATGAAAACATCACAAACCCTAAGCATACCCCTAGGCCGAATCACACATAGGGTTCAACAACAAAATATATCACAAAATTTTCATGCATTTTAAGAAACGAAAACATTAGGTCTATGACAAGAGCACACAACAAGATCATGATTTCTAAGGCATGCCTTAGCCGAAAACACATATGCCCAAAGCAAAACCAACCTTCCAAGTCATGCAAACAAGAATCCTTAGCATGTTTTTATGAATAGAAAAATAAATATAATCATGAAGAACAATCGAAATGCATAGAAATACACCATAGACAAATCCCCAACATATCAAACCCATACACAAGTGTTATCCCTAAAATCAGAAGTGAATGACATGGCAGGCATTAATTACACGTGGCTGACACCTGGCAGAATCTGTGTTCGACTATCGACCAGGAAGACGTCCAGTATCATGCGATGGGTTTATTCATACGACCAGCCTGGTCGTACGCACATTATACACGGAGGAAATCTTAGGCAGTTATGATGGAATCCGAAATTATCTCCCATGATTTCCTGAATATCCGATTATTTAGAAAAGAATATCTGTAACAAATCAATGTAAATCTTCCCTGAGCTTATAAATAGAAGAAGAGGGCTCAGGGAGGCGGGGCCTTTTCTTTTGAGCAAAAAAGATCATTTGAGATTAGAGAGAGATTACACGAGAATAATTGTATTTTGTTCTTCAAAGGTTAGTGAAACTCATTGAACCCCAGTTCTTTGATCACCCCTTTGAATCTTATTTCAATAACAATTCAAGTGGACGTAGGTTATTACCAGATCCTGGGGCCGAACCACTATAAAATCTTGTGTCTTTATTATTTTCTTCATCACATTCTTTTCAACGTATTCATCCACGTCAAGCGTATTGTGACTCCGTGTCAGTTGGCCAAAATCTGGGTCAACATCCTGGTGCTTTCATTGAGAGCTTGATATAGCATCGTTGAGAAAGCCAATGGCGAAAACTACCAGGAAAACTGGACAGGCGGCCGGCGCTGCACCATCTAACCCGCCTCCTCCTCCCCCTCCAAATGTGGCTGAGGATGAGCCACATTTGGATTTCGATGAGGAAGAAATGGACGATGCGACGTTGAAGAGTACCCTAGGGGCACTGCATGAAGAGATGGCCAATCTGAGTGCCAGCGAGGAAGGTGCTGCCGAAATCTTGCCGCGGCAGCAGCAGGAAATTGAGCGGCAGTGCTTGGAGCTGAGTGAGAGGCAGGCGGAGATGGACCGCCGTCAAAGGGAGGCCATGTCAGCCCTCGATGCAGCCCTACAGTTGGCTAGGAATCAGGCTGCACTTGCCTTGCAGCTTGATCAACCCGCGGATGGGCCACCCCAGAGGGGTCCCAATCCTAGCCCGCCTATCCAAACCTCGAGCCCCCAAAGGCCCGAGCACCCGACTGTGCCTCAGGAAGATCTCCCACCAAGGGATACTGAAGCACAGCCTATCTCACAGGCTGGTCGCGGCAATCCCCTGCAGCAGAGGCAGAATAGGACCGGGCAGCAGCCTCGTAGTCCTAGACGCCATAGGGGCGATGAGCCAAACCTTCCGAACAGAGGACAGCATCCTCCTGGTAACAGGAGGAACTCAGAGTTAGGCTCTGCGATCCGAGGCCCCCCACGGCATGATAATGCACGGGGACCTAACGACCAATGTAGACCACCCTCTAATGCTCGGGAGGTTCCAGCCCGAGAGGGCAATCGAGGGAACAGTCGATCCTACCAAAGCCAATCAAGATTCAGAGATGGCCATGGTTATAATGAGGCCGACTCAGGCAGAGGGAATGCCGGTCGGAGAAATGAAGAAAGAGGTGGAGGCAGGAGCCAGCTACCTCAAGATGATCAGCCCGACAGACGGGACGCTGGGGGGCAGCCCAGACAAAATAACATCTTCAACCGGCTCGGAGCTAGCGAGTAGCGGAGGAGAGATGAGGATTTGAGAGATGTACTCAACGATCTCCGCGAGCGGCACGGCGAGTACGTCCCCCCAACAGCAGAGGCCCCGGCGATTCCTAGAGCCATGCAGGCCCAGATAGATGCCCTCAACCAGGCAGTGCAGCAGCTAGTCGGGGGAAGAACATCTTATATCGACCATGATAGGAGAAAAGGTACTCTTTTCATCCAAAGGATAGCCATGGCGGAAACTCCTAGCAAGTTTAAGATGCCTACGCTTCCAAACTTTGATGGTTATGGTGACCCGGTATCTCATGTCAACAAGTTTGAGATACAAATGGACATTCAGAAAGTGTCTGAAGACACTCGGTGCAGGATCTTCCCTGCAACACTTTCTGACGCTGCACAGGAGTGGTTTTTTAAATTCCCTCCTGCAAGTATAATTTCCTGGGAAATGTTCGTTAAAGATTTTTACGGGCAGTTCTATGCGGGTCGCGTGCACCCTACTGAGGAAAATCAGCTGGTTGAGATACGCCAGCAAAATGGAGAATCGCTGAATGACTATGTTCAGCGTTTTATGCGAGCAGCCGCCGAAGCAAAAATGGTGGGTGATGAAGGAAAAATGATGGCCATAATGGCAGGAGTTAAGCGCCGTACCCTTCTCTGGGAGAGCCTCAGAAAGCATGGGGTTATAACTACCCAGGAATTCTTTAATCAAGTTGATCGCTACATCAAGCTCGAAGACGCCATCGCCAACGAAGGAAAGCCCCCAAGCAAAGATAAGGAGACGGCTGAGCCCGCCAAAGCCGCCAATGGGTCCAAGCCCAATGGCAATGGCAAAGGCAACGGGAACGGCAACGGCAATGGCAAGAATGGTGGAAAACGGCCACACAACGAGCCTTCCACCTCTGACAACAAAAGGACCAAGGGTAATCGTTATAAACCTCGGTTCACTAACTATACTGCCCTTATTGAGTCTCGGGGAGAGGTATATCAGGCCACGAGTTCCAGTGTGCCTTACAAGAAGCCTGCCCCCATTCGAAAAGATATTTCAAGGAGAGACACTACCAAGTTCTGTCGTTATCACAACGACTACGGACATGACACCAATGAATGCAACCAATTGAAGGATGAGATCGAGTTCCTTATCAGACAAGGACACTTGAGAAGATATGTACGGGCATCGGGAAATTCCCAACGAGAAGCTCCAGGTGCCAACGAGCAAGCGCCCACACACCAACGCTCGCCACCTTTGCAGCCTGATCCCGTAGCCGGCACCCTATTAACCATCTGCGAAGGCCCGCACCTCGCGGGAAACAGCGGCAAGGCCAGGGAATGATATGCTCGGACCTTGTGCCACGACCAGGACATCGAGATGATGGCTGTGGAGGACCACGTGCCGAAAAAGGCTCGATCAGAAGAGGGCGAGATAACCTTCTCTGATAGTGATGCCCAGCATGTCTGGTTCCCACACTCTGATCCGCTGATTGTGGACATCCAAATGGCCAATATGATGGTGAAGAGAGTGCTAATCGATACAGGAAGTTCAATGAACATCCTGTACGAGTCTTCTCTGGAAGGCATGAAGTTGTCCGTTAAGGACTTGGAGCCTTGCAACCAAACAATATACGGCTTCTCTGGCGAGGGACTCACCCCCGCAGGGTCAATCAGACTTCCAGTGACAGCAGGTACAGCACTTGCTACTAGGACATTACTCGCTACTTTCATAGTGGTCGATTGTCCTTCGGCGTACAATGTCGTCATTGGAAGACCCATACTGGTTGACCTACAGGCCATCACCTCTATGGGGCACTTAACCATGAAATTCCCAACAGACGCAGGGGTAGGACGCGTGTTGGGAAACCAGAGGGAGGCTAGGGAGTGCTACAATGCCTCGGTCATGAAGGCAAAGAAGGGAACATCAAAAAGCACTCCCTCTGAAAGGTTGCAGATGGCAATTGATACACAAGCCCAATCCAGTGAAGGAGTCACCAAATAGGGTGTTGCCCAAAGTGAGGATAGAGATTTGGATCCTCACTTTGGGGATTTTGAGGAAAATGTTGGACTCGTTGAGGACCTGGAAGAGGTCCAACTTGACGAAAAGGACCCGACCAGAGTCGTGAAGGTCGGGAAAAACTTAGAACCCACTACGAAACATGCACTGGTGGAATTTTTGTGGAAAAACCAGGAAGTCCTTGCCTGGTCGCACAAAGACATGGCTGGGATAGATCCTGCAGTCATAAGCCATGTCCTGAATATAGACAAGAGTTTTCCGCCCTTGCAACAGAAAAGAAGGCTTCTCGATAAGGATAGGTCGAGAGCCTTAAAAGAAGAAGTTGAGTGACTAAAAGAGAATGGATTCATCAGGGTGGCGTTTTATCCATCGTGGGTCTCTAATCCAGTACTGGTTCCCAAGCCTAACGGCAAGTGGCGAACTTGTGTGGATTTTACAGACCTCAATAAAGCCTTCCCGAAGGATTGTTTCCCACTCCCAAGGATCGACCAGTTGGTCGATGCTACTGCAGAACACGATATCCTCTCTTTCATGGATGGATATTCGGGCTACAATCAGATCAGCATGCATCCCCCTGACGACGATCACACCAGCTTTCAGACCGATACGGGATTATACTGTTATAAAGTAATGCCCTTTGGACTGAAAAATGCAGGTGCGACTTACCAGCGACTAGTTAACCACATGTTTAAAGAGTTGATCGGCGTAAACATGGAGGTGTACGTGGACGACATGTTGGTAAAGTCGAAAAAGGCAGAAGGACATGTGAAGGAATTGCAAGAGTGTTTCAATGTATTGAACAAGTACCAGATGAAACTAAATCCTCTCAAATGTTCCTTCGGAGTTGGATCAGGGAAGTTTTTGGGGTTTATTGTTAATTCAAGAGGAATTGAGGCCAACCCCAACAAGATAAAAGCCCTGATCGATATGAAATCGCCAGAAAAGATCAATGATGTACAAAGTTTGACTGGGAGAATTGCGGACCTAGGTAGATTTATTTCCAAATCAACGGACAAGTGTGTACCTTTCTTCAATCTACATAGGGGAAACAAGAAATTTGAATGGACAGTAGACTGTGAGCAAGCTTTTCAGGCCTTGAAAGCCCATATGGCACAGCCTCCCATTTTATCTAAGCCAATCGAAGGAGAAACTTTGTTCATTTACCTGGCGATCACTGAAGTTGCTGCTAGTGCGGTACTAGTACGAGAGGAAGAAGGCGTACAAAAAGCGGTTTACTATGTAAGCAAGAGGCTAATCGGAGCAGAACTGAGGTATCCACCCATCGAGAGGTTAGCATACTGTTTAATCCTGGCCTCCAGGAAGCTACGTCCTTACTTCCAAGCCCATCCTATCACAGTTTTAACCGACCAGCCCCTTCGGCAAGTCCTCCAGAAACCAGACGCGGCTGGGTGTCTATTAAAATGGGCAGTCGAACTAGGGCAGTTCAACATTACATATTCCCCGCGAGCAGAAGTAAAGGGACAAGTCTTGGCCGATCTCATTGCAGAGTATACCGAACTCCCAGACGATGAGCAATGCGAAAAACCTAATACGCCTGAGCCTCATGATGAAGCACCCTCGTGGAAGTTGTTTACGGATGGGTCGTCAAACGAATCTCACGTGGGAGCATGGGTGATATTGATAACGCTGGAAGGGCATTGATTTCACTGTGCCATTAGGTTTGACTTCGTAGCCTCGAACAACGAAGCAGAATACGAGGCCCTCCTTGCTGGATTACGATTGGCAAAAGACATGGATATAAAAGTGCTCAATATTTAAAGCGATTCACAGCTGCTGGTGAATCAAGTTCTAGGGGAATATCAAGCACGGGGTCTCAAAATGGGAGCCTACCTAAATAAAACTAGAGATCTATTGGCATAGTTCCAAAAGTATACCCTCCAGCAGATACCTCGAGACCAGAATTCGAATGCAGATGCCTTAGCTAAACTCGCAAGCGCGAAAGATGCTGACACTTTGAATATTGTGTCAGTAGAAAGATTGAGCGAGCCAAGCATACGAACAGATGTGACTAGCATGGAAATCCGGATGGAAGATACATGGATGGCGCCATACTTGGAGTATCTGACCAGCGGTACACTGCCGACAGATAGGAACAAAGCCAGAACTCTTCAAAGGCAGGCCGCGAGATATATACTGGTCGATGGTGTTTTATACTAAAGGGGATATTCCATTCCACTACTCAGATGTATTACGCCCAAGAAAGCTAATGAACTGATGAAGGAAGTACATGAAGGCTTTTGCGAAGATCATGCTGGGGGGCAAAGTTTGGCGAAAAAAATCCTGAGGCAGTGTTATTTCTGGCTAACTATGAACGAAGACTCTGCGAAGTACGTGCGGAAGTGCGATAAGTGTCAAAGATTTTCCAAAATCCCACGAGCAGCTCCAAATGAATTAAAACAGATGCAGAGTCCTTGGCCTTTTGCAGTATGGGGAATAGACTTGATTGGATCCCTACCAATGGAGAAAGGTGGAGTGAAGTATGCAGTCAGTTGACTACTTCACCAAATGGGCCGAAGCTGAACCACTCGCTACCATAACGACCAAGAAAGTTCTTGAATTTGTCATCAAGAACATTGTTTTTCGATATGGTTTACCTCAAAAAATCGTCTCAGACAACGACCCCTAATTTGACAGTGATCTGTTCACCGACTTCTGCGAAAGACACGGGATTATCAAAAGCTTTTCTTCAGTTGCTCATCCACAAGCGAACGGGCAGGTCGAAGCAGTGAATAAAATGCTTAAGGACACCCAGAAGAAAAGACTTGAAGATGCTAAAGGAGCGTGGCTAGAACAGTTACCTGAAGTCCTATGGTCGTATAGAACTTCTCACCGAACAACGACAGGTCATACTCCGTTTTCCTTAACATACGGATATGAAGCCATGTTGCCAGTCGAGTTAGATCCGCCCTCACATCGAAGAATTACATACGACCAGGATCAGAACAACCAATTGATGATGGAGTCCCTAGACTCAATAGAAGAAAAACGAGAAAAAGCCCAACTCCGAGTAGCTGCGTACCAGCAAAAAGCCGCCCGGTACTTTAATTCAAAAGTAAAAGAAAGAAAATTCAATGTCGTAGATCTAGTGCTACGACGAGTTTTCTTGAATACCGGTGACCCCATTGCTGGAGTACTCGGACCAAACTGGGAAGGATCGTACCAGATCGAAGAAGTCCTTCACCCGGGCACCTACAAACTTGCACGTTTGAATGGAGATCTTGTTCCACGCTACTGGAATGGATAACACCTGCGCAAGTACTACTAATGAACAATCCTTCTTAAAGGACTGGCTTGTATTAATTCATACTTTTTACATGTTTTGAAAAAGGGTTAGCCATGTTGTATGGCTAATCGCTTATAAATGTAAGATCTTTCTTAAGATCCCTTGTACAGACATGTTTAGTCCATTTTAATACGAGATTATAAGGGACTTTGCACAGCCAGTCATTCTTGCCAACCTTTGTAAATTTATTTTTACAAGTATTTGTTCATTACGTGTGTTGTTTTGCTGTATTACAAGTGTTGAATTTTACAACGAGCAGTAATGTTCGAACAGATCATGGTCAGGGCAAGTGACCAAGGACCTAAAGCTCCTCGATCACTTGGGGGGCATATAAGGTACATCGATAGCAAAGCGTACCATAAGGTATGTAAACACATCAACAAAATGAGTGAAAGCATGCTACGGTACTTAGAGCATTTTTCAAAATTTATGTTTTGAAAAATCAAACCAAAGTACTATGCTAAGTTCGGTCATGCGAACAGGTATTATAATAAAAGAAACATTATAATATCAGTAAAGCAATCATTTACACCGTGAGCATTAGTGCTTGGATGTAAATATGTAATTAAAAGGAAAAACCTTTTACACCACGAGCAGTACTGCTCGGATGTAATCGTTCAAGTGTAAGTAAAAAGCTGCCCTCGCAGCAATAAAAAATAAATCGTCTTTACAAGTAGGCCCGTGGGCCATAAAAACTGTGGAAGATAAAAAGAGAATTACTGGGGAGCAGGAGGGTCTTCTGGACGAGGAGCGCTCTTATCAGCCGGAGGATCAGCCTTAGCATCAGCAGTGGGGGTCTTGGCCTTAGCTCTCTCCTCTGCCTCCAGCCGAGCAGTGCACTGTGCCATCAGCGTCCTTTGCCACTTCTCGGAGAGGTAGTTAATTTTGGCCCCCCGGTTGTATTTCCAGAAGTCGTAGAAACTGAGGAAGGTGGCTTCCTTGTACTCCAAATTTCAAGCCCCGTCCTCCTCGAGCTCCTGAATGCGCCCTTCAAGCTTCTGAACGCACCCCTCAAGTTCCTGCACCCGTCCCTCGAGCCTCTTTGTCTCCTCCCTTCTGCCAGTCAGGTCAAGTATGGCCTGCTTACACTCTTGGGTGTTGAGTATAGCACTTTCCCTCCATTTATTCTGCTCCTCGTTGGCTTTCTTCAAGGCCCCTTGACTCTCCTGAAGCTCCTGGGTGAGAGTGGCTTGGTCCTCGCACAGTTGCTCGTTCAGCTTGGACAGCTCCTTGTTCTCCACAAGCAGCTTATTATTATCCTCGAGCAGCTTAGTGTTATCAGCCTCAAGCGCTTGCTTGGCCTGGGCCAGCCTGGAGTCAAAATTCTATTCTCGGGAGACCAGTGCCCCAGCACGGCGCCAGCTAGCAGTTAAAGACAGTAGCCCCTGAAGAAAAAATGAGAAGGTCAGGGAAAGAAGTACAATATAAACCATGAAGTAGCAAAAGATGACTCACACTGGCTATCTCATTCAACCCTTTGTTGATGATTTGGTCGACGTCCATAGTGGCAGTGTCATTGATGGCGGTCTGGCTGCGTCTATGCTTCGAGAGCCGATATATTCTCTCCCTGGCCATGCCAACTATGTGGCTGGACAGGGAGCCTTCGCACAAGTGGTCCAAAGTCTCTTTTTCTGCGGCCTTTGAGGAGGGCTGTGGATTGACGGGCGTGGGGGTCGTCTGCTCGGAGGGGGGCGGAGGTGGTAAGTCCTCCTTGGAAGGGGCTGTGGCAGGAGCATCTTCTGTCTGGGCCTTCTTTGAAGGGGTCTTGGTACTTTCCCCTCAAGCCCTTTTACTGTCCTTCTTCGGGACAGAAGAGTCAGCGGTAGCTTGGTAATGGTCAAAGAAGTCCCCGGAGTCCATGCCTGCACAAAGAGAAACAATTCAAACGATGAGATAAAAGGGTCGCGGGAAAACAGAGATTAGAGTAGAAGGATAACAAAAGTAAGGTACCCGAGCTACACCTACTGGTTGTAACATTATCTACTGAACTACCTAGTTCCTGGAAGAAATCTGAATTTAAAGAAGGGGCATTCATAAAGTTGCCATCCCCATCAAATAGATGGGAAGGAATTGGCAGATTATTCAAAAACAAGAATGATGTACCGTTTACATCCGACGATTCGTCAGATGGTTCGGTAGGCTCAGTAGCCTTTTGTTTCCCCTTGCCCTTGGGGACCGATGATTCCGTTGCTCGGTGGGGATCGACAGGTTCCCTGATTGTAACCCCAGTTGGCCTCCTCCGAGGAGGGGGTGCCTGAGATTACTGCTCGGTTACCCTCTCAGGTTCCACATCAGCATGGACACCACCTGCCACAGGTTCGTTTGTCGCAGGTTGGGAGCCCCAAAGGCCAGCCAACCTAAGGTTAGCCTCATTAATTAAGTTCTTGACACTCTTAGCAGCATTTGACATACTGGCTAAGAGTGCTGCCCTCGACTCCATTCCTAGAGTGGGGGTCGGGCGTAACCATGGACCTGGAACACATCAGAATAGCGAAGTATTATGACAAGAAAGAATTAAAGTACAGAAACTCTGGCTCAAGGATTATTATGTTTTTTTACCTCCTCGAGTGAAGGCCAGATTATCCACGGCAATGTCGGGCGTAAGGAAGTACTCTTGATGGTACTTCCCCACGTTGGAGATATGAGTGGTGTCGGACAGAAAGGTGCGTCCGGTCTCCTAGTGGCAGAAATGAAAGAACCCCGTACCATCCTAGTTGGGGTTGGACTTGAGGTCGAACAGAAAATTGACCTCATGAGGAGAAGGAGCCATTTCTTGAGCTTGTAGAGGATATAGAGCGAGATCAGCATCCTATACCCATTTGGGGTGATTTGAAAATGGGCCACCCCTTGAAAGAACGAATGAAGAGGCAGGGTGGCACCCGCCTCGATATGGTACCTCGACTAGGTGCTATAAGCCCCCCCTGGCAGGTTGGCTCGCTGGTCGATGGAAGGTCTGACCAGGGTCACCCCCGTCAGATTGTATTTGTTTAAATAGTTGGCGATCATACGAATTGTCACTGAACTTGGGGAAACGACGTGCCACTCGACAGCTGGCTGGTCGGCATGACGAGGACGGGCACGCCTCTGAACTTCGGTTTCAGGAGGGAATTCACCTTGACCACTGGTCGAGGGGGCATCAGCAGAAGGCTGACTGGGAGAGTTAAGGTTGCGTCTTTTTCTAGCTTTGGTTTTTGTTCTGGCCATTTTCTGATTGGGAATTGGTGGAGGATTTGGATTAGGACGTGAAAAGGAGATTTCTGGAATCAGTGTGTATGGATTCTCTTCGCCTTCAAGTAGTTGGGCCAAGAGTTCGTCTTCAATAGGTCTTTCTCCCCCCCAAGGGTCTTGCATATGAACTACAAACAGACAATGGAGGAGATAAGACATAATCCGCGAAGTAGTGTGGAAGATTGGGATAACGTTGCTCGTGCCTAAATAACCAGCAACATCCTAATCCTACGCTAAATTCAACGTGGGTAGTTTGAAAGACGGATAAAAACAAAAAGGAAAGTAAACTGTTTTCTGAAAAGAGAACTTTTTTGACTCCTGAGGGGCGGGAAAAAATTTCAGTTTTTTCACCTTGCTTAAAGGTTGAATCTTTCATCAACCTAACGTCCCAAACCAGAGATCCTAACTATCAAACTATAGTCTTAACCTATACAAAGCATAAAAACGCACTTTTACCAAGCAATAGGCAGTTTATACCAATAAACCCTTAAAACCTTACTCAAGAACACATAAGTCGCAGAGCATAAAAATGGCATGCATGGCGTAATAGAGAGCTTAAAGAATGGATTTCTTACATGGGCAAAGATGGAGATTTGGAAGAAGATGAAAACTCGAACCGGAAGACCTTCGTCTAAATGTCAGACTGGTTTTCGAAGCTCTGAACTCTGTAACAAGTTCTTGAAAATATTGGAAAAGATGGTGAGTAAAAATTTCTTAAAGGGGAAGAAAAGCCTACTTATAGGGATCGAAGGGATAGCCAAAAGGCAATAATCATCACTTCCCACTTTCAAAACATGGGGAAGTGTATAAGCTGTCAAATTTCCTTTTTGGAAACTGAAAAGGCTTGATTAGACATAATTATGTCACAGTTTTTGAAAATGCACGGGAATTCTGACAGACATCATGGGGATGTGAACGGTTGTTCCTTTAAGTTTCTTTATTGTTGGTCGCACTAAACAAACTTGGGGGGCAAATGTTATCCCTAAAATCAGAAGTGAATGACATGGCAGGCATTAATTACACGTGGCTGACACCTGGCAGAATCTGTGTTCGACTATCGACCAGGAAGACGTCCAGTATCATGCGATCGGTTTATTCATACGACCAGCCTGGTCATACGCACATTATACGCGGAGGAAATCTTAGGTAGTTATGATGGAATCCGAAATTATCTCCCATGATTTCCTGAATATCCGATTATTTAGGAAAGAATATCTGTAACAAATCAATGTAAATCTTCCCTGAGCTTATAAATAGAAGAAGAGGGCTCAGGGAGGCGGGGCCTTTTCTTTTGAGCAAAAAAGATCATTTGAGATTAGAGAGAGATTACACGAGAATAATTGTATTTTGTTCTTCAAAGGTTAGTGAAACTCATTGAACCCCAGTTCTTTGATCACCCCTTTGAATCTTATTTCAATAACAATTCAAGTGGGCGTAGGTTATTACCAGATCCTGGGGCCGAACAACTATAAAATCTTGTCTCTTTATTATTTTCGTCATCACATTCTTTTCAACGTATTCATCCACGTCAAGTGTATTATGACTCCGTGTCAGTTGGCCAAAATCTGGGTCAACAACAAGATTAACAAAATCCACCATAGAAATAGAAAAAGGCTAGGATTTTCTATTACCTCCTTGATAGTGTTCAACAACTCAAAACTAAAACCTCATCTTGATACACCTAGAGTTTTCGAAACCCATAACAAGAAAAGAGAAAATACTCTTAGCATCAAGAAGATGAGAATATAGATTAGAGGATTTAAACCACTTAAAGATCAAGAACACCAACCTAGTTTTTCAAAATCCACCTTCTTCTTTTTCTTCTTTCTATCTTTCTTTCTTTCTTCTTTCCTCTCCTTCTCTCTCTAGCTCCGCAAGCTCTCTCTCTCTCTCTCTCTCTATCTCTCTCTCTCTCTCTCTCTCTCTCTCTCTCTCTTTCTCTCTCTATGGCCAACGGTCACACAAGAGCATAATGACTCTCTTCTTTTCTTTCTTTCCTTTTTATCTAACCTGGAGAAATAACTAGCCTAATGGGAAATGGGTAAGTTTCCTCTTTTTTCTTTATTTGTTTTTTTATTTGATTGCCTTAATAAGAAGAAAATAATGAATATGAAAAATATGAAAACCATCTTCCTTCCCATTTTATCTATAGTCATCAATTTAAATTATTAAATTTCCAAATAAAATAGGAAAATATATCCCCCCTTTCCCACTATGTCCACACGTCTATCTCCTTTCTCCTCTTCTTTTATTTTATTTTTAATGCTTTTAATTAAATAAATAAATCAAATAAAAGGAAATAATGCGTAGGAAATCTATTGCATGTTCACCATGCAACCATGCACATGCACACACCCAAGTGCTAAGGTGCATCACTACCTGTTGACTGATGATTTAGCCAACGACACGGAGTCACTAAAACGATAAAGATTTATAAGCTAAATGCAAGAACTAAACAACCCAAGGATTTATAGTGGCTTGGCCCTAGATCTTGGTAATAACCTACTTCCACTTAGTGTTTTTATTGATGTATTATGAAACCTGCGATCAACATACTAGACTTCATTGAGTTTCACAAGTTCCAAAAAAGGATACAAAAGTCGTGTATATAATGCACTAGTTCTTTCTAAATACAAATTATTGTCGTCCCCTTGAATGAATCTCTTTGAGTCCTATTTATAGGCTCAAGGACATATAGGCCGATGGGCCTTGTCTTCCCTTTGTTACAAGCATATCTGAATAATAACAGATTTCACAATCTTTACATAAAAATAGGGTCAAATATCTTAGAAATATTTGACTTATAACTATATTTGAACTCTGGCTTCATTACTACGACCAGACCTAGTCGCATATGCCAGCACATCTTCTACTGTATTGTTCAGAATCTTTCTTGAATCCATCGAGAAACTTCTATCTCTGGTCGTTGGTCGACCTGAATGTAATCAATACATAGTCACGTGCAACCCACGCGTACATTGATTTTTCCACGTTAGCAAGTAAGTATTTTTCAGGGTAAACATTTGCCCCCCAAGTTTATTTTTATGCGATCAGTATTTAATAAACTTACTCGACCAACAATCCATCTGACCTGTCACATTTGTCAGTACTTTTTTGAAAAAGTAAGTAATTATGACTTTTACAGTTTCCCAGAAATGTTTTGACGATTATTACAATTCTCCACACATCGAAACCCTACTCCCATCATTATCTTTTATTACTGCCCCGAGTAGTATAAATATAATCCCCCTTTACCATTTTCATTTCTTTACCCGAACCTCCTCTCTCATCAAAAACTCAAAAAAACCTTCAAGAAACTGAGAGTCTTTAGTGTAATTCGAGACGTCTTCGAGCAACTCTGAGCCATACTTTCGTGATTTCTCCTACAATTGATACTCCAAGTAAGTTTTTGAATCCATCCTCTTAATTTTGTAGAAATTTTTGTATATTCTGGTCTTGATTCACGATTTTCCGTAACTAGGTTTCTACTATTCTTGAGAAATTTCTTGGGTAACCGGGTTTAGGCTAACATACATAGAATAAGTATGCTAGAATAGAGATTTTAGGCAATCTAAAATACTATACAATGCCTAAAAAGCAACGTGGGGGTATAGGTATACCGATTTCGGGCCCAAAATTGAACTGAAAATTCGATTTTTCCCGCCTGTTTTCGGAGTTGAAAAGTTTTTCTGAAAAAACTTTTCACATTCACATTCACTTTTTATCAGCATGAAGCTGGTCGTATAAAAGCTTAACTTTTATACATGAGCAACTTTATCCTTGGTTTTCTTTTTCTTTTATCTATTGGTCATAGGTTCTCACTTCCCCCGTTGCTTGTCCCAGATATTCATGCATGATCCATGGGGAGGTGAGAGACCAATAGACGATGATCTTCTCGCTTTCCTGTTCGAGGATCAAGAACAATCTTCTTTGCCATTTCCTGAGCCTTCGTCTTCACACCCAAACCCTACGACCAATCCTCCACACAATCCGCCACAGAACCAATCAAGCATGGGTCATGTAAAATACACTACTCGTCGGAAAAAGAAAACCACAGATTCTCCTTCCAGCGTCGAGGGTCCTTCAAGTGACCCTCAACCTTTAAACATTTCTCCACCAGACATTCAGTCCATAGCCCGTCCCCATGACAGCCCTCGAGCAAAGGTAGACTGGTACATTGCCCCTCCTAGCATCATATCGACCAGGATGGTGGCAAAATATCCCAAGAAGTATGGGATTTCTGGGATTACCCTGTACAAACCAACACCCGACCAGAGGGCAAACGTACCCGGAGGTGGCTACAGCACCTGGTCGAGGTATCATATTGAAGCAGGGGCAGTCTTGCCCTTGCATGACTTTTTCCGAGGGGTCGCCAATTATTTCGAGGTCGCCCCTTCCAAATAACACCCAGCGGATATAAAGTACTTTCAGTACTCTATATCCTATACAACCACAAAAGATGGCCTGTGCCTACTCTGCATGAGATCAACTACTTGTTCGATCTCAAATCCAACCCCAATCAGAACAACACGAGGTTCTTCCACTTTTGCTGCCAGGAATCTACTCGAACATTCTTGAGTGATATTACCCACAAATCTAATGTAGGAAGGTACTTCCAAGAGTACTTCCTTACAACCGACTTGGTTGTTGACAACCTGGCCTTCACACAAGGAAGTAAACTTTCAATCTCTGGTCGACATTTATATATTCATTTTTTTGTCGTTCCTTGTCCTTAGTTGTTTTACGCTGCATCTAGGTCCATGGTATCGACCAGACCCTACTCTAGAAATGGAGATAAGAGCTGCATCTTTGGCCAGCATGAAAAATATAGAAAAAAGCATCAAGGGGTTGGTCACAGAGAGCAATTTAAGGCTGGTCAACCTTTTAGAACCACACCAGGAAGTGAAGGAATCCACCGCGGGGAGTGCCACTGGATAGGGCACTGAAGGAAAAGACATCCCTGAGTAGCAGCAAGATGTGTCACAACCCCAGCGGTGGCGACCAACGGGAATGACCATCTGAGAACCAACCCCTAAAACTCGAGCTACTAATACCCCTACCCAACATGGGAGGGGAAAACAAAAACTACCTAAATACACCGGCCCTATACCCAAATTTTCAAACAAGAATGGTATAGATTTCTCACTCCTAAATAATTTGCCCATCACTTGTCATTTATTCGATAGGGATGGCAACTTTAAATTTACGTCTTCGAGGCAAATAGTGAGTGTAGCAGTAGTTCTTTAGATAATGTAACAACCAGTAATAATAGTTTGGGTATACTACTTAGAATTTCTCTATACTTTATTCTTTTATTATGCCAAACTATTTTTAACATTCTTGCTCATTTGTTCTTGTTTTGTAGTCATGCCATCTGACGACGCCTTTGATATCTACGCCTCTGCAGACGCTCCTTTGAGCAGGAAGAAGTCGAGCAGACAACACCCTAGAGAAGACAGTGGGGAGCCCTCCAAAAAAAGAGCTCAACCAGAGGACCCTATAGCTCCTGCTCTGTCTAAATCAACTACGCCTCCTCCTCCTGGCACTACTCTTTCCACCAACCAGGCAGGAAGATCTCTTGCTGCAGATTTACTGAGGTCCTATAGCTCAACAAATGAAAAACTATAGAAATTGTCCAAGCACCGTCGCAGCCAGGAGGCCTTTGCCTGTCTTCCTGCATTGAAACCTAGCCAAGTCCTTGGTTGTGGTTTCAATGAACTACTTAGTGTAAGTGTTGTCTATATTGTGTTTTATCTGAACAACATTTCCATTGATTAGCTCTAAAAGCTTCATTCTTCTATTATTCGTAGGGTATCTTAACCATGAACAATGGTTGGCATCGCATCGAGGAGGTCGATGCAAAACATGGCGAGGAGATCAAGGCATGCGAGGACGGGGTTAAGGTGGCTGAAGACAAAATCACCAATTTAACTGAAGAGCTGAAGAGGAGCCAAGAAGATCTGGCCAAAGTCGTTGCTACCAAGGAGAAGTTTAAGGAAGCCTCCGAGACTAATTGGAAGGAAGCAGCCAAACTTCAAGAGGATCTGGAGGCGAGCATGAAGGAGGCCTCTGGTCTAGAGGAGCAAGTGAAGCTACTTGAGGAGAAAAATTCCCAAAACTTGGAGATGTTCCAAGGAGCTACCTTCAACTGCTTCTACATGTTTTGGAAGAACAATATGGAGGCCAACTTTGATTATCTTCCCGAGCAGGCTAAACAAGCTGAACTCACCAAGTGCGCTGCTCCTTTAGAGGATGAAAGGAATGCCCAGAATGCCTCGGATTCTCCTTAAATCTCTTTGGTGACAGGCATCGACGGTGCTGAAGAAGACGCCGGAACTTCAATCGACCAGCAGTCACAACAAGACCCTCCTCCAACTCCATAGTATCAATTTTATCTATGTAATTAAAACATACGAACAATAGTTCGTAATGTTAAGAAAATTTTCCTACTTTAAGACTGCTTTAATTTCCTTTTAATGTTTTTAATTACATCCGAGCAGCAATTTCTCGTGGTGTAAAGAAATTTCATTGTGATATTATAATATATTCTCATTGCTATTTAACATTTGCTCGTACGACCAAACTTAGCATAACACTTTATTAAGGTTTCACAAAATTAACTAATTTTTTTTTAAATATACTCTAAGTGTCATAGTATGCTTTCCCTTATTTGGCTCGTGTGTTAACATATCACTTGAGATGCTTTGCTTGCTTAAGATATTATATGTCCCCCATGTGATTGAGGAGCTTAAGATTCTCGGTCAGTTGCCATGACTAATACTTGTTCGAACATCACTGCTCGCGTACTTATCAATGACAATATAGCAAAACAACACACGTAATGAGAAAATACTTGTAATAAATACAATAATTTGCAAGAATAACTTGCTACGCACAGTTCCTTTTATCTCTCGTAATAAAATGGACAAAATTCGTGTCTGTACGAGTGATAAAAAATTGATCTTACAAGCCAATTCTTTAAACAGAATTGTTCATTGATATTACTTGCGCATGTGTTCTCCATTCCAATAGCGAGGAACGAGATCTACATTTAAGCGAGCAAGTTTATATGTGCTTGGTTGAAGAATTTATTCAATTTGATATGGAGCTTCCCAGTTTGGTCTGAGTACTCCAGCATTCTGGTCGCGAGTGATGAGAAAACTCTTCTATGTACCAAATCACCCACATTAAACTTTCTTTCGCGTACTTTAGAGTTAATATATCAAGCAACCTTTTGCTGGTAAGATGCAACTCGGAGTTGAGCTTGCTCTCGCCTTGACCAAGTTTAAAGATTAAGCTCGTGGCCTGGAGTCATGAGCATATGAAGGCAGGGGCCCTACTGCCCCTGAAATCCTTTTTTAAGGTTTTTCTGGAGTTTGTTGGGCTCGCCCCATTCCAACTCTAGACCAATTCTTATAGGGTTCTTTCTGCCCTCAAGTCCCTATACCACGAGCTGAACTGGGAAGGACCCTCACCACAAGAGTTTCTGTATCTCTTTTGTCTGAAAAGCAACCCCTCTCGAGCTCGAGGAGGGGATGGCTTCTACTACTTGTCAAGCTATCCGAAGGAGAAGAAGATCTTCGAAGATATGCCAAACCATCCTCCAAACTTCAAGCTGGCCTTCTTCTAGACGGATGGCCTCGCTCGCTCCAAATTATACTCATTCTAGCGTATCCGTAAGTACTCATACTTATTCCTTTCTTGTTCATTTAATGACTGGGCTTGAAATAATAACACGTATCCATTTCTTCAGCCAACTATCAATGTCCCACTCCTTGAGTCAATGGTGGAGCACAAGGCAACTCTGCTCCAACTGTCGTATGGTCGGCGCTCCCTATCCTATCTTATCCATGAAGAACAGCTCTGAGCCTGTGGTATCTTGGAGCAAGACCAGTTGACAGACGACACTGCCTACCGGGAGTACTTCAAGTGGGAGCATGTGCCACTTCCCACTGAGGAGCTCCCCCCGAGACGGAGGTCGTCAAGCTCCCAGACCCATCCCTCTGTGGCTTGCCGTCACGACAAGCCCACCTCGGGGAATGAAGCTCAAGACGAGACCTCGAGCTCGAGTGGTGAAGGTAAAGTTATACTTCGCTCTGCCATGTGGTTCCTTCCTTGCTTAAGCACAAAACAAACACTCTGATCCTATTCCCGGATCCTAGGGACAACTTCCATGCTTTTTCTTGGGTAGATGAGAGGGTTCATAGGTTTGATAGCTGGTTAGGCAAATTCCAAACTATGTATAGTTTAAACAAATTTTGGGATGGGGTCGCTATTCAATATGGGACAAATGTCTATAGAGACCTTTCCAGGCTATCCCCCACATATAGGGAAAGGACTACCCCACCGTCCTCTGAAGATAGGGATTACTTGGTCACCGAGCACAAGCTCGGGGGAGAGTACCAGTTAGCTTTCTTTTGACTTTTGCCTTGTTTCTTTTTTATGTTTAGGCTCGATCACTAATGTGTAAATTGTGTATGTGCAGGCAACGTGGAGTCTGATTTAGATAACGTACTCAACCGCCACTTAGGAGCTAAGCAAAGCAAACACTCGAGGGCATCGCAGAGAGGGGGGCGCCCCTCCAAATCCCGAGGTCAGAGCGGGGCACCCCTCTAAAAAACTGAGGCAATAAATCGTGTCTCGGACACTCATTGCCCGAGCCTACTTGCTGATCCAAACGCCGAGGTCAGAGTATCCATCGAGATCTCACTTTCCCCGCCTCCTCCTACAATCCAAACTTCTCAACAGACTGCTCCGGCTCCAAAGAAGAAGGTTCCTACACGGGAACATTTGTTGTCGGTTTCGACCCACGCCCCTGAGTATGTGATCAACAACGCTGCGGGGACACATAGAGCCAATCTGGCCTCAGATGTATTATCCCAAGTTGGTCAAAGTTTCAGCAACCTTGGTGCCCTCAATGGCAGTTCCTCACCTCCTGTCGAGACAACAACATCCTTTATGACAAGGGCAGCGAGCTCTTTACCTCAGTAAATGCTTTTATTCTGTAGCACTGCTTATACGAACTTATCCTGTATGTTTAATAACCCGTTTTTGTTTATGTCTACATGATTTCGCTGCGTTTTCTCAACTGAATTTTAAGTTGAACAACAATATTTACTCAAGCCGGGCCTATGCTCAGGAGGCAAAGAATCTCTAGTTAAAGCTTGCAGACGAGCCTAAGGCTGCGAAGTCGACAATGTCTGAGTTCGAGTCAAAACTAGAGGCTAAGGATTCTAAAATCAAGGAGAAAGACTCTAGAATCAAGGAGCTTGAAGAGCTGAATGCCAAGCTCAAGGAGGAGAAAAAGGCCACCTTTTACATAATCAATGGTGAGAAGGCTCGCCTCCTCGAGAAGTTTAAGCAGAGAAAGGATCATGTTGTTGACATGGCCATGTACCGAATCTGGGCCAGCAACGTTGATATTGACACCAGCTTTTTGGACAACCTTGAAGAAGAATTCCTTAAGAGGTGGAAAGCTCGGATTGACGAGGAGGCAGCTGAGAAGTCTGGTGCAATTGACGGGGATGTACCTACTTCATAAAAGCGAGGTCATGGGCTACGTCCCATTAAGTTTTTTGTAATACCCCTTCTTATTTTTAATATATATATGCCCTAGGGGCAAAGAAAATGCATAGCTTGTTCTAGGGCTATTTTATTATTATTTAGATAGTAATTTTGGTCTTTATGTATATGATTTTCTTGCTCGAAAACCTTTATACATTTTGTTTTTACTTTCAGCTTTTGCTTTAATATTTTTGCTTTATATTTCTGTATCGAAACATTTCAAGCATGTTATACTAAAGGCTTGCTTTTATGCTTGTTTATTCATACAAACACATTTGTTGGATTTAAGCACGAGTTTCAACGCATTCATGCCCAGTTTACTCGATATATCCATGTCCGACCTCGTTATTGTCAAGGTCAGAATTTACTTTTACCATGCACTCGAAAGTACTTATATGGCATGTAATCTTAGTAGTTTAGTTATATTTTGCTTTTCTAGTCACTTTTTCTTGTCCTCGAGTAGCTCCTCAAGGTTGTGAAGTCGAAACTAATTGTTGCAAAATTTTCCAACCTTGGATTCGGCTTAATTCGAAGTAGGTTTATTTACACTCAAACTTTCTGACGATTAGTTTTAGTTGGTTTGTTCCAAACTTATTTAGCTCGTGTCTGTTTAGTAATCCATACACTTATCATTTTTATAATCTGGTTACGTCCAGACAATCTTAGCTTGCGAATCTGGTTATATCCAGCAGCTTTAGCTCGCATGTTTGGTTGTTAATCCACACACTTAAAATTTTTATATTCTGGTTATGTCCAAGCGATCTTAGTTCGTGAGTCTGGTTATATCAATAGACAGCTTTAGCTCGCGTATACACTTATAACTTTTATGTCGGGTTAATGATCCAGACGTTATTAGTTTATGTGTATACTTAAAAAATTTATGTCGTGTTAATGATCCAGACATTTTTATATTATGTTATTTATTTTTTCAAACTTTTGGTATGATTGTATACCACTGATGCCCCCTTAATATCCTATGAGTGTGACCATAGGTTATTGAATTAAGAGAGTTTGCAAAAAATACAACATAAAATAAAGAAAATAACTTATTGAGCAAAGTTTAACATTTTATTAACAAAAAGTCTGAAAAATAAACAAGCTTGGTTACCACAAAACACCCTTACTACATTATTGATAATAAGGTCATAGATGTTCACCATTCCAAGCTCGCGACACTAACTCTCTGTTTAGTCTCACCAATTTATATACCCCAGGCCGGATGATAGACACGATCTGGTAAGGTCCTTCCCAGTTAGGTCTGAGTACTCCAGCAGACGGGTCTCGTGTAGCTAGAAACACATGTCGTAAGACCAGGTCTCCCAATCCAAACTCCCTATCTCGAACCTTCTTGTTGAAATATCTGGTAGCTCGTTGTTTGTATGCAGCATTTTCCAATTGAGCTTCATCTCGTCTTTCTTCAATGATGTCTAGACTTTCTTCGAGCTGGGATTGGTTTGAGGCCTGATTGTACGCATGGCTCTGTATTGTAGCTATTTCGACTTCAATAGGAAACATGGCCTCACACCCATATGCTAGGGAGAAGGGAGTATGCCCTGTTGAAGTTCGAGCTGTAGTTCGATAAGCCCACAAAACCTGAGGTAACTCTTTGGGCCACCTCCCCTTAGCCTCCTCTAACATTTTCTTTATGGAGATATTTATGGTTTTATTGACTGGTTCGACCTGTCCATTTGATTGGGGATGGACGGTAGAGAAGAAGCTTTTTATTATCCCATTCTTCTCGCAGAAATGGGTAAATAGGTCACTGTCGAACTGGGTACCATTGTCCAACACTATCTTCCAGGGCATCCCATATCGACAGATGATATTATTTACCATAAAGTATAAAACTTTTTTCGAGGTAATCATGGCCAGGGGTTCGACCTCAATCCATTTTGTGAAATAATCGACCGTGACCACAGGGAACTTTACTCCACCTTTGCCAGTTGGTAACGAGCCAATAAGGTCGATTCCCCACACTGAAAATGGCCATGGGGAGTTTCACATCTTTTGATGTATTCGAATGCATCAGCCTTGACTGTGGCCCAGAAATACCCTTGCCTTATCACCTTTTTGGATAGACTATGCCCCCCGGTGTGATCTCCACAAAATCTTTCATGAATTTCTTCCAGAATTTTCTTTGCCTCGGGTGGAGTTACACATCGGAGTAATGGCATAGAATACCCTCTACGATACAACCTTCCTTCCACAGTAGTATACCTCGGAATCTGATACATCAGTTTACGAGCCTCGTTCCATTCTGCTGGGAGAATTCCAGTGTCAAGGTAATCGACTATTGGGGTAATCCAGGTAGGTTGAGAATTGATCATGCATACATCTTCTTCGTTAGGCTCGTTGATACTGGGGGTCGATAGAAATTCTACCGGGACCACGTTCAATGTATCGGCCACGCTGGTGGTAGCGAGCCTGGCCAACGCGTCTGCATTCAAATTTTATTCTCGAGGAACTTGTTCTATAGCATAGAATTCGAACTGTCCGAGTGCAGTGTATAGCCTGATATTCCCCCAAAACTTGGTTGACCACCAGCTGTGAGTCGCTATAGCAGTGTATAGCCTTAGCTTTGAGCTCTTTGGCTATTCAAAGTCCTGCTAGCAATGCTTCGTATTCATCTTCATTATTCGATGCCTCAAAGTTGAACCTTAAGGCTGAATGGAATCGATTTCCTACTGGGGTGATCAGTATAATGCTTGCCCCCGATCCATGTTCGTTGGAGGATCCATCGACGTAAAGTTTCCACAGCTCGCGGGCTACGGTTACAACTTCATCGTTAGATACTCTAGTACACTCGACAATGAAATCCACAGGGCCTGTCCCTTGATAGTTATTCTTGGGTGGTATGTGATCTCGAATTGTCTGAGTTCGACAGCCCACTTTAACAATCTTCCAGAAGCTTATGGTTTAGATAAAAATTGTCGTAGTGGTTAGTCAGTTAGCACATGAATAGGGTGCTTAGAAATAAGGTTGGAGCTTTCGAGATGAGTGGATCAGGCTGAGAGCCATTTTTTCCATCAACGGGTACTTGATTCTACCCCCAGTAACCTTTTACTGACATGGTACACTGGTTTTTGTACCTTCTTCTCCTCTCAGACCAACATGACACTAATGGCGTGCTCGGTTGTAGCAAGGTATAAATACAAGACTTCTCCCATGATAGGTTTCGACAAGATTGGTGGTTCGGCGAGGTGCATTTTTAGGTTTTGGAATGCAAGCTCGCACTCCTCTGACCACTCGATTTTTTCGCTTCCTCTCAAAAGGTTGAAAAAGGGTAGACAACGGTATGTAGACTTTGAAATAAACCTACTTAGTGCCGCCATCCATCCAGTTAAGCTCTGGACATCCTTATGCAATCAAGGTGAGGGCATATCAATTAGTGCATTGATCTTTTCTGGATTAACCTCTATTCCTCGTGCATTTACTATAAATCCCATAAACTTTCCCGAAGACACTCCGAAAGAGCACTTTTGTGGGTTAAGTTTCATGTTATACTTTCGAAGTATAGTAAAGCATTCGACGAGATCATCCACATGGATATTGTTATGTTTGGACTTGACAAGCATGTCGTCAACATAAAATTCCGTGTTATTCCCTATCTGCTTGGAATACATCCTGTTCACTAGCCTTTGGTATGTGGATCCAGTGTTTTTGAGCCTGAAAGGCATGACATTGTAGCAGTACAACCCTTTATCAGTTACAAAGCTTGCATGCTCTTGGTCTAGCGCGTGCATGGAAATTTGGTTATATCCAGAATAAGCGTCCATGAACGACATGATGACGTGACCTGCAGTGGCATCTACGAGCTGGTCTATTCTAGATAGGGGGAAACAATCTTTAGGACATGCCTTGTTAAAGTCTGAGTAGTCGATACACGTTCGCCATTTGCCGTTGGGTTTCGGAACCAACACTGGATTGGAAATTCAATCGGGATAGAAGGCATCTCATATGAATCAATTTGCCTTCAGCGTGTCGACTTCTTCCTTGAGGGCCTTCTTTCTATCATCATCAAGGAGCCTTCGCTTTTGATGCTTTGGAGGGAAGCTTTTGTCAATGTTAAGCGTGTGGCTCATGACATTCGGACTGATTCCCCCCATGTCCAAGTGTGACCATGCGAACACATCCTGGTTTTCTTTTAAGAAGCAGATTAATTGCTATTTCGCTTCTTTTGAAATATTCTTACACACCTTCACCATCTTCGTGGGATCTTCTTCTTCGAGCTTGACCACCTCGAGCTCTTCCAGAGGTTTGAGGTCAGCCTTTTCTTCTACCCTGGGGTCAATCTCTTCATCTATCTCGAAAACCATCCCATCCTTATTTTGAATAACCACAAGTGCCTGTGCACTTGTTTGCTTCTTTCCCCTTATGGAGATGCTATAGCATTCTCTTCCCGTAAGATGGTCCCCTTCAACGTCCTGATGCCACTAGAAGTTGGGAACTTAATGGCCAAATGCCTAACAGACGATACTACCCCCAACCCAACTAGGGCGGGTCTCTCGAGCAGTAAGTTGTAGGCTGATGGGTGGTCCACAGGGAGTTCGTTGGATCCCATACAGGTAATCCCTTATCCTAAAAAATCATACAATGTTGTTGTACATGATTTCAGATCGCGAAGCACGAGTCCCATCTTTTCTAGAGTGGCTTTATAAAGGATATTCACCGAGCTCCAGTTATCAATCAGGACTCAACGTACCCTCTTGTTCGCGAGTTAGAGAGTTATAACCAGGGGGTCATTATGGGGAAACTGGATGTGTGATGTGTCCTCTTCAGTAAATGTTATGGGTTGAGTCTCAACCCTCTGCTGTTTTGGAACTCGCGGTTCAGGTTCGTAGGGAGAACCGTCTCCAGCCTTGATCTCATTCACATATCTTTTTTGGGCATTCCTGCCCGATCTTGCAAGATGGTTATTACATCCTCTCCATCAATCGGAGGGGGTCGCTCGTCCTCCCAAGCTCGAGAGTTGTTGTTTTGGGCAGGTTGTGCAGCTGCTACCCTTTGGTTTGTCGAAGTTTGGTTGGTATTTTAGTTCCTGACGTATTGTCCAAAATATCCCCTCGAGATCAAGCCTTAGATCTCATCTTTCAGTTGTCAACATTCATCAGTTGTGTGTCCAATATCTCTATGGAATCTACAGTATTGATTTAAATCTCTTTTTTCCTTTTGGTTCCTCGTGGGGCCAGGTCGTCTGAACGGGACCTAGTTCTCATTAGCCAGGTAGATATTCTCCAGAGACTCATTGAGCTCGGTATACACTTTGTATATGGAGAAATATTTATCCCCTTTCTACTTCTTTCCTCCCTCAGCCTTGAGGTTATTCCCTTTGTTCTTCTTCCTTTTAGAAGGGTTGTCCCCAAAGGGTTTCAAAGTTAAGGGGGCCGCCGAGGTTGAGGCAGAGTTTACATTTGTTGTTGTAGTTATGGGCTGAAAGGTCATGTTCAGTGCTGGCCTCACCTCTTCTACATTTACAAACCTCTGGGTCCTCCGATTGAACTCAGTTAGCGACCTGATAGGTTTCCTTTGTAAGTATTCCCAAAGGGGACTTCCTGGCAGTATACCCGCTATAATAGCTATCAGGTGACTGCTATCATCGACATTTTGAGCTCGGGCCACTTCTAGGTTAAACCTCGTGAGGTAACTCTTCAATGACTCATTTTTTTGTTGTCGGACATTCGTTAAGGCTGAGGCCTCAGGCCTAATGCCAATCATAGCCTTAAATTGTTTCTTAAAGCCTTTAGACAATTGATCGCAGGACGAGATCAAATGCTTTTTAAACTTCTCAAACCAGTTTTTTGCTAGTCATGTGAGTGTGGCAGGGAACAACATACATATGAGCTCGTACCCATCATTGCTGGCTCGCATGATGCTGTTGAAGGTACTTAGATGACTATACGGGTCTGAGTTTCCATCAAATGGTGGGACATGAGGTATCCTGAACCGCTGAGGGAACGGAGTGCTGGAGATATGCGGGGAAAAAGGCTCGAGCTCTTCATCAGACTCTTCAGCCTTGTCCCTATTACGCTCGTTCTGTAGGAGCCTGAATGCTCTTTCCAATTGGTCAATCCTTTCATGGACTAAATCCACTAGAGGTCGAGCCTGGACGTGAGGGGGTTGGTTATCGTTAATAAAAACTCCAGTTCCCTGTCTCGGTACTGGGTTATACTCTGACAGTTTGTGGGCATTCAGGTGGTCGTGCAGATCAGAGTTTGGGGGATTATCTCGACCCTAATTATGTTTATATGATCCTGTAGATTAGGGTGATTCCCTAGATTCACTGTATGCCTTGGCTCGGTGTTATAAATGCTCACAGACCGAGTGTAGTCTGAGCTTTCACTTACGTAACTCGTAGCCTTTTCTTTATGCGTGGCTCGATGATTACGAGGTGGGTCTCCTGATGGCATCCTTGTCCCAGAAGTTTGTGATCTCAGGTAGCCTCTCTTTCATTCCCCTGTCTAGGCCTAGCCCGTCGATTTCCATCTCGACTACCCCTACGAGAAGGCCTCCGATGTGCAATTTGCGGGACCACTTGGATTGGCGAGGGGTGCCTTATTGGTGATGGTGGGTGTCTTATGGGTGACGATGGTTGTCTCCCATTGCCGAGCCTGGATGGTCCATAGTTGGCCCGATCATGCTCTGGGTTTTTTCGCGCAGCATCAGAGTTTGGGCTCTAAGCCGCTGTGGGGGTCCGGTGATTACCCGTTCCTGTTGGTACTTCTGCAGTTGGGTTGGCAGTTGTAAGGCCCCAAATTTCCTAATAAGGTTCAGGACCTTGATTAGGAGGCCGGGAGGGCCATAATTGTTTTATTATGCTATTTAGTGATAATATGCATGTTTAGGTGTATTAAATATGCATGTGAACCCATTTGTGATTAATTGGGCGATTTTCATATTTTGGCCATTTCGGGCATTTTTGGCATATATGTGAAATGGGCGTGGTGCTTTGTTATTATTTGGTTATGCCAGGGTTACCCAGCACAAGACGATCCTAGAGGTAAGCTAGTGGGAAAGTCACAACGGGATTTAAGCTTGACTTGGAGTAAGTCAAGGGGTATTTAGAACATTACCGGGTTATTGGGTAATGGGAATTAATATTTGGTGATAAATTTGGAGTTAGTAAGATCAGGGGGAAATTCTGGAAGTTTTGACTATAATGTCCCTGGGGGTGTTTTCGGGACCCCGAGCATTAGGTTTTATTGGAAGCTACTTAAGCTTGAAGTAACCTTTTAAGAAAATAAAAAGAACGTTATGTACGTTCTCTCTCCCTAAAAGTTCCCTTTTCGTCTCCCGATCGCGTTTTCAAAGATAACTTGAGTTCTAGGACTCAGAATCAAGTGAGGATCAAGGCATAGCAATCCTACGGAAATTAGAAGCTTATTAGCCAGAGGATTTAGTTGGAAACAACTCAATCGGAGGTAATTCAAGTTTAAGTTTAAAGTTTTTAAAAGTTTTTAAGCTTGAATTGGACTTTGTGAATCGTTGAGATTTTAGTTTGTTTGAGCCTTAGGTTTTGGTGGTTTTGGACCATTGGGGAGTTTGGGAACTTTGATTTGATGATTTGGGAAGGTTTAAACATGTTTTTGGGAGGTTTTAAAAGGTTAAAAACGAAGGAAAATGGCTGCCCCGAAGTTGGGCCGCGACCCTTGCTTGATGAAGCTGGTGCAGGAGTTTGTTCCTGCTGGGCGCCGCGGCCCTATGCATTGGGCGTTGCGGCCCTTGCTTCAGAGTTGGCTGGGGGCCGTGACTCAAGGTTCTAGGGCCGCGGCTCAGGCAGGCTTTTGAGCCCGTTTGGGTGTTTTGACCCCGGGAACATGGTTTTAGGCCTCGGGATCATTCCTACTACCCGGATTAGTGAGGGTTGATGTCTTGGAGGCTAAGTTTTAGTTCAAGGGTTGGTTTTAGAACTTGAAATCATTAGATCACCATTTGTGGTTGTGACTAGGTTATCACTAGAGGCTTGAAATTAGGATCGTGCTTGTGGCTCATTTGTTGGTAACCTGTGCTTGGACCCAAGGTAAGAAAACTGCACCCCATGTGTGACATGCATGGCTATTATTGATGCATGTTGGATGTTTAAATGTAAACATTGATAGCATAATGAATGTTTAGCAATCTTGCTCATTTGCATATGATTATTACTGAGGCATGCTGGATGATTAAGTGTGATGCATGTGATGCACGAGAAACATGTGATTAGGGCATGCCATGAATGATGGATATGAGATTGGTCAGAGCTTGAGTCTCTGTGTTTGTGCATGATCAATATTATGCTCGCAATTGTTAAGTAAGCATGTTGAATGCCTCATCTTTGGATGTGTGACATATGATATATGTTTGGTAGCAATGCTTACTTGTGCATGGTACTGACTCATTAGTCCGAATTGGCAAAGGTGTTAGTATCACTGTGAAGCTGTGACTCATTAGTCAGGTGCGGCAGTGGTACTGGGCACTGGTCACATTGCGCTGACTCATTAGTCAGGACGGCCTTAGCGTGTTCAATGCAAGCCAACAAAGATTAGATCTAATCGACTTTCTGCATTGGATGACTCAAAGAGCATTAATGCCGGACCGACCTCAAGTTTGATGAATATTAAAAAGCGCTTGTCTAGCCAAAGGCTAGTCACTTAGAGCCAGGGCCAGCGAGCCCCGTGACTGTTTTGTCACATGGCTATGGGCACCGGCCCCACAGTGACGTGCTTGTCAGTCACTCATCTGATAAGAGCCATTGTAGGAAAGCCCAGGTAACGATGTCGTTACACAGCTATGGGCACTGAGCCCCTAGTGACTTGTTTGGCAGTCACTCAGTATGGTTTAACAAAACCTCAAGTGATATTCACTCATCTGATCAGAGCTATGAGCTCTGCATGATCATTTTTATCATCATATGCATGGCTTTGGGTGCGGAACCCCGTAGTGACTTGCTTGTTGGTCACTCAGCATGGTTTACCAGAACCTCAAGTGTTGAGACACTCATCTGATTAGGATTGACTTGATAGTCATCCAATTAGAAGGGCAGGATTTCTTATCCTGGATACCCAAGCATTGTTTGAATTCATTTGCATGCTTGAATAAAGCTATGTTTGCTAGGCATGCCAGATATGATTTGATATCATGATATGACTGTTCATGAGCATATGAGTTTTCTTGCTGGACTTCGGCTCACGGGTGCTTTGTGGTGCAGGTAAAGGCAGAAGGAAAATGGACCATCCTTGAGTTGGAGAGCTTAGGTGATGACGTGTACATATGCCGCTGCTCGACCAATACTTGGGTGAGGTTTGAAAGAGGAACTAGGGTTAAACCCTATTTTGCTGCTTAGAACGGCATGTTGTAAATATTCTCTTGTAATAGACTCTGAAATTATATTTTTGGGATCCCAATGTATATAGTAGATGTTCTAATGAAACGTTATATCTTAACCAAAATTTTTAATCCCTAAACCGCTAATCATACTTAGTTACACGTTTATGGCCAAACGACTCGATTAGCGAGTTTAGCACTCTTTGCAATGTGCACTGTAGCGGTCCCTGGAGTTGGGGCGTTACAGCAGTAGCCTTAGCCTGGTTACTCCTCCAGGACCTTGGGTAAGTTCGCTGAGATGCCAATGGTGGCACTTGCTCCGCCCTCCTGGCGGCCGTGCTCCCACGAGGACGTCACCTAGGCCTCCAGGGAGGTGCCTGGGCGTTAGCAACCTATCTAGCTAATTCTTCATTGTGTTTTGTTGCCTCTGCCAACTGTTTGCACAGTTGGTGATTTTCAAGTTCCACAATTGGAACATATCTTTCAGGATTGTAATGCATATCCTCATTAGGCTTGGGGGCAGGCAACCCCCGAGAGTCGGACGAATCACTCCTCTCTTCAGGATCTGGGTCCACCGTGGGCTGCTTTCCAAGCCAATGGGGGAAGTCCTCAGCATGAGGAGTCTGCTCCTCTGGAATCTGGTGCAATGGTCGCTCACCAGTACTGGGGTTACTTGCAGTGGCCATTGGTGATTCAGGAAGCTTTTTTTATTAAATAGACTCACGTCTAGTTTAATGGCTCTCAATGAAAGCACCAAACTATTGACGCCATTTTTCGTCAACTTAGAAATGAAGAGCAATTAAACAAAAATACCAGAGGAAACAAACAATATAGACACGATTTTTTACATGGTTCAGCAGTTAAAATCTGCCTAGTCCACGAGTCTTGTGTTATTCACTTGTTGGAATTCTCTCAAAGCTTTCTGAAAGCAATTTTTCAAAGTCTTCCCAATACCAATTTTTTACCCTATAAATGAACTGTTCCACTCTATTTATAGAGTGTTTCAGCGAATATCTTCCCATAGATTTTAGGGAGTTATGATACAAATCAATAAAAATAAATATAATTAAATGCATACAATTACTACGTACGCTTATATATCCCATGATATTTGGGATTTAATAATAGACTACACCTGATCCCTTAAACATAGGGATTTTACAACAATAAATACGTTCACACAGCTTACAAGCTGAGACATTAGACTTTCACGCCTTCGAGACTGTTCATCCATTTCGAGCTCGACTCCTAGGTTCACCTATATTCTCAACAAGTGATGTTATCGAGATCATCCTCTTCGAGCTCACAACGCTCGGGCTCGAACCATATTGTCTGATGGTAGGAGATTTATACAAGTGTTGAACTATTGTCATTGTTGTTTCAAGCGTGACTTATAATCTCAGAACTCCTCCGAGACCATATAGTTTCTCAGCTCACCAATTCCGATGTTATCACTTTTTCTGCTTAGCGAGACTGTCCTTGACTTTCTTATTAATGATGATTTACATGACAAGTATGCTTATCTCGAGCTTACACCTTACGAGCCTGAGTTTCGAGAAAAAAATCTCTATTCTCGAAATCTGGGTGTAACAATTTTATATAAAATATTTATGCGTACATATTTCTTAAACATAAAAAGTGTGTATTTAATAATTTTTCTTGATTTTAACAATTTTTTGTTAACTTTAACAAAATATTATAAATATTTAATGGAATATACTTTTATAAAAAAATTAAAAACAAATATTTATTGATTATATTAATGTAAATTTAAATACTATAATTATCATTATTATAATAATATTTAATGCAAGACTAGATATTTAATAATTATATAAGTATGAATTCAAATATTATTATTATAATAATATGTAATATATAATCCTACTTTTATAAAATTTGAGTAGAATAAATATTTAGTAATTATATTAATATAAATTTAAATGTTATAAAATATAATTATTATAATAATATATAATACAGAATCTTAATTTTTATTAAAAAAATTATCATTTATATTTAAAAATAAAACATGTTATTTTTTTTATTATTTAATCTAACTTATATAAGTATATATATATTCATATTAAATAACAACAAACATTATAAATACATTATATATAAGTATCATGTGTGTACAAATAGTATGATTGTGTAACCACATAAGAAATTAGAATATCATTTCTCTTCTATCATGAATAAGCAAGTTTCTTCTCCAATCGTTGAGGTGTAATTTGAATAATCTCATGTGTTGTCCGTGTTTTCACCATGTGACACGTGGAAGTATTCATAGAGTAATTAAGCTTCACAGACGTTGAAGCCCTTGTGAGCTCGCCTAGAGCTCCTAGGAAGGTAAGCATTTTCGTCTTGATCGTGCACCACCACCGGAGAAGTATGGCATTGGGCGGATAATGCCTTGAGGACTACAATTACAATATCCTCCCTATCCTCTTTGCTCAAGTCCTCTAAGTCTGCGAGAACCATCGTCCGGGCCTAGAATATAGTGTTAGGTGTCCAGCACAGTTACCATGGGCCACAAGCAGCTATCTGACATGCTGTTGTTACCCAAGTCGTGGTGTCGAGTCCGTACAAGCGACAAGCATGATGTCTCATGACGTTTCCTGACATGGGAAAACGTCTAGCTACCCCTTGACACTGTTAGGGACGTGTTACTCCAAAATGTTGTGGGCTGAAATCTTGTAAATGGGCCCGAGAAAATATGCCCGGGCCCACCAACTCCTTAATTAGTGGAGTGTGGTGAGAATGTTTGTAATAAATCCACATTAAGTGAATTAATTGTCCTCAACCATCTATAAATAAGGCTAGGACACACTTTGTAAAGGAACTGAAAAAAATCCACCCACTATTTGTATTCAAAGCATTGTTAAAACACAGCTTGAACTCCATAAGAGCTTGAAACCTCCAAGCTCCCCAAATCCTAATACAAATGACTCGTGGACTAGGGTTAATTAATAACCTAAACCACGTAAATCCCTGTGTTCTTTCTTGCATTTCTTTAAGCATTTTGTTTAATAGTTGATAACGAAAAAGACAGCCAACATTTTGGTGCTTTCATTGAGAGTTTGAAGAAATGTTTGATTATACAACCATGGTGACTGCACGATGTAACGTCACTGAAGAAATGCTCCTCCCACCGTCGTTGAGGGAGGAGAGCAAAGCTGACCACCTCAACCTGCTATGCTGGAGGTGGCCCAGGACAACTGCTATGATGAAAAATAATGGATACGACTACTACGAAAATGAGTACTCCAAATAGTATTACACAGAGGAGCCACCCGAAGTGGTGGCACTCAAAGGTCAAATCGCTTCCCAGCAGCAAAAGATAGAGGCCTGAGAGAGTAGTATCACCACCTTACATGAGGTGGTTAACGCCATGAAGGCTACTTTGGAGACTCAAGACTTCAAGTGGACCCTCATGGCGAAGTACTAATTAGGCAGCCAGCCAGCCAACATGCCACCTGCACCCAGTTAGAGTGCCACTTGTTCCACCAGCGGGTGTGGTGCAAGATCTGCCAGCTTGCGTGCCACCTGTGCACCCAGCTAGAATAGGAGCACCCCCCCCCCCCCATCTTATGCTCGTGGGAAAGAGAAAGTTGAGCCATCTTAGAAGAAAAAGACCATGAGCCCATTCAGGTCCCGAGGAAGGCCAACAACCCTGAATTTCATGGGGTTTGAGGACACCACCAAGTCGTTAGCATTCGTGGAGCCTAGGACTTTTGTATAGGCACGTTGTGACAGACTACGCAAGCCCTGGAGGAGATGTTCCAACAATGCCTCGGCAAACCCAAAGAAACCCCGGATATAACACCCTAATTTGCTAATAAGGTTTAGGACCTTGATTAGCGTGCCTGGAGGGAAATAAGTGAATTAACGTGTCAATATATGAGTTTAAATGAATATGTGATTATAATGCATGTTTAGGTGGAACAAAATATGCATGTGGGCCCCGTTTGCTTGTTAGGGGTAAATTGGTAATTTTAGCCCGTTGAGGGCATAAATGTGATAATTGTATTATATGATTATTACCATGTGTGAGTGGTGACTTTACTGTGATGCACGTGCCAAGACGATCCTAAGGAGCTAATTCGTTTAAAAGTCACAACAGGATTAAATACCCGGCTCGGGAGGAGCCTAGAGGTATTTTGGGAATTTTGTAAATTTGAGTTTGTGAGTTAATGGTTATCGGTAATTACGTAACTTGAGTAACCAATGGTGACCATTAAGGGTAACAAGTTTAGATGAGAAAATGGTGGAATTGCAAGAAAGATGAAATGTCAAAAATGCCCTTGAGGTTTAGGTAGGAAAGGATTTTGAAGGAGGGTTAAAATGGTCTTTTGGCAGAGGTTTAGATAAACTTCAGCTGAGGGAGAAAAGTTCATTCACGTTCCACACTTAGTCATATATTGGTTTATGCTGGAATTTGAAAGAGAAACTAGAAGGAAAGGGAAACAAGAAGGAAGATGAAATTTGGAACCCAGGAGGAGAATCAAGAGGCTTGAGGCAACTAAAATCAAGTATAGGCTAAAAATTTTAAGAGGTAAGAGTTTATCCTCTGTTTTTGTTTAAGTTTAAGCTTGGTTCTTTTAGAGAGTAAGTGTGGAAATTTAAAGATAGTATGGTTGGTTTTGCATGGAAACTCAGTTTGGTAATCAAGGGGAAAGTGGCTTGAAGCTGGGATTGGAGAGAGCTCAAGCTTAATTCTTGATTGAGGTAAGAGTTTTTAACATCTTTGAATTTTCGAATCTGATGTGGTTTAAGAATTTAGAAGCCTGGTTTACATTTTTCAAGTTCTGGTTTAAGTTTTAAAAGCTATGGTTTAAGTTTCTGAAATCTGAAATCAAAGTGTGGATTATGGGTGTGATAGTGTGTTTGACCTTGTTTTTGGTGTTTATAGGTTGTTAAATGGTTCATTTGGGGTTTTAAATTGGTTTTGGGGTTTAGGTTTGTGTTTGGGTTGGATTGGAGGTGTTTTGGCTTGGGGAAAATGCAGGGGAAAACATAGAATTCTGGGTTCGTGAAGGGGCGCCGCGGCGCGAAGCTGTATCAGGGTTGGGAAACTTTCTGGGCGCCGCAGCCCTCAAAGGGTAGTGCCGCGGCGCTAGGCTATTTTCAGGACAATGGAATTTAGCATTTTTGGGTTGTTGCCCCGGGGGCTCGGGGGATGTCTCCGTTACATTGTTTTGGGAAATTGGAGGTCTCTAGAGTACGGGATTGGTCCTGGGAAGTGGTTTTGGATTGGTTAGTATTAAAGGGTGTTTTATATGTGTTGTGACTAGGGTTTCGGAGAGGCTCGGGATAGAGGACCATGCTCGTGACCTTGGTGCATTGAGAGGCTCAGGACACAGGTAAGAAAACTATAGTACCCATAGAGAAGGGCATGACCCTAGATTGTATTACATGTTAGGGTGTTGCTTTGGTTGAATTATTCTATGCTTGAATATTGTTGGAGTTATGCTATATGTGATTATAGTAGAATGTACGGCAAAAGTGCCGAGAATGGCAGTGGGGCCGGGAATAACACTTAGCACATGGAGTGCTTATTGTTAGGGTGAGACCCCAATGGATACATGGGATATCCTTATGGTGAGAACCGAGACACCAGGCTTGGGTAACGCTTCTGAGACGGCATGGCCGTAATTGTTTAGTCTGATGGACTGTCTGTTTCTCTGTGGATTATCTGATATGTGGATTATGTAATATGCATATGCTATGTGTTGCTTGAGTTTTCTTGCTGGGCTTCGGCTCACGGGTGCTCTGTGTTGCAGGTAAGGGCAAAGAAAAAGTCAACCAGCCATGAGTACGGAGAGCATGAAGGGGGATGTACATGTTTGGCCTACCTGACTTCTTTGGTTGGGGGCGTTTTGAGGAATGGCTGAATCAAACCGTGATTTTGATAGTTAGTTATCTGTAAACCTACTTTGAGTTGTAAATATTTACTAAACCTTCTTTTGGGATCCCAAATGTTAGACTCTTGGAATTTTAAATGAAATAGGGTACTTTCAAAGATTATAGCCTTGATTTTTTGTTTAATCACACTTTTGTTCTAAAAACCTCATTTAGCGAGTTAATTGCACATTTTAAACTCACTTAGTAACGGCTCTAGGGTAGTAGGGCGTTACACTGGACGAGGGGCTAACAGGAGAAACATCACCGCCAACTGAGGACAAGGAATTAGCATGTCAGTTAATAATGAATACGGTGACTCCGAGGGGAAACACAAGTTGGATTCCACGAGGTTGGCTGTTGCTGCAATGCACAACTCGACCTGCGAGATGACTTGAATGCTCACAGGAACAAGGTGGCTCCCGAGGACATTCCCAAGAGACAATCACTACCGGACCTCCGAGATAACCTCACGCTCGGAGGAGAGAAGCTATGCCCAATCGGTGTGTCATGCCTGATGAGCGGTGTCACTGATTGCAGGCATATTGTTGTGATGCCTCGGAGATCATCTAGACTCTGCGGCAGTCGGGCAGAGGATGACAATCAGGGTCAGGACCCTCCACCTGCCCCATAGAACTGGCAACAGATATTAGCCAAAATGGAGGCTATATTGTAGAAAACAGAATAAGAACTTTGTCAGTTGAGGCAGCAGGCCCCTTCATAGGTCTTTGGGTTACCAATTCAGCAGAGTGTAGTGCCAGTGCCGGTTCATCCTGTGGTTGAGAACAGGTGGGAACCTCTGTATGAAAGATTCAGGAAGCAACAACCTCCTACCTTTGAGGGTGGATCAGACCCACTTGGGGCTGAGCAGTGGATGAATATGATTTCCTTAATCTTGGATTTCATGAGGGTCGAAGGAAATGAGAGGGTAGCTTGTGCTAGCTACATGCTTAGAGAGGATACCCGCATCTGGTGGGATGTAGTGAGCCAGCGAAGGAATGTTACAGTCTTGACTTGGGAAGAATTTAAGAGTATCTTTAATGAGAAATACTACATTGTAGCAGTTCGAGCTGCGAAAGTTGAAGAGTTTATTAACTTGACTCAGAACGGGTTATCAGTTACTGAGTATGCCCTGAGATTTGATAGATTGGCAAAGTTTGCGCCAGACTTAGTGCTGACAGATGCGGCCAGGAGGGATATGTTTATACGCGGGTTGAATGTGATGATCGCGAGTGATGTGAATATTACTTTAAATTCAGAGACTACTACCTATGCTCAAGCAATGGATAAGGCCCTTACTGCAGAGAGGGCCGAGGACCAGATATGGAAGGATAGCGCTGTTAGGCGTGATGCCAGGAGGACGGTGCCTCCTTTTATTGGGCCTAGTTGGGGCAGTGGCCCCAGTGAGCAGAAAAGAAGGGCTCCAGATTCATTTGTTCCTCCTAGTTCTGATAGGAGGGTACGAGGTTCTATTGGTGGATGTCAGGGCGGAAGTGACAACTGGAGGAGTTTTCCAGTGTGTCCTCGACGTAGGCGACGACATCAGGGCCAGTGCCAGATTAGGGCATGTTTTACTTGTGGGAGTGCCAACCATCTGAAGAAAGACTGCCCACAAGACAAGAAAGAGGAGCCAAAGCAGGGAGATGGTCTCGCTCCTGCCAGGGTATTCTCTTTGACTCAGACTGAGGCGGAGGCTAGTCCCTCAGTTGTGACAGGTCAGATCTCTAGCGCTGGTTCTTTGTATACTACATTGATTGATTCAAGGGCTACCCACTCATTTGTATCTGCTAGGGTGATAGACCAGCTTTGTAGACCTAGTATTGTGTATGCTAGGGGTTTCCAGACTTTGTTACCAACATGAGAATTGGTAGTCTCTAGGAGATGGATTATAGCATTACCAGTAGAGATAGATGGTAGGGAATTGTTTGCTGATCTGGTTGAACTAGACATGGATGATTTTGATATAATACTAGGGATGGATTGCTGAACGAGGTATGGAGCAACGATTGATTGCAAGCGTCGGATGGTGACTTTTGAACCAGACGGCGAGGTACCTTTTGTATTTGTGGGGACGGTGAATGGACCGCGAGTGCCTATGATCTCAGCACTGAAGGCTAGAGACCTGATGCTGGAAGGTTGCATAGGATTCCTAGCAAGTGTTGTAGATACCTCTAGAGTGGTAACAGTGGGACCGAATGAAACCAGATTGGTCTGTGAGTTCCCAGAATTATTTCCAGCAGACTTGCCGAGATTGCCGCCACAGCGGGAGATCGAGTTCGTCATAGAGTTGGCACCGGGAGCAGAGCCAGTGTCGAGGGCACCCTATTGAATGGCTTCGGCGGAGTTAAAGGAGTTGAAGATTCAATTACAGGAGTTACTAGATCTGGGATTCATCAGACCGAGTTTCTCGCCGTGGGGTGCTCCAGTGTTATTTGTTAAGAAGAAGGATGGATCGCTTAGGATGTGCATTGACTACAGGGAGTTGAACAAGTTGACTATTAAGAATAAGTATCCACTACCTAGGATCGATGATTTATTTGATCAGTTACAGGGGAGTACAGTGTATTCAAAGATTGATCTCCGGTCAGGTTACCATCAGTTGAGGATTAGGGAAGAGGACATACCAAAGACTGCTTTTTGAACAAGGTATGGGCACTATGAATTTCTGGTTATGTCCTTTGGATTAACCAATGCCCCAGCAGCTTTTATGGATATGATGAATATGATTTTCAAAGATTATCTGGATAAGTTTGATATTGTATTTATCGATGATATACTGGTGTACTCCAAGTTAGAGACAGAGCATGAGCATCATCGGCACCTTGTGTTGCAGCAATGGAGAGAGCATAAGTTATATGCCAAGTTCAGCAAGTGTGAGTTTTGGTTACCGCAGGTTACATTTCTGGGCCATATTGTCAGTAAGGAGGGGATACTAGTTGACCCAAGTAAGATAGAGGCAATGAGAGATTGGCCTAGACCGAGCAGCGTTCCTGAGGTCAGAAGTTTTCTTGGGTTGGCAGGATACTACCGGCGGTTTGTGGAGGGGTTCTCCAGGATTGCTACTCCATTGACAGAGTTCACAAGAAAGAAGACCAAGTATGTGTGGATAGATCGGTGTGAGAACAACTTCAAGTAATTGAAGTGGCGATTGGTTACTGCACCAGTGTTGAGCCTGCCAACAGACAATGAGAAGTTCGTGGTTTACTGTGACGCTTCCAGACAGGGTTTGGGATGTGTGTTGATGCAAGTTGGGAAGGTAATAGCTTACGCATCAAGGCAATTAAAAGATTATGAGCAGAGATATCCCACGCATGATCTAGAGTAGGCTGCAGTGGTATTCGCACTTAAGATTTGGAGATATTACCTATATGGTGAAAGGTGCGAGATATACACTGATCACAAGAGTTTAAAGTATTTCTTTACTCAGAAAGATTTGAACATGCGCCAAAGACGGTGGCTAGAATTAGTAAAGGACTATGATTGTGATATCCTGTACCATCCTGGAGAGGCTAATGTAGTGGCTGATGCATTGAGCTGGAAAGGCCCAGGACAGTTGTTTAGTTTGAGACAGATATCTAATAGATTAGCTGAAGAGATGACCAGAGCAGGTATAGAGTTTGTGGTTGGTAAGTTAGCCAACATAACTCTTCAGTCAACGCTCCTTGAGAGGATTAAGGAAGCACAGGGGAGAGATCACCAGTTGGTTGAACGTAGAGAGAATGTCCTAACTGGAACGACTAAAGTCTTCTCTATCTCAGGGATGGGCTTATTGAAGTACAAAGGACGGATTTGTCTTCCAATCGATTCAGGTATTCGGCGAGAGATTCTGGATGAGTCTCATACCACTCCCTACTCCTTGCACCCAAGTACTACGAAGATGTACCAAGATTTGAGAGTTTTGTATTGGTGGACAGGCATGAAGAGGGATGTGGTAGACTATGTGGCGCTTAACTTGTCAACAAATTAAGGCTGAACATCAGAGGCCAGCAGGGTTATTGCAGCCTTTAGGGATTCCCCAGTGGAAATGGGAAGATATCACCATGGACTTTGTGGTAGGATTACCAAAGACCGTGGGTTTGCATGACTCGGTGTGGGTGATTGTGGATAGGTATACTAAGTCCGCCCACTTTTTACCTGTGAGAACAACTTATACTATGGAGCAGTATGCTGAGCTATATGTGAAGGAAATTGTTCGACTTCATGGGGCTCCGAGGTCGATAGTACCCGACAGGGACCCCACCTCCACCTCCAAGTTTTGGGAGAGCCTGCATAAGGCAATGGGCACACAGTTACAGTTTAGTACTGCTTATCATCCTCAGAAAGATGGGCAATCTGAGAGGACAATTCAGATACTGGAGGATATGTTATGAGCCTGTGTGTTGGATTTTGGGGGATCTTGGAGTAAGTATCTTCCTTTGATTGAGTTCTCGTACAACAATAGTTATCAGGCTACTATCGGAGTGGCTTCGTATGAGATGCTGTATGGGAGAAAGTACAGATCACCGATACTCTGGGATGAGACAGCTAAGAGACGATATCTAGGTCCAGAGATGGTTCAGAGTACCAATGAGGAAATTGAAAATATTAGAGCTCGTATGCTCGCCTCCCAGAGTCACCAAAAGAGTTATTCAGACCTGAGACGCAGGAACGTGGAATTTCAGGTCGGTGATCATGTGTTCCTTAGGGTTTCGCCCCTGAGAGGAGTGAAACAATTCGGTGCTCAGGGCAAGCTGAGCCCCAGGTTTGTTGGCCTCTTTGAGGTTCTAGAGCGGATTGGGGAGGTAGCTTACAGATTAGCGATGCCTCCAGCTCTATCAGGGGTGCATGACGTGTTTCATGTATTCATGCTCCGGAAATATGTATAAGATGCTACTCATGTATTGACTTATGAGAATTTGGAGTTGGATCAGGATTTATCATACGAGGAGAAGCTTGTTCAAATCCTTGATAGAAAGGACAAGGTCTAGCGGAGCAAGACCATCGCCTTGGTTAAAGTGCTATGGAGAAATAGCAAGGTTGAAGAGGCGATGTGGGAACTTGAATCGGATATGCAGGAGCGATATCCCGAGTTATTCAGGTACTTTCGAGGACGAAATCTCTGTAAGGAGGGGATAATTGTAACACCCCAATTTGCTAATAAGGTTTAGGACCTTGATTAGCGTCCCTGGAGGGCAATAAGTGAATTAACGTGTCAATATATGAGTTTAAATGAATATGTGATTAGAATGCATGTTTAGGTGGAATAAATATGCATGTGGGCCCCGTTTGCTTGTTAGGGGTAAATTGGTAATTTTAGCCCGTTGAGGGCATAAATGTGATAATTGTATTATATGATTATTACCACGTGTGAGTGGTGACATTACTGTGATCCACGTGCCAAGACGGTCCTAGGGAGCTAATTAGTTTAAAAGTCACAACAGGATTAAATACCCTGCTCGGGAGGAGCCTAGGGGTATTTTGGGAATTTTGTAAATTTGAGTTTGTGAGTTAATGATTATCGATAATTGCATAACTTGAGTAACCAATGGTGACCATTAAGGGTAACAAGTTTAGATGAGAAAATGGTGGAATTGTAAGAAAGATGAAATGTCAAAAATGCCCTTGAGGTTTAGTTAGGAAAGGATTTTGAAGGAGGGTTAAAATGGTCTTTTGGCAGAGGTTTAGATAAACTTCAGCTGAGGGAGAAAAGGTCATTCACGTTCAACACTTAGTCATATATTGGTTTATGCTGGAATTTGAAAGAGAAACTAGAAGGAAAGGGAAACAAGAAGGAAGCTGAAATTTGGAACCCAGGAAGAGAATCAAGAGGCTTGAGGCAACTAATATCAAGTATAGGCTAAAATTGTTCAGAGGTAAGAGTTTATCCTCTGTTTTTGTTTAAGTTTAAGCTTGGTTCTTTTAGAGAGTAAGTGTGGAAATTTAAAGATAGTATGGCTGGTTTTGCATTGAAACTCAGTTTGGTAATCAAGGGGAAAGTGGCTTGAAGCTGGGATTGGAGAGAGCTCAAGCTTAATTCTTGATTGAGGTAAGAGTTTTTAACATCTTTGAATTTTCGTATCTGATGTGGTTTAAGAATTTAGAAGCCTGGTATACATTTTTCAAGCTCTGGTTTAAGTTTTAAAAGCTATGGTTTAAGTTTCTGAAATCTGAAATCAAAGTGTGGATTATGGGTGTGATAGTGTGTTTGACCTTGTTGTTGGTGTTTATAGGTTGTTAAATGGTTCATTTGGGGTTTTAAATTGGTTTTGGGGTTTAGGTCTGTGTTTGGGTTGGATTGGAGGTGTTTTGGCTCGGGGAAAATGCAGGAGAAAACCCAGAATTCTGGGTTCGCGAAGGGGCGCCGCGGCCCTGTTCTTTGGCACCGCGGCACGAAGCTATATCAGGGTTGGGAAACTTTCTGCGCGCCATGGCCCTCAAAGGGTAGTGCCGCAGCGCTAGGCTATTTTCAGGACAGTGGAATTTTGCATTTTTGGGTTGTTGCCCCGGGGGCTCTGGGGATGTCTCCGTTACATTGTTGTGGGAAATTGGAGGTCTCTAGAGTACGGGAAGTGGTTTTGGATTGGTTAGTATTAAAGGGTGTTTTACATGTGTTGTGACTACGTTTTCGGAGAGGCTCGGGATAGAGCACCATACTCGTGACCTTGGTGCATTGAGAAGCTTGGGACATAGGTAAGAAAACTGTAGTACCCGTAGAGCAGGGCATGGGCCCATAGTGTTGTTGCAGGGCACGACCCTAGATTGTATTACATGTTAGGGTGTAGCTTTGGTTGAATTATGATATGCTTGAATGTTGTTGGGGTTATGCTATATGTGATTATAGTAGAATGAACGGCAAAAGAGCCGGGAGCGGCAAGGAGCCGAGAACGGCGAAGGGCTGAGAACGGCGAAGGCCGAGAACGGCAGTGGGGCCGGGAATAACACTTAGCACATGGAGTGCTTATTGTTAGGGTGAGACCCCAATGGATACATGGGATATCCTTACGGTGAGAACCGAGACCCCAGGCTTTGGTAACGCTTCTAGGACGGTATGGCCGTAGTTGTTTAGTCTGATGGACCATCTATTTATGTGTGGATTATCTGATATGTTGATTATGTAATATGCATATGTTATGTGTTGTTTGAGCTTTCCTTCAGGGCTTCGGCTCACGGGTGCTCTATGTTGCAGGTAAGGGCAAAGAAAAAGTCAACCAGCCATGAGTACGGAGAGAATGAAGCGGCGCGTACATGTTTGGCCTGCTCGACTGCTTTGGTTGGGGGCGTTTTGAGAAATGGCTGTATCAAACCGTGATTTTGATAGTTAGTTATCTATAAACCTACTTTGAGTTTTAAATATTTTATAAACCTTCTTTTGGGATCCCAAATGTTAGACTCTTGGAATTTTCAATGAAATATGGTACTTTCAAAGATTACAACCTCGATTTATTGTTTAATCACACTTTTGTTCTAAAAACCTCATTTAGTGAGTTGATTGCACATTTTAAACTCACTTAGTAACGGCTCTAGGGTAGTAGGGCGTTACACCGGACGAGGGGCTAACAGGAGAAACGTCACAGCCAACTGAGGACAAGGAATTAGCATGTCAGTTAATAATGAATATGGTGACTCCAAGGGGAAACACAAGTAGGATTCCACGAGGATGGTTGTTGCTGCATTGCACAACTCGACCTGCGAGATGACTTGAATGCTCACACGAACAAGGTCACTCCCGAGGACATCCCCAAGAGACAATCACAACCGGACCTCTGAGATAACCTCACGCTCAGAGGAGAGAAGCTATGCCCGATCAATGTGCCAACCAAGATCATCACCCTCTCCGCACAGAGTTGGAGATTTTAAAGAAAATCATGCTAAAGATGGCCAGGAGACAGGGCCACAACTCTGACTCGGAGGATGAAGAGGGGTAGCCATGTGCCCCCCCACATTGTCGAAGCCTTGGTACCTTGAGGCTTTGAGATGCCAGACATCACTCCTTTTTGTGGAACCACAGACCCTTTCAACCATCTATCTATGTTCAACATATTGTGTCAGTCCACCGCGTCTCCGATGACGCAAGATGCCACATCTTCCCATTAACATTGATGGGGCCTACAGATGAGTGGTTCAAGAAGTACTGACCAAGATTAATCCACTCCTAGCACCGACTCTCCGTTGCCTTCCGAAGATAATTCATAGTTCCCAAAAGGTGCACTTCAAAGTCAGTGCCATAGACAGTATTAAGCAAGGACCTCTCGAGACCCTTAAAGCTTATATCAAGCGCTTTGATGAGGAAGCTGCAAGGACCAAGAAAGTCAATGGCCTACGGGTATAAAGCCATGCTCCCAGTTGAGGCAGCAATCTCCATGCATTGAAGAGATACTTACGACCCGACCATGAACCATACTTTACTTCAAGAGTCTCTGGACCTTATTAAGGAACTTTGGGAAGCTTCACAGCTATGTGTAGCATCCTACCAATAGGTGGTGGTCAGATACTTTAATTCCAAAGTGAAGGATAAAAAATTTGAGGTCGAAGACCTGGTGTTACAAAGAGTTTTTTAGGCAGCCCGAGATCCAGGGGTTGGAATATTGGGCCCTAACTGGGAAGGCCCATACCGAGTCTAGAGCATCGGGTGTCCCAGGACATACAAACTGGCTCGACTAAACAGGGAGCTGGTGCCCCATGCCTAGAATGTCGAGCATCTTCACCGGTATTACTAGTAATATGAACAATTTTATTTTCTAAATTTCATGCCTCGAAGAGGCTTAATGGAAATCGTGTGTACAAAACACGATAGATGAAGTTCAAAGAATTTTCTTGTATTTTTAACTGTTATTTATTTATGTTTCACTACCCAAGGAGTACCCGCTCGTTGGCCTGGACAAGTGAGCACAGACTAGTCTCCAATCACTTGGGGCAGACTAGTCTCCAATCACTTGGGGGACATAGATGGGTCACCTTGAGAGGTAACCTCTCGCAGAGCATGACCTAGGGAACTAAGCTTATTATGAGTGTGGTAAACTTAGTGTCAAGGCTTGCAAAAATTAATGAAATGACATAGGGAACAAAGCTTATTAGGAGCAGAGTAAACCTAGCGTCCAAAAAATCTATGTAGCCTAAGGACAGAGGACTTAACTTATCCCCCGCAGACTAGGTGACCGCGGAGTAATATTCAGTTTTTGACTTCCGAAAGGTTAAAGCTATAAAACTCGATTTGCTCGTACTCAGGAGATGCCAAAACTTAAGCAAGCAACCCCGAGTAGACTATACTCAGGAGAAAATCTAAAGTTGCAAAATAAGGAAATCAAGGTGACTTCCCGAGGACCATGTGCCTGTGAAACAACACTAGAATCCCTAAAACCTAAGTTGTTTTGGCCTTCCAAGTACCGAGTCATCTAAACTCGAGTACAAGCATCGAGCTTTCCAAACTTGGTGATAACTTAAAGTTACTTCTCGAGGACCGAGTTCCCACGAAGCAGCACTAAGCATTAGAAGGCCACAAAAAATTGTGGGATATGCAAGACCCGAATCGCCAAGACTAGGACATTCAAGACTTGAGTCTAGTAAGACTGAGGCCCATGCATGGTGGATAAAACAAGGTTAAATAAATATTTTTTGTGATGTTGCATTACGTTAAAAGTTTGAAGAAAATCCTTGTAAACTTCAAGTCTAATTTGCATTATTACTAAACGCTATGTTAAAAATGATGGGGTTTTATACCCTAATTAAAACCCAATTTCTTTGTAATCTCATTTTATTATCAATAAAAGAATAGAAATAAATTTTTGACTGGGTCAATCACTTTGCTCACATGTTTTATTTTCATGATTATTTGTTTAATATAAACTTCTATTAAATCCCGACCATATATATAATCATATTTATAGAGACGTAATCACAGTGGAATATACATATGATTATATGTTCAAACATAAGTTAGTCCTAAGATTAGTGCGTAGGATTCACACTGACTTGCCAATCTACGATATGATCTACTTACACATCATAGTGTTATGTTCCTTCTAGAACATTAGCAAAATAGATAAGAACGGATGTATTTGTTACATCAAACTAGACCGATATTGACAGTAGAGATGATAAGTAAACGTACTGTTATTATCTATTCTAGTCATATCATATAGTTGACCATAGGTTAATTCAATCTCAATTTTGAATGGTTATTATTCTAACTGATTGTATTATTTGAGTTCTTTGACTTGTTCATTACCAGCTTACCCTCTGGTCTAGCCCATACTTACATCTTGGGAACTCGGTAGAATAATTGAGTGGGAGTGTTAATCATAGATATGAAAATCTATAGCTTCTGATGCAGAAGTAAAACAATGGTTTCCTTTTAGTTTGGTTCAAAGTGCTAAATGATAGAGATCTCATTTTAGTAATTAATATTAGTTTATTGAAATATCATTTACAAGGAACTAAGTGTTTTAAGGATAAAATACAAGGAGGGGTAAAATGGTATTTTAGTCCTATCTCATTGTAGACCGTCTATAGAGGATTGAGTGACAATTATGGTTGTAATAATGGATAATTAATAATGTATCTATATTTGTTACAGAGCGTTCTATGAATCCAAGAGTGCAATTTTGAGTCTTTAGTTGAGTCATGAGGAATTAATAAGTTAGTAAATTTATTTTTTAAATTTATGATAACTTATTGGAGCTTGATTTCATAGGCCCATGATCCCCTACTATACCTTGGATAAAATCATCTAGATATCACTACAACAATTTTCACTTTTAATGACTCTCTATAATGACTTACACCAATGGTGTAAGATATTAAAAGTAATCAGGGATATTTCAAGTCTAAGGGTGTAAGTCATCAAAAGTTCTTGTTTATGACTAAGTGTGTAAGTCATTAAAAGTAGTGGGAGACGTTATTTAGATAAATTAAAAAATCAAAATAAAATAATTAAATATATATAAGTCTGACAATGGGAGGCTTCTAACGTCTCCTCAGGGAAGACGTGGACACTTCCAATGTCTCCCCTGGGAAGACGTGCCACATCGGACGTCTTCCCAGGGGAGACGTTGGAGGTCTGCATGTCTTCCCAGGGAAGACGTTGGAAGTCTTCACGTCTTCCCAGGGGAGACGCTAGAGGCCTCCCTTGTATATAACCTTATTGCACCTCCTACTTCCCCGAGCCACACAAACCGAAGGCGGAAGAGAGCGATTTCTGGCAATTTTGGGTAAACTCAACCTCCGATTTTGCATGATTTTCATCTCCAAAAATCAATTTTAGGTATGTTTTTAAGATTTAATTAATGTATAATAGTCAGAATAATGTTTTTTTTTTTATTTTCTTTAATTATAGTTGGTTAATGATGGGATTTTAGGGTATTTGTATATGTTGCGGTTTTGGGTAATTTTAGGATATTAGAAATATTTGTTTAAATTTAAAAAATAATTTTAATGAAGATTTGACATATATAATTTGGATATAATATTATACCACATTATTTGCTGTTTTTTAATTTTTTTTACTATTTAATCCTAAAATGGTAGATTTTTTTAATTAATTTTTTAGGTTGATTAAGTATTAATATATATATATATATATATCTAAAATAAAGAAAATAATTTAATTTTAATTTACATACTAAATTGCATGTATAGATATAAGTAATTCTAGTATTTATGTTTATGATTTTTTTAATTTATATTATTATTATTTAATTCAAAAATTATATATATTTGTATAAATATATTTTAAATATTTTATTAACATTGAAGTAGGTTGATTATATGTATTATTTTTTATTTATTTATTTAGTAATCTTTTATTTATTAATTAATTTAATTTTGTAGGTTGTGATTTTAACTAGAGAGATTTTTGCGTCAAAATTTTCTATTTCAAGCACACATTTGAGGTTTTTAAGTTTCTAAAATTGCAAGAATAAGTTATTGTTAATCCAATTATTTAGTGATATTTGTTTAGTAATTGTTATCCCTAAAATCAGAAGTGAATGACATGGCAGGCATTAATTACACGTGGCTAACACCTGGCAGAATATGTGTTCGACTATCGACCAGGAAGACGTACAGTATCATGCGATCGGTTTTTTCATACGACCAGCATGGTCGTATGCACATTATACACGGAGGAAATCTTAGGCGGTTATGATGGAATCCGAAATTACCTCCCATAATTCCCTGAGTATCCAATTATTTAGGAAAGAATATCTGTAACAAATCAATGTAAATCTTCCCTGAGCTTATAAATAGAAGAAGAGGGCTCAGGGAAGGGGATCTATTATTTTTCCTTTGAGCAAAAGAGGTCATTTGAGATTAGAGAGAGATTACACTAGAATAATTGTATTATCTTCTTCAGAGGTTTGTGAAACTCATTGAACCCCAGTTCTTTGATCACCCCTTTGAATCTTATTTCAACAACAATTCAAGTGGACGTAGGTTATTACCATATCCTGAGGCCGAACCACTATAAAATCTTGTGTCTTTAGTATTTTCTTCATCACATTCTTTTCAATGTTTTCATCCACGTCAAGTGTATTTTGACTCCGCGTCAGTTGGCCAAAATCTGGGTCAACATTCTGGTGCTTTCGTTGAGAGCTTGATATAGCATTGTTGAGAAAACCAATGGCGAAAACTACCAGGAAAACTGGACAGGCTGCCGCTGCTGCACCATCTAACCCGCCTCCTCCTCCTCCTACAAACGTGGCTGAGGATGACCCACATTTGGATTTCGATGAAGAAGAAATGAACGACGCGACGCTGAAGAGTACCCTAGGGGCGCTGCATGAAGAGCTGGCCAATCTGAGGGCCAGCCAGGAAGGTGCTGTCGAAATCATGGCGCGGAAATAGAAGGAAATTGAGCGGCAGCATCTGGAGTTGAGTGAGAGGCAGGCGGAGATGGACCGTCGTCAGAGGGAAGCCATGTCAGCCCTCGAAGCAGCCGTACAGTTGGCTTGGAATCAGGCTGCACCTGCCTCGCAGCCTGATCAACCCGCGGATGGACCACCCAAGAGGGGTCCTAATCCTAGCCCGCCTATCTAGCCGTCGAGCCCACAAAGGCCCGAGCAGCCACAGGTGCCCCATGACGATCTCTCGCTGATGGACCCTGAGGAGCAGCCTCCATCCCAAGCTGGTCGCCGCAATCCCCCGCAGCAAAGGCAGAATAGGAACGAGCAGCAGCCTCGTAGTCCTAGACGCCATAGGGGCGATGAGCCAAACCTTCCAAACAGAGGACAGCATCCTCCTGGTAACAGGAGGAACTCAGAGTTAGGCTCTGCGGTCCGAGGCCCCCCACGGCATGATAATGCACGGGGACCTAACGACCAACGCAGACCACCCTCTAACGCTCGGGAGGTTCCAGCCCGGGAGGTCCATCGAGGGAATAGCCGATCCCACCTTAGCCGATCAAGATTTAGAGATGGCCATGGTTATAACGAAGCCGACTCAGGCAGAGGGAATGCCGGTCAGAGAAATGAAGAAAGAGGTGGAGGCAGAAGCCAGCCACCTCAGGAGACCAACCCGACAGACGGGATGCTGGGGGGCAGCCCAGACAAAATAATGTCTTCAACTGGCTCGGAGCTAGCGAGCAGCGGAGAAGATATGAGGACTTGAGAGATGTACTCAACAATCGCCCGAGCGGCACGGCGAGTACGTCCCCCCAGCAGCAGAGGCCCCGGCGATTCCTAGCGCCGTGTAGTCCCAGATAGATGCCCTCAACCAGGAAGTGCAGCAACTGGTCGGGGGAAGAACATCTTATATCGACCATGATAGGAGGAAAGGTACTCCTTTCATCTAGAGGATAGCCATGGCAGAGACTCCTAGCAAGTTTAAAATTCCTACGCTTCCAAACTTTGACGGGTATGGTGACCCAGTATCTCATGTCAACAAGTTTGAGATACAAATGGACATTCAGAAAGTGTCCGAAGACGCTCGTTGCAGGATCTTCCCTGCAACACTTTCTGACGCTGCACAGGAGTGGTTTTTAAATTCCCTCCTACAAGTATAATTTCCTGGGAAATGTTCGTGAGAGTTTTTTACGGGAAGTTCTACGCGGGTCACATGCACCCCACCGAGGCAAATTAGCTGGTCGAGATACGCCAGCAAAATGGAGAATCGCTGAAAGACTACGTTCAGCGTTTTATGCGAGCAGCCACCGAAGCAAAAACGGTGGGTGATGAAGGCAAAATGATGGCCATAACGGCAGGGGTTAAGCGCCGTACCCCTCTCTGGGAGAGCCTCAGAAAGCATGGGGTTAGAACTACCCAGGAATTCTTAGATCGAGCTGATCGCTACATCAAGCTCGAAGACGCCATTGCCAATGAAGGAAAACCCCCAGGCAGAGATAAAGAGACAGCCGAACCCGCCAAAGCCGCCAATGGGTCGAAACCCAATGGCAACGGCAAGGGCAACGAGAACAGCAACGGCAATGGCAAGAATGGTGGAGAACGGCCACACAATGAGCCTTCCACCTCTGACAACAAAAGGACCAAGGGTAATCGTTATGAACCTCGGTTCACTAACTATACTGCCCTTATTGAGTCTCGGGGAGAGGTATATCAGGCCACGAGTTCTAGTGTGCCTTACAAGAAGCCTGCCCCCATTCGAAAGGATATTTCGAGGAGAGACACTACCAAGTTCTGTCGTTATTGCAACGACTACGGGCATGACACCAATGAGTGCAACCAGTTGAAGGATGAGATCGAGTTCCTTATCAGACAAGGACACTTGAAAAGATATGTACGGGCCTCGGGAAATTCCCAACGAGAAGCTCCAGATGGCAAAGAGCAAGTGCCCACATGCCAACGCTCGCCACCTTTGCAGCCTGATCCCGTAGCCGGCACCCTATTAACCATCTGGGGAGGCCCGCACCTTGCGGGAAACAGCGGCAAGGCCAGGGAACGATATGCTCCGACCCTGCACCACGACCAGGACATCGAGATGACGGCTGTGGAAGACCGCGCGCCGAAAAAGGCTCGATCAGAAGAAGGCGAGATAGCCTTCTCTGATAGCGATGCCCAGCATGTCCAGTTCCCACACTCCGATCCGCTGGTCGTGGACATCCAAATTGCCAATATGATGGTAAAGAGAGTGCTAGTCAACACAGGAAGTTCAGTGAACATCCTGTACAAGTCTTCTCTGGAACGCATGAAGTTGTCCGTTAAGGACTTGGAGCCTTGCAACCAAACGATATACGGCTTCTCTGGCGAGGGACTCGCCCCTACAGGGTCAATTAGACTTCTAGTGACAGCAGGTACAGCGCCTGCTACCAGGACATTACTCGCTACTTTCATAGTGGTTGATTGTCCCTCGCGTACAACGCCATCATTGGAAGACCCATACTGGTTGACCTACGGGCCGTCACCTCTATATGGCTCTTAGCCATGAAATTCCCAACAGAAGCAGGGGTAGGACGCGTGTTGGAAAACCATAGGGAATCCAGGGAGTGCTACAACACCTCGGTCACGAAGGCGAAGAAAGGAACATCAAAAAGCACTCCATCTGAAAGGTTGCAGATGGCAATTGATACACAAGCCCAACTCCGAGTAGCTGCGTACCAGCAAAAAGTCGCCCGGTACTTTAATTCAAAAGTAAAAGAAAGAAAATTCAACATTGGAGATCTAGTGCTACGACGAGTTTTCTTGAATACCCGCGACCCCACTGCTGGAGAACTCGGGCCAAATTGGGAAGGACCGTACCAGATCGAAGAAGTCCTTCACCCGGGCACATATAAACTTGCACGCTTAAATGGAGATCTCGTTCCACGCTACTGGAATGGAGAACACCTGCGCATGTACTACCAATGAACAGTGCTTCTTAAAGGACTGGCTTATATTAATTCTTACTTTTTACAAGTTTCGAAAAAGGGTTAGCCACATTGTATGGCTAATCGCTTATAAGTGTAAGATCTTTTTTAAGATCCCTCGTACAGACATGTTTAGTCCATTTTAATACGAGATTATAAGGGACTGTGCGCAGCCAGTCATTCTTGCCAACCTTTGTAAATTTATTTTTACAAGTATTTGTTCATTACGTGTGTTGTTTTGCTGTATTACAAGTGTTGAATTCTATTCCGAGCAACAATGTTCGAACAGGTCGTGGTCAGGCAAGTGACCAAGGACCTAAAGCTCCTCGATCACTTGGGGGCATATAAGGTACATCGATAGCAAAGCGTACCATAAGGTATGTAAACACATGAACAAAATAAGTGAAAGCATGCTACGGTACTTAGAGCATTTTTCAAAATTTATGTTTTGAAAAATCAAACCAAAGTACTATGCTAAGTTCGGTCATGCGAACAGGTATTATAATAAAAGAAATATTATAATATCAGTAAAGCAATCGTTTACACTGCGAGCATTAGTGCTCGGATGTAAATATGTCATTAAAAGGAAAAATCTTTTACACCGCGAGCAGAGCTTCTCTAATGTAATTGTTCAAGTGTAAGTAAAAAGCTACCCTCGTAGCAATCAAAAATAAAATTGTCTTTACAAGTAGGCCCGTGGGCCATAAAAACTGTGGAAGATAAAAAGAAAATTACTGGGGAGCAGGAGAGTCTTCTGGACGAGGAGCGCTCTTGTCAGCCGGAGGATCAGCCTTAACGTAAGCAGCGGGGGTCTTGGCCTTTGCTCTTTCCTCTATCTCCAGCCGAGCAGTGCACTGCGCCATCAGCGTCCTTTGCAACTTCTTGGAGAGGTAGTTAATTTTGGCCCCACGGTTGTGTTTCCAGAAATCATAGAAACTGAGGAAGGCGGCTTCCTTGTACTTCTTCAGATTTCTGGCCCCGTCCTCCTTGAGCTCCTGAATGCACCCTTCAAGCTCCTGAACATGCCCTTCAAGCTCCTGCACCCGTCCCTCGAGCCTCTTTTTCTCCTCCCTGCTGCCAGTCAGGTCAAGCATGGCCTGCTTACACTCTTGGGTGTTGAGTACAACACTTTCCCTCCATTTATTCTGCTCCTCGTTGGCTTTCTTCAAGGCCCCTTGACTCTCCTGAAGCTCCTGGGTGAGAGTGGCTTGGTCCTCGCACAGTTGCTCGTTCAGCTTGGACATCTCCTTATTCTCTACAAGCAGCTTATTGTTATCCTCGAGCAGCTTAGTGTTATCAGCCTCAAGCGCTTGCTTGGCCTGGGCCAGCCTGGAGTCGAAGTTATTCTCACGAGAGACCATTGCCCCAGCACGGCGCCAGCTAGCAGTCAAAGACAAAAACTCCTGAGGAAAAAATGAGAGTTAGGAACGGGAGTCTAGCGTAAACGACAAAGCAGCAAAAGACGACTTACGCTAGCTATCTCATTCAGCCCTCTGTTGATGATCTTGTTGATGTCCATAGTGGCAGTGTCATCGATGGCGGTCTGGCTGCGTTTATGCTTCGAGAGCCGATATATTCTCTCCCTGGCCATGCCAACTATGTGGCTGGACAAGGAACCTTTGGACAAGTGGTCCAAAGTCTCTTTGTCTGCAGCCTTTGAGGAGGGTCGTGGATTTACGGGCGCAGGGGTCGTCTGCTCAGAGGGGGGCGGAGGTGGTAAGTCCTCCTTGGAAGGGGTTGTGGCAGGAGCCTCTTCTGTCTAGGCCTTCTTTGAAGGGGTCTTGCTACTTTCCCCTCGACCTCTTTTACTGTCCTTCTTCGGGACAGAAGATTCAGCGGCAGCTTGGTAGTGGTAAAAAAAGTCCCCGGAGTCCATACCAGCACAAAGAAAAACAATTCAGACGATGACATTAAAGGGTCGCGAGAAAACAAAGATTAGAGTAGAAGGATTACAAAAGTAAGTTACCCGAGCTACACCTACTGGTCGTAACATTATCTACTGAACTACCTAGTTCCTGGAAGAAATCTGAATTTAAAGAAGGGGCATTCATAAAGTTGCCATCCCCATCAAATAGATGGGAGGGAAGGAATTGGCAGATTATTCAAAAATGAGAATGATGTACCGTTTACATCCGACGAGTCGTCAGATAGTTCGGCAGGCTCAGCAGCCTTTTGTTTCCCCTTGCCCTTGGGGACTGATGATTCCGCTGCTCGATGGGGAACAGCAGGTTCCCTGATTGTAACCCTAGTTGGCCTCCTCCGAGGAGGGAATGCCTGAGGTTGTTGCTCGGGTCCCTGCTTAGGTTCCACATCGGCATTGACACCACCCGCCATGGGTTCGTTAGTCGCAGGTTAGGGGCCCCGAAGACCAGCCAACCTAAGGTTAGCCTCATTAATTAAGTTCTTAACACTCTTAGCAGCACTTGACATGCTGGCTAAGAGTGCTGCCCTTGACTCCATTCCTGGAGTGGGGGTCGGACGTAACCATTGACCTGGAACACATTGGAACAACGAGGTATTATGACAAGAAAAGATCAAAGTACAGAAACTACTAGTTCAAGGATTATTATTCTCTTTACCTCCTCGAGTGAAGGCCAGATTTTTTGCTGCAATGTCGAGCGTAAGGAAGTACTCTTGATGGTACTTCCCCACGTTGGAGATGTGAGTGGTGTCGGACAAAAAGGTGTGTCCGGTCTCCTGGTGGCAGAAATGAAAGAACCCCGTACCATCCTGGTTGGGGTTAGACTTAAGGTCGAACAGGAAGTTGACCTCATGAGGAGAAGGAGCTGGCCATTTCTTGAGCTTATAAAGGATATAGAGCGTGGTCAGCATCCTATACCCATTTGGGGTGATTTGAAAAGGGGCCACCCCAAAGTAGTTTGCCACCCCTTGAAAGAACGAATGAAGAGGCAGGGTGACGCCCGCCTCGATATGGTATCTCGACCAGGCGCTATAAGCCCCCCTGGCAGTTTGGCTCGCTGGTCGATGGAAGGTCTGACCAGGGTCACCCCCGTCAGATTGTATTTATTTAAATAGTTGGCGATCATACGAATGGTCACCGAACTTGGAGAAACGACGTGCCACTCGACAGCCGGCTGGTCGGCATGACGAGGACGAGCACGCCTCTGAACTTCGGTTTCAGGAGGGAATTCACCTCGACCACTGGTCGAGGGGGCATCAACAGAAGGCTGACTTGGAGAGTCAAGGTTGCGTCTTTTTCTAGCTTTGGTTTTAGTTCTGGCCATTTTCTGGTTGGGAACTGGTGGAGGATTTGGGCTAGGACGTGAAAAGGGGATTACATGAAAAGGGGATTTTTGGAATCAATGTGTGTGGATTCTCTTTGCCTTCGAGCTGTTAGGCCAAGAGTTCATCTTCAATAGGTCTTTCTCCCCCCCCCCCCCAAGGGTCTTGCATATGAACTGCAATCAGACAATGGAGGAGATAAGACACAATCCGCAAAGTAGTGTGGAAGATTGGGATAACGTTGCTCGTGCCTAGATAGCCAGCAGCATCCTAATCCTACGCTAATTTCAACGCGGGTAGTTTGAAAAACAAGTAAAAACAAAAAGGAAAGTAAACTATTTTCTGAAAGGAGAACTCTTTCGATTCCTGAAGGGCGGGAAAAAATTTCAGTCTTTTCACCTTGCTTAAAGGTTGAATCTTTCGTAAACCTAAGGTCCTAAACCAGAGATCCTAACTATCAAACTATAGTCCTGACCTATACAAAGCATAAAAACGCACTTTTACCAAGCAATAGGCGGTTTATACCAAAAAACCCTTAAAACCCTACTCAAGAACATAGAGGTCGCAGAGCATAAAAACGGCATGCATGGCGTAATAAAGAGCTTAAAGAATGGAATTCTTACCTGGGCGAAGATGGAGATTCGGAAGAAGATGAAAACTCGAACCGGAAGACCTTCGGCTAAGCTAATTTTCGAAGCTCTGAACTCTGGTGCAAGTTCTTGAAAATTTTGGCAAAGACGGTGAATAAAAATTTCTTAAAGGGGAAGAAAAGCCTACTTATAGGGATCGAAGTGATGACCAAAAGGCAGTAATCATCACTTCCCACTTTCGAAACGTGGGGAAGTGTATAAGCCGTCAAATTTCCTTTTTGGAAACTGAAAAGGCTTGATTAGACATAATTATGTCACAGTTTTCGAAAATGCACAGGGATTCTGACAAACATCATGGGAATGTGAACAGTTATTCCTTTAAGTTTCTTTATTGATGGTCGCACTAAAGAAACTTGGGGGGCAAATGTTATCCCTAAAATCAGAAGTGAATGACATGGCAGGCATTAATTACACGTGGCTGACATCTGGCAGAATATGTGTTCGACTATCGACCAGGAAGACGTACAGTATCATGCGATCGGTTTTTTCATACAACCAACATGGTTGTATGCACATTATACACGGAGGAAATCTTAGGCGGTTATGATGGAATCCGAAATTACCTCCCATGATTTCCTGAGTATCCGATTATTTAGGAAAGAATATCTGTAACAAATCAATGTAAATCTTCCCTGAGCTTATAAATAGAAGAAGAGGGCTCAGGGAAGGGGATCCGATCTTTTTCCTTTGAGCAAAAGAGGACATTTGAGATTAGAGAGAGATTACACTAGAATAATTGTATTTTCTTCATCAGAGGTTTGTGAAACTCATTGAACCCTAGTTCTTTGATCACCCCTTTGAATCTTATTTCAATAACAATTCAAGTGGACGTAGGTTATTACCATATCCTGGGGCCGAACCACTATAAAATCTTGTGTCTTTAGTATTTTTGTCATCACATTCTTTTAAACGTTTTCATCCACGTCAAGCGTATTTTGACTCCGCGTTAGTTGGCCAAAATCTGGGTCAACAGTAATATTTTATTTATTAATTAATTTAATTTTGTAGGTTGTGAATTGAATAGGAAAGTGCATTGCAAAGTGAAGTAAATTTGTTATCTAAGACTATTAATAGCAAGAGGTACGTACATTATCTTATTTCTTGTTTTAGTATTATTAATTTTTTGTTAGAGGAGTTTGAATATCTTAAATATCCATCCATAGTGAAGTAGGTTCTGAGATTAAAATTGTGTGTTGCGGTGATAACAGAAGGTTGAGAATTGTGTTTTAGTGAAGTAGGTTCTGGAAAATTTGTTTGTGTGTTGTAGAGCTATAAGGAAGAAACTTATTGTGTGTTGTTTGAATTGTTTGACTTGTTGTTAACAGATCGTTATATCACTATTATAGGGGAAATGCTGTCCGATTTTGTCTAGAATTATGTATTCTATTATTATATTTGAGTTGTATTGTGCTTATTTGATTGGATTTGATAGGATTAACGGATGGCTAGGTTACTAATATAGAAGAAATGCTGCCCAATTTTTCATGTGCTCGGTTGTATGCTTATTTAGTTTTTATTGTTTAATTTTTCATAGACAAAGGAGAAGATATGGATAGAAAATGGATGTCAGCAAATAGGTTATCCGTGGAATATAAAAACAGAGTCGATTTATTCTTAAGATTTTGTTCGAAAAATGTGAAAGACCTAAAATTTGCTCGTTGCCCATGTATTAAGTGTGGAAATGTAAGGAAAATGGATCTTAGTAAGATCAAACTACACTTATTTTTCAATGAAATCGACAAAAGTTACACGGTTTGGTATGTGCATGGGGAGAGAATGCATGTCGCTCCAACTCCACCAAGTAGACCCAATGAAGTAAGGAGGAATATAGTAGAGGAGAACTGTGATGCATTAGATGATATGATTGATGACGCACATTATGGATCTGGAGTAGACCCAGATAAGTTTGAGACACTACTTAGTGATGCTGAGAAACCGATTTACCCTGGTTGTAAAAAATTTACAAAGTTATCTGCACTCATTAGGTTGTACAATTTGAAAGCTAAAAACGGTTGGAGTGATAAAGGGATGACTGATCTACTTTGTTTTTTGAATGATTTGTTGCCGGAGTGTAATGAATTGCCAACTTCATTTTATGAAGCAAAGAAAACATTATGCTCATTGGGCATGCAATATGAAAAAATTCATGCATGTCCTAATGATTGCATATTATATCGGAATGACTTTGCTGATGCAAAAATGTGTCCTACTTGTGGTGAGTCACGATGGCAAAAGAAAAGAAATGGTGAGGATGTCAAGGAAGGAGTACCCGCCAAGGTCTTGTGGTACCTTCCTCCTATTCCTTGTTTCATTCAATTGTTTAGAAATGTTGAACATGCTAAAAATTTATCGTTGCATGCTAATGAGAGAATAAATGATGGTAAATTAAGGCATCCAACTGACACCCTAGCTTGGAAGAAGGTTGATTTGAAGTGGCCTTATTTTGGAAATGAATCTTGTAATATTCGTCTAGGTCTTTCGACTGACGAGATTAATCCACACACTTCTCTTAGTAGTAAGTATAGTTTTTGGCCTGTTATGCTTGTCATTTACAATCTACCCCCATGGTTGCGCATGAAGAGAAAATTTACCTTGTTGACATTGTTGATATCGGGACCTAAACAACTTTGTAATGACATCGACGTATATTTGTCGCCACTTATCGATGATTTGAAAACTTTATTGGATGAAGGGGTTAAGGTTTATGGTGCGTACAGGCAAGAAGAATTCAATCTTAGAGTTGTATTGTCGTGGACTATCAATGACTTTCCTGCTTATGGAAAATTATCCGGGTTTAGTTTGAAAGGATATAAGGCTTGTCCCGTTTGTGAAGAAAAAACATATTCTGAATACTTAAAATACTCCCGAAAAATATGTTATATGGGTCATAGGAAGTTCTTGATTAGTACGCATAAATATCGAACTTGGAAAAAGGCATTCAACAACGAACAAGAGTTTGAGGAGGCTCCTCAACCAATAAATGGGAGTGAAGTACTTGAGAAGATGTCTAAAATCATGTTTAAGTTAGGTAAGCCTAAAGTTCGTACACCTACAAAGCGGAAGGGTCATGGGAAGACTAAGGTTGTGGAAAAGCCCAAAAGTTGTTATAAAAAGAAATCTATTTTTTTCGAGCTTGAATATTGGCAATTCTTACTTGTACGCCATAATTTAGATGTTATTCACATAGAGAAAAATGTATGTGATAGTTTGATTGGAACTTTGTTGAATATTCCTAGGAAAACTAAGGACGGAATTAAGGCTAGACAAGACTTGGCTGCATTGGTATACGTGAAGGATTAACTCCGAAAATAGATAAGAGACAAACATACTTGCCTCCTGCTGCTTACACCCTCACTAAATATGAAAGGAAGGAAGTTTGTTCCTGTCTATTTAATGTAAAAGTTCTAGATGGCTATTCATTAAATATAAGGTCATTGGTAGACATGAAAAGTTGTACTCTGAGTGGTATGAAATCTCATGAATGTCATATTCTAATGCAACACTTGCTACCAGTGGCAATTCGTTCTGTCTTACCTCAAAAAGTTCGAGAGATTATCACAAGGTTATGTTTGTTTTTCAAGTCATTGTGTTGTAAGGTGATTGATCCTATTAAGTTACCCAAGTTACATGATGAAATTGTTGAGGTCTTGTGTGAGCTGGAGAAATACTTCCCACCTTCCTTTTTTGATATAATGATTCATCTTACAGTTCACTTGGATAGAGAATTGAGATTTTGTGGTCTTGTTTATTTAAGATGGATGTATCCATTTGAACGATATCTGAAGATTCTTAAGGGGTATGTCATAAATAGAAGTCGCCCAGAAGGGTGCATTGTGGAATGTTATATTGCTAAAGAGACAGTTGAATTTTTTTTCTGAATACATGGCTGGTGTACAGAGGATTGGGGTAAATGAAGTTAATAATGCTGAGACTTAGAGTCATCGTGGTAGTGTTGTTTGCGCAGTGAGTCAGGATGAACTAGATGAAGCACATCGTCTAGCATTGCAAAATATTAATGAAATTCAGCCATATATTGAGTAAGTTTATCTTCATAGATATAATACATATGCAATTTAAATATGCGATAATTTTCACAATTAGTTCACTAACAGCATATGTAATTTTGAAGGGAACATTTTAACTGGATCAAGACAATATTTCCATCAAAGTCAAGGAACTCCAAATGGTTACAAGATGAACATTATCGTACATTTAATAGTTGGATAGAAAATAAGGTATATTATGTTGATTTTTCGATTTTATTTTTATTGTATAGTAATGTATGTTGTTTGACTAGTTTCATTTTTAATAGGTTGTCAATGAATTGAAAAACACATCAAATAACGTGTTAGACATTGTTAAGTGGATCTCTCGAGGCCCTTCTCATAGAGTCATCAAGTTTTCATCATATATAATCGATGATACACAATTCAATACTAGGGAGCGTGATACCAACAGAACCACACAAAATAGTGGTATTAGTCTTGTCGCTAGAACTATGCAAATATCCAGTGCGAAAGACAAAAATCCTGTTCAAAGTGATATGACTTTCTATGGAGTAATTAAAGAAATTTGGGAGTTAGATTATATCACAACTCGAGTACCTGTTTACTTTTGTGATTGGGTGAAGAGTGACAATGGCATAATATATGAATATTTTGGTTTCACATTAGTAAACCTAAATTGACTAGGGCACAAATCAGACAGATTTATAATGGTTGCACAAGCAAAACAAGTATTTTATGTGAATGATCCTTCAGACAACCAATGGTCAATTGTGCTTACAACGCCAACAAAAGAATGGAATACCAAAGATGTGATTTGCATGGTATACCTATTCAAGAAGAATCAATCACATTCACCTCACCAATATGTAATGATGAAATCGATGATGATGGTGTTTTTTTACGTGATAATGGTGAAGGTTTATGGATTGATAACCTGATGTGAGGTATAATATAATTATGTGTGTCATACTTGCAAAAAAGATTTTGGTTTGTTTATTATATGTTTTTGTTTGTTATATTTGTTTTTATATATATATATATATAACTTATCATATTGATTTTTATGTTTCACAGATGTCAGATACTTTTGGTGATAGTGATGAGGAGGAAAATCCTCAAAAAAATCCTAATATTGAACCAGAGATTACAGATGAAAAAAATGCGCGAGGACGCACATGGATGAACAAATTGATTAAGAATAGAAGTGAAGGAAATCTTATACCTATAACGTTCAATGAGTATGGTCAAGTAACAGGTACTGCAAGATGTAATCGATCTTCATCGTTGGGTTCTATAGTGAGGACTGTTATGCCCATCACTTGTAACTCTTGGAATGAAGTTCCAGCGGAGACCAAAACTCATATACGGGATTTAATGAAGGTATAATTTAATTACTTCTATTTTACTTAAAGATTTTAAAATATGTGATTTAATATGATTATTATTTCAAACTTGCAGAAAACATTTCAGTTGGAATATTGCTCCAAAAAGCAGACAATGAAAGACGCATCAAAGATGTTCAGACAGTGGAAGACTGACACGACAAAGAAACACATCTTTAATGCTTTAGAGAAAACACCAGATGAGTTTCCCCCTAGGAAACCATATGGATTTGAGGAGATCATAAATGATGAACAATGGTTAGAATTTGTTAACTCAAGATTAACAATAGAGTGGAAAGATAAGAGATTACAGATGCAAGAATATCGAGCAATGAACAAATACAACCACAACCTATCTAGAGGAGGTTACGTGCGTGTGGAAGAGATGCTTCAACAACAGACTGGGCAACAATTATCTGATATTGATAGAGCTAACTTATGAACGATGGGTCGACCGAAGAATAAAGAAGGAGAACTTATTGGAGAGGCAGCTGAGGTTCAAAAAAACATTGTAAGTTTTTATATATATATATTGTTACTTGCTATATTCATTATTGGTTTTTATTTTGAACTTATATAATCTATTTATTTTTATATAACTAACTCAAATTAATTACTTTTATTTTATAGGCTCATTATCGAAAACTCATTGAGGAGGGTCAATGGGAATCCCAAGGCCCTGATGATGTGTTGACGAGGGCATTGGGCACCCCAGAGCCATGAGGGCGTGTTCAGGCTAAAGGTCATGGTGTGTCCCCCGCATTGTTTTGGGATACTCCGAAAGCTACCAAAATGAAAGAGAAATCGAAAGATATTGTCTCGGCTAGCGCTATGAGAAATGAGTTTGAGGAAAGACTTCGTCAACAAGAAGAACGACATTGTCAACAAGAAGCGCGTCTAGAAGAACTTTTTCGTAAACAAGAGGAAATGTTGAGGTATTTCATGGTCTAACAGAGTGGCTCAGGATCCAATATTGGAGTCTCACTAGTATTTCTGTAATGCCCTACTACCTTAGAGTCGTTACTAGGTGAGTTTAAAATGTGCAACTAACTCACTAATCGAGGATTTAGGACAAAAGTGTAATTAAATCATAATCAGAGTCATAAACTTGGGAATAAACCTTTTATTGAAAAGTTATAAAACATTTAACATTTGGGATCCCAAAAAAAAACATTGTTTAGAAGTATCCACAACTCAAAATATAACCAAAGTCGACTAAACGACAAAATTCAGGTTTTGTACAAAACATTTCTGAAAACACCCCTGGTTGTGGCAGCCAGACAAACCAGACATGTACGCGCCGCTCATCCTGCTCACCATACTCAAGGTTGATCGACCCTCCCTTTGCCTTTACCTGCACCATAGAGCACCCGTGAGCCGAAGCCCAGCAAGAAAACTCTCACAAACAGATGATAAACGCATATTAAACACTTAAGATAAAATCAAGCCAACACTAGGTCATACAAGTACGGCCATGCCGTCCCAGGCGCTTTACCAGGCCCTGGGTTCGTGGTCTAAACCGTAAGGATATCCCAGGTATCCCATGGGGTCTCACCCTGGCAACTCGCACTCTGCGTGCTAAACGCTGCTCCCGGCCCCTTGCCGTTCTCAGCCTTCGTCGTTCCCGGCCATCGCCGTTCCATTGTTAATACATACACGTTATATACTAAATAGATATCAAAACACACATAAATCCAATCAAGGGCCCATACCCCGCGACACAATCATATAGGGCCGAGCCCTGCATCACAATCACATAGGGCCAAGCCCTGCAACACAAGCTCTGTGGGAATAGTAGTTTTCTTACCTGTGTCCCGAGCTTTCTAGGCACCAATGTCCCGAGCACAGTTCCCTAGTCCGAGCCTCACCGAAACCCTAGTCACAACGCATTAGCAATGTTCATCCATCAAGTTCTAATCCATTAAATGGCTTTGATTCATAATTCTAGTCTCCAAAATCTTGAATTCTATCAATCTGGGTGATAAAATCCATCCCAAACCCTAACAATTAGGTTCCCAAGTCAAATCCCACTAAAATCCCTGCACCTTGAACTAAGGCTGCAGCCCACCCCACAAGCGCTGCGGCTAGCCTCAAAACAGAGGCTAGACACCTCCATGAAGCACGCATGGGCCGCAGCATGCTTGGCCAAGCGCCGCGGTGCGCCTCAAGTTCCATGGCCTCCCAAGGCCTCGCGTGCACACGGGCCGCGGCATGCCCCTCCTAGGGCCGCGGCCCTCACCTCCAAACCCAGAAAACACCATTTTCCTTGCTTTTCCCTTCGAGCCAAACCCCACATATCTCAACCAAAATCACCCCCAACCTCATAATTAAGCCCAGAATTCATACTCATGGAACCTAGACATGCCAATAAACTCAAGAACCAATTCCCACACCCATCAAACAGTCAAAACCAGTCCTAGAATCTAAACATGCATGTCTAAGTCCTAACACCCAATATCAACAGAATTCAGCTACAAACAACATAACTCAACATATTAGGAAGCTTACCTTATTCAGAATTGAATCCCCAACTCAACTCCCTAAGCTCCAAGCCCTAGATTCCTGGTTAGAGTCTCCCAATCTTAGCTCCAATTCCTTAGTTCTTGACTGGTTTTTCTCCAAGATGTTACTAGGCCTTCAAGAGTATAGGGAAAAATAGAGCAAATGAGAGGGAGTGGGTTGGTTTAGAGGAAGTCTAGGGGTTTCCTTTATTTTGTTTTATTTAACTTAAATCTATGTGGTTACCTCAAGGCTCGGGGTAACAAAAATGTCCCCGATGAAAAAATGGTAAATGCTCCCAATATTCCCTCCTAGACATTCTAACCTCAAATATATCTCCGAATATATATTTCCATAACCCAGTAACCCCATAAAATATCTCGTACCCAGTATACCCCTCGACTCGCCCCGAGTCAGATTCTCAACCCCATTGTGACTTTTTGTCTAACGGCTCCCTAGGACTGTCTCGGATCGTGCTACACAGATATATCACATTTATCACATTTATGCCCTTAACGGGCTAAAATCATAAACATGCCCCTAATATCCAAACGGGGCCCACATGCATATTTAATTCAACTAAGCATGCATCTCTATCACATATTCACATAAATTCACATATTATAACAATAATTCACTTATTGCCCTCCAGGCACACTAATCAAGGCCCTAAGCCTTATTAGCAAATTTGGGTCGTTACAAGTTCCGAACCCACTGGGGCCATCTTACTATGTGCCCGACCCTCTAGGGCCATCTTGCTATGTGCCTGACCCACCAGCACCATTTGTGTCTGAGGTAATTTCAATTTGATAGTTGAAAATTACTATGTATGTACATGCATACACACATATATACATAATGCTACTTATTATAATGTGCAGGTACCTAGTTGTCAGTTAGCCATTGGTTCGCTATCCAATATTGTTGCATTAGGCAAGCTCATTGACAAAGAGTCGGGTAACAACTACCAAGTGGTGATTAATGTTACTATTAAGCCAGTGACACCTCTTCCTTACGCAAAACCTGATCAGAATATGTACATAGTCATTCAGGCTATTGGGCATCCTATATCATGGCCTAAGGAATTGGTCATCGTATCTGATGATATACATGAACAGGTGATGTATCATGCTTATATAATCATATTTGTTATTATATATTTCAATTTTTTTGTAAATTTTCTAATTATTTATATTATTTTACAGACTTTTTATAGAAGTAATAACATATCAGAGCGACCTATTGCTCCCTCAACACAACGACCCCGAGAAAGAATACAACGTTTGAGTGATCCTCTGACACAAGACACCAGTCCTTTGGAACAGATATACAATATTATATCTCGTTGGAATGACGATGACTGTGTCAATCCAGGCATAGATGAGGATATATTTGGTCAGGATATTCCAAGTCTTTACATATGCAAAGAAGACATACTTCAATTTATTCGAATGGAAAATATTGGACAAGGAGTTGTCGTTTGCTACATGAGGTATCTCACAAGTTTTTTAATTAACCTTTCTTATTTGATTTATTTTAACAACAAATTTCTTAAATTATATTTTTGACTACTACTTTTTTTTAATATGTGTTATACAATTTTTTGGTAGAACAAGGGCGACAAAATAAGTTTTTATTTGTCAATCCTAATGTTGTAGCCACTAAAGGAAGTTCATTTGAAGAGCGTGTTCAAGGTCTGTTCAAGTGCTGTCTTCAATTAAGATCAAGTGAGCAACTTACGATTGTCCCCTGGAACCATGGGTAAGTTCAAAAATTTGTTACTGCAAGATACTTAGTCCTTATAACATTTGCGTTGGAGACTAATACCCAGTATTTTTTTCTTATGCAGTGATCATTGGATGTTCATTATATTGGCCCCATATGCATATTACGTTTGTTGTTGTGATCCGGTGAACTCAAAACTGGAAAACCGTGAAGAAATTGTGGCAGTAATAGTCAATGCTTTCAACCTTTTTCTGACCAGTCTACCAAAACCTCCCGATATTCCAAATAATATAGAAATTGTGAAACCGAAAGTAAGTAACTACGACTTTAATTATTTTAAAAATTTATACTTGAATTTTACTAATATTTTTTATATTAATTGCTTGACATTTTATCTAAATATTAGTGTTCGCACCAACCAGACAATGTGGCATGTGGATATTATGTGATGAAAATATTGAAGGATTACATTGAACATTCACGACCTGGACGTTACTTGAAGAAAGAGGTATGTATATAAATTTGTACAAAGTTAACAATTTATTTATTATTAAAGTATATATAATCAAATAATAATTAACTAATATATTTTACTTTGTATTTTTTGTAGCTAAACACTACGCCGTATACACCAACACAGATTAATGAAATGCAACAATACTGGGCGAACCCTATGCTACCGATAATTCAAAGTCATCGTCCCACATATTAGGTTTTTTTTTTACTTTTTCTTTCTTACTATATGTCTAGCTAGCTAGTGTAATATTTCTTAATTTTGTATGTTTAACAACAAATATTACAATTTTATATATTTAGCTAGCAAAAACATATTATATACACATTTAAGTTTTATTAATGAAAATTCACAATTTAAATTGGAATATAATTTAGATTTTTTAATTAATATATTTAATTCTATTTAAAAATATATATATTTAATTCTATTAATTAATATACTGAAAATAATTATTTAATTTTTTTTTTAAAAAAATACAAAAACCAATGATGACTCGTTATATGAGTCATTAATCTCTACAAAGTCTCCCCATGAGAGACGTCATAGGTACCTACAACGTCTCTCATGGGGAGACTTTGTAGACATCCAACGTCTTCCCCTGGGAGACGTCATAGGGTATACGTTTACAACCTATGATGTCTCCCAGGGGGAGACGTTGAATGTCTACAAAGTCTCCCCATGGGAGACGTTGTAGGTACCTATGGCATCTCCCATGGGGAGACTATGTAGACATCCAACGTCTCCCAGGGGGGGACATTGGATGTCTACATAGTCTCCCCATGGGAGACGTCATAGGGCCACTTTAGATGGCTCCTGCAACAATGTCTCCCATAGGAGGAGACATTTAATGTCTACAATGTCTCCCCCATGTATCCATTAAATTCCTATTTTTAATTGATTTAATTATCAATTAGAATTATCAAAGTTGACTAGGTCAATTTTGGATTGTTTCACAGAGTTATACAATTTAGAGTAGAAAAGAGATTTTAAGGAAGATTTATTAATTAAGAAAAATTGGTGTCCAAATTATTAAATAAGTTTAATCAAGGTTCAAATTATAAATAATTAATTTGATAAAGAGTTTAAATAATTATTTAATTAATTAATCAACAGAAAATAATACAAACCTTGATTTTAAGTCTAATGGGCTTATAATTAAATGAGAAATTTCACGAGCTTAAAGCCCATGATAATTTTGACCTAATGGCTGATATTATCTATTATTTTATTAATTTTTTAATGAAAATAAATGACCTAATTGAGCCTATAAAAGAAATTCTAGGTGAGAGTTGAAATAAGATTTTTGAAAAACTTATTTTGAGAAGATCAGAAGATCTATTCTTAATGCTCTAGGTTTTAGATTCTCTCTACAACATAAGTCTTTTTCTAAGACTCAATATTCTATTCTATTATTCTTCTCTTTGTATCTATCTCATGTGTTGAGAATTACCCACTCTAGTCTAGATGATTTTAAGGATGCTTTGGAAGACTGTGAAGAAATTTAAAGATCGGTTCAGTTTCTTGGCAATACCCTACAACAGAAAGGATTCAAGGGTTTGAGAAACTGAAGGAAGGACTAATACATTTTGCTGCGTGTAATGTAAGTGTCCATATCATTATCTCTGTTTAAATTCAATTGTAGAAACATGTTCTAGATTGTCTTATATTAATGTATTTAATATATGATTTACATGAAAATAATTAAGATCTTGTATAGGTTTTCCCAACAACTGGCCTCAGAGCCTTTGGTAATCTTTATTTACATGCATGAACATGGTAAAAATTGAATTATTTGATGTGTTGAGTAATTGGATGAATTTCATGTTTTTATGAAGCATATTGATTCTTATGTGATTATTAGCATATTTAAGTTATTTTGTTGTGTTTTATTTGCAAATAATTTTTATAAATGCTTTATTTGATGTAAAACATGATAGAAATTATTTAGAAAATAGTTTTTGGTTGAAAAATTACACACAAAAAAAGTTTTGAATTTTTTTTCGGGCTGTGGCTGCGGCCTAGGAGTCAGCAACTAGTGGTTGTAGCCACCATCAACCCTTGGCCGCAACCAGCATGCGTTCTTTTGCCTAGATCGTCTCGTGGCCGCGACCACCAACTTTCATTGGCCACGACCTAGATACATTTTTCTTAAAAATTGTAATTTTTAATGAATTTTTTAATATGTTAGTACAAAAATATCTTATCTTTACTATTATTTTAAAATATATTTTTCGAAATACGATATGTTTTGGTTTGATCTTTTAAAAAATAGATATTTTCTACAAATATTCAAATTCAAATTTAAAAATAAGTTAACTAATTAATTTTAAATATTTTAATATATTAAAATCTTAGAATTAAGTTATCATATATTAAGGATATTTTTGAAATATTTTATTTGAAAATAATAATATAAGATTATTCTATAGATTTTAATATTTAAATAATTTGAAATTTGGAAAATTGTTGACTATATATTTTTATAGATATTTGAATTTGTTTAACTGTTTAAGATATTTTTTTCAAAAACAGCGGATGATATTTGTTTTAAAATATTATAACTGGTTAAATTTTTAAAAATATCATGTTTTTCAAATCAATTAATAAAATATTTTTTTAATAAATGAGATTTAAATTAACTTTGGCTAATTTTTGATAAATCATATCTAAATTAAATTAATATTTTGTCAAAATGACTCAAACTAAATTGATTGTTGATAAATGAAATTTAAATTAACTTTTGTTAATTGTTGATAAATTTCATTTAAATTGACATATTTATTTTTGCATAAATTTAATTAATTTGAATTTTTGGATAAATTCTAGAAAATTAATTGTGTTATTTTTGCAAATGAAATAAATTGTGGTAGTTTTGCATAAATTCATAGACTTACTCATATAGTAACATGATCATGCTTATCCAATTATAACATGTCTGTTTACACTATATGTGCTATTTTTGCAATTGGGCTTAGATGCATACAGTTGCCCATATTTTTGCTTAATATATGGATTTTGCTAAATAAAACATTCATAAAATAATAGGTTTTATTTGGGCCCATTAGAAAATGTAAAGTTTAAACTCCTCTCTTATGGGTGGTTCCACTTATGAATTCCCATTAACTTTACATGACTATAGTGGGCCTAATCAATTAATAACAATTAATAAAACGAATGTTTCAATTCCTATTTTTTGGACCTTGTATGGAAGTATAAGGGCCTTAGTAGTGGTAACGACATACTGGACTCAGCCCTCCTCCATACAAGCCCAATTGTTCAGGCCCATTTTCCTGAGTTGGACTTAATTGTATAGGTTCATTATAATAGTTAAACCTAAATATTGATTACCAACAAATTAATTCTAATTTAATTGAATTTGTTTCAATGTGACACTTTAGAATTAATAGAAAATTATAGGACTTTGGTTTTAAAAATTTAATTTTACAATTTTTTGGAGAAACACAGTCATTAATTTTTTAAAAATAAATAATAAAAAAACTATTTTTAATTAAATAATGAGCTTATTTTAAGAATAATATTCGATCTCCACCGTTGGTTTAACAAGGTCAGTAGTTTAATGGGGCCTCGAGACGCTTTGGTTTGCCCCCCTACGGAAGGTTTTCATTAGTTATTTTGACAAGGTTAGATTTCGAAAGATGGATAATTATAGGTCAAATTCTACCAGACTCACCCCTACGGTGACTACTAGGATGTTGACCCTTGATTTGGTCAATGACACAGAGTCAAATAAAATGATAGAAATTAGATGAATTCAACTCAAAAAGATAAAGGACACAAGGATTTATAGTGGTTCGGTCCCAAGTGATGGTAATGACCTACATCCACTTAGTGTTCTTATTATTGTAATGAGAACCTGCGATCAGCAAACAAGGGTTTACCAAGTTTCACAAGCTCAACAATAGATACAAAGTATTGTCTAAAAACAATAATTTTCTCTCTTTGAGTCTCCAAAAGATCCCTCTCATAAGCACTTTGAGTCATATTTATAGGCTCAAGGATCTACTTATGGGCCGATGGGCCTTTATTATATTTAATACAAACATATCTGAATAATAATGGAAATTACAATTATTACATAAATGCAAGATCAAATATCTTTAGAAAATATTTGATATACTGCGACCAACTCTGGTCGCCTATGAAACATGCCCTCTGAACTACGAATTCTCCTCTGGTCGATGGTCGACCAGAACGTTAACCACTTAAATAGTTACGCAAATCTCACGTGCGTACTAATCTTGTCACATCATCAAGTGAATCTTTTTTGGGTAAGCATTTGCCCCACAAGTTTATTTTACTGTGATCAACATTTAATATACTTGCTCGAATAGCTATTCGTCTCACCTATCACATCTGTCAGCACCTTTTCATGAAAGCAAACAATCAAAACCTTTACAGTTTCCCAAAAATATTCTGACAACTATTGCAATTCCCCATACATCGAAATCCCACTCTCATCATTACTTTTCAACAGCACCACGATCAGTTTAAATATATTACCTTTCCAACTTTCACTTTCTACTGAAGCTTTCTCTCCTTAAGAACTCATAAAAAATTTCCAAGAAAAACCCTAGAAAACCTCTGTGATTCGAGACATCGTCGATAAACTTCGAGCAAGAATCTACGTGTTTTCTTTTAAAAATCATACTCCAAGTAAGCTCTAAAGCCACCTTTTTCTTTTATGTAATATAGAATAGATTTCTTAAGTTTTTCTGATTGTGCTTCCATTGTTCTTGAGAAAAATATTTTCGGGCAATCGGATTTAGACAAAGGTACATAGAAACATGCTAGAATAGAGATTTTAGATAGTATAAAATACTACATGAGGCTTAGAAATCAAGGTGGGACATAGGAGTACTGATTTAGGGCCCGAAATCGAAGTGAAAATTCGATTTTATTGTTTTCGGAAAAACTGGATTTTCCCACCTGTTTTCGGAGTCAAAAAGTTTTCTCGAAAAAACTTTTTACATTCACTTTTTGATCTATTTTTTCAAACTTCTTGCATGTTCGTAGTGTTTATATCAGGATGTTGCTGGTCATATAAAAGCTTAACTTTTATACACGAGCAACGTTATCTTGGTTATTCTCTTTCGTCTATTTATTGGTCGTAGATTCTCACTTTCCCTTTGCTCTTCTCAAATATTCATGCACGATCCTTGGGAAGGTGAGAGACTAATAGACGACAATCTTCTTGAGTTGTTGTTCGAGGATCAAGAACAACCTTCCTTTCCCTTCCCTGAGCCTTTATTTTCACATCAAAATCCCATGACCAGTCCTTCAGACAGTCAGCCACACATGGGTGGTGTCAAATACACAGCTCGTAAGAAAAAGAAAACCACAAATTCTCCTTCTAACCAACCAGCAACCAATACTGAGGGTCCATCAAATGACCCGCAACCTCTAAATTTCTCACCACCAGGCATTCAGCCAAAAGCCTGCCATCGCGATGGCCCCGAGCAGAAACGGACTGGTATGTTGCCCCTCCTAATGTCATATCGACCAGGATGGTGGCCAAGTATTCCAATAAGTACGGGCTTCCTTGAATTACTTTACATAAACCCACACCTGGCCAAAGGGAAAAAATTCTGGAGGCGCCTTCAGCTCCTGGTCGAGGTATCATATCGAGGCAGGGGCAATCTTGCCATTGCACGATGTTGTACAAGGGGTGGCTAATTATTTCAAGGCCGCCCCCTTCCAAATAACACCTAGTGGGTATTTAGTACTATCAGCACTCTATATCCTTTACAACCATAAAAAATGGCCTGTGCCTACACCACACAAGATCAACTATCTGTTCGATCTCAAATCCAACCCCAACCAAAACAACACAGGGTTTTTCCACTTCTGCCACCAGGAATCTGCTTGAATATTCCTGAGTGATGTTACCTAAAAATCCAATGTAGCAAAATACTTTGAGGAGTACTTCCTCACTACAGACCTGGTTGCTGACAACTTTTCAATCTCTGGTCGTACTTTTTTCTATTCCTTGTCATTAGTAATTTGGTGTTGCGTCTAGGTCCATGGTTCTGACCAGACCCCACTCTAGAGATGGAGATGAGGACGGCAACCCTAGCCAGCATGATGAACATAGAAAAAAGCGTAAAGGAGTTGGTTACTGAAAACAATTTAAGGCTGGTCGGCCTTTTGGAACCTCATCAGGAAGTGAGGGAATCCACCACGGGGAGTGCCACTGGAGAGGGCATCGAATAGGAAATCCCCGAGCAGTAGCAAGATGTGTCACAACCCCCGAGGCGACGAACAACGGGAGTGACCATCCGGCAACAATTTAGCAACCCTCGAGCGACTGCTACCCCTGCCCACCATGGGAGGGGAAAACAAAAACTACCAAAATATACCGGCCCTATATTTGAATCCTCTGACGAGAATGGTATAGACCTCTCACTCATAGATAATTTTCATATCCCCTGTCACTTATTCGATAGGGATGGCAACTTTAAATTTACGACCAGTAATTTTAATTCGGACTTCTTCGAGGCAGATAGTCAGTGTAGTTGTAGTTCTATAGATAATATATCAACCAGTAATAATAGCTCGGGTATACTACTTAGAATTTCTCTTTGCATTATTTCATTATGTCCCTAAGCTATTTTGTTTGATCGTTTGTTTTTGTTTTTCAGTCATGCCTTCTGAAGATGCTTTCGACATGTACGCCAATGTTAAAGCTCCCGCGAGAAAAAAGAAATCGAGCAGGAAGTATCATGGGGAGAATAGCATTGATCCCTCCAGAAAAAGGGTTCAAATAGAAGACCCTCCAGTACCCACTCCATCCAGGACCACGTCTCCTCCTCCTCCTCCTCCTCATAGTGGCCCTTTCTTCGAGCAGGCAAGGAGATCATTGGTCGTTGATTTGCTGAACAACGCCTTTAATGCTACCCATGAGAAGTTGCAAAGACTGCCCAGGAACTGCCATAGCCAGGAAGCCTTTGCCCATCTTCCTCAACAGAAGGACAGCCAGATCATGAGCCGCGGGCTTTCTGAAGTCCTTAGTGTAAGTATTTTATTTTATATCAAGCAACATTTTCTCTAATTTCCTCTAAACATTTAACTCTTTTTTTTTTTCTGTTCGCAGGGTATCCTTACCATGAGCCATAGTTGGCATCGTGCTGAGGAGATCGAGGCCAAACATGCTGAGGAGACCAAGGTGTGCAAGGAGAAGGTTAAGGCGACTGAAGACAAAGTTACCAATCTAACCGAGGAGTTGAAGAGGAGCCAAGAAGAGCTGGCCAAAGCTGTTGCAGCTAAAGAAAAGTTTAAGGAGGCTTTGGAGAACAACTTCAAAGAAGCAACCAAATTCCAAGAGGACCTGGCGGCCAGCATGAAGGAGGCTATCGAGCTAGAGGAGTGGGTCAAGCTGCTCGAGGATACCAATTCTCAAAACCTGGAGAGGTTCAAAGGAGCAACTTTCAATTGCTTCTATTTGTTCTGGAAGAACAACCCATGCGCGAATTTCGACTACCTTCTCGAGCAGACGAGGCAAGTCACAATGAGGAAGTGCGCTGCTCGCCTTGAAGAGGAAAATAAAGCTCAGGAATCTCCTGAAATTTCCTTGGCGACAAGCATCCACGGAGCCAAAAAAGATGCAGGGATACCAATCGACCATCACCCTCAGCAAGACCCTCCTCCAACCACACAATAATTCATGATTTTTTTTAACTTTGTAAATAAATTATGCGAACATTGGTTCGTAATGTTGAGATAATTTTGTTGCGTAATGCAACTTTTCTTTTAATTTTAATTACATCCGAGTAGCAACTGCTCGCGGTGTAAAGACATTTCATTATGATATTATAATATTTTTATTACTATTATAACATTTTTTCGTATGACCGAACATAGCATAACACTTTGTCTAGATTTTGCAAAATTTAACTAAATTTTTTGAAAAATACTCTAAGTGTCATAGTATGCTTTCCCTTATTTTGCTCGTGTGTTTACATATGCTTGTTGATATGATTTGCTCACTTAGTATCTTATATGCCCCCCAAGTGATCGAGGAGCTTAAGGTTTTCTGTCACTTGCCATGACCAAGTCCTCTCCGAACATTACTACTCGCGTACTTATAAAAAATTAACGATGATATAGCAAAACAATACACGTAATGAGCAAATACTTGTAATAAATAAAATAATTGGCAAGAATAATTGGTTGTGCATAGTTCCTTTTATTTCTCGTAATAGTTCAAGAATTGATCTTACACTTATAAGCAACCAATCATTTAACTGACTAGCCCTTGTTCATAAACTTGTAAAAAGTAAAATTAATACAAGCCAATTCTTTAAAAATAATTGTTTACTGATAATACTTGCGCATGTGTTCTCCATTCCAATAGCGGGGAATGAGATCTCCATTTAAGCGAGCAAGTTTATATGTGCCTGGTTGAAGGGTCTCTTCAATCTGATACGACCCTTCCAAGTTTGGTCTAAGTACTCTAGCAGCCTCATCGCGAGTGTTGAGAAAAACTCTTCTAAGTACCAAATCCCCCATGTTAAACTTCCTTTCACGTACCTGAGAATTAAAATATTGAGCGACCTTTTGCTGGTAAGCTGCTACCCGAAGTTGAGCTTGCTCGCGCCTTTCATTGACTAAGTCCAAAGACTCCATCAATAATTGATCATTAGTGCTCTAGTCGTATGTTAGTCTTCTATATGATGGTGGATTTAGCTCAACAGGTAACATGGCCTCATACCCATAAGCCAAGGAAAATGGTGTATGGCCTGTTGTAGTTCTGTGGGAAGTCTATATGACCAGAGTACTTCTGGTAATTGTTCTGGCCACGCCCCTTTTGCTTCTTCGAGCCTTTTCTTCAGTGTGTCCTTTAGAGTCTTGTTGACGGCCTCGACTTGTCCATTTTCTTGTGGATGAGCTACCGATTAAAAACTTTTCAGAATTCCATGCCTTTCCCAGAAATCAGTGAAAAGATCACTATCAAATTGTGTGCCATTATCTGAGACAATTTTCCTTGGAAACCCATACCAACATATGATGTTCTTGACAAAAAAGTCCAATACTTTCTTGGTCATTATTGTTGCGAGTGGCTCAGCTTCAACCCACTTTGTAAAGTAGTCAAGAACAACTACTGCATACTTGACATTCCCTTTTCCTGCAGGTAAAGACCCGATCAGATCAATTCCCCATACTGCAAATGGCCATAGGCTTTGCATCTGTTTGAGCTCATTTGGGGCTGCTCGCAGTATCTTAGAGAATCTCTGGCACTTGTCACATTTTCTAACAAAATCCATAGAGTCCTCATTCATGGTAGGCCAGAAATACCCTTGCCTTAGAATCTTTTTCAACAAACTCTGCCCCCCAGCGTGATCTCAACAGAAACCTTTGTGGACCTCTTGCATCAGTTCTTTGGCTTTCTCCTTAAAAACACAACGTAACAAAGGAATTGAGTATTCCTTGTTTCTTTCCACTGGCAGCAATCCTTGTTCGAGATATTTAATGATGGGCATCATCCACATGTCTGTCACTTGAATCACTAGTGAGGATTCTTCCATTTGAATGCTCGGTATCAACAAATGTTCAACTGGTACTATGCTCAAGGCGTCAGCATCTTTCGCACTTGCTAACTTGGCCAAGGCATTAGCATTTGAATTCTGATCACAAGGCACTTGTTGGAGACTATACTTTTCAAATTGCGCAAGTAAGTCCTTTGCTTTGTTCAAATAAGCAATCATTCTGAGACCCCTAGCTTGATACTCTCCCATAATTTGATTAACGAATAGCTGGGAATCACTATATATTTCTAGTGATTTTATGTCCATATCCTTAGCTAGTCTTAATCCTGTGAGCTGAGCTTTGTACTCGGCTTCATTGTTGGACCCTGTAAAGTTGAATCTGAATGCACAGTGGAACCGATGTCCTTCAAGTGTGATCAAAATCAAACCTGCTCTTGCATTGTGCTAGTTGGAAGAGCCGTCTACGAACAACTTCCAGGGAGGAGCTAGATTTTGACTTTCAGTTTCTTCCATCGGTTTGCTAACTGGGATTCCGGTGAATTCTGCAACGAAATCTGCTAGAGTTTGTCCTTTCACAGCTGCTCGTGGAGAATAGGAAATTTCGAACTGCCCTAGTTCAACTGCCCATTTTATTAACCAACCAGCGACTTCTGGTTTTTGTAAGACTTGTCGTAATGGCTAGTTAGTAAGTACCACGATTGGGTGAGCTTGAAAGTAGGGTGGAAACTTCCTAGAGGCCAAAATCAAGCAATAAGCCAACTTTTCAATGGGTGGATACCGTAATTCTGCCCCCACTAGCCTCTTGTTTACATAGTATACTGCTTTCTGAATGTTGTCTTCTTCTCTGATTAAAACAGCACCAGCAGCATACTCTGTGATTGCCAAGTAGATGAACAAAGTTTCTTTTTTGACCAGTTTGGACAAGATTGGTGGTTGCGACATGTGGGATTTTAGCGCTTTAAAGGCCTGCTCGCACTCTTCTGTCCATTCAAACTTCTTATTGCCCCTGAGTAGATTAAAAAATGGAACACACTTGTCCGTTGACTTGGATATGAATCTACTAAGGGCTGCAATTCTTCCAATTAGGCTTTGAACATCTTTTATCTTGGCAGGAGACTACATCTCGACCAGTGCTTGAATTTTTTCGGGATTAGCTTCGATTCCTCATGAGTTTACTATGAATCCCAAAAATTTCCTTGATCCAACGCCGAAGGAACACTTAAGAGGGTTCAGCTTCATCTGATATTTGTTTAAGATGTTGAAGCACTCTTGCAGGTCCTTGATGTCTTCATTGGCTTTTTTTTACTTGACCAACATGTCATCGACATAAACCTCCATGTTAACGCTCATCAGCTCTTTGAACATATGGTTGAATAGTCGTTGGTAAGTCGCACCAGCATTTTGCAAACCGAAGGGCATTACTTTATAACATTATAGTCCCGTATCTTTTCCAAAGCTAGTCTTATCCTCATCAGGTGGATGAATACTGATTTGATTGTATCCATAGTGTGCATCCATGAACAATACAATTTCATGCCCTGATGTAGCATCGACCAGCTGGTCAATTTTGGAAGTGGGAAACATTCCTTCGGGCAAGCTTTATTAAGGTCTGTGAAATCCACGCACGTCCACCACTTGCCATTCGGCTTGGGAACTAGTACAGGATTAGAGACCCAAGATGGATAAAACGCTACCCTGATGAATCCATTTTCCTTCAGCTTCTCAACTTCTTCTTTTAGGGCCTTCGATCTGTCTTTGTCGAGCAGCCTTCTTTTTTGTTGTACAGGTGGACAGTTTTTGTCTATATTTTAGACATGGCTGATCACCGCTGGGTCTATCCTAACCATATCTTTATTCGACCAGGCAAACACCTGCTGGTGCTCCTTCAAAAATTCCACCAATTTGTTTTTTGTTGTTTTCTCTAGGTTTTTACCGACTTTCACAACCCTGGTCGAATCTGCTTCTTCTAATTGGACCTCCTCAAGGTCCTCCACGGGTCCAATGTCCTCTTCAAAATCCCCAAAGTGAGGATCTAAGTCCATATCCTCACTTTAGGCAACACCCTATTTGGTGACCTGTTCACCTGATTGGCCTTATGTTTCATTTGTTACCAGCAACTTTTTCTCCCGTTCTACCTCTTTTTGCTTTTGTGATTGAGGAATTATAACATTCCCTTGCCAAATTCCTTCGTCGGTTGGAAACTTCATGGCCAAATGCCAAAGAAAGTGTTTATTTCTACAAATGCTACTTTTATGGAAAATAACTATGTCCAAAACTTTAAACCGCGCATCAAAGTAGTTTTAGAGGAGATGGTTGAAGAATTGACTCCAACCAAAGTTCAATCGTCACCAACACAACTTGATGATGAAATTCCCACTCTTCATGTCCCACCAACGCAAGTCGATTTAAATGAAGAAAGTACCACTGTTCCTGAGCAAACAGTCACAGAGCCTTGTCGTAGTGGGAGGATTTGTAGGAACCCAATTCACTATGGTTTGGATGGTGAAACCAATATGGTTGTTGGTGACACTGGTGACGATGATCTATTGCCTTTCAAACAGGAAATGGCAAGCCCTGAAAAGGAACTATGGCTCGAAGAAGGCATGGACTATGAGGAAACTTTTAGTCTGGTAGCCATGCTCAAGTCCATTCACATCCTCCTATCCACAACAGCCGCTCTCGACTATGAGATCTGGCAAATGGACTTCAAGACCACTTTTCTTAATGGGAAGCTTGACGAAGTCATGTGACTATCAAGTCACCTGAACCTTTTTGGCCCTGGCTCTAAGTAACTAGTCATAGACTAGACATGCACTTTAGTTTTCTTCAACCAATAGGTTGGTCAAGCATTTAATGCTCATGTTGATTAGATCTAATCATTTCGGCTTGTGTTAAAAATGCTAATGCCGCTCTTGACTCATAAGTCATTTCCATATGACCAGCGCTCAGTACTATTGCCGATCATGACTGATAAGTTAGAGCTTAACGACCAGTACTAAACACCATTGTCATTTTTGACTAATAAGTCAATGCCATTCACAAGTAAGCAATGCTGCCAGGCATTTGCAATGCAATCAATGTCCATATATAGAGCACTCAACATGCCTCATCAATAATCTTGTATGTCACATATTAGGGGCAGTTTTCTTACCTTAGACTTGAGCGTAAAACAAATAAAGAACGACCATTGAGAACAATCTTATCCTTAAGTCCTTAGCGGTCACCTAATCATAACCAAATATGAAATCCCACCAATAGAATGAGTAATAAAAGGTTCATGGACTAAAACCCAGCTGTCGGGACCTCGAATCCTACTAAAACAGTTAGTAGATTCGATCCCGAGCCTTGAAATTTGAAACTCGTGCCTAATACTAAACAAAAACCAAACCTGGCACAAAGAGGACAGGCAAGATACGACCTGCCCCCCAAAGGCCGCAACGCACCACCAAGACAGAGAGCCCCCTGTCTGGGTGCCAGGGCCGGGCCGCGACTTGCGCCTGAGGGTCGCGACGTGCCTGCCAGACAAAGCCCAGGGTAGGCTCTGGGGTTCATTCAAGTCGCGACTTGCATGAACTCGGTCGTGACTTGACCTTGCGAACCCAGATCCCCTGCATTTTCTTCAATTCTAACTCAGCCAAATCTTCAGCCAAACAATCCCATTATTAAAACCAAACATCAAAATCACATTATCACCAATCTAGTTATAAAACCTAAGCCTCTCAACACCTAAAACATCATTAAATACCCAATTACACAATCAAACTCTCAACTTACAAAACACCTTAAAAATAGAGTAAAACCTTGAAATTTCCAGCTGAAAACCTTACCTAAAATATGAACTGAACCCCTTTAAGTTACTGATCATGATCCTAAACTCTCACGCCTTAATCCTCAAGCTTCAATTCTCCACTTTGTTTTAAAATCCCAATCGAGTAGAAAGAGAGAAAAGTGATCGAGAGTGAGAGAGAAAGAAAAACTCTGTTTTGCTGCCTTCTTAACTCCACAACCTTCCCTTGGCTGAACTTATCTAATGGTCTAAACGACCAAATTGCTCCAAGGGCCATTTAAAACCTTCAAAGCTAAGCAAGGGAAAAAATTTCATTTCCCACCTATCCCACTAATCATAATTAACGTCCTCCAACTCCCGCCACTCTCGATATCCTCAAATAATTATTAAATCATATCCCTTTACCCGCTCATTCCCGGTTATGTACTAAGCATCAAATTACCCCTAGGTTCACCCCGAGCCAATAATTAACCCCGTTATGACCAAACTGCTAACTTGCTTCCTAGGATCGTCTCATGCCGAATAGCTCAAACATGTCCACATAATAATGTGTTCTAACCCATATATCATATACACGCACATAAATATACAAATATGCCCTCAACAGTCCAAAATTATGAAAATTCCCTTCTTATAAGAAGTGGGCCCACATGCATGCAATTGTCATCATACAATAATATAATTCACATAATCATGCATATAATCACATATTAAATCAATTATGGCCCTCCTGGCCCCCTAATCCAGGCACTAAGCCACATTAGGGAATTTGAGACATTACAACTATCCCCTCCTTAAAGAAATTTCGTCCTCAAAATTTACCTAAGCAGCTCGGGATACTGACTTTGCATAACTGATTCCAGCTGCCAGGTCGCTTCCCCGACCTTGTTGTTCTTCCATAATACCTTAACCAAAGGTATAGTTTTATTCCTCATGACCTTGTCCTTCATGCCTAGTATCTGGACTAGCTGTTCCTCATAGGAGAGATATGCCTCAAGCTCCAGATCCTCGTAACTCAATACATGAGTCACATCTGATACATACCTCCGAAGAGCTAAAATATGAAATACGTTATGAACAGCTGACAATGCCGGTGGTAAGGCCAACCTATAGGCCACCTGACCAATCCTCTCCAGGATCTCAAATGGACCTACAAATCTAGGGCTCAGCTTTCCCTTCTTCCCAAATCTTCTCACCCCTTTCCATGGCGAGATTCTAAGGACAACATAGTCTCCCACTTGGAACTCCACATTCCTGCATTTGGGGATTGCATAACTTTTCTGTCTACTTTGAGAAGCGAGCATCTGAGCTCTAATCTTCTAATCTTCTCAATGGCCTCAGTGGTCCTCTGAACTGCCTCAGGACCCAAGTATTTCCTTTCTCCTGTCCCTTCCCAATGAATGGGAGATCTGCATTTCCTACCATACAACTTCTCATAAGCAGTCATCCAAATGGTCGACTGATAGCTGTTATTGTAGGAAAACTCTATCAAAGGTAGATACTTACTCCAGGACACACCAAAGTCTAGCACACATGCACGCAACATGTCCTCTAATATATGGATCGTCCTCTTAGATTATCCATCTGTCTGAGGATGATAAGTAGTACTGAACTTCAATTATGTACCCATGGTCTTTTGTAAACTTCCCCAGAACTTGGAAGTGAATGAGGGGTCCTAATTTGATATGATTGACCTCAGTGCCCCATGAAGGCGCACAATATCTGTAATGCCTTGGATAACCAAGATGTTACACTGTGTATTTTAAATATTGTAGGACTTGCTAGTGAAGTCATTTGAGTAAAAATACGATCCTAAAGTCAATATTCAGGTTAGGGTTAAAAGATTTTGATCGTAAACAGTTAATTTTTACTAAAATAGATGTTTGGTACATGAGATCCCAAAACAGGGTTTTAAAGACAAATTAACAATTTTCAAAAGTTATATACAACTAGTGGCCACTCTAATGGCAAAATACAAGTTTCTGGCTTCTGTCCCTATACTTCTCCTCGGCCTTAGCAGTCGAGCGGCTGACTATGTACACTCCACCCCCAGAGCTTTCAAACTCATGGTTGATCCAGTTTTCCTTTTCCTTTACTTGCACCACGTAGCACCCGTGAGCCAAGGCCCAGCAAGAAAACCAAGAACAACAAACACATATAGCCATAAGAATAATCAAGCATGCTTATCTGATTTTAACATAAAACAGGGTACGAACATTCAATGTCAATGATAAGCACATAATCCTAAGTTCTCAAATAATTAGGGTTGGCACACTTAGGTCGAGCTCCTATTGATCTAGCTAGCCCTGACTCGCTTAGGCCAGGCCGCGCTCAATACATTTACCGTTAACCCCGGCTCCCTTAGGCCGGTCATTCGTGTATATCATATCTATTTTACAAGCACATGGTACAAGCAATCAATAATTGGGAATCTCAGTCCCATTCACAATCACACAAGGGTGCAATTTTCTTACCTTGAATTCCGAGTGGAGGATACAAATTGGTCCCGAGCATGATCCTTAGTCTTGAGCCTTGGCGAGAAACCTAGCCACAGTGGCCAATGGGTAATCATCAACTTCTAATCCAAATAAATACTTAGGAGACAACAACTAGCCTAGAGGACCTCAATTTCTACCAAACCGGGTAGTAGAAATTGTCCTGAGCGCCTAGGTTCGAGCCCTAGAGCCTCACCAATTTTAGAAACTATCCTAAGACAAAAACCCCCAAGCGAGACGCGACTTGACCCTAAGTCGCGGCGCGCCTCCAAGTCAGAGACTAAAAACCCCAAAGCCTTAGGGGAGGCGGGCCGCGACTTGCCCCCTAGGGTCGCGGCGCACCCCCAGGTTAGAGTGCATTCCCAGGCGTTCTAGGCACGAGGGTCGCGGTGCCCTCGAGTTGGGTCGCAGTGCGCCCCCTTGTGCCCAGAAATTTATGGGTTTCGACAAAATTCTTCCTAAAACTTCACCTTAACAAACCTCCCAATTAAACCAAGTTAGCTATGAATTTAAGACCTTTACTCACATATTTTAGGCACAATATAACCCATCAAACTCCACTGAAATTGCTTACAATTCATCTCTTAGAAATCTCAATCAACCAATTCTATAAACCTAAATTGAATCAAAACCCAGAATGCTACACATGTTCTAAGCTTCACAACTACTCAGCTCAATTCAGTGAATAAAAGTTGGAATACCTTAATTGGTGATCTAAACTCCCCATAAACCTTTGATTGTCTTTAACTTAGCTTTTCCTCAGCTTGAACCAGCCCAAATCCAATTTAATCCTAAGCCTTTCCCCTTCACTACTTTCAGCTACCCAAACTTCACTCACAAGGGAGAGAGAGAAAGAAAATCGTGAGATGGAGAGAGAGTGAGGATTAGAGTCTTCCAAATCCTTCTAGTTATTCCTTAGGATGTTACTGAATTTATCCCCTATTTAACAAAAGATCAAAATGTCCTCCCTTAAACTACCTAGCCCCTTAATACTCTACGGGTAAAATGGTCTTTTCTCCCCAGTTCCTGCTAATCCCTCAAGTGTTCCTACTATTAACTAATTAACCCCGTCGTGTCCAATTAATTTCCAAATACTTATTCAATATCTATAAATCCCAAAATATCCTCTAAATTCCCAAAAATACCCTTGGGCCTCCCCCGAGCCAGGTATTAAACCCCGCTATGACTATTTCGCTAATCCGCTCACTAGGATCGTCTCGAGCCATATACTGCAAATGTATCCACATAATAATGTGGTCTCAACAATTTATCACATATAATCACATTTATGCCCTTAACAGGCCAAAATTACAAATATGCCCTTATAAGCTATAATGGGCCCACATGCATATCTAATACTCATAAACATGCACATCACATACTCATATAATCATATTAATCATGCATGCCACATAATCATGCATTTAACCAATTAAATTTACATGTAAACGAATTATGCCCTCCCAACACACTAATCAAGGCCCTAAGCCCTAATAGCAAATTTGGGGTCGTTACAACTATCCCCTCCTACTGAGAATTTCATCCTCAAAATTTTACCTGAATAACTCGGGATACTGATCCCGCATCGATGGCTCAAGCTCGCAGGTCGCTTCCTCAACTCTGCTATTCCTCAATAATACTTTTACTAGAGGAATCATCTTGTTCCGTAGAACCTTGTCTTCCTGTCTAAGACCTGAACCAGTCGCTCTTCATAATACAAATTTGTCTGCAATTCCAAGTCCTCATACTTTAACACATGAGTCGTATCTGAGACGTACTTCTGAAGCATAGAAATGTGGAATACGTCATGAACTTCTGATAACAACAGTGGCAGAGCCAATCTATAGGCCACTTGCTCGATCCTCTCCAGGATCTCAAATGGTCCTATGAATCTGGGGCTCAACTTTCCCTTTGCCCAAACCTCCTCACCTCTCGCAACAGTGAGACTCGCAGAAACACGCAGTCCCCTACCTGGAACTCCACGTCCCTACGCTTAGGATCAGCGTAGCTTTTCTGTCTACTTTGCAAAGCGAGCATTCGAGCTCAGATCTTCTCGATAGCCTCATTAGTCTTTTGAACCATCTCCGGCCCCAAATACTTCCTCTCACCCATCTCGTCCCAATGAATGGGCAATCTACATCTCCTTCCGTATAATATCTCGTACGGAGCTACTCCAATCGTTGATTGATAACTGTTGTTGTATGAAAACTCAATCAATGAGAGATACTTACTCCAACACCCCTCAAAGTCTATCACACACACCTTGAGCATGTCTTCCAATACATGAATCATCCTCTTAGACTGTCCATCAGCCTGAGGATGAATGGTTGTACTGAACTTCAGCTGAGTCCAAATAGCCTTCTGCAAACTACCCCTAAAACACGGAGGTAATAATAGGATCCCGATCTGATACTATAGACTTGGGAACCCCATGGATATGTACAATCTCCCTTACATACAACTCTGCATACGATCCACTGTATAGGTTGTCTTCACTGGAAGAAAATGAGCTGACTTGGTGTATCTATCTACTATTACCCACAATAAGTCATGTAGCCCCAATGTCCTGGGTAAACCTCCCACAAAATCCATTGTAATATCCTCCCATTTCCACTTAGGAATACCCAAAGGCTGTAGCAACCCCGATGGTCGCTGATGCTCAGCCTTCACCTGCTGACAGGTCAAACACTTGGCCACGTACTCCACCACATCCTTCTTCATCCCAAGCCACCAATATAATGTCTATTGATCCTGATACATCTTCGTGGTGCCTGGATGGAGTTAGTATAGCGTAGTATGGGACTCATCTAATATCTCTCGTCTAATACCCATATCTGCCGAGACACAAATCTGACCCTTATACCGTAATAATCCTGTCTCTGAAATAGAATAATCCTTAGCTATCCCAGCTAGGACATTCCCTCTAGCTTGCAACAACTGCGCATCATCCATCTGACCCTCTCTTATCCTCTCCAGGAGGGTAGATTGCAAAGTAATATTGGCCAACCAGCCCACAACCAGCTCTATCCTTGCTCTAGTCACCTCCTCTGCCAACTTTCTCAATATCTATCCAAAGCTAAACAGCTGTCCCGGGCCCCTCCGACTCAACGCGTCTGCCACAACATTGGCTTTACCTGGGTGGGAAAGGATATCATAATTATAGTCCTTTACCAGCTCCAGCCAACGCCTCTGCATCATATTTAAATCCTTCTAGGCGAACAAGTACTTCAAGCTCTTATGATCAGCGTATATCTCGCACTTCTCCCCATACAAGTAATGTCGCCAAACTTTTAGTGCGAATACAACTGCTCATACTCCTTCAGTTGCTGTGATGCATAAGTAATAACATTCTCATTTTGCATCAACACACATCCCAAACCCAATCTTGATGCGTCACAATATACCACAAACTTCCCTCCCTCCGAAGGAAGACTCAACACCGGAGCACTAATCAACCGTCGCTTCAATTCTTGGAAGCTATTCTCACACTTATATGACTAGGTGAACTTCAAATTCTCCCATGTCAATTCATCCATTGGTGCAGCAATCTTTGAGAACCCTTCCACGAACCGTCTATAATATCCCGCTAATCCAAGGAAGCTACTAACTTCTGAGGCATTCCTTGGCCTCGGCCAATCTCCCACTTCCTCTATCTTAGCTGGATCTACCTTAATTCCATCTTCACCAATAATATGTCCACGGAATGCCACTTCTGGTAGCCAAAACTCACACTTCTTAAACTTGGCATACAACTGATGCTCTCTCAATCTCTGCAAGACCTATCGAAGATGTTGTTCATGCTATGCCTCTGAACTAGAGTAAACCAAGATTTCGTCGATGAAGACAATAACAAAATGATCCAAGAAGTCCTTCAACACCTTGTTCATCAAGTCCATGAATGTTGTTGGGGCATTGGTCAAACCAAACGACATGTCTAGGAACTCATAATGCCCATACCTTATTCGAAAGGCTGTCTTCATTATATCCTTGTCCTTGATCGTCAGCTGGTGATAACCAGATCGAAGATTAATCTTTGAGAACAATTTCTTTCCCTGCAGTTGATCGAATATGTCATCGATCCTTGGTAAGGGGTACTTGTTCTTGATGGTCAACTTATTCAGTTCCTTGTAGTCTATACACATTCTCAGAGTCCCGTTCTTTTTCTTCACAAACAAAACCGAAGCACCCCATGGCGAAAAGCTAGGCCTGATGAACCCCAAATCAAGAAGCTCTTGTAATTGTATCTTCAATTCTTTTAGTTCTACCGGAGCCATCCTATGTGGTTCCCTCGACACTGGCTCTGTACCCGGCGCCAACTCAATAACAAACTAGATCTCCTTGTGCGGCGGCAGCCCCGGAAAATCCTCAGGGAACACATTTAAGAACTCGTGTACCAATCTGGTCTCTTCTAACCCTGCTGGCATAACTCTAGTGGTATCCACCACACTGGCTAGAAACCATATACAACCTCCCTGCAATAGGTCCCTAGCCCTCAATGTTGATATTATGGGTATGAGGGGTCCAAGCATAGTGCCCACAAAAACAAAGGGATCCTCTCCCTCAAGCTCAAAAGCCACCATCTTCTTCCTGCAGTCTATAGTAGCCCCATACCTGACTAGCCAATCCATCCCCAAGATCATATCAAAATCATCCATACCTAACTCGATCAAGTCTATTGATAGTTCCCTACTATCTACCATCACTGGCAATGCTCTAATCCATCTCCTAGAAACTACCAGTTCCCCTGTAGGCAATATAGTCCCAAACCCCGCAGTATGATAATCACTAGACCTACACAATCTATCAATTACCTTACTAGAAACAAATGAATGTGTAGCACCAGAGTTAATCAATATAGTATAAGATGAGCCAGTGCTAGAAAGTTGACCTGTCACTACTGAGGGACTAGCCTTGGCCTCCGCCTACGTCAAGGTGAAAACTCGAGCTGGAGTCATGCTGTCCACCTTCCTTGGTTCCACCTTCTTCCCTAATGGGCAATCTTTCTTGAGGTGTCCCACCACCCCGCACAAATAGCAAGCCTTTGCCCGAAACTTGCCCAGATGGCGCTTCCTGCACCTCATGCATTCAAGGTAACTCCTCCATGTCTCACTGCCACCCTAGTGGCCACCCTGAGCACCGCGACCCCTCCTATCAAGACCAACAGTGGTCGAAGTGTCAAGGGTCTTCCTCTTTAGATCACTGGGGCCTCCACCCCTACTGAACCCTGTGGATGGAGGCATTGCCCTGCGAACCTCCCGTCTCACAGCGTTCTCCCTCCAGATCTTGTTTTCTGCCTCTTTAGCGGTAAGAGCCTTCTCAACGGCCTGAGCATAAGTCGTCTGCCCAAGTACCGATGTAATCCTCACATCCTGGGCTATCATAGCATTATGCCCTCAGATAAACATGTCCTGTCTGGAAAAATCTGTAGGCACCAAGTCTAATGCAAACTTCACCAACCTATCAAATTTCAGGGCATACTTTGTAACTCTCATGCTGCCCTGTACCAGCCCTATGAATTCATTTATCTTCGCGGCCCTGATGGCAACATTATAATACTTCTGGTTGAATAGATCTCTGAACCCATCCTAACTCAAAGTAGAAATATTTCTAGTCTGTGAGGCCACCTCCCACCAAATACGGGGATCCTTTCTAAGCTTGTAGGTGGCACAGGCCACCTAGTCATTTCCTTCCACCCTTATAAAATTTAGGATAGAAGTGATCATACTCATCCACTGTTCAGCCTTCAATGGATCTGGTGCTCCCTCAAAAGTTGGAGGTTGCTGTCTCCTGAACCGCTCATACAATGGCTCCCACCTGCTCCCAACCTCAGGTGTCTGAACTACTGGTACCACAATAGGTGGAAAAATAGGGGCAACACTCCCTGACGGGGCATGCTGTCTCAAGAGGTGAATATGCTCTTCCTAACTCTATGTCCGAGCTTGCATGTCTGCAAGTATCTGCTGCTATTTCTCAGGAACTGGCGAAGGGTTCTGGCTTAGATCATCATCTCTTGCCCCAGACCTTGTGCCAGCTAGTCGTATAGATCGCTTTGGACTCATAGCTATACAAGTTTATATGTAATAAAAGACTCGATGATCAGGCAATGATGACAGGTTAACAATCTTTCCATAGTTCACCATTAAAAATCAAACCACATAAGCAATCAAGATGCAAACAATCATTAAAATATTCATTCACATACAACAGCAATGCTAATAAGCACGCCTCATTATAATCACACAGCAGTCAAGGGTCAGGCCCTATCAGTATCTCATGATCCCTATTAATCACACACATTAAAACATTTATATTTCATTCAAACATTTAAACATATAATCACATATACACAATTACCAAATCCTGAGTCGAGCTTGTCTTTAGCGGTGAGTGTACAAGTCGAGCCAGTCTTCAAGAACCCTTAAACCTAGACAACTCTGATACCATGTTGTAACGCCCTGGATAACCAAGACCATTACACTGTGTATTTGAAATAATGCAGGACTTACTAATCAAGTCATTTGAGTACAAATGTGATCCAAAAGTCAATATTTAGGTTAAGGTTAAAAGAGTTTGATCGTAAACGGTTAATTTTCATTAAAATAGATGTTTGGTACATGGGATCCCAAAAACATGGTTTTAAAGACAAATTTACAATTTTCAAAAGTTATACACAACCAGTGGCCACTCTAATGGAAAAATACAAGTTTCTGGCTTCTGTCCCTATACTTTTGCTCGGCTATGGCGGTCGAGTAGCTGACTGTGTACATTCTGCCCCCAGGGCTCTCTAACTCATGGTTGATCCAGTTTCCCTTTTCCTTTACCTGCACCACATATCACCCGTGAGCCAAGGCCCAGCAAGAAAACCAAGAACAACAAACACATATAGCCATAAGAATATTCAATCATGCTTATCATCCCATTTAAACATAAAATAGGGTATGAACATTTAATTAGTCAATGATAAGCACATAATCCCAAGTTCTCAAATAATCAGGGTTGGTACACTTATGCCGAGCCTCTGCTGATCTAGCTGGCCCTGACTCGCTTAGGCTAGACCGCGCTTAGTACGTTTACCGTTAACCTCGTCTCCCTTAGGCTGATCATTTTGTTATATCATATCAATTTTACAAGCACAAAGTAAAAGCAATCAATAATTGGGAATCTCAATCACATTCACAACCACACAAGGGTACAGTTTTCTTACCTTGAATTCTGAGCAGAGGATACAGATCGATCCCAAGCATGATTCTCAGTCCTCAGCCTTGGCGATAAACCTAGTCACAGTGGCCAATGGGTAATCATCAACTTCTAATCCAAATAAATACTTAAGAGACAAAAAATAGCCTCCGGGACCTCAATTTCTACCAAACCGAGTTGTAGAAATTATCCCAAGCGCCTAGGTTCGAGCCCTCGAGCCTCACCAATTTTAGAAACTATCCTTAGGAAAAAACCCCCTAGTAGCCCATCACTTGAGAACTCCAAAGTTAAGTGTGCTTGACCTGGAGTAGTCTCATGATGGGCGACCTCCTGGGAAGTTTTCCCAAGAAGCGTGCGAGTGAGGACAAAGCACGCTAAAAAGACTTGTGTTGGTTTTCAGGGCTAGTCGTCATTCCATGAAGTAGCCATAGTGACATGGGGTGCTACAAATGGTACCAAAGCTTGACCCAGCCAGAAGTGTGGCTGACGGGGATGTCGGACCCCTAAGGGGTGGTGATTGTGACACTCAGAATCCCATGATCCATAGAGGGAAAGACGGGGTAAAAATATGTGCAATCCCACATCACCTGGGGAAGGTCAAGTGTGATATTTCTAAGACTAAGTAGGTATGGGACTACACAGTTGAAGAGGGCGTAAATGGATTGATGGGTACTACCTATGCGAACAAGATGCATCTTCTTTTCGGTAGCCCATCACTTGAGAACTCCAAAGTTAAGCGTGCTTTACCTGGAGTAGTCTCATGATGGGTGACCTCCTAGGAAGTTTTCCCAAGAAGCGTGCAAGTGAGGACAAAGCATGCTGGAAAGACTCGTGTTGGTTTGTAAGGCTAGTCGTCATTCCAGGAAGCAACCATAGTGACGTGGGGCATTACAAATGGTATCAGAGCCTTGACCTAGCCGAAAGTGTGGCTGACGGGGACGTCGGAACCCTAAGGGGAGGAGGGGTGTGATTGTAACGTGGGGCGTTACACAGGGAAGGAAACAGTCTAGCTAAAGAAGTTTTATTCAGATCTTGGTGTTATTCCAGATATGGATAAACTGCTTGTGTTGTTTTGTGACAACACAGGAGCGATTGCCAACTCGAAAGAACCTCGAAGTCACAAGTGGATTAAGCATATAGAAAGGAAGTTTCACATAATTCAAAAATATGGGGCCAGTGGAGATGTGAAGGTTATGAAGATTGTATCTAAAGACAATCTTGCAGATCCGTTTACAAAGACACTACCAGAAGCTACATTTGATAAGCATATAAAGGAAATGGGATTAGTAGAATTAAGGCATTAGTTTCAATTAGTGCAAGTGGGAGTTTGTTGGCATTTTATGCCCTAATTAAACCCAATTTCTTTGTAATCTCATTTTATTATCAATAAAAGAGCCGAAATCAATTTTTGACTTGGTCAATCACTTTGCTCACATGTTTTATTTTCATGATTATTTGTTTAATATAAACTTCTATTAAATCCTGAGCATATAGCTAATCATATTTAGTGACGTAATCACAGTGAAATATAAATATGATTATATGTTCAAACATAAGTTATTCCTAAGATTATTCTGGACATAGGATTTACACTGACTTACCAATCTACGATATGATCTACCTACACATCGTAGTGTTATGTTCTTTCCAGAACATTAGCAATGTAGATAATATCAGATGTATTTGTTACATCAGACTAGAGCGATATTGATAGTAGATAGGATAAATAAACATATCGTTATTATCTATTCTAGTCATATCATATAGTCAACCATAGGTCCATTCAATCTCAATTTTTAGTGGAAGTATTCTAACTGATTGTATTACTTGAGTTCTTTGACTTGTTTATTACTACCTTACCCTACGGACTAGCCCATACTTACATCTTGGGAACTCGGTAGTATAATTGAGTGGGAGTGTTAATCATAGATATGAACATCTATAGCTTCTGATGAAGAAGTAAAACGATGGTTTCCTTTTAGTTTGGTTTAAGGTGATAAATGATAGAGATCTCATTTCAGTAATTAATATTAGTTTACTGAAATATCATTTACAAGGAACTAAGTGTTTTAAGGATAAAATACAAGGAGGGGTAAAATAGTATTTTAGTCCCATCTCATTGTAGACCTTCTATAGAAGATTGAGTGAAAATTATGGTTGTAACAATGGATAATTAATAACGTATCTATATTTTTTTATAGTGTTCTATGAATTCAAGAGTGCAATTCTGAGTCTTTGGTTGAGTCACGAGGAATTAATAAGTTAGTAAATTTATTTGTTAAATTTATGATAACTTGCTTGATTTCATAGGTCCATGGTCCCTACTGTACTTTGGATAAAATCATCTAGATAGTCTCAATTAATTGATTTAATTATCAATTAGAATTATCAAAGTTGACCAGGTCAATTTTGGATAGTTTCATAGAGTTATACAATTAAGAGAAGAAAAGAGATTTTATGGCAGATTTATTAATTAAGACAAATTGGTGTCTAAATTAATAAATAAGTTTAAATCAAGGTTCAAATTATAAATATTTAATTTGATGAATGATTTAAATAATTAATCGATAGAAAATAATACAGGCCTTGATTTTATGTCCATTGAGCTTATAATTAAATAGGAAATTTTATGGGCCTAAAGCCCATGATAATTTCAACCTAATGGCTGATATTATCTATTATTTTATTAATTTTTTAATTAAAATACATGACCTAATTGAGCCTATAAAAGGAATGCTAAGTGAGAGTTGATATAATATTTTGAAAAAATTATTTTGAGAAGATCAAAAGATCTATTCTTGAGGCTCTAGACTTTAGATTCTCTCTACAACATAAGTCCTTTTCTAAGCCTCAATATTCTCTTCTATTCTTCTTTTCTTTGTATCTATCTCGTGTGTTGAGAATTTCCCACTCTAGTGTAGGTGATTCTAAGGATACTTTGGAAGACTATGAAGAAATTTGAAGATCGGTTCAGTTTCTTGGTGATACCCTGCGACAGAAAGGATTCCAGTGTTAGAGAAACTGAAGGAATGACTAATACATTCTGTTGCATATAATGTAAGTGTTCTTATCATTATCTCTGTTTAAATTCAATTGTAGAAACATATTCTAGGTTGTCTTATATTAATGTGTTTAATATATGATTTACATGAAAATAATTAAGATCCTGTATAAATTTTCCCAACAAAAAACGTGTTAAGTGGAAAGGAAAAGAATGCAAATAAGTAAATGGTACAAGAAAAGGCCATCCAAAATATTGTACACACAATCGCGCTTGGGGGCTCGAGCTTTTAATTGTTTGTACCCTAGGAAAAGAGAAAAGAGAGATGGCACACATGCCTAGAAATTAAAATAGCAAAATAACAAAGGACAAGCGGGATAGACCTCGTTGGGATGAACCTTTTAAATGATGTCAATGATGGGGTTTGCCTCCGGAGCTACGCCAGTTTCCTTGGCAGCAACATTGGTAGCTTTAGCAGCTTTTTCCACCCGCAAGCGCTCCTTGAAGAGCAATCGAAACTTGTCAGCCTCCTCGGTGAATTCCAAGTCCATTTCTCTATTGTGGAACCAGGCCACATAGAACGTGTTCTCCGCAATGGTATCGACGTTAATTTTAAGGACCTCCACTTCTTGCTAAAGGGACTTGGTCTTCTCTGCATCTTGGAGAGCCTTGTCATCACTAGCCCAGGCAGCCTCCTCTTTGGCTCTCTGGGCCCCATCCTTTGCAGCCTGTAGTTCCTCTGCCACCTCCTCGAGTGCCTGGGTGTGGGCCTGCTCTACCTCTAGTAATGTCCACAGGCAAGTCAACTCCTTCGAGGGTACCCTCACCTTCTCCTCTAGTGTCGCCACTCTGGCCCAAGCTCGTAAGACTTCTCAATCATAATGTCCCAAAGAAGTTGGCAGGCCAATGTCAACTGAAATTCAAGAAAATCATTGATCAGTTTATATCACAACACAATAGGGAAGGAATAGCTGGTGGAAGCTAACTTACCCGGACAGTGGCATATCAGCAGGAGGAGATGAGATAAGCCTCGTTGTTATCATGTAGTTGGGCGTAGTTACAAACACTCAGCTCACACATTGTTCAGCTGACTCCTTGAAGGAGCTTATCCGCCAATGGAGCAACCACGTCTCCTAGCTTTGAGGCTAAAAGATTCTCCAGTTTCTCGCGGCCTATCGGGGGCTCCCCTGGCCTTTCCTTTGGAGGATTTAGTGGGCAAAGAGCCTTCACAGTCTTATGCAAGGCCTTGTTTCCCTCCTCCATCCACACTTCGAAGTGATCGAGCATTGCCTGGAAACGCTCGAGCATCACCCGCTCATACTTCTAAGGATACACCAGGAGGCTGGGTTGATTTTCCATTTCCTGGCCCTCAATTCCTGGGGTCTCCTCAGCAGCTAGAGAGGGTGACGAGGAAATCTCATATACGGTCATGTCCTCTACTCGAGGAACCTCTCCCTTGGGGGGTGGGGGAGGACCTTTGTCACTTTGCTGGCGGAGGGGGTACTGCTTCCTCGTGAGACCTCTTTGATCATCCGGCCGCAGGCCCACTTGGACCTACTCCAAGTCTAAGAGCTAAACAAGCAATGTCAGCTAACCCCATTTGTTGTGCATAAACAAAGGAAAACAATTATCATTTGCAGAATAAAAAAAAATGTATCAACGGACATAAATTAAAAGACGTGAGTTGAGAGCACGTGGGCTTCTCGGAAGCCCCACCATTAGGCAACTCCTCCAGAAGAACAACTGTGTGTGCAAACTCCCTAACAAGAATTCCCATCTCCAGAGTGATTTGGTCTCATACTAAACTAGTCTACGTGGAAGGACGTCACGTAATCCAGTGGCATGATGGAGGTACACGTTGATTAGGTCCTGGTAGTCTTGGGAATTCTTCAGTAGTCCTGGGGCGGTCTGAGGTGAGCCCATATCAGCAGAGTGAGGGAAAGACCCACACATGCTCGAGACGTACCCCGTCTCCTACTTTTCTAGCGTTATAAACAATAATAGGAGATTTACCTTGGTCAATGGATGGACACTTTATCCCCACATGGAGCTTCTCCTCGAGCTCCCGTTCTTCTTGAGCTTCTTGGGTTGCTCGGACAACTTGAGAGTTCTCAAATCATTCCACCAACATTCATTGGTTGAATATATAAATGACCCACCCATCAATGTAGCTGATATGGCGGGAAGCCAGCTCACGAGACTTGTTGAAATTTTTGTACTCGGTCAAGTCCACATTGTTGATACCATGCCCTGCTATGAGAAGGTCTATGACCCTTAGGTTTGCCTTCGTGACCAGCTGGCTCAGTTCCAGCTCTATGTCTGGGAGACCCTTCATCTCCTACAAGAGATTTTCATACGCTTGGATGTAAGGAGTTCGTCAAAAAGGACCTACATAACAGAAACTACTAAGTATTGGAGCAATGAGAACGGGAGAGTACAAAGTTCAGAGGATGCGAAGATACTCACCATCCCTGGAGAACTCGAGTATGAGGGAAGGATTAGTTTATGCTAGGAATTCGTTGGTTAAAAAGAAATGGTCCGTCTAATCCCGTGCATGGCTCTCGTTGCGGTGAGGAGCCTTGTATACTAGGTTGGGTTGGGCATACTTCATTAAGACATAGTACCCGTCGAGGTCACTCTTTTTTTTCTCTGTGTGATATGGAAGCTATAGAAGTACAGGATCTCCGCTGTAGAAGGCTCTGGCCCACGAGGACCTTATACCTGTTGGGGGACAACTCGAAGGGAGCGATCCCACGTACTTCAGAAAATTGATGAAGTACTGGTGTAAAGGTAAGGCATCTCCGGCTGCGATAAAAGTAGCTTCTCGTACCACCAACTCCCGTGCTGGTGCTTGGGCCTCTGCTAATCTAACTTCTTGTCACCTGCCTCCTTCTTGGGACATGGAAAAGATCTCCTTTTCAAAGGTGTAGAATCCTTGTTGGTATAATTCACGAAGCTCCTCAGACATCTGAAACAAAAACCAAGCAGTTAGCATTTTGATCGAAAGAAAGATGGCTAAAACACGAGAATCCCTAAGACAAGTGCTCAGGGAGTGGAGGAGGAAATAAATTTCTAAGGGAAAGGTGTAATGACCCAACTATTTCTAAGACCTTGGACCATTAAAACTACTAGACATAGCTTGGAGAAAACATACATAAGAAATAATCATAACTTTATTAAAACCCCAAAATAATATTGTGCATATTACAAAATCAAATATAAAATATGGTATGGGTACCCATTGTTTGATAAAACATAAAACATAAACTTTAAATACTAGTTGCGGAATTACATCAAAAACATAATTTAAAAGACTAAAAATAAATAACGTCGTCCTCAATTGACACGCCGTCCATTGAATTCCCTTCATCCTTAACACACAAGCCAAGCTACCAAGAATCCTTACACCTCCATATCTATTTTCCTGTATCACACTAAAAATAAAGGAGTGAGCCTAATGCCCAGCAAGGAAAATCTACAAACAATCATATAACATAAATCATAAACATAAGACTATATCATATACTACAAAACATATATCACATATGAATACAATGGCCATCATACTTCTTGAGGCTTGTTAAACTAAGCAAGTCATATGCCCATAAATTTGTGGGGCCTGCTATCTAAGCAAGTCACATGCCCATAAATTATTGGGGCTTGCTAGCTAAACAAGTTATATGACCAAGGACTATAAAACATATTCTTGGGGCTTGTTATCTAAACAAGTCATCTGCCCAAGGACTATAAAACATATAACATAACATATGTCATATCATCTCATAAAACATATCATAACATAAACATATAAACACATATATCTAGCCTATTTTCCTTACCAAAAGCTGGGATATTTGGGAACAAGATCGAGATTTAGAAACTCCTATAAACCAACAGTAGAAAAGGGTGAGAATCTTTAAGAATAAAGATGAATATGGGAACTAAACCATCAAGAAGAAACTTTCCAAGAAAGACCTTAAGTTTCAAAAACTTAAATACCTGATCAAGAATCAATAACAAGATTTAGGATCTGAATACAAGAAACTAAAGAATTATAAAGAATTGGACTTCAAGAATAGGAATACCTTGAATGACCTTATGAATTGGTCTAAATCTCAATATCAAAAACACTCTATTTCTCACTTTCCAAGTGTTTATAAAAGCTTAGAATGAAAAAGCTTTAATCCAAAACCCAATTGTATCTCTCTATAGTAACACTAGCACCTTGGAGGCTCTGATCAAATGCTTGAAGAATGAAGAAAATGGCTGAGTACTAGGTCCTATTTATAGAGTTCAAGGAGTGAAACTAACCCCTTTTAATTTGAATAAATAAATGATTATAAAATGAAAAAGATTTGAATTTTCGTTCAACTGACGCCCAGAACTCGGTCAAAATCGTTCAAAGGCAAGTCTAAGTGGTTAAGGGTATTTTTAAAATTCAAAAGTTAAACTTTCAAAACTATACTCATGGAGCCGATATATTGCCCACCCTAAGCGATATATCGCCTCCCCCTGTATTCCCGGGGTTTGTTCAATCGTTCGTGCAAAGTCGCGTGCTTTCCGTATCTTCCATAAGCGATATATCGGCCCCTATGTTGCGATATATCGGCATATGTAGATATATCAAACACGTATTTGCAATTTTTCAGCATAATTAGAATTGGATAAACAACTTTGATTGAATCATAATACGATCCTAACAGCTGTTGGAAGGTTCTAGAGCTTCTAGATCTTTCTTTTATTAAAACTATTCATAAAAAATACTTAATTCCTTAATAATCATGATTATGACAAGTGTCATGCCCTTATTGGCTTTATCTAAACCATAGGTTATAATAAATAATATATCTTCGACCAGCAATATTAATCAAACCTTATGTTATAATTAATATTCTTAAACTATAGGTTAAACTTATAAAATCCATAACTGTTGCTATGAGTTTCCATCTAAGTGCCGACTTGAAACAAAATCCACGGTAACTAACATACTACTAACTAATACTAACTCCTACTACTATCTAGCTAGGCTAAGTAAACATTCTTGGACTCTACAAAAGCAGTGTCCCCGGAACCCTAAATCGG